>NC_040090.1:83039200-83654709 GCF_003369695.1 Bos indicus x Bos taurus | reverse complement strand
CTTGTCTCAAATGTAGGAATACATTTCAGCACTACAAGATTCTTATTCTTTTTGAAAGTTCAATTTACTTCAATTATAAAAATGTAGAATATCATATATGAAATGAGTCACCAGTCCAGGTTCTATGCACGATACTGGATGCTTGGGGCTGGTGCACTGGGACGACCCAGAGGGATGGTACGGGGAGGGAGGAGGGAGGAGGGTTCAGGATGGGGAACACATGTATACCTGTGGTGGATTCATTTTTATATATGGCAAAACCAATAAAATATTGTAAAGTTAAAAAATAAAATAAAATAAAATAATAGAAAAAATGTCCAACATTACTACGGTAATGGAATTTTTTTTAAGCAAAAATCTTCACATTTCTTTTATTTTTTTTCTTTTTTTTATAAGATTTTTTAAATTTTATTTTATTTAACTTTACAATATTGTATTGGTTTTGCCATATATCAAAATGAATCTGCCACAGGTATACATGTGTTCCCCATCCTGAATGCTCCTCCCTCCTCCCTCCCCATACCATCCCTCTGGGTTGTCCCATGGAGTATTACTCAGCCATTAAAAAGAATATATTTGAATCAGTTCTAATGAGGTGGATGAAACTGGAGCCTATTATACAGAGTGAAGTAAGCCAGAAAGGAAAACACCAATACAGTATACTAGCACATATATATGGAATTTAGAAAGATGATAACAATAACCCTGTATATGAGACAGCAAAAGAGCCACTGATGTATAGAACAGTCTTTTGGACTCTGGGAGAGGGAGAGGGTGGGATGATTTGGGAGAATGGCATTGAAATATGTATAATATCACATTTATTTTCTATTAATGAAAACAAATACTAACATTGGTCTTCACAAAGCAAAGAGTCTAAGGTGAATTTTCAAAAATGAGGGGACACCTGTAATGATTCTCTATACCCATGGAAAATACCAGGTCATCCTACTTACTACAACACTGTTGATAAATCAGAGCTTCTCTGAATAAGATACTCCAACTCATGGTTTCTTCTCACAAATGTCACCTTCTCAAGCTCAGTGGTCAACTGGAGCTCTTTCTTTCATAATTTGACCACACAGCAATGTCCGAGCATGGTACTAGTCTGACCGTGTTTACTAAATGATGCAAGGCTGTCTCCACGAGGTGAGAATATACCATGAAGAAAAGAGTGTCTCTTAAACAGCATCTCTTATGCCATATACAAAATAAACTCTAAATGGATTAAAGACCTAAATGTAAGGGCGGATACTGTAAAACTCCTGTAGGAAAACTCAGGTAGAATACTCTGACACAAACAGCGGCAACACTTTTTTTGGAACCATCTCTTAAATCTGACTTTGTTTTATGGCTATAAAGAATAGAAAGCTTTTTGTAATCTCAAATTAGAGCCTGGTTGTTTCCAAATTTCTCTTCTTTTTTTTGGCAGGATTTGAATCCCATTTATTGTCCCAAAAGAAAAGCATTTGTAGGAATTTCCACTAAGTCTTTTCTGTGTAGTTTTTAGAATTGGCCCATATCTTTAGTGAAAAGAGCACCTAAAATTCAGGGTTTAGTTCCTGGCTTTTCAAAATATTGGTTCCACCAAACACTGAGTATTTGGTATTTCTCTAATGCGTTAAAACACATACATTTTATATCTTCTTTGCTCTTCTGGTAGATCACATTGAAATACTTATTGCAAGACCACCATTCATTCTTCTCTAGGTCACAAATACTATCACTTCATTTCAAGTTTGAGAATAGTTGTGGCTTATATGGAATTACTACGAATTATTACATATTTTTAGGCCCTATGCCAGCTATGTATTGAAAACATATTGAACATACAAATTTTGTTCCTGGGCTTTTGAAGATACCACAAATCTAGTGACTTATTTTACTTCATTCAGATAAGCAGAAAAAATGAGTTGTTCCTTGCATTCAGGTGGAAGGGTTATAGAGACTTTTACCTGTAAGCATTTTAGTTCTCTATCAATGAGTCATAATTAAGTCTACAGAACAGAGATTAGCTCAAGATTGTGGAGCAGAGGAAGTGAGTTCACCCCTTCTCATGTAAACACTAAAATCACAGCCAGCAGCTGAACAACCATATACCACCCTCCCCCCCAAAAAAATGCTGGAACCTACCAAAATAGATACCCTACATCCAAAGGCAAAGAAGAAGCCACAATAAGATTGTAGGAGAAGCACAGTCATGATTAAATCAAATTCTATACCCACCTGGTGGGCAACCTACAAATTAGAAAGCAATTTTACTACAGAATTTCTGCCACAAGGAGTGAAAATCTTGAGCCCTCTGTCAGGCTCACCAGGCTGGATGTCCAGCACAAGAGTAGGAGCCCCTAGAGGATCTGTCTTTGAAGGCAAGCAGTGTTTAATCACAGAAATTCCACAATGACGAAGGTAGCAGAAACCACACTCTTGGAGGGTACACACATGGTTGTGTACATATTAGGATTTGGGGAGAAAAAGAAACAATGGCATTCCAAGAGACGGGGCCAGACCTACTTTCTAGTATTGAAAACTGCAGAAGCAGAGTATTTCTTCAGCTCATGGTAGGGACAAAGATGATGGCAGTGGCAAATCTGGAGACCACTCATTGGTATGAACCTTTCTGGAAGCCACCATTAGACCCACTCTCCACCTATAGACTCCTTTGCTGGATACCTCAAGAAAGCAACCAACAGTATGGGAATACAGATCCACCCAATATCAGACAGGCTTCTCATAGAAGTCCAGAGCACAACCCTGTCCACCAGAGTGAAAAGACCCAGCTCACCCATCAGTATACAAGAACCAGTCCCTCCCATCAGGAAGCCTACATAAGCCACTTAAGACAGCCTCATCCACCCGAAGGCAAAGGGGCAGAAATAAGAACTACAGACTGCAGCCTGTGGAACTGAAACAAAATTCACAGAAAGTTAGAGAGCATGAGAGCACATGGCCCAGATGAAAGAACAAGATGAAATCCCAAAATAACAACTAATTCAGTTCAGTTGCTTAGGTATGTCTGACCCTATGCGACCCCATGAACTGCAGCATACCAGGCCTCCCTGTCTATCACCAACTCCCAGAGTCCACCCAAATCCATGCCCATTGAGTTGGTGATGCCATTGAACCATCTTATCCTCTGCCGTCCTCTTCTCCTTCTGCCCGCAAGCTTTCCCAGCATCAGGGTCTTTTCAAATGAGTCAGCTCTTCGCATCAGGTGGCCAAAGTATTGCAGTTTCAGCTTCAACATCAGTCCTTCCAAGGAACACCCAGGACTGATCTCCTTCAGAATGGACTGGTTGGATCGCCTTGCAGACCAAGGAACTCTCAAAGATCTTCTGCAACACCACAGTTCAAAAGCATCACTTCTTAGGTGCTCAGCTTTCTTTATAGTCCAACTCTCACATCCATACATGACCACTGGAAAAAACATAGCCTTTACTAGATGGGCCTTTGTTGACAAAGTAATGTCTCTGCTTTTTAATATGCTATCTATCTTGGTCATAACTTTCCTTCCAAGGAGTAAGGGTCTTTTAATTTCATGGCTGCAGTCACCATCTGCAATGATTTTGGAGCCCTCAAAAATAAAGTCAGCCACTGTTTCCCCATCTATCTACCATGAAGTGATGGGACGGGATGCCATGATCTTAGTTTTCTGAATGTTGAGTTTTAAGCCAAATTTTTCATTCTTCTCTTTCATTTTCATCAAGAGGCTTTTTAGCTTCTCCTCACTTTCAGCCATAAGGGTGGTGTCATCTGCATATCTGAGGTTATTGATATTTTTCCCGGCAATCTTGATTCTAGCTTGTGCTTCTTCCAGCACAGCATTTCTCATGATGTACTCTGCATATAAGTTAAATAAGCAGGGTGACAATATACAGCCTTGACATACTCCTTTTCCTCTTTGAAACCAGTCTGTTGTTCCAAATCCAGTTCTAACTGTTGCTTCCTGACCTGCATACAGGTTTCTCAAGAGGCAGGTCAGATGGTCTGGTATTCCCACCTCTTTAAGAATTTTCCACAGTTTATTGTGATCCACACAGTCAAAGGCTTTGGCATAGTCAATAAAGCAGAAATAGATGTTTTTCTGGAACTCTCTTGCTGTTTGATGATCCAGCAGATGTTGGCAATTTGGTCTCTGGTTCCTCTGCCTTTTCTAAAACCAGCTTGAACATCTGGAAATTCATGGTTCATGTATTGTTGAAGCCTGGCTTGGAGAATTTTGAGCATTACTTTACTAGCATGTGTGATGAGTGCAACTGTGCAGTAGTTTGAGCATTCTTTGCCATTGCCTCTCTTTGGGATTGGAATGAAAATCGACGTTTTCCAGTCCTGTGGTCACTGCTGAGTTTTCCAGATTTGCTGGCATATTTACTGCAGCACTTTCACAACATCATCTTTTAGGATTTTAAATAGCTCAACTGGAATTCCATCACCTCTACTGACTTTGTTCATAGCGATGCTTTCTAAGGCCCACTTGACTTCACTTTCCAGGATGTCTGGCTCTAGATGAGTGATCACACCACCGAGATTATCTGGATTGTGCAGATATCTGCACAGTTCTTCTGTACCACCTCTTCTTAATATCTTCTGCTTCTGTTAGGTCCAAACATTTCTGTCCTTTATTAAGCCCATCTTTGTATGAAATATTCCCTTTGTATCTCTAATTTTCTTGAAGAGATCTCTAGTCTTTCCCATTCTATTGTTTTCCTCTATTTCTTTGCATTGATCGCTAAGAAAATCTTTCTTATCTCTCCTTGCTATTTTTTGGAACTCTGCATTCAAATCGGTATATGTTTCCTTTTCTCCTTTGCTTTTCACTTCTCTTCTTTTCATGGCTATTTGTAAGGCCTCCTCATACAGCCATTTTGCCACTAAGTGCAGTGGAAATAGGCAATTTATTGAAAAAATAAATCATAGCAATGGTAGGGAAAGTGATCCTACATCTCAGAAAGAGAATGGAGGCATGAATTGAGAAGCCTGCAAGAAATATTTAATAAAGACATACAAGAACTAAAGAACAAAGAAACAGAGATGAACAATAACTGAAATGGCAAATATCTTAGAAGGAATCAATACCAGAATAATTGAGGCAGAAGAATAGATAAATAACCTGGAAGACAGAATAGTGGAAATTAGTGCCATAAAATAAAGAAAAAAAAAAAACTGAGAATAAATCAAGACAGTCTAAGAAACATCTGGGACAACATTAAATGCACCAACATTTGCATTATAAGAGTCTCAGAAGAAGAGGACCTGAGAAAATGTTTGGAGAGATAATAACAACAATCTTTCCAAACATGTGAAAGAAATTTGAGTTGTTTTCACCTGTTGGCTGTTGTGAGTAATGCTGCTATTAACCCTGGTATCAAAGAAGGCAATGGCACCCCACTGCAGTACTCTTGCCTGGAAAATCCCATGGATGGAGAAGCCTGGTAGGCTGCAGTCCGTGGGGTCGCTAGGAGTCGGACACGACTGAGCAACTTCACTTTCACTTTTCACTTGCATGCATTGGAAAAGGAAATGGCAACCCACTCCAGTGTTCTTGCCTGGAGAATCCCTTGGACGGGGGAGCCTGGTGGGCTGCCGTCCTGGGGTAGCAGAGTTGGACATGGCTGAAGTAACTTAGCGGCAGCAGCAGCAACCCTGGTATATAAATATCTGTTAAAGATCTCTGCTTCTATTCTTCTGTGTATAAAATACCAAGAGTATAGTTATATTTAACTAACATCTCCTTTTTACAAAGGGAATTTCAAAAGTTACAATAATTATTATTAAATATATCTATTGTTCGGACAGACCCAAAAGATAGCAATGAAAATAGTGTAAAGCCAGCTATAAACACCTAAGTGTTGTAAGTGGTCAACAGATCAGAAGGTTGAACTCTTTATACTGGACATTATCTCTTGAATGTTGAGGCAACAACTATGAACTGTGATTATTTATTTTCCATTACAAATGCACATATGTCTTCCTTATTGTGAGTGCAGATATTTAATTATATTTATTTGCTATTTTAAGCAGCTGTTTAACAGGAAACTCTTCTCAGCCGGAAGCCTTTTCCTTGTCACTATATCAAAGTTACAGCATAAGTAACCTTTAACCAAACACCCCATGCTTTACTCATTTTCAGCCCAAGCATACATTTCAAATATTTTAGCTTATAACAACAGCTTGGCTAACTGGTTGGTTCTTTCTGTAGATCAAAAAAGTTAGAAATGAAAAATAAGTAACAGATTATCAGATTTCTTTCCTAGGTTCCTTTTCAATAATTTCATAGTCAAACTGTGTGACCAAACTGTGAACAAGGTAACACCTACAAGAAGTCAACAAGCCTGCATGCAGGTGTCAAGGAATCTGACTCTCTATCTCAATAATTAACTGAGATTTCTTCCCTTCTTCCATTCAAAATGTTCATGGTTCAGCAGAATCTTTGGAGGTGGTTTTTGCCAACATGAAATCCATCATTTCTGTAGATTGCTGGCGTTGTGGTTTAAGGCAGCTCTCCTATTTACCAAGTTTTATGTGTATTGATTTTTTTTTTAAGTGACAAACAGCTTGATCTGATTTAGGAACGATATTCTGTTTCTGACTACCCTTCTATATCACTATGATGATGTAAATATATAAAATCTATTTATCTACTATTTTATTTCTTAGCTGTTTATTTTGTTCAATTAACATATTTATCCATGAACCAATAGCATAGTGTTAAAATTACTGCAGTGTTTCAGATACCATTGCCATATAAAAATCACTCCCAAATTTAGTGGTTTTAAAAAACTGACTATCACTTTACTATTTCAGGTAATGATAATAGATCAAGAATTTGATTAGTTCAGTTGGGTACTTAAGTTCAACATCTCTCATAAGCTTGCAGTCAGAAACTGGCTGAGGCTGCAGTCATGTAATCAGTTTCCTCACTCATATACCTATACAGGCTGGGAAGCCTTGAACAGTGGCAATTGAAACAGGCAGGACTCCATGAGATCATAGGGTGAAGCCTCATCCAATAGAACTGGTGTCCTAGTGAGATATGGAATGTAAACCAGAGTCCACATGTTTGCTCAGAGGAAAGGCCCTGAGAGAATGGAGTGAGAAGGAGGCTGTCTGTAAGTGGGAAGAGAGGCCTTACAAGAAACCCACCCTGCTGTTACATTAATCTTGGACATCCAGCCTCGAGAACTGTGAAAAAAATGAATGACTTGTATTTAAGCTATGCAATCTGCATTATTTTGTTATGGAAGCCCAAGTCAATTAATATATGGTGGTATTGATAATGGATGGTGATGATAAAATACAGGTTGACTTTACTCAATAGAGGTCTGAATTGAATGACCAAGTTTCATTTTAGAAAATAAAAAACATATTTCCTCATCCAATTGCCAGAAATAGATAATTTCCAATCCAGAGATTCTTTGACTAAAGAAGCTATCAGATATTTTTGAGTTATACCTGTCAGCACAAATAGGTGGTACAAATCTTCAACCTAATCTTTCTCTGAGAGATCTGTGACCATTTACCAAGGTAACTATACTCTAGCAAATAGAAATGCTCAAATCTTTCTGGAGATTACCTGAAATAGATTCTAACCCCCAGTCCTGGGTGGCATATTGCCACATCCTTCACTGGTCAGAAAGCTGATTGATAGTTGTTGACCTGAAACATATAGGATGCCAAATATTTCTCCAGCAAGTGTGAGTTAATTTGGGATCAGCAAGAATTGCAGTTTAGGGCCTGTACCCACGTGCAATTTCCCCACAGGCAAGGAAAGGTAAATGCTTTTATAGAAGGGAAAACAAAGTTGAGGGGGCACTAGTAAATAAAAAACACATGACGTTTCATTGGCTGAGACATTGCCAGGAAGAAAAAGAGTCTTTCTTCTTCCTGTTGAGCTCTGCTATGCTGCTATGCCTTCTGGTCTGCCAACTCTATTTCACTGGCTTTCTGTTTATTAATTTCTACAAGGCGAGAGAATACTCAATGCTCTCCTAGTGGGCCAGTTCTACATATCTAGTGAGCTATGTGTATTCTACAGAGGGCAAGCACTTCCATATCCATTCCCTGATGGTGTAGAGAACTGAATAGAAGTATTTGAAATGAATCTATCTTTCCAAAATAATGAGCAAAAAGCACCGCATTTTTGTGCTACCAAGGATATTTGACAGATGCAGGAAGTTCTCTAGTCTTACTATTACAACTTAGTTTACTTTTGTGGGTTAAGAACAAAGTGAAGACACAGGCTAAACCGGTGTGGAAAAGGGAAGCTTAAAAAAACACTGTATAATAAGTCCTTAATTTGTGTATTTTCTATTTACATGAGAAAATCTTACAGTACTGAGTCAAAGGATGTATTTGGTTATGAGCTCTCAACATTCTTATTTCCCTAGGCAGTTCTCACTTGGGAAACAATGAAACTCATTGAAATAATTACATGAAGAATTACACAAAGAAAACCATGTCTTTTGTTGAAACTACCTTATTTCAAGTGAGAATAGTGGCTAATCCCATAGGGAATAGATAAAACAAGTTGGCATTTAGAAAACCTGGATTCTTATCTTTAATCTGATAGTATCCAAATATGCACTTTTAGATATGACCCTTTCCTGCCCTGGGTTTCAGATTCTTTGTAAGCACATGAAAAAAGTGAATTAGATACTTTCTAATAAGCTCCTAATTTCAATGACTAATATTTCATTAATTGCTTATTTATTTGTGGACCTAATGCTGGTCCCTATACACTTGAATTCTCAAAATCCTTATTTATAATATAATATTAAATCCATGATAATTATTCAGTTTATGGTGAAACATGTCCAACATTTCCCAGAAGCTTCTGATTTTGGAGAGCTCTTAAATTCAGCTTGGAACTGAAACAGCAGAAGCATGCTTTTAATTCTATTACTTACTGATTACCTCATCCTGAACAAGTGAAATAAATATTCCAATTCTCAGCTTTTCTATCTATGAGTTAGGAATTATGCATTTATCTCTGAGTTATTTTCAAATTAAGTATGAGTGATGATTACAAAAAATAAATGCTCAATGTAGGACAATTTTCTTTTCTTTTTTTTTTTTAAGGTAATTTATTTTATTTTTTTTAAATTTTATTTTATTTTTAAACTTTACATAATTGTATTAGTTTTGCCAAATATCAAAATGAATCCATCACAGGTATACATGTGCTCCCCATCCTAAACCCTCCTCCCTCCTCCCTCCTCCCTCCCCATACCATCCCTCTGGGTCGTCCCAGTGCACTAGCCCCAAGCATCCAGTATCGTGCATTGAACCTGGACAATTTTCTAAAAAAAGATATTTAAGGCAGATGATTTATGGGCAGGGTTGATTACATGTTATTTAACTGACTAAATAAATAAATATAATAATACATGTATAATTAGAAAGTTTCCTGAGAGAGAAGATGGACAATTCTCAGTGGAAGAAGTTGACATCTTTGAAATTCCCAAGGGTTTTTTGAATTCATTTTTTAATGTTTCCACAAATTAGGCTGAGAAATAGTCTTCTGAAAGCCTTTGTTGAAAGATGAATGTTAAAGAAGTCTCCTGCTAAATATTTGGTGAGTTCTTACATGGGAGGTAATGTGGGCTCAAGATCAAGATCAAGACTTGAGACCAGAGAGTTTTGAAATGTATTTTAAGGGTTGCTCCTCAGTAATTACATGTCCTAGAGTACAAGGCTGAACTTCTCCATGTTTCAGTTTTTCTATCTTCCAACCACATATAATGTTCTCAAAAAAATCTTAAATAGAATAATTTATAAAATTCTTCACACAGTGCCTAGCATATATGAAGCAATATTAGGTTTTGATCATTACTTATATTAATAATTGCTAACATTCAGGAAGAACTTTGTAATTTACCCAATAATAACATCTCTCAAGAGGAAAATAGGCTTCATTTCCTTAGTCCTTTATCATCTCAGACCTTGTAATATTTTGGATACCATGGAAATATACACAGAGATGAGAAAGAGTTGTTGGACCATTTTATTTCAAAGCAAGCTTTGAAGGAGATCTCTACAAACTGGCTATATAGAAATGAATGAAAAAGAAAATAAACCAGAAAATATATGGTGAAAAATATATTTTATATATATATATATTTTTTTTTTTTTGTGGTATATATATTTTACCACAAGGTAAAAATACATAGACTTTTATGAGTATTTTAGTTTATTTCTCTAAAATGTCATTATTATTGCTGAAAAAATTTGCATGTAAGTGTTGCTAGTAAGGTTTTGCTGCTAAGTCTCTTCAGTTGTGTCTGACTCTATGTGACCCCATAGATGGCAGCCCACCAGGCTCCCCTGTCCCTGGGATTTTCCAAGCAAGAACACTGGAGTGGGTTGCCATTTCCTTCTCCAAGTAAGGTTTTACTTGGGGCTAAATGAGGACTGCAGCCCAGGAGACAATGTTTCAGAGAGACCTGAGAAACTGCTCTGAGGAAGCAAGGGGAGGAGCCAGGCTCTCTAGGAGCTTTGCAACAAATGGCAGGTAGTTGGGATCATCAAAAGATTACTGTTAACTAAAGAAACAAGATATGTTAAGGAATTTAGATCTGTCCTATATATGGGAAAGTGCAAGAGTCTGGATTCACTGAAATTACTCCTGTGATACACACCTCAGCTATCTGGGTCCAGTTATCTGTGTTTTCACATCAGGAGCTTCTTTTACCTTAGGGAGTGGCTTGTCCTCTGAGGGTCCTAAAACGGTAGGCATTCTTTTCTTCCAGAATTTCATCAGGGCTCTCGTACTCACATGCTTGTTATTCAGCCTCTCAGTCCTGTCTGACTCTTTGTGACCCCATGGACTGCAGTATGCCCAGCCTACCTGTCCTTCACTATCTTCTGGTGTTTCCTCAGACTCATATCCACTGAGTTGGTGATGCCATCCAACCATTTCATTCTCTGTCATCCCCTTCTCCTTCTACCCTCAGTCTTTCCCAGCATCAGGGGCTTTTCCATTGAGTCAGCTCTTCACATCAGGTGGCCAAAGTGTTAGAGCTTCAGGTTAAGCATCAGTCTTTATGATAAATATTAAGGATTGACTTCCTTTAGGGTTGATAGGTTGATCTCCTTGCAGTCCAAGAAATTCCCAAGAGTCTTCTCCAACACCACTGTGAAAAAGCATTAATTTTTCACTGCTTAGCCTTCTTAATGGTCCAACTCTCACATCTGTACACGACTACTGGAAAAACCATGGCTTTGACTATATGGATCATTGTCAATAAAGTGATATCTCTGTTTTTTAATACACTGTCTAGGTTTGTCTCAGCTTGTCTTCCAGGAGAAGCCATCTTTTAATTTTGTGGCTGTAGTTAATGACTACGGTGATTTTGGAGCCAAAGAAAATAAAGTCTGCCACTGTTTCCAGTTCTCCCCATCTATCTGCCATGAAGTGAAGGGACTGGATGCCATGATCTTAGTTTTTGGAATGCTGAGTTTTAAGCCAGCTTTATCACTCTCCTTTTTCACATTCATCAAGAGGCTTTTTAGTTCCTCTTCACTTTGCTTTCTCCCATTAGAGTGTTATCATCTGCATATCTGAGGTTGTTGATATTTCTCCTGGCAATCTTGATTTCAGCTTGTGATTCATCCAGTCTGGCATTTCATATGATGTACTTTGCATAGAATTTAAATAAGCAGGGTGACAATATACAGCCTTTTCATAGTTCTTTCCCAATTTTGAACCAGTCCATTTTTACATATCTGGTTCTAACTGTTGCTTTTTGACTTGCATACAGGTTTCTAAGGAGGCAGGTCACATGGTCTGGTATTCCCATCTCTTCTAGAATTTCCCACAGTTCGTTGTGATCCACACAGTCAAAGGCTTTCATGTAATCCATAAAACAGAAGTAGATGCTTTTCTGATTATTCCCTTGCTTTCTCTATGATCCAACAGATGTTGGCAATTTGATCTCCAGTTCCTCTGTCTTTTCTAAATCTAGCTTGTATATCTGGAAGTTCTTGGTTCACGTACTTCTGAAGCCATCCTGAAGGATTTTGAGTGTTACCTTGCTAGCATGTGAAATGAGGACAACTGTATGGTACCTTGAGCACTATTTGCCATTACTTTTCTTTGGAATTGGAATGAAAACTGACCTTCTCTGTCTCACATTGGAGGGATGCAATTGCTGAGGGCTGTGACACCTTTGTTTCCTGATATGGCAGAAAATTTTCCATTTCTCATTATAATATCCAGAGGAAAAAGACTTTTTTGAAAAGTGAAATCAGTGTTTCATAAAACACGAAAAGAACACATAACAGAAATTTTATTTAGCTCATTGAGTAATGAGAGAATTAGTAGGATATAACCACAGTCAAAAGGAAAATTCAGCATACCATTTTGAACATTGCTCAATCAGAGATATGTAATGACTTTATAAATAAATGCAAGATTTGTTTGATCTCTAATGATCAGGGAAATCAATCAAACTTGCATCTGACAATATTTGTATATCTATGGAAAATAATTACTTCCATTCTTGTCAGTTGTCTGTTACCTTAATAACTGTAAAATAACTTACAGTCAGTAAAAGATACAATCCCATATAATTATGACTCCAAAGAGAATGCTACTGATAACACACACATTTTTATTTTTGTTACATATTAGTCTTTCACACTTCACTTTCACTTTTCACTTTCGTGCGTTGGAGAAGGAAATGACAACCCACTCCAGTGTTCTTGCCTGGAGAATCCCAGGGACGGGGGAACCTGGTGGGCTGCCGTCTATGGGGTCGCACAGAGTCAGACATGACTGAAGCAACTTAGCAGCAGCAGCAGCAGTCTTTCACAATGTATTTTCTGAAAAAGTTAAATTTATTTATCAGCTTTATATAAAACAGGGACTGATGCCTTATGAATAAAACAGATTTATACAGAGAAAAATGTTTCACACATATTTTTGCACTTAAAAAAACATAAAATTTCCACATCCTTTGGAGTTTAACAAGAAACAACATACGTAAAATGGGAGATTAAAACAAGTTGAACATATTGACTTTTCAAGGTATGGAGGGAGTTGAGGAAAATTAATAAGATGATAAAGTACCACCTGGACTAGTAATAGCAAGAAGCATCACTATAATAGGACCTGGAGAGCATGGAAGACAGAGATCTCAGGAACCCATAAGGTCCATCCAAATGTATGCAGCCTTGGTTAAAGTCACCCAGCATTGACAAACCGCAATTGGGAACCCAGACAGTGAACACCATGACATTTCTTCTTTTATTCTCCCCTGCGCTTCTTGGCCAGAAGGTAGGGGAGATGGTTGGTGCAGACGAGGGAAGAAAACTGCTCAGGGTGGAGAGAGTGAGAGATCTCACTGGGTGAAAGGAGTTTATCATTCCAACCGTTTTTCAGTTTTGTTGTTGTTGTTGTTGTTAAGACAGTAAGTACTATTTTTGCAGTTGGCTTGAACAAAAGAAAACACAAAACAAAAGCCAGATGAGAGTCTTCCAACGCATTTATTCACTTACTTTTGTGGAACACCCGTGTATCAGACACTGAACCAAGTAATGGCGGTGAAGAGGTGAAGAGACAAATGCAGACACTTTATTTTAGATTAATGGAAGTAGTTTTAAATGAAAGAGGGGATATATTAGATTTAATCTATGTATCATCAGTGTACAGAACCAGAACCAATAATTGTACCAGTATATTTTTAACATTTAATAATATTTTTAACTTTCCTTATTGACTGAGAAGCAATAATATTTAATGCCTGGTAGCTCCCTCTGCCTGGATGTCCTCCAACAAAAACTCAAGGACCACTTGTCAGAAGGTGTGCAAGAAGGTTTTGAGCATCCTTGTAATAAAGTAAATTAAACAGCTTCAAAATGTTACTTTCATTATAAAACAGAAAATGTAACATGTTTCTTCTCCTGCACTATGGAAAAAAAAAAAAATAGCTTCTATTACTAAAGCACTTTGGACTTACCTGAAAGCCTAAAATGTTAACTTTTCATCACATTGCTAGGGATAATGTTGTTTTTGCAGGTTAATTCTCCACTTCTAAATTCATCTTCAGAATTACAATAAAAGAAAACGATGAATGTAACTGAATTCATTCTAATGGGACTTACACAGAATCCTCAGATGCAGAGAATTCTATTTTTGCTGTTACTTATCACTTACATTGTGACTGTCACTGGCAACCTGTTCATTGTGGTTACTATAATCTGCAGCCAGACTTTGGACTCCCCGATGTATTTCTTCCTGGCCTTCTTGTCCTTCATAGATGCTTGCTATTCCTCACTCATAATTCCTAGCCGATTTGCTCTCTGAATCAAAGTCTGTCTCCTTCAGTACCTGCATGATACAGCTCTTCATTGAACATTTCTTGGGAGCTTCAGAGATTGTCCTCCTTATGGTCATGGCCTTTGACCGCTATGTGGCCATCTGCAGACCCCTGCACTATGTGACCATCATGGATCACCGCACATGCTGCCTCCTGGTGGGGGTTTGTTGGACAGTGGGTTTTCTCCACTCAATTGGACAGATCCTAGTCACTTTCAGGCTCCCGTTCTGTGGTCCCAACATAATGGATCACTTCACGTGTGATATATTCCCCTTGATACAACTTGCCTGCACTGACACTTTCCTTGCTGGTCTCTTGGTTGCTGTCAATGGTGGGGTAATCCCTATGATTACTTTTGTAATGTTGTTGGTATCCTATGTGTTCATCCTTTGCTCCATGAGGACTCACAGCTCTGCAGGGAGGAAAAGAGCCCTATCTACCTGTAGCTCCCACATCACAGTTATTGTCTTCTTCTTTGTGTCCTGTATATTTATGTATCTGTGACCAGTAGCTACCTTTCCCATGGATAAAGCTATAGCAGTATTCTATACTCTTATTACCCCCATGTTAAACCCTGTTATCTACACAGCAAGGAATACAGAGGTCAAAAATGCCATTAGAATGCTATTAAACAGGAATGCAACTTCAGAAAATAAATGACTCAACATGAATATTTTATTTCTATCTTGACTTTTACAAAAGCCCTTCTTATACCTCTAACCTGACACTTATACACTTGTGCAAGGTATTATTACAATTATTCCCATTTCACAGATGGAGAACAATGAACTTCAAGAAAGTTAAATAAACCAACCAATATCAGAGACAGAACTAGTATTCAGACCTCAATATGTATAAATTCAAATTTGACAGTATTTCAACTATTTCAAAAGATATCAGAGAAAAGACAGAATTTCATCAGAACCAAGTCTCTTGATTTTTAGTGATTGAAAATTTACCTTTCTAATTACACTCTGATATGATCTACATGGATGTAAAAGCAATTGGTACTCAGAAAACTGTTTGGCCTACTGGTATCTAGAATGGTACAGAATATAAAACAGAAAGAAGATATGTCCCAATACTCCTTTGACACATACTTAATATATCTAATATTTAAAATTATATTTGATTTCTTGTTCTTTTGATAAGTTTTCAGTTATTATACAAATTTAATTTAGTATTTAAACTAATGTGAAAATTTTAAACTGTTCTCAAATGGTTCTCAACAGAATTATAAATTGAAATTTAGTGCTTTCATTTGAAGGGGAAAAAACTGGGGATCTGAAAGCTTAAATCTTTAGGTCATAGAATATATAAATCAGCTCTTAATCCAAATACTTTTATTCCACATCCTGTGTTTTTACTTTACACAGGATTCCTTAGGGCTAATATTTGATTACTGTATGATATAAAAATAGTTGTAATTATATGCCATAGGAAGTGAAACATGTTAACAATTATTAGTAACAATTAAATGCAGTTTTTTTTTTTTCAAAGACACACAATAAAACATATTTGTAGAACAGTTTCACTACTACAGAGTTAGCTTTATACTTAGGTTCCTTGAATCTGGAATCCTCTTTGAAAACTGGTTTAGTAGATCATTCATAAGGGATATATAGAAACAAAGCCAAAGTTATTATTTCATAGTTGATCAAAGTATTTCTCACCTAAGAAACTTACCTCACTTGTAAGACTGCTGTCAATTAATTTTGGATCTTTTCAAAAATGAAGCATTCTATCAAAATACAAATGTGTCTATATGTCATAGACAAGACCTTTTAGAACTAACACCCAAAAAAAGATGTTCTTTTCATTATAGGGGACTAGAATGCAAAAGTAGGAAGTCAAGAAACACCTGGAGTAACACGCAAATTTGGCCTTGGAATACAGAATGAAGCAGGGCAAAGACTAATAGAGTTTTGCCAAGAATATTCACTGGTCATAGCAAACACCCTCTTCCAAAACACAAGAGAAGACTCTACACATGGACATCACCAGATGGTCAACACCAAAATCAGATTGATTATATTCTTTGCAGCCAAAGATGGAGAACCTCTATACAGTCAACAAAAACAAGACCAGGAGCTGACTGTGGCTCAGATCATGAACTCCTTATTGCCAAATTCAGACTGAAATTGAAGAAAGTAGGGAAAACCACTAGATCATTCAGGTATAACCTAAATCAAATCCCTTATGATTATACAGTGAAAGTGAGAAATAGATTTAAGCCCTAGATTTGATAGATAGAGTGCCTGATGAACTATGGACTGAGGTTGGTGACACTGTACAGGAGACAGGGATCAAGACCATCCCCATGGAAAAGAAATGCAAAAAAGCAAAATGGCTGTCTGGGTATGCCTTACAAATAGCTGTGAAGAGAAGAGAAGTGAAAAGCAAAGGAGAAAAGGAAAGATATAAGCATCTGAATGCAGAGCTTCAAAGAATAGCAAGAAGAGATAAGAAAGCCTTCTTCAGCAATCAATGCAAAGACATAGAGGAAAACAACAGAATGGGAAAGACTAGAGATCTCTTGAAGAAAATTAGAGATACCGAGGGAATATTTCATGCAAAGATGGGCTCAATAAAGGACAGAAATGGTATGGACCTAACAGAAGCAGAAGATATTAAGAAGAGGTGGCAAGAATACACAGAAGAACTGTACAAAAAAAGATCTTCACAAGCCAGATAATCACTGTGGCGTGATCACTGACCTAGAGCCAGACATCCTGGAGTGTGAAATCAAGTGGGCCTTAGAAAGTATCACTATGAACAAAGCTAGTGGAGGTGACAGAATTCCAGTTGAGCTATTTCAAATCCTGAAAGATGATGCTGTGATAGTGCTGCACTCGATATGCCAGCAAATCTGGAAAACTCAGCAGTGGCCACAGGACTGGAAAAAGTCAGTTTTTATTCCAATGCCAAAGAAAGGCAATGCCAAAGAATGCTCAAACTACCACACACTTGCACTCATCTCACACACTAGTAAAGTAATGCTCAGAATTCTCTAAGCCAGGCTTCAGCAATATGTGAACCATGAATTTACAATTGTTCAAGCTGGTTTTAGAAAAGGTAGAGGAACCAGAGACCAAATTGCCAACATCCACTGGATCATCAAAAAAGCAAGAGAGTTCCAGAAAAACATCTATTTCTGCTGTATTGACTATGCCAAAGCCTTTGACTGTGTGGATCACAATAAACTGTGGAAAATTGTGAAAGAGATGGGAATACCAGAGCACCTGACTTGCCTCTTGAGAAATTTGTATGCAGGTCAGGAAGCAACAGTTAGAACTGGACATGGAACAACAGGTTCCAAATAGGAAAAGGAGTATGTCAAGGCTGTATATTGTCACCCTGCTTATTTAACTTCTATGCAGAGTACATCATGAGAAATGCTGTGCTGGAAGAAGCACAAGCTGGAATCAAGATTGCCAGGAGAAATATCAATAACCTCAGATATGCAGATGACACCACCTTTATGGCAGAAAGTGAAGAGGAACTCAAAAGTCTCTTCATGAAGGTGAAAGAATAGAATGAAAAAGTTAGTTTAAAACTCAACATTCAGAAAACAAAGATCATGGCATCTGGTCCCATCACTTCATGGGAAATAGATGGGGAAACAGTGGAAACAGTGTCAGACTTTATTTTGGGGGGCTCCAAAATCACTGCAGATGGCGACTGAAGCCATGAAATTAAAAGACGCTTACTCCTTGGAAGAAAACTTATGACCAACCTAGATAGCATATTGAAAAGCAGAGACCTTACTTTGCCAACAAAGGTCCATCTAGTTAAGGCTATGGTTTTTCCAGTGGTCATGTATGATGTGAGAGTTGGACTGTGAAGAAGGCTGAGTGCCAAAGAATTGATGCTTTTGAACTGTGGTGTTGGAGAAGACTGTTGAGAGTCCCTTGGACTGCAAGGAGATCCAACCAGTCCATTCTGAAGGAGATCAGCCCTGGGTGTTCTTTGGAAGGAATGATGCTAAAGCTTAAACTCCAGTACTTTGGCCACCTCATGCGAAGAGTTAACTCATTGGAAAAGACTCTGATGCTTGGAGGGATTGGAGGCAGGAGGAGAAGAGGATGACAGAGGATGAGATGGCTGAATGGCATCACTGACTCGATGGATGTGAGTCTGAGTGAACTCCGGAAGTTGGTGATGGCCAGGGAGGCCTGGAGTGCTGCGATTCATGGGGTTGCAAAGAATCAAACACGACTGAGTGACTGAACTGAACTGAACGGAAACCTAAGAAGGAGATTAAAATTAAAGATGAGTGCTATAAAAGTTATCTTCTAAAGTTCAGTTAAGTTAAATAATTGAGTTGCTGGCTAGATTTGTTAATGATGGTGAAATACCCCTGGGGTCCAATTAGCCACAGTTAAGAAACTACAAATTTTGCCTACAAACAGGATGTGTATGACACCTTTAAGACTCAAGAGGAAGATCTTATGCAAAGATACTGTTTATAAATCAATAAAGACACTTTCTGTAGCTGAGCTAGTTGACATTTTTAACTTTACAACTTATCTCATTTTTGGTGAACTAACAGTTGCCTGAAGCCCTGGTCATGGACCTATGTCAGACACGTTCATAGGTGAGATTTTTTTTTTTTTAAATGAAATCATGTAATCATAGACCCTCAAGTTTAAATGATCTTACAAATTATATAATCATCCCTCATCCTCACTGATATGAGATTTAAATCCTTTCTTCAGTAAGCATCCAGAATGTTAGACTCAACTACAATGCTACCAACTTAGAAGTAAAAGTGTGTATTTTTCTCAGTGATACATATTTATATTAGTTAAAAAAATAATTATTTAGAATAATTTTGTATTTCAACTTTGCATCCAAAATTTTCCCACTTAATTATACAACATTAGAATTTTCCTAAGATGTTGCACAACTTTTTAAAACACCCAAAAATAATCATTTCATTAATACAGCTAAATTTTTCACAGCTCTTAACAGTTGTAAATAATGAATTTTCCATTTCTAAAATATTTTCCTTTAGAATTTATTCCTAGGAAGAATATTGTGGAGCCAAAGAAAAATGAAAAAGTAATTTCTATTTCTTCAGAGTTATTTCTAAAACACTTAATTAGACATAACTATGTCTAATTCTGCTCTATGTATTGATACACTATTATCTTTTCTGATCATTTCTGGGATCCCAATTCAAAATAAGAGAATATAATGAAGCTGCAGCAGTTTGTTTCCACATAAGTATAAAATTTTTATTTTGGATAATTTAAAAACAAAATTCTTTATCCTTGAAAGGGAAATAATTTTTTTTTCAGAATACATTGTATTATGTTTATGGTTTCTCTTCTCTTTTTTTGGGAAATGTATATCCCCAATTTTTCATTCTATTAGTAATGCAGTATCCTGGAAACAGAAATGATAGCTAGTATGGAAAGACTGGAGAGGAAGGCATAGGAATGTATTTGGCAAAAACATAAAGGAGTGGGAAAAGCATTCCTATCATGGTGGGATGAGCTGCTGTTGTTTGGTAATAAAATATCAGGCGTTAAGAGCAATTAACATGGATTCTTTTTATCACTCTGTGTAAACATACATACATTAAAATACAGATTAAGTATCCAATAAATATTGTTGGGGACTTCCCTAGTGGCTCAGAGGGTATTTGTTGAATGAATTAACTTGGAATAAGTATTTACCAGTATGCAACAGATTTGATATACTTGTGTTAGTCTGTGTATATATGTATAGTGCATTATCTATCTCTTTATCTTACCTGGCAAGCTATTTCAGTTAGTTCTCCACATTGAAATTTTCATTTTAAAACTTTGAAAATAAGGGTTTCTTTTCCCTAACAGATCCTTATGTATTGAACACCTATGAAAGAGTTTTTTTATCCATGTCTACTGAATCTGTACTTTACTTTATATTTTTACAACAATATAAAAATGTTAAATTGTATGTGGATCAAAGTTTTAAAGAATAAAAAAATCAATTAATAAATGCCATAATCATCTTGAAAGTAAAATGACTCAGTAAAATTCTCTTTCTTAGAGGCAAGAATATTTTCACATTCACCCCAGAAAGAGTATCAGAAATTACTAAATTGGAATGCAGCTTCCTTTCAAAAGCTTGTTTCTCATCAAGTAATGATAAACAGAGCAGGAGAATGAGAACACTTAAATTTCTCCCAAGTTTATGGGTAGGACAAGCAGTTGTATACTTATCCATGGAAATGGCAATTCACCAAGCATTTAATCATCATCTAATAGGTTTCATGCATGACAGATATTATGCCAGGTACTATGATAAGTGAGGAAACACAGTTGAATGCTATATGTGTTCTGATAGGTACCAGAGAGGATGTGTTGCCAAAGACTTTTATATATGTATACACACACACACACACATACATATATATATATATATATATATATATATATAAAATCTTTAACATGCCTGCTTATGACAGATATTTATTGATGATGTCTTTCCACAGTAAGAGCTGAGAGTTCAGATGCAAATTCTAATGGAAGAGGGAGTAACTCTTACATCTGAGGGGTAACTGTAGGCTTACAGGATGAATCTGAGAATTGCAATTTGTAAATCGACTAAAAGGAAGGCTCAGAAGTATGGAGCACTAAGATGACTTGTCAGACTCATGTGGAATTGGAGCCAGGAGAAGAATCCAGATCCCATAGCCCAATGTTTTCTCAGTAAATTAAAAGTTGACTGATAGGTGTTTACAGGAGAGAGAGACTAGATGTCTGAAGAGGTAAAAAGCATCATAGAGGAAGAATTAAAAAAATAATAACATTAAAGCAACTACGGGGCAGAAGTATCAAGGACATGCTCCACATTCACCACAACTGCTCTGTTTTTGTTCTAAGACATTCAGACAACTCTTTCCTAATTAACAAGTATCATTCTTTATATCTTTGTAGGCAATTCAGGCCCCAGGAAGGTGGGAGTTCATAAATGAATCTCATGGCTCCCAACAATGTGACTGAATTTGTTCTCTTGGGACTCACATAGAATCCACCCTTGCAGAAAATACTCTTTGTTGTCTTTTTGTTCATTTTCCTGTTCACTGTGCTCGCCAATCTGTTCATTGTCATCACCATCTCCCTCAGCCCCACACTTTCTGTCCCCATGTACTTCTTTCTCACTCACTTGTCCTTCATAGATGGCATCTTCAGCTCTGTCACCACCCCCAAAATGATCATTGACCTGCTGTACCAGAGGAGAACCATCTCCTGGGCTGGATGCCTGACTCAACCCTTTCTGGAGCACTTTCTGGCAGCATCAGAGGTCATCATCCTCATCATGTCCATGGCCTCTGACCGCTACATGGACATCTGCAAGCCTCTGCACTACACGGCCATCATGAGATAGAGGCTCTGCCAGCTCCTGGTGGTGGTGGCCTGGACTGGGGGGATCCTGCATGCCACCGTGCAGATGTTATTCACTGTGGACTTGACCTTCTGTGGACCCAATATCATTACTCACTTCATATGTGATTTCTTTTCACTGTTGGAAATTGCCTGCAGCAACACTTACAGGCTGGGAATGGTGGTGGCCACTAACAGTGGGGGCATGTGCTTACTTATGTTTTTAATGCTGCTCATCTCCTACATAGTCATCCTGAGCTCCCTGAAATCCCAAGGATCTGAAGGATGGCACAAGGCCCTCCCATGTGGCTCCCACTTTACAGTAGTGGTGCTCTATTTTATCCCTTGTATTTTCACCTATACCCGTCCAGTGATCAGTTACCCTGAAGACAAGTTGGTGAGTGTGTTCTTTGCAATCCTCACTCCCACGTTAAATCCTATCATTTACACAGTGAGAAACAGAGGTGAAAAATGCTGTGAGGAGTTTGTTGAAGAGGACAGTAATGTAGCTGTTCATGATGCCAATTAGAGGATGATTTATATGCATTGATATCCTTGAACCTATTGTAAATTGTGATAGAAACTAAAATACTTTGCAGAACACTGACAGAAAAAAAGGCTCTGAAACTAACATTTGTTGATAATTTAGTATTGTCTAGATGCAGGAAGTGAAGAGGAACTAAAAGGCCTCTTGATGAAAATGAAAGAGAAGAGTGAAAAAGTTGGCTTAAAACTCAACATTCAGAAAACAAAGATCATGACATCTGGTCCCATCACTTCACGGGAAATAGATGGGGAAACAGTGGAAACAGAGTCAGACTTTATTTTTTTATGGGCTCCAAAATCACTGCAGATGGTGACTGCAGCCATAAAATTAAGACGTTTACTCCTTGGAAGAAAACTTATGACCAACCTAGATAGCATATTGAAAAGCAGAGACATTACTTTGCCAACAAAGGTCCATCTAGTCAAGGCTTTGCTTTTCCAGTGGTCATGTATGGATGTGAGAGTTGGACTGTGAAGAAAGCTGAGCGCCAAAGAATTAATGCCTTTGAACTGTGGTGTTGGAGAAGACTCTTGAGAGTCCCTTGGACTGCAAGGAGATCCAACCAGTCCATTCTGAAGGAGATCAGCCCTGGGTGTTCTTTGGAATGAACGATGCTAAAGCTGAAATTCCAGTACTTTGGCCACCTCATGCAAAAAGACTCTGATGCTGGGAGGGATTGGAGGCAGGAAGAGAAGGGGACGACAGAGGACGAGATGGCTGGATGGCATCAATGAGTCGATGGATGTGAGTCTGAATGAACTCCGGGAGTTGGTGATGGCCAGGGAGGCCTGGTGTGCTGCGATTCATGGGGTCGCAAAGAGTCGGACACGACTGAGAGACTGAACTGAACTGAACTGAGACATATCTTTGGAGAAGGCACTGGCAACCCACTCCAGTACTGTTGCCTGGAAACTCCCGTGGAAGGAGGAGCCTGGTAGGCTGCAGTCCATGGGATCGCTAAGAGTCGGACACGACTGGGTGACTTCACTTTCCCTTTTCACTTTCATGCATTGGAGAAGGAAATGGTAACCCACTCCAGTGTTCTTGCCTGGAGAATCCCTGGGACGGAGGAGCCTGGTGGGCTGGCGTCTATGGGGTTGCACAGAATCAGACACGACTGACTTAACTTAGCAGCAACAGCAGACATATCTTAGGCATTTTTGTAAATTTTAATATAGTTTCTAGAGACTAACACACACACACACATAGACTTCAATATTAATGTTCATAGCCACAAGATAAATAATAAAGAAAATGTAAACCACTAGTTTTATGTTTGTAGAGTTTATTATTCTCCACTGTTACTACTACTTTACTGAATTTTCCAGTAAATTTATCTTACTTGGATAAAATTGACTTTTCTATAGACCATTGATCTCTGAACTTTTTCTAGTTTTGTTTAGCTTGTGGTAAAACAAATAAGGGATAAAAATTGTTTGATAAATACCAAGGGAAGGGGCAATTGAATAAGGGAATCACAGATGAATTTTTTTCTGCACTATGAAATCATCAAAGTCAAAAGAGAGACACTCACAGTAGGAGGAATAATTCACAATCTATCTACAATTATTTTTTTTTTGGCACAAACATTATACAGGGATTTTTAAATTAACTTTAATTGTCTTTTATTTTCTTAAATATCCTCATGGTTCACATTTTTCTTGAATATAATAGAAATGTTTTCATCTTCATAGCAAGATTTGAGGAACCATTTGAAACAAGAAGAGTAAACACCTTTTATAAATTGCAACAAAAAAAGCATATGGTTAGTTTCCAAAGAATTTCAGAAAAACATCTACTCTTGCTTCATTGACTACACTAAAGCCTTTGACTGTGTGTAACACAGTAAACTGGAAAATTCTTAAAGAAATAGAAACACCAAACCACCTTACCTGCATCCTGAGAAATCTGTATGCAGGTAAGAAGCAACAGTTAGAATTGGAAATGGAAAAAAGAACTGGTTCCAAATTGGGAAAGAAGTAGGTCAAGGCTGTATATTGTCACCCTACTTATTTAACTTATATGCAGAGTACATCATGCCAAATGCTGAGCTGGATGAAGCACAAGCTGGAATCAAGATTTCTGGGAGAAATATCATAAACATCAGACATGTAGATGACACCACCCTTATGACCTGCTGCACTGGAGGAGAACCATCTCCTGGGATGGCTGCCTGACTCAGCTCTTTATGGAGCACTTTCTGAGAGCATCAGTGACCCATCATCCTCACTGTCATGTCCTATGACTGCTACATGGCCATCTGCAAGCCTCTGCACTACACAACCATTATTCGACAGGGGGTCTGCCAGCTCCTGGTGGTGGTGGCCTGGACTGGGGGGATCCTGCATGCCACCGTGTAGGTTCTTTTCACCATGGACTTGACCTTATGTGCCTCAAATCTTATTGACCACTTTATGTGTAATTTCTTCTCACTGTTAAAACTATCCGTCAGCCACACCTACACGCTTGGAATCATGGTAGCAGCTAACACTGGGGCCATGTGCTTGCTCATTTTTTCCTGCTCCTCATCTCCTACACAGTAATCCTGAGCTCCCTGAAATCCCATGGCTCTGAAGGAAGGCTCAAGGCCCTCTCTACATGTGGCTCCCACTTTACAGTAGTGGTGCTCTCTTTCGCCCCTTGTACATTCACCTACATGCATCCTGTGACCACTTACCCTGTGGACAAGTGGGTGTCTGTGTTCTTTGCAATTCTCACTCCTATGTTAAATCCTATCATTTACACAGTTAGAAATGCAGAGGTGAAAAATGCAGTGAAAGTTTTGTTGACAAGGAGAGTAACTTAGGCTGTTCATAGTGCCTAGAAAGTGATGAGTTAAATACTTAGGAAGGGTTATACCTGTTGTAAAGTTTGAATGCCATCTAAGAAAATTTCCATGTCACTAACAAAAACAATAAAGAAAAAAGACCCAGAAACTAGCAATTGCTGTTTATTTAATATTGATATCTTTAATGTATTTTCCCAGTGTTTCAGCGTTCATGTTCATACCTTCAGAATTGGCAATGGAAAGAATAGCTATAAACACCCAGTTTGGTGACTGTAGAATATGTGTTTTTCCAGAGCCTCACTGGTACTTTACCAAGTTCTTCATATATGTCTTTGGATGAAATGCGCATTGTCATAGGACTATGATGGCAGAACTCCTATTTTTGCTTAGCCTGTGGTAACAAAAACAAAGGATAGAAATTCTTAGGTAGGTACACAGTGGAGAGACAGTTGAGAGAAGGAATAACACCTGAATTTTTATTTGCACAATGAATTTATCCAAAGCAAAATGAGTGACAACCACAAAAGGAAGAAATAATAATTCATAGTCTAAAATTATTAAAACAAAAAGTGCAGAAGAAATTTTGAAGTTACTCTTAATTTACTCTATTTTCTTCGATAAGCCTATGGTTCACAGATTTTCTTGAATATAAAGAAAATATTTCCATTTTCCAGATCAAGACTTGAAGAACCATTTTTAAAAAGGTTAAGCATCTTTCACTAATATCAAGACCAAAGTTTATGGTTTAGTTCCAAAGTTGTAGCTCTTTTAGGTCTGATACACATATTTACATGAAAGAACCTCTTATCTATCAGGCACATTCACTTCAGTTGACTTATACATGTACTAAACTAGTGGTTCCATTATCATTATAGTTATTATTATCATTATCTCCATTTAACAAGGAAGCAAATTGAAGATGAGAGATTTAGTAATTTACTTGCCTCACATCACATGTTTTTCCTCCATAAAGTGGGTCAGGAGCTATTACACTGGAATTCAACTTCCTTGGCTGCTGCTGTTTGGTCCCTGAGTCATGTCTGACTCTTTGTGGCCCTGTGGACTGCAGCCCACCAGGCTCCTCTGTCCATGGGGTTTCCCAGGCTAGAATACTGGAGTGGGTTGCCATATCCTTCTTCAGGGGATCTTCCCAACCCAGGGACTGAACCCACATCTTTGGCTTGGCAGGAGGATTCTTTACCACTGGGCCACTGGGAAGCCAACAGCTTCTATACAAACTTCCAATCTAGGACATAAAAACTCAGTCTTAGTTTCTTACAAATGAAACATGATTGTCTATAGCATACTTGGATCTATAGATAAGAAAATTGACTGCAGTATTAATGATTCACTTTGTCCTTCTAGAAAATGGTGTCCAACTTGTTTCAGGCTTCTCTCACATGTAGCATTATATACTTCAGCAGTACAACTTTCTGTTTTGTTTTGTTTTTTTCTTTTCTTTTTCTTTTTGTGAAAGTTCAAGGTATGCCACATTACTTTTACAAACAACCAGCATCGCTATAGTAATGGTAACTTATAATGGAAAATGATCCAATAAAGAACACACATACTCAATCACACACATACGTGTTCTTTCTCAGATTATATATATATATATATATATATATATTCATATATATATATATATATGAATATATATGTATGAACCACATTACCACTTTAGTGTACACCTGAAAGTAACATAGCATTGTAAATTAACTATACTTCAATAAAAGATGAAAAAATATTGTAGAAACACACCAATTTTAGTATGATAATGGATTTCTTTTTATAAAATAAAAATCCCCTTTAGATTTATTTCCATTAGTGAAAACAAGTACAAATGTTGGTCTTTGTAAAAACCAATTGTCTAAGGTGAACTTTCTGAAAATTGGGGAAACCTGCAGTGCTCTTTTATGCAGGTGAAAAATGCACAAAGATATAATGCAATAAGGTAATGTAGAATACCTTATACTACATTATTAATGTCTTTATGAGTCTAAGATTCTCTGGCTAGAGCACTCCAACACATATTCCTTCTCAATGAATGTCACTTTCTCAAATATAGTGATTAACTGAAACTATCAATAATCTGGACATTTAGTAATGTCTGAGCATGGTACAGGGGTGCTTGTGTTTACAGAGTTATGCAGGGTTGTCTCCCATTTATTAGAAACAGAACTTTTCTCACAATATCTAAGCCTAGAAAATGATATAATTAGCACTTAATTCATTCTGTCTTGTGACTAATAGATGAGAGTAATTCAGATGTTGTTCCTAAGTTATGTCTGATTCTTTGTGATCCCATGTGCTGCAGCATGACAGATTTCTCTGTCCTTCACTATCTCCCAGAGTTTGTTCAAACTCATGTACATTGAGTCAGTGATACCATCCTACCATCTCATCCTCTGTCGTCCCTGTCTCCTCCTTCCCTCAAACTTTCGCGATATCAGAGTCTTTTCTAATGAGTTGGCTTTTCACATCAGATGGCCAAATTATTGGGGCTTCAGCTTCATCATCAATCCTTCCAATGAATATTCAAGATTGATTTCCCCCTTTAGGACTGACTGGTTTGATGTCTTTGCAGTCCAAAGGACTCTCAAGAGTTTTCTCCAACACTACAGTTTAAAAGTGTCAATTCTTCAGCACTCAGCCTTCTACATGGTTGAAATCTCACATCCATACGTGACTGCTGGAAAAAACATAGTTTTCACTATATGGACCTTTGTCAGCAATGTGATGTCTCTGATTTTTAATACACTGTCTAGATTTGTCATAGCTTTTCTTCCAAGGAGCAAGCGTCTTTTAATTTCATGGCTGCAATCACCATTATCAGTCATTATGGCTGCACAACACCACTGCTACAGTGATTTTGAAACCCAAGAAAATAAACTCTGACCGTTTCCACATTTTCCCCATGTATTTGCCATGAAGTAATGGGACCAGAGGCTATGCTCTTACTCTTTTGAATGTTTAATGTTAAGCCAGCTTTTTCCACTCTTTCCTTTCACCCTCTTAAAGAGGCTCTTTAGTTCCTTTTCACTTTCTGCCATTAGAGTGGTATTATCTGCAGATCTGTGGTTGTTGATATCTCCCCTGAAAATCTTGATTCCAGCTTGTGATTCATCCATCCCAGCATTTCATATAATGTACTCTGCACAGAAGTTCAATAAGCAGCACGACAATATACAACCTTGAATGGCTGTTTTCCCACTTTAGAACCATCTCCAGTTCTAACTGTTGCTTCTTGACCTGTGTACAGATTTCTCAGGAGATAGGTAAAGTACTCTGGGATTCTCATTTCTTTCAGAATTTATCAGTTTGTTGTGATCCACACAATCATGTATTTAGCATAGTCAATGAAACATAAGTAGATTTATTTTTTCAATTTTTTGCTTACTTTTTCTATGATTCAACTGATGTTGTCGATTTGATGTCTGATTCCTCTGCCTTTTCTAAATTCAGCTTGAATGCCTGGAAGTTCTGAGTTCACAAATTGTTGAAGCCTAGCTGGAAGTATTTTGATCAGTACCTTGTTAGCATAGACTTTCCTAGTGGCTGAGATGTAAAGAATCCTTCTGCCAATGCTGGAGACCTGGGTTTAATCCCAGGGTTGGAAGATCCCCTGGAGAAGGGAATGGGAACCCATGCCAATATTCTTGCCTGTAGAATTTCATGAACAGAGGAGCATGGTAGGCTCTAGTTCATGGGGTTGCAAAGAGTCAGACACTACTGGACAACCAGCTCTTAATATGAACTTTACTAATATGTGAAATGAACACAATTGTACAGTAGTTTGAACATTCTTTGGCAGTTCCCTTCTTTGGGATTGGAATGAAAACTGACTTTTTCCAGTCCTGTGACTACTACTGAGTTTTCCAAATTTGCTGGCATATTGAGTGCAGCACTTTAACAGCATCAGGTTTTAGTATTTTAAATAGCTGAGTTGGGATGCAGTTTTAAGGATGGGAAAAGTCTTAAGTGAATGTAGTGTCTAATCTAAGACTAAACTTAGAATTTGAAGAGGGAGTCTAGGCAATGATTGTGTCTTAGGAGCTATACCAGGGGCTCAGTGGATGGCTTAGAAGATTATTGAGGCACAAATTATAAATTGTCAACATAAAACTTGGAAGGTGTCAGAACTGAAGTTAAAAGGGTAAACTGTATGATATTTTGCTTGATCATGAGTAAGTTTAAAGCTTGTTTAGATGTTCCTTTGCATTCATGAAGAATCTCTTCTGAGGACCAACTGCCATGTGACTACTTCATATTCATTAAAAACAAACAACTAAACAAACAAAAAATATAGTATTAAATCATGTTTTCATGAGAATCAATGAGATACAATATGTGGATCTGTTGTATAAGCATTGTTTCTGTTGTTCCTTAAATCATGTCCGACTCTTTGTGACCCTGTGAAATGAAGCACACCTGGCTTCTCCATCCATTACTATCTCCCTGAGTTTGCTCAAATTCACGTCCACTGAGTTAGTGATGCCATCCAACAATCTCATCCTCTGTTGCCCCCTTCTCCTCCTGCCCTCAGTGTTTCCCAGGATCAGGGGCTTTTCTAGTGAGTTAGCTCCTTGCATCCGGTGGCCAAAGTATGGGCTTCCCTGACAGCTCAATTGGTAAAGAACCTTCCTGCAATGCAGAAGACCCCAGTTCAATTCCTGAATTGGGAAGATCTGCTGGAAAAGGGAAAGGCTACACATGCCAGTATTCTTGGGCTTCTCTTGTGTCTCAGCTGGTAAAGAATTCTTCAAGGGGAAGACCTGGATTAAATGGAGCTTCAGCTTCAGCATCAGTCCTTTCAGTGACTATTCAGGGTTGATTTCCTTTAGGACTGACTGGTTTGATCTCCTTGCAGTGCAAGGGACTCTCAAGAGTCTTCTCCAGCACCACAGTTTGAAAGCATCAGTTCTTTGGCACTCAGCCTTCTTTATGGTCCAGCTCTCACACCCAGACAAGACTACTGGAAAAAATCATAGATTTGACTATATGGAATTTTGTTGGCAAAGTGATGTCTCTGCTTTTTAAAACACTGTCTAGTTTTGATATAGCTATTCTCCCAAGGAGCAAGGGTCTTTTATTTTGCTGGCTGCAGTCACCATCTGTATCAATTTTGAAGCCCAAGAAAATGAAATCTGAAAGTTTGCATATTTCCCCCATCTAGTTGCCATGAAGTGATAGGAATAAATGCCATGATCTTCATTTTTAGAATGTTCAGTTTCAAGCCAGCTTTTTCACTCTCCTCTTTCACCTTCATCAAGAGATTCTTTTTATTTATTTTTTTCTTTTTAAAAATTTTTTAACTTTACAATATTGTATTGGTTTTTCCATATATCAACATGAATCTGCCACAGGTATACACGTGTTCCTCTGAACACGTGTAACACAGGTTCCATCCTGAACCCTCCTCCCTCCTCCCTCCCCGTACCACCCCTCTGGGTCATCCCAGTGCACCAGCCCCAAGAATCCAGTATCATGCATCGAACCTGGACTGGCGACTCATTTCATATATGATATTATACATGTTTCAATGCCATTCTCCCAAATCATCCCACCCTCTCCCTCTCCCACAGAGTCCAAAAGACTGTTCTATACATCTGCATCTCTTTTGCTGTCTCACATACAGGGTTATTGTTGCCATCTTTCTGAATTCCATAATATGTGTTAGTATACTGTATTGGTGTTTTTCTTTCTGGCTTTCCTCACTCTGTATAATAGGCTCCAGTTTCATCCACCTCATTAGAACTGATTCAAATGTATTCTTTTTATGGCTGAGTAATACTCCATTGTGTATATGTACCACGGCTTTCTTATCCATTCATCTGCTGATGGACATCTAGGTTGCTTCCATGTCCTGGCTATTATAAACAGTGCTGCAATGAACATTGGGGTACACGTGTCTCTTTCAGTTCTGGTTTCCTCAGTGTGTATGCCCAGCAGTTGGATTGCTGGGTCATAAGGCAATTCTATTTCCAGTTTTTTAAGGAAGCTCCACACTGTTCTCCATAGTGATGTACTAGTTTGCATTCCCACCAACAGTGGAGGGTTCCCTTTTCTTCACACCCTCTCCAGCATTTATTGCTAGTAGACTTTTGGATCGCAGCCATTCTGACAGGTGTGAAATGGTACCTCATCGTGGTTTTGATTTGCATTTCTCTGATAATGAGTGATGTTGAGCATCTTTTCATGTGTTTGTTAGGCATCTGTATGTCTTGGTTCTTTAGATCCTCTTCACTTTTTGCCATTAAAGTGGTATCATTTGCATGTCTGAGATTGTTGAATTTCTGGCAATCCTCATTCCATTTTGTGATTCACCCAGACCAGAATTTTGCCTGATGTACTCTGCACATAAGTTAAATAACAGGATGACAATACACAGCTTGATGTACTCTTTTCCCAATTTTGAACCAGTCCTTTGTTCCATGTGTGGTTTAACTGTTGCTTCTTGTCCTGCATACAAGATTCTTAGGAGGCAAGTAGATGATCAGGTATATATTCTTACAGAGATCTTCCATCTGTTTAAGAATATTCCACAGTTTGTTGTGATCCACACAGTCAAAGGCTTTAGCATAGTCAATGAAGCAGAAATAGATGTTTTAAAAACTTCCCTTGACTTTTCTATGATCCCGTGTATGTTGGCAGTTTGATCTCTGGTTCCTCTGCCTTTTCTAAATCTAGTTTTTATACCTGGGAGTTCTCAGTTCATGAACTGCTGAGGCCTAGCTTGATGGATTTTGGGCATAATCTTACTGGCATGTGAAATGATTGCATTTGTATGGTAATTTGAACACTCTTTGGCATTGCTTTTCTTTGTAATCAGAATGAAAACTGACCTTTGCAGTCCTATGGCACTGCTGAGTTTTCCAAATTTGCTGGCATAAGGAGTGCCAGCAAATCACTTTCACAGAATCATCTTTTAAGCTTTGAAATAGCACAACTGGAATTCCGTCACCTCTACTCTCTTTGTTTTTAGTAATATTTCCTAAGGCCCATTTGATTTCACACTCCAGGGTGTCTGGTTCTAGGAGAGTGACCCCATAAGCCTGGTTAACTGGGTTAGTAAGAGGTTTTTTGTGCAGTTCTTCTGTGTATTCTTGCTACCTTTTCTTAAACTCTTCCACTTCTGTTAGATCCTTGCCTTTGTGTGTGTGTGTGTGTGTGTGTGTGGTTAATCACACTAATGTTTTAATTTTAGTTGGTTTGTTTATTCTACATTAAATAAAATTATATCTTTAAGTATTTTTCAAATTATTATATGCTATCAAAAATTAATAGTCTAATTGTCAAGATGACTGGATTTTCTTTATAAAATGTTTCTTGCTAGAGAATATGTAGTCTTTTGGGCTTTTTAAAATCCACTTTAGATCTGTTTCTTTTTTTTTTTTTCACTTTTTTAAAAATATAAATTTATTTATTTTAATTGGAGGCTAATTACTTTACAGTATTGTATTGGTTTTGCCATACATTGACATGAATCCGCCACGGGTGTACATGTGTTCCCCATCCCAAACCCTCCTCCCACCTCCCTCCCCATACCATCCCTCTGGGTCATCCCAGTGCACCAGCTCTGAGCATCCTGCCTTTTTTATCCTTTATTGTCCCTATCTTTGTACGAAATATTCCCTTGGTAACTCTGATTTTCTTAAAGAGATTTCTAGTCTTTCCTATTCCATTGTTTTCCCCTATTTCTTTTCATTGGTCACTTAAGAAGACTTTCTTATCTCTCCTTGCTATTCTCTGGAACTCTGCATTCAGTTGTATATAACCTTCCCTTTATTTTTTTATTTTCACTTCTACTCTTTTCTCAACTTTTTGTAAAGCCTCCTCAGACATGCACTTTGTCTTCTAGCATCTCTTTTTCTTGGGGATAGTTTTGGTCATCACCTCCTGTACAGTGTTACAAACCGCCATCCATAGTTCTTCAAGCACCCTGTCTACTAGATCTAGTCCTTGAATCTATTCATCACCTCCTCTGTATAATCATAGGGATTTGATTTAGACCATACTTGAATGGTCTAGTGGTTTCCCTACTTTATTCTATTCGAGCCTAAATTTTGCAATAAGGAGCTGATGATCTGAGCCACAGTCAACTCCTTATCTTATTTTTGCTGACTCTATAGAGTTTCTCCATCTTCAGCTGCAAATCAATATGATTTCGGTACTAACCACTGGTGATGTCTGTGTGTACAGTAGTCTCTTGTGTTATTGGAAGAGTGTGTTTGCTAAGACCAGTGCATTCTCTTGAAAAACAAAACAAAACAAAACAAAACAAAACAAAACAAAACTCTTGTTAATCTTTGTTCTACTTCATTTTGCATTCCAAAGACAAACTTGCCTGTTACTCCAGGTATGTCTTAGCTTCTGACTTTTGTATTCCAATCCCCTAAGAATGAAAAGGACTTGTGTGTGTGTGTGTGTGTGTGTGTGTGTGTGTGTGTTAGTTCTATTAGGTCTTGTAGGTCTTCATAGAATCATTCGACTTCAGCTTCTTCAGCATTAAAGGTTGGGGCATAGACTTGGATTACGGTGATATTGAATGTTTTGTCTTGGAAACAAACTGAGATTATTCCTTCATTTTGAGATTGCAACCATGTGCTGTATTTTGGACTCTACTGTTGACTATGAGAGCTACTCCATTCCTTTTAAGGGATTCTTGCCCACAGTAGTAGATACAATAGCTATCTGAATTAAATTCCCACTTTCCTGTCCATTTTAGTCCACTGATTCCTAAAATGTTGATGTCACTCTTGCTATCTCTTGCTTGACCACTTCCAATTTGCCTTGTTTCATGGACCTAACATTCCAGTTCCTATGCAGTATTGTTCTTTACAGTATCAGACTTTCCTTTCACCACCACATACGACCTCAACTGGGCATCGTTTCTGCTTTTGCTTAGCCTCTTCATTCTTTCTGTAGCTATTTTTCTGCTCTACTCCAGTAGAATATTGGGCACCTACCAACCTTATCCAAAGTATAAGGATACTTTAGCCTAATCTGCAATTTTTATTCATTGAAAATATTAGGCATTAAGTGAGGTAAGTGAGATAACTATTGCTGAAGCCCAACTATGAGGCAAACATTTTGACAGATTCTTATTTTTATTAATTAATTAATTTACTTTTGACTGAGATGGGCCTTTGTTCCTGTGTGCAGGTTTTTCTCTAGCTGTGGTGAGAGGGGACTACTCTCTAGCCTTCATGCATGAACTTCTCATTGTGGCGACTTCTCTTGTTGCAGAGAATGGGCTTTGGTGCAAGCGCTGAAGCCCATAGTTGCAGAATGCAGGCTCAGTAGTTTAGGTGTGTGGGTGCTAGGGTCGATGGGCTTCAGTAGTTGTGACACATGGGCTTATTTGCCCCATGAAATGTGGGATCTTCCTGAGCCAGGGATCAAACTTCTGTCCCCTGCATTGCCAGACAGATTCTTAGTCACTGTGCCATCAAGGAAGTTTCATTTTGACAGGTTATTTGCATACTTTAACTCTCTTATTGTAGGAACAAGTATTAGTAGTGAGAGTTTTACTCCATTTTACACAAGACGAAAATGTGACTCATTAAAGTTAAGCAAGAATAGGAATTCTTTTGAATTCTGTTCACATTGTGAACTTTTTTTTTTTTAAATTGGGGTCAGGGCACTTTCTTCTCTTCAGTTCTCTGTTGATTTCCATTTCCTAGATTACTTACAGCCTCTTGATTGCTCTTGTGTCAGAGAAAGTCATCTGATGATCTGTTTTCTGAAGATATTTTACCTTTCATGGACATCATGAAAAGTAGGATGTAATAGGCTCAAGAAATGGAATTCAAATGGTTGCATTTCAAAAGAAGTGCCACTTGGGTGAAAGATATTTAGAGGATAAACAAGCAACTCAATCATTGAGGAGTTTGATACAGTGTTTACACACAAGGGAACACCTTGAAGAACTAAATAGGTGCCGTTTCCATAGGGTTGTTTGTGTTTTTTTTTTTTTTTTTTGCCCTCATTGTTATCACATAGTGTTAACATTTGTTCCTGGCAAAAAAAAAAAAAAAAAGTCCTCATGATCAATTCACTTTAGGAAATTTTGACTTTTTAATTTATCGACCAAATAGTATTCTCTGTCTACAGTAGGCCAGAGAGTTATGGGAGCTATGCATACAAAGTTAAACATGAGAAACAAGGTCTTTTTTGTTTTTGTTGTTGTTGTTGTTGTTGTTTGTATGGAAATAAGATTCTACGGGGTTATAGACAGATAGTAAGCAAGTAAAGATCATGGCATCTGGTCCCATCACTTCATGGGAAATAGATGGGGAAACAGCGGAAACAATGTCAGACTTTATTTTTTGGGGCTCCAAAACCACTGCAGAGGTGATTGCAGCCATGAAATTACAAGACGTTTACTCCTTGGAAGAAAAGTTATGATCAACCTAGAAAGCATATTCAAAAGCAGAGACATTACTTTGCCAACAAAGGTCCATCTAGTCAAGGCTATGGTTTTTCCAGTGGTCATGTATGGATGTGAGAGTTGGGCTGTGAAGAAAGCTGAGCACTGAAGAATTGATGCTTTTGAACTGTGGTGTTGGAGAAGACTCTTGAGCATCCCTTGGACTGCAAGGAGATCCAACCAGTCCATTCTGAAGGAGATCAGCCCTGGGATTTCTTTGGAGGGAATGATGCTGAAGCTGAAACTCCAGTCTTCGGCCACTTCATGCGAAGAGTTGACTCATTGGAAAAGACTTTGATGCTGAGAGGGATTGGGGACAGGACGAGAAGGGGACGACAGAGGATGAGATGGCTGGATGGCATCACTGACTCGATGGACACAAGTCTGAGTGAACTCTGGGAGTTGGTGATGGACAGGGAGGCCTGGCGTGCTGTGATTCATGGGGTCGCAAAGAGTTGGACACTACTGAGCGACTGAACTGAATTGAACCAAGTATCGAAATAAATGAAAAAAAAATTGATAATGAATAATATGATTATCATTTTATAAGAATATGACACAGGAGAGAAAATATGGATGTAGATTTGTATTATTTGAAACACAGCTAGAGTTTCAGTTTGGTCTGACTTTAAGTAAGAACATATACCCCTTTCTTTCTTTTTTTTTTTTTTTTAATAGTAGATAATTTTAAAAGGTATGTTTGAAATGGAAACAATATTAGCAAGCAACATCTATGTTCCTATATGACTCAATTTCTCCTACCTCTTAGGGATGCTCACTGCCCAATATCCACATCTTGGTCTAACACAGGCTCCTTTCAGATTTATATTTTCTCTTGGACTCTGTGTGATTTGTGTGTGTGATTAAGGCTGGAGTCTATTTTCTATAGCCCTTGGCTCTCTCAAAAGAACCTTCACTGATTTCAAAGTCATGTATATTAAGGGGGTTATTTTCCCTGTATAGGACTCCTGAATTGAGAAGTACTATGTGGGGCTCAGACCCCTTTGTTCCTTTGGGAGAACCTCTGCAACTGGATTAACTCTGGTTTGTGTGTTGCCTACCTGAAGTATGAGACTTGACTATAGCTTGTGCCTACCATTTCTATCCTGTCTTGTCCTAGTTCCTGCTTTAAATTTTAGTAATAGAGAATCAGTCTTTAGGTTGTTCGCATCAAGAATGAATCTTTAAACAGTTGCAGTTTTTGTGTTTCCATGGGATGATGCATTCTGATCATCTCGTATCTAAATAGAAAAAAAAAAAATGAATCCCAATATATCTCTGAAAATGTTGAAAGCAATTTTAACTTGTTTAAGTATCTTTAGCTGGCTTTGAAAAACTTGTAAATAATTTGAAAAAGCTATCAGATCAGATCAGATCAGTTGCTCAGTCGTGTTCAACTCTTAGTGACCCCATGAATCGCAGCACTCCAGGCCTCCCTGGCCATCACCAACACCCGGAGTTCACTCAGACTCACGTCCATCGAGTCAGCGATGCCATTCAGCCATCTCATCCTCTGTCGTCCCCTTCTCCTCCTGCCCCCAATCCCTCCCAGCATCAGAGTCTTTTCCAATGAGTCAACATTTCGCATGAGGTGGCCAAAGTACTGGAGTTTCAGCTTTAGCATCATTCCTTCCAAAGAACACCCAGGGCTGATCTCTTTCAGAATGGACTGGTTGGATCTCCTTGCAGTCCAAGGGACTCTCAAGAGTCTTCTCTAACACCACAGTTCAAAAGCATCAATTCTTCAGTGCTCAGCTTTCTTCACAGTCCAACTCTCACATCCATATATGACCACAGGAAAAACCATAGCCTTGACTAGATGGACCTTTGTTGGCAAAGTAATGTCTCTGTTTTTGAATATGCTATCTAGGTTGGTCATAACTTTCCTTCCAAGGAGTAAGCGTCTTTTATTTTCATGGCTGCAGTCACCATCTGCAGTGATTTGGGAGCCCCCAAAAATAAAGTCTGACACTGTTTCCCCTGTTTCCCCATCTATTTCCCATGAAGTGGTGGGACCAGATGCCATGATCTTCGTTTTCTGAATGTTGAGCTTTAAGCCAACTTTTTCACTCTCCACTTTCACTTTCATCAAGAGGCTTTTGAGTTCCTCTTCACTTTCTTCCATAAGGATGGTGTCATCTACATATCTGAGGTTATTGATATTTCTCCCGGCAATCTTGATTCCAGCTTGTGTTTCTTCCAGTCCAGCATTTCTCATGATGTACTCTGCATATAAGTTAAATAAGCAGGGTGACAATATACAGCCTTGATGAACTCCTTTTCCTATTTGGAACCAGTCTGTTGTTCTATGTCCAGTTCTAACTGTTGCTTCCTGACCTGAATGCAAATTTCTCAAGAGGCAGATCAGGTGGTCTGGTATTCCCATCTTTTTCAGAATTTTCCACAGTTTATTGTGATCCACACAGTCAAAGGCTTTGGCATAGTCAATAAAGCAGAAATAGATGTTTTTCTGGAACTCTCTTGCTTTTTCTATGATCCAGCGGATGTTGGCAATTTGATCTCTGGCTCCCCTGCCTTTTCTAAAACCAGCTTGAACATCAGGAAGTTCACGGTTCACATAGTTTTTATCAATATCTGGCTTAAATGATATATATGTGAATTATGTGTTATTTAATTCCTTAAAAGTGTATTACAACTTGTGTAATGGCCTAAGATATTTTCTATTTTGGTGAATGTCCCTTGAGCACTTTGAGGTAAATGGAATTGTCCAATATATGCTTCATTTTCTTTTTTCCCCATACATTGATACTAATACAGATTCTATTAGTTTTTCTACCTGAAATTATGGGACACAAGATAGGACATCTACTTCTGCTTTATTGACTAAGTTAAAGCCTTTGACTGTATGAATCACAAGAAACTGAAAAATTCTTAAAGAGACCACCATACTTACTTTGTGAAAAACCTGTGTGCTCAAGAAGCAACAGTTAGAACTGGACATGAAACATCAGATTGGTTCAAACTTGGGAAAGGAGTAGATCAAGGCTGTATATTGTCACCCTGTTTATTTAACTTATATGCAGAGTACGTCATGCAAAATGCCTGACTGGATGACTCAGTGCTGGAATCAAGATTCCAGAAATACCAACAACCTCAGATTTGTAGATAATACCACTTTAATGGCAGAAAATTAAAAGGAACTAAAGAGCTTCTTGATGAAAATGAAAAAGCTGGCTTAAAACTCAACATTCAAAAAATGAAGATCATGGCATCCAGTCCCATAACTTCATGGCAAATAGATTAGGAAATGCCAGGGTCCAGCCCCTGTGGATCCAGGGAATTTGAAGGGGGGATGGCGTTGGCGAGGATCAGGAAACAATTGCTTAATTAAACGTTAATTAAGGATATAAAGAGTGGTTAAATAAGGATAGCTCAGTGAGGAAATTCAGTAGAGAAAAGAGGCTGAATAACTCGGTTTATGTGGAAAGCTAATAAAATTCCAAAATAAGGAATTTGCATCACCTACGTAGGTCGCAGGCGTCCTCCTGTTCTCCCAAAGGAGAGGAGACACTAAGGCCTCCCTGGTCAGATCTTAGAAGCCCAGGCAAATTAGTAGGCTTGACGAGCCTCCGTGCCTCAGATAGAAATTCAGCCAGAAGGTGAGAGAAAGAACGATATGGGGAGACCAAGTTTCGGTGAACAAAAGGGCACACTTTATTTTCCAAAGTAGTTTTATACCTTAAGTTGTGCATAGAGGATAATGGGGGAAGAGGTAGAGTCATGCAAGGACAGCAGTCCTTGATCCTAATCGAAGCCAGGCTTTCAAACTTATCATATGCAAAAGTTTAGGTGATTTACATCATGTTCTGGCCAGGAGATCTGTTAACATTTTAAGATCCTTTCTTCAGAAAACTTATTTTTCTCTAAAGGTGATTCTTCTAAAGTCAGGCGCCATCCTCATTCCTATAGGGCAAAGGTGGGGTGGGCTATAACAAGAAAAGAATTAACTCAAGGGTCCAAGGTTACAAACATTAAAGCTACCACTTACATTTCTATACACCAATTATATCAAGCAATACACTGCCAGGGCCACAGTAGGTAAGGGATATGGAAACTTAGCAGCAAACATTGGCCCAATAAGTGAAAAACCCTTCATCAATACAATTTCTAAACAATCTTTTAACTGCTCAAAGGAATCTGTGTTTAGACAGTTTAGAACATCTCATGCCTCTCACAGTTGGGAGGCTCTGAACAATCACATGTGGCCGGAAAAACCTATTCAGGCAGGCTAGAGGACTTCCAAAGAAGTTTGTAGGTTGAAACACTCTTGTCACACCCAGGAACTTTATTAACTGGAGCTGTAAGTTAACTCTTTTTTCAGAGAGAGGTAGTGGGGGACAGCCCCTTGTAAAGTCAGAGGTGTAGGTGAGAGCACAAAGCAGAAAGTAGGCAAACTCTGGTTTTGGGGGTAGATGCTCGAGAATTTCCAGGGCGACTCCTAGGGCTCGATCCTGCCTTTGCGTATGCCGAGCCTCCTTCCTCATGACCTTTGCCATGGGTGGGGTTCCTCACACTGGCTCCCGGCAGGAAAACAATGGAAACAGTGACAGATTTTATTTGTCTGGGCTCCAAAATCACTGTGAATGGTGACTGCAGCCATTCCTTGGGGGAAAAGTTATGACAAACCTAGACAGAGTATTAAAAAACAGAGGCACCACTTTGCCGACAAAATTCCATATAGTCAGGGCTATAGTTCTTCCAGTAGTCATGTATAGATGTGAGAATTGAGGCATACAGAAGGTTAAGCACTGAAGAATTGATGCTTTTGAACTGTGGTGCTGGAGAAGACCCTTGAGAGTCCCTTAGACAACAAGGAAATCAAGCCAGTCAGTCCTAATGGAAATTAACCCTGAATATTAACTGGAAGAACTGATACTGAAAGCAGAAGCTCGAGTTCTTTGGCCACCTGAGGCAAAGAGTCAACTCACTGGGAAAGCCCCTGATGCTGGAAAAAATTGAAGATGAGAGGAGAAGGGGGCAACTGAGGATGAGATGGTTGGATGGCATCACCAACTCAAGGGACATGAGTTTAAGCAAATTCTGGGAGATAGTGAAGGACAGAGAAGCCTGGTGTGCTGCAGTTCATGGGGTCACAAAGAGTCAGACATAACTCAGTGAATGAAAAACAACACCAAATGGGACCAACTTTATCTGCACTTGAACTAGACCTTAAAAGGCCTTTTCTAAAATTAGCACTCATTATTCCCTGAAATCAGTTCAGATATCATCTTCAAAAACAAAACTTAAACAGATATGTCTATTTTGAAGGTCATGATTTAAACAAGAAGGATTTACATACTCTATTTGTGTACAAAATGGACTTTTCCCTTTTGGTGATATGACCACAAGTTGTTTTCTATGACTTTCCCCAGAGAATAAGGTTCTGTAAATTCTGTTTTGCATGATGATAATCCTGGTGGCATCTCTGGAGATAGTCTACTTCAAAACAATGATTAGGGTTCCAGAGAATTTAATTAGATGAGAATCTCCCTTGGAGATGCACCAACTGAATGACTCAATACTATGTGCTGCCATTAAATGTAGACAAAGTTTTGGCAGACTTTTACCTTAACCTCAGACTGTATTTGTCTGCAGCAGAAATCACATGACAGGATTCTTCTTGAATTGTAATGATGGTCTCAAATCATAATAAAAGTATGTATATGAAATTATTCTCTATCTTTTGATAAATCTAAATTTAATAATTCTCTATGAAGACAGGTCAGTAAGACACTAAGAATCAAAACATTGCAAAGATCATTTCACTATTTCATTTTCCTTGGTATAAACACCAATGACAAAATTTTTATTGTAAATAGTTTGTAGAAAATTTTTAGTTTTCTCTCTCCCTGAGAGAGAATCAAAGGCTAAATCAAAATGTTGATTTAACATTTGTCATCAGAACAAATCTTGCAACAATGAAAAATTTGTGTTTCTGTTCAATACCAGTATTCAGAGTCCTTTAGGTAACAGGGCATTAATATTAGTTAATTTTGAAAATCCCAACAAAATGAAATGCAATGTTTCTGAAAGACTGAGATGAATTAATTTCCTATAATGCAAAGAGTTGGTCACAAGGAACCAGTTCAAGATACAGTGATGTTGTATGTATCTTACTCTTTGTGTTCCCAGAGATGGCATTCAGTGCATGAGGGCCAAGGGAGATGACATCAAAGACCAGAACATGCACTTAAAGGCTCTCCTTATGCAGGTAATCAGGAAGTATATTTAGACAGAAAATTCTGTCTTAGGCTTTCTATCTTGCAAGAGTATGTTAATGGGGTAAGAATTTGTCTTTTAAGAGCTCTTCTTTGTGATTTTCATAAATAGCTGTGTTAGTAATTCTTTGTGATTACTAAAATATTGAAGATTCTTTCTATTCTATTCCACCCTTTTTGGATATTTTCTTATTTAATGATCCAAGAACTTTACCTTCTCAAAGATATTCTTAGAAATTAATTTCAAGTACAAGGATTTGGGGAATTTTCATGGGCAGATATTTGTAAATCTGATGATAATTTCAATTTATATGCTCTCTAAACATAGCCTGTTAATGTGCTAAAATATTAAAAGGTAAAGTAACACTTTTAGACCTTCATTGAATGGCTTTCAAGAACCCAAAGAATGCTATAGTAAGCAAGCTATTACTTTGAGTCCTACTTTTCTGTTCATATGTGAGCTTCAGCATCCTATCATGTTTATTGGCCATTTAGGGATAGTCTTCTGCCGGGAGCCGGTGAGGCATTCCGCTCGTGACAAAGGTCATGAGGAAGGAGGCTCGGCATACGCAAAGGCGGGATCGAGCCTCAGGAGTCCGCCCGGATATTCTAGAGCATTTTCCCCCCAAAAAACCAGAGTTTGCCTACTTTATTGCTTTGTGCTCTCACCTCTGACTTTACTGGGGGCTGTCCCCTACCACCATCTTGCTCTCTCTGTCAAAGAGTTAACTTACAGCTCCAATTAATAAAGTTCCTGGGCAATTAGGAGTGTTTAAATCCAAACCCCTCAGATGGCTCTCTAACTCGCCTGACAAGTTTACCCGGACTCCTACAGCTATGCATACGATTGTTTACAGTCTCCCAGCCTCGAGAGGCACAGGAAGCTTAAGATATTCAAATAGCTTTAGAACCTCTCAGAGAGTTAGAAACTGTCAGAATAAACTAGTAAAGGATTTCACTGATGAGCCAATGCTTGTTGCCAAGTTTTCACATCCCCTGAATTGTATCCTTGAATGTGTATTAATTAATATAGTTGGTATGTAGAAAAAATAAGTAGTGGCCTTGGTGTTAGTAACTTTAGACCCTTAAGGTAATAAATTCTTTCCTTTGTTGTATACCCATTACACATCTGCCCTATAGGAATGCAATTTTATCTTCGGAAGATGGCGCCAAACCTTAAAATAATTACTCTTAGGGAAAATAAGTCTTTGTTGATAAGTCCTTGTCAAGAGTCATAAAATGTTAGTAGGCCTTCTGGCCAGAAGATGATGTAAATCACCTAAATCATTTGTATACGATAAATTTGCAGGAAAGAAACCCTGGTTTTTGATAAGAATCAAAGACTGCTGACTTTGCATCCCCTATTATCCTCTATGTGTAACTTAGGGTATAAAAGCCCCTGTTAAAAATAAAGCTACGGGCCTTGCTCACCAATGCTTGGTCTCCCCATGTCAATTCTTTCCTTTAACTTCCGGCTGAAGTCTCCATCTGGAGCGTGGATATCCTCTGCGACCACTTATTTGCCTGGGCTTCTAAGACCCACTCGAGAAGGTGTCTAAGGTGGGGCACCTTCCGCTATTCGAGAGGGTGCCTGCGGCCTCCGTGGTCAGAGCTAACCTGGTGTCACGGGTTATATTGATTTTCCGTGTAAACCAAGCTACTCAGCCTCTTTTCTCCACTGAATTTTCCTACTGAGCTATCCTCATTCTATTACTCTTTATATCTTTAATTACCATTTGAATAGGTCGCCGACGCCGTCTCCCCTTCGAATACCCTGGATCAGCTGGGGCTGGTCCTCGGCAGTCTTCCTTTAATAGATTGTTTATATTTGTATTTACTTTAAATTTGAATCATTTACTAGTTAATTTCTTAGAGATCTTTGCTTATCTTATATATTTGCTTGGTGTATATCCTCTGGAGTCAAGTTATTTTTCAAATTAATTTTGTCAATTGGCCTTGTGGTATTGTTTCCCAAATCTTTATAAACATTTTTCAAATCATCAAATATATCTATTTGGGGTTTAAATGATTGGATAAGAAGAATTATCCAACCCTAGAATGTAGAAACTCACCTCCTTCATTAACTGGAAATTAAATATGAAGTAAATCTTGCTTTACTTTCTTTTAAGCCTTTAATAAATGTTGATTTTTGTGTAAGGTACTAGCTTTATGTACAATTTAATTAGCTTCCAGTTGGTAAGCTAGTTGTGCTACCTCATGTATTTAGTACCATGTCATTTTCTCATATATGGTCTTTTATCACTTGCCTTGGTCTATAAGATTGTTGTGATCAGGCAATATGTTTTAATCAGCCTTATATTTTCTTTTCTTTTTTGGCTGCCCCATGTGACTTGTAGGATCTTAGTTCTCCAACCAGGGATTGAACCCCAGGCCACTGCAGTGAAAGCACCAAGTCCTAACCACTGGACCACCAGAGAACTCTCACAACATTGTATTATAATAATATCTGAAAGTACCAGAAAATAATAAATCACAAGACATATTTTTGAATGAATAAACAAATTATCACAAGACTTCAGGAAGTCATAAGTAACAATTATTTTTATAGATAAGTATGTCCTAAGCTCTGAAATAAAACACACAGAACACTATGGAAACAAGGAACAATGTGACTGAGTTTGTCCTCTTGGGGCTCACTCAGAGAAACCAGGGTCAGAAAATATTATTTGTCTTGTTCTTGCTCATCTACATTGTGACCATGGTGGGCAACCTACTCATTGTCCTGACTGTGGTGTTCAGTCCAACCCTGGATGTCCCTATGTACTTCTTTCTTGGCTACTTATCATTTATGGATGCTGTTTATGCTACTACAGTTAACCCAAACACATTTACAGACTTACTGTATGAGAAGAAAACCATATCATTCCAAGCGTGCATGATTCAGCTCTTTACAGAGCACTTATTTGGTGGTGCTGAGATTTTACTCCTGGTCATCATGGCCTATGACTGCTATGTGGCCTTCTGCAAACCCTTGCATTATGTGACAATCATGAATAAGCGAGTGTGTGTCCTGCTGTTGGCTTGGGTTGGTGGACTGTTACATGCTATAGTTAATATTCTCTTTGTTTACTACCTTCCCTTCTGTGGCCCCAATGTTATTGACCACTTCATATGTGACATGTACCCCTTGTTAAAACTGGCCTGCACTGACACCCACATTATTGCCATCATAGTGGTTGCCAATGATGGCATAATCTGCGTGGTCCTCTTCATGCTCTTACTCATGTCCTATGGGGCCATTCTGCATTCCCTGAAGAATATTAGTCAGGAAGGGAGGCGCAAAGCCTTGTCCATCTGTGGCTCCCACATCACTGTGGTGCTCCTCTTCTTTGTGCCCTGTATATTTCTGTATGTGAGACCTCCTTCCATCTTACCCATTGATAAGTCCTTGGCTGTGTTTTACACCATTATCACCCCTGTGTTGAACCCTCTAATCTATACTCTGAGAAACAGTGAGATGCAACATGCCATGGGAAAGCTATGGATCAGAAAAAGAACATGAGGCAACAGGGAAATGAATGACCAATTTTCAGTGAAGAATTGCTCTTCCCAGGAAAGCCTTTTGTGGTTATTTAACTGCAGTAAATATCTCCCCAGGATAATTAACTCAGTCATGATGAAAAGACTTATTATCTGAATATTTCCCATGATCAAAATATAATTTTAACATTTTAATGACTTCCTATTTTAAAGTTTATATTTTGCTTGAAATAGGTTTTTAAGATTTACACAATTTCCTTGGAAAATATGTATAGCTTTGGGTGTAAAATGACTTTATTAAAACTATAGATTTATGTTCTATATGATTGTTAGGTAGTTAGAATAAGAAAAAGGAGTCCAAAATGGCAGTGGCTAAAAGACAAAGAAAGGGAGAAGCCCAAAAAAATGGATCAAAAGAAAATCTGCAGGACTGGAGTGAAAACTTCAGCTGAAGCAAACACACTCCCCTCTTGGCTAGTGCAATTTGCATAGGGCAAGCTCAGGGGGCAGAAGACAAAACATATAAAAAGAGGAAGCCAAGACAGATCAAGTCCTTTCCTTTGGGATCGCCTGCCCTCACACCTCCAGGGTGTACTTTCCTTTAGTTGCTGAATAAAACTCTGAGCTGTAACCAAGCTGTAACACGGGTCTGCACTTTCCAATCTTTGCCGCGGTGAGGCAGAACTAACAAAATTATACACTCCCCTGACACGATGAGTTAAGTCATAGTTAATACTGCGATTTGTTTATTTAGTGTAAGTTTTTTCCTCATACTTTTCTCTTACATAATGTGATCTTTTTCAGAATTAATGAGGTGTGTTACAGATTTCAGAAAAAAAATAGAGTAAGAAGTATTATATACATCTCAGTTTAGTCCTCTTCACACAAAGACAGCACATATTAATATTTGATTTATATGACTTACTTTTGAATCTGAAAGATACTTTACACATATTATTTTGTTTCTATTTCTTAGTACAAGATGATTGATGAAGAATATTTCATTGTGTAATATTAATCATCTTTAGGATGTTAATTTTTTAAAAAATTGATTGAACATGATGCATGTGCAGAAAAACAACCAAGTCTTACCTTTTTCCCAAATGGGATATCATATTATCTTTTTAAGTTTATCAGGTTTGCCTAGAGTCACACAATCAGTCAAAAGGAAAATCTGCTCTTACATTGTTCATTTAGGGAAGTGTCATGAATTTAAAATAAATGCAAAACTGTTTTTAACTGAAGTGGTAAGGAAAATCAAACAAATATCACCCCCAAACTTGCATTTTTATGAATAGAATTATTTGAATGTTTATCATTATTCTATAACTTAGTGATTTATAAATTAGGTAAAGGCAGTACAAGGTATGAATTCCATAGAATCATATAACTCCATGACAGCACTAAAGGTAACACATAGATTTCCATGAAGACACCCAATAATCTTTATGTTATGCATCAGTCTTTCAGAATAAGTTTTCCTGACCAAAGTTAAGTTTATTTAGCAGTTATTTATCAAAAGATGTACAGATGCTTTAAAAATAAAATAAATTTGTTAAAGGGGATATATTTTCTCACATATTTTATTTATTTTTGCAAATAAAACACAAACTTCCTTCTTCCATTGGAAAACACAAAAGACATAGCATATTTTATTTATTTATTTATTTATTTTAATTTTTTAACTTTACAATATTGTATTGGTTTTGCCATATATATATTAAAAGGGTTTAAAATGATAGTTTATCAAGATATGGATGATGTTGAGGGAAACCAATAAGGGATTATACAGCACTGTCAACTATAAATTGGCACTGAGACTGAATTCACCAAGTGTACTTGCCAGCGACTGAACAACAAAAAGAGCATTTGCCATCTGCCTCTGTGGACATTGAATCCTGTGCTGCTATAGCTGCTGACCTTCAACACACCCTAAGGGGGATTAAGGGGAATTCAGTGAGGCACCCAGTGCTCCAGGGGAACTGGTGGAACAGACCTTTAGATAAATTCAGGAACTGATTTCAGGATCCCAATTCTTGCCAACAAATCTAGTGGAGGTGATGAAATTCCAGCTTGTTGTTGTTCAGTCACTCAGCTGTGTCCAACTCTTTGAGACCCCCAAGAACTGCAGAATTCCAACTTTCCCTGTTCTTGGCCATCTCCCAGAGCCTGCTCAAATTCACGTCCATCAAGTTGGTGATGCCATCCAACCATCTGCTGCTCTATTGTCCCCTTCTCTTCCTGCCCTCAATCTTTCCCAGCATCAGGGTCTTTTCAAAGGAGTCAGCTCTTCACATCAGATGGCCAAAGTATTGGAGCTTCAGCTTCAGCATCAGTCCTTCCAATGAATATTAAGGATCGATTTCCTTTAGGATTGACTGGTTTGATCTGTTTGCAGTCCAAGTGATTCTCAAGAGTTTTATCAAACACCACTGTTCAAAAGCATCAATTCTTTGGTGCTCAGCCTTATTTATGGTCCAACTCTCATATCCATGCATGACTAATGGAAAAACCGTAGCTTTAACTATACAGACCTTTGTTGGCAAAGTAATGTCACAGCTTTTTAATATGCTGTCTCGGTTTGTCAACGATTTTCTTCCAAGGAGCAAGCATCTTTTAATTTCATGACTACAGTCACCATTTGCAAACAAACTTCCTACATCCGTTGGAAAACTGACAAGAAAAAAAAAAGATATTTAAAATGGGAAATTAAAATAGTTTTAAATATCATTTTAAAATGATAACCTATTAATTTATGGATAGAATTGGGGGAAACTAATGAGGGATAATATAGTACCATTGAGGACCCAGCTACAGTAGGAAACCATTAAAACAATAAGGCCTGTGAGATCTAAGAGAGAGAGAGATCTCAGGAACTCAGATGGTCAATCCAAAAGGAGCAGCCTCAGCTAAAGGCACCCAGCCACTGACAACCCATAACAGGAACCAGGACAGTAAACCCCATGACATTTCTTATTTTCTTCTCACTTGCCTACTAATACTCAGCTAGTGCTACATCTTGGCTAGGAGGTAAGGGAGATGGTTGAAGCAGACCAAGGAAAAGAGCTGCTCAGGGTAGAGAAAGTGAGAAGTTCTAGTGGAAGAAAGGAATATATCTATCCATTTTTCCAACAGTTTATTTAATTGTTTTTTGTTTGTTTGTTTGTTTTGTCTTTTTAAGAAAGAGAGTAAGCACTATTTTTGGAGTTGGCTCAATAAAGGAAAACACAGGGAGAGTCTTCCAACTTAATTTATTCAGCTAATTTTATTGAACAACAGTGTCAGTCTGACTCTGACTTAAGTGATAATTGATGAGGTGATGGCAAATACAGGCTTATATCTCAGACTTATTTAAGTACTTTTACAAGGAAGAAAGGAGTAAATTAGACTGTGTGTAAACAATATGCAGATCACATCCAGTTGTACAATTCATTTTAACTTTTAAGGACGTGTTTTTAACATTTTTTCTTGCTTGAGAAGCTCTCAGGTTTATTACATGGTGAGTACCTGGGCCTGGGTATCCTCCAACAAAGAACCAGGGACCACTTGTCAGAAGGTATGGAAGAAGAACCTGAGCATCCTTGTAGTAAGCTGAATTAAATAGCCTTGAAAGTTTACTCTTCCTATAAAATAGAAAAGGCAGCATGCTTACACACCAAGGAAAAAAATACTATTTATTATTAAAATGTGTTGGACTTACCTGAAAACCCAAAATATAAATTTCTCATCTCTTTGCTATTAAAAGCTTTGTCTTTATAGATCAGTTATCCACTTCTGAATTCATCAACAGCACTGAAATGCAATAAAACAAGATGAATGAGACTGAAGTCATTCTAGTGCGACTTACCCAGAATCCTCAGATACAGAGAATTCTACTTTTATGTTATTTTTCACCTACATTGTCACTGTTGTGGGCAACCTGCTTATTGTGGTAACTATAATCTGCAGCTAGACTTTGAATTCACTGTTGAATTTCTTCCTGACCTTCCTGTCCTTGATAGATGCCTGCTATCCCTCTTTCATAATACTGAAAATGATAGTTGATTTGCTTTCTGATTCAAAAGCTATCTCCTTCAGGGGCTGCATGGCACAGCTCTTCATTGAACATTTCTTGGGAGCTTCACAGATTGTCCTTTTGTGGTTCTAGTCTATGAATAATAGGTGGCCATCTGCAGTGTGTATGTCTTAAGTCTCTCTGCATTATGTCACCATCATGAACCATCATATATGCTTCCTCCTGGTGGAGGTGTGTTGGGCAATGGGTTTTCAACAATTGGTTGTGCAAAACCTAGTCATTTTCTGGGTCCCATTCTGTGGCCCCAACATCATGGGCCATTTCATGTGTGACATTTTCCCCCAATATAATATGTTTGCACTGACACTTTCCTTGATGGTTTCTTGGTTGCTGCTGAAGTTGGCACTCCTTGTCAATGCTTTTGTAATGTCTTGATGTTCTGTGTGATTTTCCTGTGCATGTCAAGGACTCATGGGGAGGACAAAGCCCTGTCTACCTGTGGCTTCCACATCAGAATTGTTGTCTTGTTTTCTGTAACTTCTATATTTATGTATCTGCAACCAGTAACTACTTTTCCCATGGGTAAAATCATAGCAGTAATACTGTCATCTATACAGTAAGGAATATAGAGGGCAAAAATGTCATTAAAATATTATTAAACAGGAATACAATTTCAGATAAGAGGTGAGCCAATATGAAGATTTTATTTCTATCATGATCTTTATATGTTCATATATTTTTTATATATTTTACTGATATTGATAGCTCAGTTGGTAAAGAATCCTGCTGCAATGAGGGAGACCTGGGTTCAATTCCTGGGTTGGGAAGATCCCCTGGAGAAAGCAAAGGTAATTTTTATGTTTTCATGATCTTTATATTTTCATCTTTTATTACTATAAAGACTTTCCCAAACCCCTCATCTGACACTAACAGGACTACTGCAACATAGGCAGAGGTAGTATTTAGATCTGCATTCTCCTAAATTTAAATGTGATAGTCTTTCAAACACTTCAAGAGACATCATCAAAAACAGCATTTCATCAGACTCTCTCTTCTTTTATAGTAATAGAAAATTTATTTTTCCTTTCTCATTATAGAGTTGTATAAGGTGCCTATGATTTAAGTAGTCGGTACTCAGAAAGCTGTATGGCTTACTGGTATATATGATGATGTGAAATATAAAATAGAAGGAAGATACTTGTCAATACTCTCTTGACATACACTTGATATCCTAATATTGAAATTATATTTTATTTCTTGCCCTGTTGGGTAAAATTGTCAGTGATTATGAAAATTAATTGCATTATATTTAAACTGATGACTAAATTTTAAAGTATTTCCAAATAAAAAAATAAAATTAAAATTTAGTGATCTTACTTTATAGACAACAGTGGAGGCTCATAAAATAGCTAGATCATAAAATATGTGTCAACTTTGAGCCTGAATACTCTTATTCCATATCCTCTAATGTTTTCATTATACAGAATCCCTTCAGGGTTGGTGTTTGATTGATGAAAATCTCTTTGTTTATATGCCATAGAAAGTTACACTGTTTTGTTAACAATTATTTGTAGCCAGCAAATGCAAGTGTTTTTCAAAAACACATAGTAAAATATATATAGAAAACACTTCACTTATTATAAAGTTGTTTTAATACTTATCTCCTTGAATTGGAAGTCTTATTTGAAAACTGATTTATGAGATTACTTATAAGAGATATATAAAAAGAACACAGGGATCTTTACTTTTCAATTGCCAAAAAAAAGTATTACTCAGGTAAACAAAACTTATTCTTAATGAATTTTAGCTCTTTTCCAAAATGAGGTTGGCTACTAAAATACAAGTCTGTGTATATGTCATTGATGTGTTTATAGTATCTTCTTCTGATAGAAAGATTCAGCCTCCCACTACATGAATAGCAGAGATGGTCACAATAAAGGACAGAAATGCTATGGACCTAAAAGAAGCAGCAGATATTAAGAACAGGTGGCAAGAATACACAGAAGAACTATACCAAAAAAAGATCTTCATGACTCAGATAATCATGATGGTGTCATCACCAAACTAGAACCAAACATCCTGGAATGTGAAGTTAAGTGGAATGTGAAGTTAAGTGGGCCTTGGGAGGCATCGCTATGAACAAAGCTACTGGAGCTGATGGAATTCAGTTGAGCTATTTCAAATCCTAAAAGATGATGCTTTGAAAGTGTTGCACTCAATATGCCCATAAATTTGGAAAACTCAGGAGTGGCCACAGGACTTGAAAAGGTCAGTTTTTATTCTAACCCCAAAGAAAGTCAATGCTCAAACTGCTGCTCAAAGAATGCTCAAACTGCTACACAATTGCACTCATCTCACACTCGAGTAAAGTAATGCTCAAAATTCTCCAAGCCAGGCTTCAACAGTACATGAACCATGAACTTCTAGATGTTCAAGCTGGATTTAGAAAAGGCAGAGGAACCAGAGATCAAATTGCCAACATCTGCTGGATCATCAAAAAAGCAAGGAAGTTCCAGAAAAACATCTGCTTTATTGACTATGCCAAAGCCTTTGACTGTATGGACCACAACAAACTCTGGAAAATTCTGAAAGAGATGGGAATACCAGACTACCTGACATTCCTCTTGAGAAATCTATATGCAGGTCAAGAAGCAATACTTAGAACTGGACATGGAAAAACAGACCGGTTCCAAATAAGGGAAGGAGTACATCAAGGCTGTATATCGTCACCCTGCTTATTTAACTTATATACAGAGAACATCATGAGAAACACTGAGATGGATGAACCACAACCTGGAATCAAGACTTCCAGGAGAAATATCAATAAGCTCAGATATGTAGATGACATGACTGTTATGGCAGACAGTGAAGAAGAACTAAAGACCGTATTCATGAAATTGAAAGAGGAGAGTGAAAAAGTTGGCTTAAAGCTCAACATTCAGAAAACTAAGATCATGGCATCTGGTCCCATCACTTCATGGGAAATAGATGGGGAAACAGTGGAAACATTGACAGACTTTACTTTTTTTGGCTCCAAAATCACTGCAGATGGTGCCTGCAGCCATGAAATTAAAAGACACTTGCTCCTTGGAAGGAAAGCTGTGACCAACCTAGACAGCATATTGAAAAGCAGAGACATTACTTTGCCAACAAAGGTCCATCCAGTCAGGCTATGGTTTTTCCTATAGTCATGTATGGATGTGAGAGTTGGACTATAAAGAAAGCTGAGTGCGAAAAATTGATGCTTTTGACTTGGTGGTGTTTGAAGAAGACTCTTGAGAGTCCCTTGGACTGCAAGGAGATCCAACCAGTCCATCCTAAGGGAAATCAGTCCTGAATATTCATTGAAAGGACTGATGTTGAAGCTGAAACTCCAATCCTTTGGCCACTTGATGAGAAGAACTGATGCATTTGAAAAGACCATGATGCTGGGAAAGGTTGAAGGCTAGAAAAGAAGGGGACAACAAAGGTTGAGATGCTTTGATTGCATCACCAACTTAATGGACATGAGTTTGAATAAGCTCTGGGAGTTGGAAATGGACTGGGAGGCCTAGTGTGCTGAAGTCCATGGGGTCTCAAAGAGTCAGACATGACTGAGCAACTGAAATGAACTGAACTGACATGAGTAGCATATGCTCTATTGAAGAAATCTTTAGACTTCATAATGCAAAATTATATAGCATGCGTATTATGGTTCTGAAGATGTAATGGAGAATAGACACACTACTTCAAGATTAGAATAAGGAATTTTATTTTACCAGGGCTTCCCTGGGAGTTTAGATGGGAAAGAATCCACCTGCAATGCAGGATACCTGGGTTCAATCTCCGGGATGGGAAAATCTCCTGGAGAAGGTAATGGCTACCCACTACAGTATACTTGCCTTCAGATTTCCACGGACAGAGGAGCCTGGCGAGCTACACTCCATGAAGTCTCAAAGAGTCAGACATGACTGAGTGATTAACACACACACACACACACACACACACACACACACACACACACACACCATCATCTTCTTTAAAAAGTTTTTCCTCTTTCTGCAAATAGTTTACCAAGATACATTGTGTGTTTCTGCATTCTGTGATTCTGCCCATAATATGATTATTGGCACAAAAGTTGTTATATTTGTTTCTACTTCAATAAGAAGTATATCTGGAAGAGTTTTGAGACCACAGTCCAACTCCAGACACTTTTCTATTCCTGGTAAACAACTTAGGAGATGTCCTTCCAGGATGAAAGTCTTTTGGAGTAGACTAATGTGATTGCCAACATCTGCTGGATTGTTGAAAAAGCAAGAGAGTTCCAGAAAAACATCTATTTCTGCTTTATTGACTATACCAAAGCCTTTGACTGTGTGGATCACAATCAACTGTGGACAATTCTGAAAGAGATGGGAATACCAGACCACCTGACCTGCCTCTTGAGAAATCTGTATGCAGGTCAGGAAGCAACAGTTAGAACTGGACATGGAACAACAGACTGGTTCCAAATAGGAAATGGAGTACATCAAAGCTGTATATTGTCACCCTGCTTACTTAACTTATATGGAGAGTACATCATGAGTAATGCTGGGCTGGAGGAAGCACAAGCTGGAATCAAGATTGCCAGGAGAAATATCAATAACCTCAGATATGCAGATGACACCACCCTTATGGCAGAAAGTGAAGAAGAACTAAAGAGCCTCTTAACGAAAGTGAAAGAGGAGAGTGAAAAAGTTGGCTTAAAGCTCAAAATTCGGAAAACTAAGTCATGGCATCCAGTCCCATCACTTCATGGCAAATAGATGGGGAAACAGTGTCTGACTTTATTTTTCTGGGCTCCAAAATCACTGCAGATGGTGATTGCAGCCATGAAATTAAAAGGAGCTTACTCCTTGGAAGGAAAGTTATGACCAACCTAGACAGCATATTGAAAAGCAGAGACATTACTTTGCCAGCAAAGGTCGGTCTAGTCAAGGCTATGGTTTTTCCAGTGGTCATGTATGGATGTGAAAGTTGGACTATAAAGAAAGCTGAGCACCAAAGAATTGATGCTTTTGAACTGTGGTGTTGGAGAAGACTCTTGAGAGTCTCTTGGACTGCAAGGAGATCCACCCAGTCCATCCTAAAGGAAATCCGTACTGAATATTCATTGGAAGGACTGATGTTAAAGCTGAAACTCCAATACTTTGGCCACCTGATGAGAACAGCTGACTCATTGGAAAATACCCTGATTCTGGGAAAGATAGAGGGCAGGAGGAGAAGGGGACGACAGAGGATGAGATGGTTGGATGATATCACTGACTCAATGGACATGAGTTTGAGTAAACTCCGGGAGTTGGTGATGGACAGGGAGGCCTGGTGTGCTGCGGTTCATGGGGTCAGAAAGAGTCGGACACGACTGAGTGACTGAACTGAACGTGATTTGTGCTCTTGAAAGTTTTGTTTTTAGAACATGTTTCTCTGTGTATTTAAATGAGTGAAGCTGCCCAAAAGAATAATTTAGGTACCTGATTTTGTAAAATTAGTCTCTGAAAATATCAAACATCTTAACATACCTTACCTAGTTTCTTATCAACGATGATAAAATCTATGTGTTATTCCTTCTGCTTTCCTTCTGGTTTATCCTTCAAGTTTAAGAATCTGTATTTCTGTCTCTCCAGGGCTGTTAACCACTCTGTTCTTGAATCTGTATTCTAGAAATGACTTTCCTGGTATACCTCCAGGAAGTCTTCTTTGAAAAATTATTTTTATGGACAGGCTTCACAGTTTTAGAGCTAACTCTACTCTTTTTTTCTTTTTCATGCTTGACTAGGCCCTGGGGTGCTGGACCAGACAGGTATACAGGTTCTAAAGTTGTCTCTTTAACCACACTGTAGATATTTAAGAAGAGGTTGAATGACCACTCAATGGGACATTTTGAATACACATCAATCTTTATGAGGTTGAGAATAATGACTTTGTCAGTACATGCTAATTATCATATGACTATTGCTTTAATTCCAGAGTTGAAAGACAAGTTGAAGACATTTGCATGATGACACTTCAGAAATAATCCATATCCCTTATAGTTCTTTCTTTATTTTTTTCAAATCTTCATTTAGATTGCCTTTGGCGTATGCCATCACAAATATCACAACACAATAATATGTGTGTGTCTAGTCAAACTAGGTTTAGTCACAAGTTTTCAGTTTTCCTAAATTATTTTCCTGTGTGACACATGTTGCTCATAATGACCAGATTCTCTGAATCCAGTTGACAGTTATGTCCAATTTATTTTTCTTATTAATGAAAGCATATTTGAATGTGTTGAGTGAGGCTGCTTCTATGCAGAAATATTCCTGAGTCAAATTATATTACATTTATTTACAAAATTATTTCAAATGTTAGTACTGATTTCTTTCAGTAGATAATTATACTGAGCTTTACAGTTGGTGACATGTAATGTCACTTTACTTGTAAAATATTAATTTAAAAGTAAGGATCCTGGTCCAGGATCTAGTGAACTGGCATCTTATTTCCCCTTGGCAAATGGCTTTCTTATCCCACATCTTCTATTTCCTTGTTATAAATTGTCAATATTATTGCCTATTTTTCTATTCCATTTGGATATTGTACAATTAAATTTAAATGAAAAAAAAATACATTTACCATCTCTGAATACAATTGAAGAGTAAATTATTTTCATCATTATCATGTCGATCTAAATCCAGAATTGGCACAAGAAACAACTTCTTTGGAAAAGTACTGTATAATTTACCTGATATGAAGTGTCAATATTATAATAGGGCTTAGAACCGATCACTCAAAGTAAATCCGAAGGCAGTATTTAAAAATTATGACTGGCATGGATGGTAGATCAATTTAAAATATTATAGTAAAAATTTAAAATTCAGATAGTTGACTGCCTAAATATTTTACTTTACAATACTGAATATTCAATCTCCATATTAAGCTCATTTGTTATCAGAAACATAATTTCATAAATATTCTTTTTTTTTTCTCTTATAGTATTTGACCTTCATGTAGACTCAAGGAAAAGTTCAAAATTAAAAATGAGTACTATAGAACTTTTCCTCCACTGTTGTATTAACTTACTTGAAATACTTAATCATTGGCAGAGCTGCTAATGATGATGTAATATCTCTGAGGTCCTGTTAGCCACAGCTAAGAAACTTTACAGAATTTGCCCCCAAACAGCATATATAGAAGTGCTTTGAAAGCTTATCCAAAGATACCATTTATAAATTAGAAAATATGCTTATTGTAGCTGAGCTAGTTGGTATTTTGCTAGTTTACAATTTTACTTCTTTCTTGGTGAAGTAACTGTTGCTGGAACCTATATCAGACACGTTCACAGGTGAGCCTTTTTTTTTCCAGGAAATTGTATAATCATGGACTCTGAGAATTAAATATAACTGACATATCATATAACTATCCCTCATCCTCACTTGACACTGAAATTCCTTTTTCATCATACAAAACATCGAGAATGACAGACTCAAGTACAATGCCACCAACTTAGAAGTAAAATATCTCAGGGCCTCTTTGTATTGATATGATTTTAAATTAGTTAGAATCATATTGCAATTAGTTAGAATTAAATTAGTTGGAATAATTATACAATTTAAAAGAGCATCTACAATTTTCTTGACTTTACAGAATGTTAGTATGATATTTCACAATTTTTAAAAGCACCTGTTAAAACTACACATTGATTAAAGAGATGCACTATATTGTAATGATCTATTTCTCCAGTGTTGAACAATCCATATCATTTCCAAATTTCCCACAGATCATAATAACTGTGTTGAGCATACTTGTAAATATTTATATTTCTTCTCTAAAAATATTTTCCATAGGATTTATTAGTAGAAAGAGTATTGTGGAGATAAAGAAATATGAAAAAGTTATTTCTGCTTCTTCCTAGTTATTTTCAAAAAGCTTTCAGTAATTGCATCTAAATCTTGCTTTACATCATTTCACTACTTTCTAATCTGCTGGGGGATCCCACCTCAGAATAAGGAAATGTAGTGGGACTGCTGCACCTTGTTTCCACACATGTACAAAATTTAATTCAGGTGATTACACAGTAAACCTCTATACCCATTTATCTTGGAAAAGAAAGACTTATTTTTTGTAGAATATATTTCATTATGTTTATATGTCCTCATCTCTTTTTGTTGAGAAGTTGTCCCCCCAGGTCTCTTACACTTGTAGTAATGAAGTGTCCTGTAACCAGGAGTGATAATGCTGGGTACTATGGGAAGATGGGAGAAGAAGGCATGAGAATGCATGTAGTGGAAACAGAAAGAGTGGGAGACTCATGCTTATCATGGAAGGATGCCTTGCTGCTCTTTGGTAACGAAATTTCAGCCATTAAGTGTATTTAACAGGGACGCTCTTGATGACTGTGTGAACAATATGTATTAACATGCACACTGATCTTCCAATAGATCCTTATTGAATGAGTGAACTTGTAATAAGTACTTATCACAGGTAAAAGGTTTTATATATGTTTCTGTTAGTCTGTGTGTTACCGTTGTTTAGTCACTAAGGTGTGTCTGACTCTTTGTGATTCCATGGACTGTGGGGAGTTCTGCCCATGGAATTTCCCAGGCAAGCATACTGGAGTAGGTTGCCTTTCCCTTCTCTAGGGGATCTTCCTGATCCAGGGATTGAACCCACATCTCCTGCTTTGGCAGGCAGATTCTTTACCACTGAGCCACCTGGAAAGTCGAGTCTGTGTGTACATGTTTATATGTGTAGTACATTATCTGTTTTACCTAGAAGTCTATTTTGTTCTGTTCTCTACATTAAATTTTATTTTTAGAACTCTGAAAATAAGGATTTCCTTTGCTTAAAAAAATTATTGTGTACTGAACAACTTCATGCAAATTTTTTTCAATCCAAGTCTAGAGAAGCTAGCCTGAATATGACTGAATATGATTATGTTAAATTATATGTGGAACAGAATTTTAGAGAATAAAAATATCAATAAAAATACCATCATTATCTTGAAAGTAAAATGATCCAATAATATATTATTTCCCAGAGGCAAAGAATTATTTTCATACTTACCCCATAAAGGGTGTCAAAACCTATTAAACTAGAAAGTAATGCCTTTCAAATGTTTATTTATGTTTCTCATCAAGTAGAGAAAAATGACAAACAGAGCAAGAGAAAAAGAGCACTAATTCCTCTTAGGTTTATAGTCTGGTTGTTGTTGTTTAGTTGCCAAATTGTGTCTGACTCTTCTGGGACCCCATGAACTGTAGCTGGCCAGGCTCCTCTGTCCATGGGATTTCCCAGGCAAAATTACTGAAGGGGATGCCATTTTTTGCTCAAGGCAATCTTCCTGGCCCTAGGATTGAACCCTGGTCTCCTGAATTTCAGTTGGATTTTTTACTGTTGAGTCACCAGGCAAGACCTTACATTCTGGGGAAGAGTCATACTCTTACCCATGGAAAATGGCAATTCACAAAGTATTTCTGCATCATCTAGTATCATCTAATATGTTTCAGGCATTGCAGATACTATGCCAGGCACTATGGTAAGTGAGAAAACACACTTGAAGAGTATGTGTGTTGTCACCAAGGACTTATAATCATTTCCCAAAACATCTAGTTTATGACAGATATTTATTGATGTTGTCTGTCTTTCCACAGTTAGAACTGAAGGTTCAAATGTAAACACCCATGAGAAAATAACTCTTACTTTTGTGCAGCACTTCTCAGCTTACAAGATACATCTGCAAATTATAATTTGTAAGACGATAGACATAGAGGAGGGCTGGGGTCATGGAGTACTGTGATGACAGTACATGAAGCTGGAACCAGAATGAGAATCCAGGGCTCATGTAGAGAGCCCAGTGTGTTCTCAGTAAACTGCACATCAGGTCTTGCCTGATAGATGTTTTACGGTTGACAGGGGACAGGTGTCTGAAGCTAAAAAGCCATCTTGTAAGAAGTAGGAAGATTTGAAAGAAGTACTGGAACAAAAGTGCCAAAGGCATGCTCCACTGTTAAAATGACTGCACTATTTTCATTCTCAGAAATTCAGACCACAATTCTTTCATGGTTAAAAGTATCACTCATTTTTTTTTTTTTTTTTCTGTTGTAGGTAATTCGGGGCCCAGGAAAGATGGTTATTTCCTAAATGGACGTCCTTACACTGCCCAATAATGTGACTGAATTTGTTCTCCTGGGACTCACGCAGAATCCACACGTACAGAAAATACTCTTCATTGTCTTTCTGTTCATTCTCCTATTCACTGTGCAGGGCAACTTGCTCATTGTCATCACCATCTCCCTCAGCCCCACGCTTTCTGCTCCCATGTATTTCTTTCTCACTCACTTGCCCTTTTTAGATGCCTTCTTCACCTGTGTGAGCATGCCCAAATTGATCATTGACCTGTTGCACCAGAGGAGAACCATCTCCCGGGGTGGCTGCCTGACTCAGCTCTTTGTGGAGCACTTTCGGGGCGCATCAGAGATCATCCTTCTCATCGCCATGGCCTATGACCGCTATGCGGCTATTTGCAAACCTCTGCACTACACGGTCATCATGCGAAAAGGGCTCTGCCAGCTCCTGATGGTGGTGGCCTGGATCACGGGCATCTTGCCACTGAGCAGATTCTCTTTATGGTCGACTTGACCTTCTGTGGTCATGTGTGATTTCTTCTCCTTAATGGAACTTGCCTGCAGCGACACCTACCGACCCGGAATGGTGGTGGCAACTAACAGTGGGGGCATGTGCGTGCTTATTTTCTCCATGTTATTGGTCTCTTACATAGTCATATTGAGGTCTCTGAAATCCCATGGCTCTGAAGGCAGGTGCAAAGCCCTCTCTACATGTGGCCCCCACTTTACACTAGTGGTGTGCTTTTTTGTCCCTTGTATATTAATTCAGTTGCTCCCTGTAGCCACTTACCCTAAAGACAAGTGGGTGGCTGTGTTCTTTGCAATCTTCACTCCCATGCTAAATCCTATTATTTATACAGTGAGAAATGCAGAGGTTAAAATGCCATGAGGACTTTGTTGAAGAAGATAATAACTTATAGTATTCAAGAGCCAATTTAGTGATCATTTGTGTACCTAGGGAGGATTGTACCTGTTGTAAATTGTGAAAGAATACTAAGAATTTGCAGACCACTGGCAGAAAATAAATATCTAGAATCTAATACTTATTGATGATTTAATGACTAGGTATATTTTAGGCACATTCATCAATTTTGCTGCACTTTACCAAGGCTTCAATGTTCGTGTTCATAGATTCAGACTAGACAATGGAAAGAACAAGCATAGACCCCTACTTTGGTGACTGTAGAATAAGATTTTTCCTCCAGAGTCTTACTGCTGCTTTAGTAAATTCTTCATATATGTTAACTGGATGAAATTTTTTTTTTTCCATAGAATCTTGATCTCAAAAAAAAAAATGTTTCCCCCTTTTTGCTTAGTCTGTGTTAAAGCAAATAGGGGATAGAAATTCTTCAATAGATATATGGGGAAGGGACATTTGAGTGTGGGAATCACAGCTTATTATTTTTTTCTTAATGTACTTTGAATTTACCAAAAGCAAAAAGAGAGAAACCCACAAAAGGAAAAACATATAATTCATAATCTATCTCTAGTTCTTCTTTGGAATGAAAAATAAACCAGAGATTTTGAAATTACTCTTAATATGCTCTTATTTTCTTAACTTCATGGATCACAGTGTTTCTTGAATATAAAGTGAACATTTTGTCTTTCTATACTAAAAGTTGAAGAACCATTTGAAAAAGGTTAAGCATCTTTTACAAATCTCAACATAAAAGCATAGTTAGGTTCCAAAGCTGTTGCTCTGTAGGCCTCCTACATATATTAATATTTACATTAAATGAACACTTTAACTACCAGGTGCATTCACCTCAGTTTATATATACATGTAATAAACTAATGGTTCCATTATCAATATCCCCACTTTACAGAGAAGGAAATTGAAGCCAAGAGAGGTTTACTAATCTACTTGACTCACAATACTCTTCAACTGTAAAATGTGTGAGAAGGTATTGTATTGGAACACAGCTTCTTTTCAAAAGTTTAGCTATAAACTTTCAATCTATGTCTTTAAAAATAAGTCATATTTTCTTTCAAATGAGACATAGTGCCTATGGTATCTGTAAGTCTACAGATAAGAAAATTATCTGCAGTCTTAAAGGTTTAGTTTGTCTTTCAAGACTATGATGTCAATATGTTCTAGCTTTATCTCACATGTAGGCATGTACTTTAGCACTGCAATTTTTTCCCTCAATTTGAAAGTTCAACTTATGCCACTTCTCTTTTACAGAAGACCAACTATTATGGTCTTTCTTTCAAAATGGTAGTGGTGTAACTAACAAAGAAGCATCCTATGAGGCCTCTGAGAATAGACTCCTGGCCATGTTGACCACTGTCCTTTTGTCTGTAGAAAATCTCTGCCAAAGAATAAATTTAATCAGAGAAGTAAGAAAATGCAGAGGGAAAGGAAAATAGTCAAGAAAAACAAAATGATAATAGTTGCCCCATTAAACAAAGTCAAGAACTTTTATTTCTTGTTCTAGATCTATACATAAGATTCTGAGCTATGTTCTTTGCAGACACTGAAACCCCTACCAGGTGGAAGAAGCTAACTGTATGCTGCCCAGAAGATGCAGACTTTAAAACCAGATGGTTGATGATGTGACTCCCACTTACCTCACCACCAACCAATCAGAGAAAAGTCCATGAGTTATACAAGCCCTGCTTCTCAAACAATGTAAGGCTCTTCACTACCATCTCCAAGGGGGACCCACATTCTTGAGAGCACTAGTGCACTGTGGTCTCATTTACCAGTCAAAGCAATAAAGCTATTTCTTTCTACTTTACCCAAAATTTTGTCCCAAAGATTTAATCTGGCAGCAGTGTCCAGAAGCCAAATTTCTGGAACAATGGTAACCTATAATGGAAAAGAATCTGAAGAAATATATATGTGTGTATATCTATCTATCTATCTATATATATATATACACACACACAAATACACAAGCACACATATACATATAGATTTATATATATAAATATATATATATATATAACTGAATCACATTATTATTAACTTGAAACTAACACAACATTGTAAATTAACTGTACTTAAAACACAGAAAAATTGAAAAAGTTTAAAAATCTACCGATATTATTATGATAATAGATTTTCTGGGGGTAGAAAAAATCCCCTTCAGGTATATTTCTATTAGTTAAATTAAGCATTGATATACATCTTCATAAAAATGAAATCGCTAAAGGTGAAATTTCAGAAAGTGGGAGATACCTGCAATGCTCCTCTATCCATGTAAAGAATATCTTTACATTCAGTTCAGTTCAGCCACTCAGCCGTGTCTGACTCTTTGTGACCCCATGGACTGCAGCACACCAGACTTGCCTGTCCATCTCCAACTCCAGGAGATTACTCAAATTCATGTCCATTGAGTCAGTGATGCCATCCAACCATCTCATCCTCTGTCATTCCCTTCTCCTCCCGCCTTCAATCTTTCCCAGCATCAGGGTCTTTTCCAATGAGTCAGTTCTGCACATCAGGTGGCAAAAGTATTGGAATTTCAGCTTCAGCATCAGTCCTTACAATGAATATTCAGAACTGATTTCCTTTAGGATGTACTGGTTGGATCTCCTTTCAGTCCAAGGAACTCTCAAGAGTATTCTCCAGTCCACAGTTCAGAAGCATCATTCTTCAGCACTCAGCTTTCTTTATAGTCCAACTCTCACTTCCATACATGACCACTGGAAAAATCATAGCTTTGACTAGACGGCCCTTTGTTGACAAAGTAATGCCTCTGCTTTTTAATATGCTGTCTAGTTGGTCATAGTTTTTTGTTTCTTGTTGTTGTTGTTGTTGTTGTTTCAGCACTACGAACAAAGCTAGTGGAGGTGATGGAATTCCAGTTGAGCTATTTCAAATCCTGGAAGATGTTGCTGTGAAAGTGCTGCGTTCAATATGCCAGCAAATTTGGAAAACTCAGCAGTGGCTCCAGGAAAAGGTCAGTTTCCATTCCAATCCCAAAGAAAGACAATGCCAAAGAATGCTCAAACTACCACACAATTACACTCATCTCACACGCTAGTAAAATAATGCTCAAAATTCTTCAAGCCAGGCTTCAGCAATACATGAACCGTGAACTTCCAGATGTTCAAGCTGGTTTTAGAAAAGGCAGAGGAACTAGAGATCCAATTGCCAACATCCGCTGGATCATTGAAAAAGCAAGAGAGTTCCAGAAAAACATCTATTTCTGCTTTATTGACTGCCGAAGCCTTTGACTGTGTGGATCACAATAAACTGTGGAAAATTCTGAGAGATGGGAATACCAGACCACCTGATCTGCCTTTTGAGAAACCTACATGCAGGTCAGGAAGCAACAGTTAGAACTGGACATGGAACAACAGACTGGTTCCAAATAGGAAAAGGAGTACATCAAGGCTGTATATTGTCACCCTGCTTATTTAACTTATATGCAGAGTACATCATGAGAAACGCTGGGCTGGAAGAAGCACAAGCTGGAATCAAGATTGCCGGGAGAAATATCAATAACCTCAGATACGCACATGACACCACCCTATGGCAGAAAGTGAAGAGGAACTAAAGAGCCTCTTGATGAAAGTGAAAGTGGAGAGTGAAAAAGTTGGCTTAAAGCTCAACATTCAGAACACTAAGATAATGGCATCTGGTCCCATCACTTTATGGGAAATAGATGGGGAAACAGTGGAAACAGTGTCAGACTTCATTTTTTTCGGCTCCCAAATCACCGCAGATGGTGATTGCAGCCATGAAATTAAAAGCCACTTACTCCTTGGAAGGAAAGTTATGACCAACCTAGATAGCATATTGAAAAGCAGAGACATTACTTTGCCAACAAAGGTCCATCTAGTCAAGGCTATGGTTTTTCCAGTGGTCAGGTATGGATGTGAAATTTGGAATGTGAAGAAAGCTGAGCACTGAAGAATTGATGCTTTTGAACTGTGGTGTTGGAGAAGACTCTTGAGAGTCCCTTGGACTGCAAGGAGATCCAACCAGTCCATTCTAAAGGAGATCAGTCCTGGGTGTTCTTTGGAAGGACTGTGCCAAAGCTGAAACTCTAATACTTTGGCCACCTCATGCGAAGAGTTGACTCACTGGAAAAGACTGTGATGCTGGGAGGGATTGGGGGTAAGAGGAGAAGGGGACAACAGAGGATGAGATGGCTGGATGGCATCATAGACTCAAGATTCATGGGGATGCACAGAGTCAGACACGACTGAAGTGACTTAGTAGTGGTATTAGTAGTAGTAATGTGGTTAGAAGTTTGTGATTGAAGAAATTTATTGTCCTTGATTCATGTGAGGCTAAGGATATGGGGCAATGTATGCTTCTCACTAGTAAATGACACTAAATGAGAAACCTCATATCATGATTTTTATACCTTTTACATAGAGAGTTCTTATATTCAAATTTCTTATATTTCTTTTTTTTAATTTTATTTTATTTTTATTTTTTTTATTTTTTTTTATTTTATTTTTAAACTTTACATAATTGTATTAGTTTTGACAAATATCAAAATGAATCCACCACAGGTATACATGTGTTCCCCATCCTGAACCCTCCTCCCTCCTCCCTCCCCATACCATCCCTCTGGGTCGTCCCAGTGCACCAGCCCCAAGCATCCAGTATCGTGGATCGAACCTGGACTGGCAACTCGTTCCTTACATGATATTTTACATGTTACAATGTCATTCTCCCAAATCTTCCCACCCTCTCCCTCTCCCACAGAGTCCATAAGACTGTTCTATACATCAGTGTCTCTTTTGCTGTCTCGTACACAGGGTTATTGTTACCATCTTTCTAAATTCCATATATATGCGTTAGAATACTGTATTTATGTTTTTCCTTCTGGCTTACTTCACTCTGTATAATAGGCTCCAGTTTCATCCACCTCATTAGAACTGATTCAAATGTATTCTTTTTAATGGCTGAGTAATACTCCATTGTGTATATGTACCACTGCTTTCTTATCCATTCATCTGCTGATGGACATCTAGGTTGCTTCCATGTCTTGGCTATTATAAACAGTGCTGCGATGAACATTGGGGTACACGTGTCTCTTTCCCTTCTGGTTTCCTCAGTGTGTATGCCCAGCAGTGGGGTTGCTGGATCACAAGGCAGTTCTATTTCCAGTTTTTTAAGGAATCTCCACACTGTTCTCCATAGTGGCTGTACTAGTTTGCATTCCCACCAACAGTGTAAGAGGGTTCCCTTTTCTCCACACCCTCTCCAGCATTTATTATTTGTAGACTTTTGGATTGCAGCCATTCTGACTGGTGTGAAATGGTACCTCATAGTGGTTTTGATTTGCATTTCTCTGATAATGAGTGATGTTGAGCATCTTTTCATGTGTTTGTTAGCCATCTGTATGTCTTTTTTGGAGAAATGTCTATTTAGTTCTTTGGCCCATTTTTTGATTGGGTCGTTTATTTTTCTGGAGTTGAGCTGTAGGAGTTGCTTGTATATTTTTGAGATTAGTTGTTTGTCAGTTGCTTCATTTGCTATTATTTTCTCCCATTCTGAAGGCTGTCTTTTCACCTTGCTATTAGTTTCCTTTGATGTGCAGAAGCTTTTAAGGTTAATTAGGTCCCATTTGTTTATTTTTGTTTTTATTTCCAATATTCTGGGAGGTGGGTCATAGAGGATCCTGCTGTGATGTATGTCGGAGAGTGTTTTGCCTATGTTCTCCTCTAGGAGTTTTATAGTTTCTGGTCTTATGTTGAGATCTTTAATCCATTTTGAGTTTATTTTTGTGTATGGTGTTAGAAAGTGGTCCAGTTTCATTCTTTTACAAGTGGTTGACCAGATTTCCCAGCACCACTTGTTAAAGAGATTGTCTTTAATCCATTGTATATTCTTGCCTCCTTTGTCGAAGATAAGGTGTCCATATGTGCGTGGATTTATCTCTGGGCTTTCTATTTTATTCCATTGATCAATATTTCTGTCTTTGTGCCAGTACCATACTGTCTTGATGACTGTGGCTTTGTAGTAGAGCCTGAAGTCAGGTAGGTTGATTCCTCCAGTTCCATTCTTCTTTCTCAAGATCGCTTTGGCTATTCGAGGTTTTTTGTATTTCCATACAAATTGTGAAATTATTTGTTCTAGCTCTGTGAAGAATACTGTTGGTAGCTTGATAGGGATTGCGTTGAATCTATAAATTGCTTTGGGTAGTATACTCATTTTCACTATATTGATTCTTCCAATCCATGAACATGGTATATTTCTCCATCTATTAGTGTCCTCTTTGATTTCTTTCACCAGTGTTTTATAGTTTTCTATATATAGGTCTTTAGTTTCTTTAGGTAGATATATTCCTAAGTATTTTATTCTTTCCGTTGCAATGGTGAATGGAATTGTTTCCTTAATTTCTCTTTCTGTTTTCTCATTATTAGTGTATAGGAATGCAAGGGATTTCTGTGTGTTGATTTTATATCCTGCAACTTTACTGTAGTCATTGATTATTTCTAGTAATTTTCTGGTGGACTCTTTAGGGTTTTCTATGTAGAGGATCATGTCATCTGCAAATAGTGAGAGTTTTACTTCTTCTTTTCCAATTTGGATTCCTTTGATTTCTTTTTAAACTTTACAATATTGTATTAGTTTTGCCAAACATCAAAATAAATCCACCACAGGTATACCCATGCTCCCCATCCTGAACCCTCCTCCCTCCTCCCTCCCCGTATCATCCCTCTGGGTCATCCCAGTGCATCAGCCCCAAGCATCCAGTATCGTGCATCGAACCTGGACTGGTGACTTGTTTCATACATGATATTATACATGTTTCAATGCCATTCTCCCAAAACCCCCCACCCTCTCCCTCTCCCCCTCCCATAGAGTCCATAAGATTGATCTATACATCAGTGTCTCTTTTGCTGTCTCGTACACAGGGTTATTGTTACCTTCTTTCTAAATTCCATATATATGTGTTAGTATACTGTATTGGTGTTTTTCTTTCTGGCTTACTTCACTCTGTATAATAGGCTCCAGTTTCATCCACCTCATTAGAACTGATTCAAATGTATTCTTTTTAATGGCTGAGTAATACTCCATTGTGTATATGTACCACTGCTTTCTTATCCATTCATCTGCTGATGGACATCTAGGTTGCTTCCATGTCCTGGCTATTATAAACAGTGCTGCGATGAACATTGGGGTACACGTGTCTCTTTCCCTTCTGGTTTCCTCAGTGTGTATGCCCAGCAGTGGGATTGCTGGATCATAAGGCAGTTCTATTTCCAGTTTTTTAAGGAATCTCCACACTGTTCTCCATAGTGGCTCTACTAGTTTGCCTTCCCACCAACAGTGTAAGAGGGTTCCCTTTTCTCCACACCCTCTCCAGCATTTATTGCTTGTAGACTTTTGGATCGCAGCCATTCTGACTGGTGTGAAATGGTACCTCATAGTGGTTTTGATTTGCATTTCTCTGATAATGAGTGATGTTGAGCATCTTTTCATGTGTTTGTTAGCCATCTGTATGTCTTCTTTGGAGAAATGTCTATTTAGTTCTTTGGCCCATTTTTTGATCGGGTCATTTGTTTTTCTGGAGTTAAGCTGTAGGAGTTGCTTGTATATTTTTGAGATTAGTTGTTTGTCCGTTGCTTCATTTGCTATTATTTTCTCCCATTCTGAAGGCTGCCTTTTCAACTTGCTAATAGTTTCCTTTGTTGTGCAGAAGCTTTTAAGTTTAATTAGGTCCCATTTGTTTATTTTTGCTTTCATTCCCAATATTCTGGGAGGTGGGTCATAGAGGATCCTGCTGTGATGTATGTCAGAGAGTGTTTTGCCTATGTTCTCCTCTAGGAGTTTTATAGTTTCTGGTCTTACGTTGAGATCTTTAATCCATTTTGAATTTATTTTTGTGTATGGTGTTAGAAAGTGTTCTAGTTTCATTCTTTTACAAGTGGTTGACCAGTTTTCCCAGCACCACTTGTTAAAGAGATTGTCTTTAATCCATTGTATATTCTTGCCTCCTTTGTCAAAGATAAGGTGTCCATATGTGCATGGATTTATCTCTGGGCTTTCTATTTTGTTCCATTGATCAATATTTCTGTCTTTGTGCCAGTACCATACTGTCTTGATAACTGTTTCTTGTGTTTGTCAAAGTCTTCTCAAACACAGTACTATTCACCAAATAATAGAAAACATTTGGTTTATCAAATCTTAAGTAATTTGTTCCTCCACTTTTAGATGTTGCTATAAAAATGAATGTCTGAGTCCCTCTCCAGAATAATAATTTAAATCCTTTCTAATGTGGTAGTATGTGAAGTGGGACCTTTGGGAAATGACTAAGTCATGAAGGTAGCATTCTGCTGTTTGGGGTTATAGTGTGTATGTTAAAGTCAGTCAGCTGTATCTGACTCTTTAAAACCACATGGACTATACAGTCCATGGAATTCTCCAAACCAGAATACTGAAGTGGGTACCCTTTCCCTTCTCCAGGGGATCTTCCCAACCCAGGGACTGAACCCAGGTCTCCATCATTGCATGAAGATTCTTTACCAGCTAAGCCACAAGGACAGCCCAAGAATACTGGAGTGGGTAGCCTATCCTTTCTCCAGCAGATCTTCTCAACCCAGGAATCAAACCAGGATCTCCTGGATTGCTGGTGGATTCTTTACTAACTCAGCTATGAGGAAACCCCAATGCACAACATGGTGACGATTAACAATATTGCTTATATGCTGAAAGTTGCTAACAGTAGATCTTAAATGTTCTCAACTCATACACACAAACAATAATTATGTGAGGTAGTGAATGTGATAGCTAATATTAATTACTCTGGTAACCTTTTTGCTATATATACATAATATATGTGTAGATATATCAAATAATCTTTATTGGACACTTTACACTAGGTTTGGTGAGTGGAGATCTGTACTGAAGGATCAGAATTCAATTCAGAAAAATCATGGCTCCTCATCAAGTTACCTCCTAACCCAGAGATTTTTGAAGAAAGGAGACATCAAGCATTCTTTAAAATAAGACCTCTGTAATATCACATCAAATAGGTGCTATAGACCTTCAACCTAATCTTTTTCTGTGGAATCTGATACTATTTACCAGTTAATCATGCTCTGAGAAAATAAAAACATTCAAATCTTTTTGGAGATCACTTGAAGTAGGTTCTAAGCTAAAGTTCACTCCTGAGTGGCAGAATGGCACTGTCCTCCACTGGTCAGAAAACCTACTGACAGTTGTTGACAGGAAGAAAATAGACTGACAGACATTTCTCCAGAAGTCAGGTTTTGAAAAATTGCAATTTGAGGCTTACAACCATGGAGGAAAATGTACAATCACCCCCAAGACAAAGGAAGAGCAATGCTTTTACAGAAGGGAAAGGGAAGTTTAGAAGGAAGGGGGGCTCTAGTAAATAAAGAGCCCATGATTTTTCATTGCTTTAGGCCTTAACAGGAAAGCAGAGTCTTTGTTCTTCCTGCTGGGCTTTGCTATGTGGCAGGGTTTGGGAGTTCCCCTTTCTAGTCTTCCAACTCCATTTCATTTTATGTTTCTTAACATTTCCAAAGTGACAAAACATTGACCTGATGCTCTTACACTGGGTCAATTCTGAATATCTAGTAGCGTATGAGTGTTCTAGAGGGCATACATTTCCATATTGGGTCTCCGATGCTTGAGTAAAGTCTTTATAATACAGGACTGAATAGAATGTTTTTGGAAAAAAATCTCCCATTCCTAAATAGTTAGCACAAAGAAACACCATATTCTTGTGCTCCTAAAGAGATTTGACAGTATAGGAAACAAGTTTTATCCCATTCCTGTGTAATTAATTTTTTGGTTTAGCAACAGATGGAGAGCCATGCTAAATCAATGTGGAAAATGGAAACTTAAAAAATAGCATATTGTTAATCTTTGAAAGTGTTAGTCACTCAGTCGTGTCTGACTCTTTGTGACCCCATGGACTGTAGCCCACCAGGCTCCTCTGTCCATGGAATTTTCCAGACAAGAATACTGGAGTAGGTAGCCATTCCCTTCTTCAAGATTCTTCCTGACCCAGTGATCCAACCTGCATCTCCTCTATTCCAGGCTGATTCTTTATAGGCTGAGCCACAGAGAAAACACATCATATAAAGTGACATATTTATATGATAAAACCCTATGGGATTGAGTCAAAGGATGTATTTGCATATAGTCTCTTAACATCTTCATTTCCCTAGGCAGATCTCACTGGAAAGCAGTGAAGCTCATTGAAGTAGTTACACACATCAGTTAGACAAACAAAACGATTCCTATTGTTTTCATTACTCTCTAACAAGTGAGGATATCAGCTATGCCATATAAGGCAAAGATAAAACAGACTGGGATTTAGGTAACCTGAATTCTTATCTTTAAACTGCCAGTATCAAAATGTGCAGTTTTAAAACTGTTGCTTTCCTTTCCTGAGTCTCAAATTCTTTGTGTGCACAATAAAAAATAAACTAGATTCTCTTTAAGGATAAGAGTTTGAGCAAACTCTGGGAGATAGTGAAGGACAGGCGCCTGGTGTGCTACAGTCCATGGGTCACAAACAGTCCAACAGGACTTCAAGATTGAACAACAACAACAACAGCAACAATAAACTATTATTTCTCAGTGCCAAAAATTTATTATCTGTTTGCTTATTTGTAGACCAAAATTTGGCCTCCATGTGTTTGAATTCTCAGAAAGTTCATCTAAAATATAATATGACATACAGAGTAGTCCTTCTGCTCCGTTGAAATGTGTCCAACATTTTCCAGAGATTGCTGATTTCTGAGAACTCTTAAATTAGACAGCTAATAACTCAGAAATGAAACAACAGTAATGGGCTTTTAATTCTATTGCTTACTGGTACACCATCCTAGACAAGAGAAAGTAATTTACTAGCCTCAAATTTTCTATTTATGAAATGAGAATAATATTTGCATCTCATGTAGTTATTTTTAGATTAAATATGAAAGATGATTGCCAATAATAAGTGTTCAATGCATGAAATTTCCTTTTAATAGCAAATTTAGGGCAGATTAGAAATGCACAGGTTTAGTAATGTCTTATTAACTAACTTATCAGAATAAGGAAAAAAACCTGTATAGTTCTAAATCCTTCCTGAGAGAGGAGATGGGAAATTCTCAGAAGAAGAAACTGACAGTTTTTCAAATTCCTAAGTGACTTATGGTCTCCATGAGAAACAGTCTTCTGAAAGTCTTTGTTGATAGATGGATATTAAAGAAGCCTCCTGCTTACTATTTGGTAAGTTTTTATGTAAGAGGTAATGTGAGGTCAAAACCAAGATCAAGACTTGGGATTAAGGCTTCCCTGGTGGCACAGCAGATAAGAATCTGCCTGACAATGCAGGGGACAGGGTTGCTTCCCTGGTCTGAGAGTGTTCCTCATGCCTCAGAACAATGAGTCCATGTGCTGCAACTACTGAGCCAGAGCTCTGGGACCTGCAAGACACAACTATTGAGCCTGAGTGCTGCAGTTACTAAAGCCCAAGGGTGCTAGAGCCTGCACACTGCAGCTGCTGAGTCCACGTGCTGTAACCATTGAAGACTTTGAGCCTACAGCTCCTGTTCTGCAGCAGAAGAAGCCACCACAGTGAGAAACCCATGCCCCGCAGCTAGAGAGTAGCCTCCACTCTCTGAATCTACAGAAAGCCCAAGCACAGCAACAAAAGACCCACAGCAACCACAAATAAATAGATTATTTTTTTTTTTTAATATTTGAGATAAGTTAGTCTTGAATTGTATCTTTAGGTCTGCTCCTCATTCACTCTATGCACTTGGGGCAGGCACATTGCTGACATTCTCTGTCTCAATTTTCCTATCTTCCAACAACATATAACTTGTTTTAAACATGTTAGAGGAAATTATTTAAATAAAATCCTTTGCACAATGAATATTATGAATGTATATATGAAGCAGTCAATATTAAATTTTGTTAATTTTTTATAATAATGATCTCTAATTCAAAAAATCTTTGCAATTTGCAAAAAAATAAAAAAGAAAAAGAAAACTTTTGTAATTTACTAAATAATAACATCTCTCAAGAGAAAAGTCTTTCATCCTCTCAGAACTTGTAATCTTTGGATATCACAAATGATGAAAACAGAAGTGAGAAAGTTCTATAAGAACATTTGACTTCAAAACAACTTATAAAGGAGATTTTTACAAATTGATTAGATAGAAAAAATCCCAAACAAAATATAATAGAAAAAGCATGGTGAAATAGCACACAGAATAAAAAGAGAGTAAATATTATTTGGCGAATTACTGGGGAGGAAAAAGGAAAACATGGGGAATGAAAGTCTTTCAACTTATTTATTCAGCTAATTGTATGGAACACCAGTATGAGTCAGACACTGAACCAAGTGCTGGTGATAAAGCGGGGAAGGCAGATAGAGACTTATGCCTCAGACTTATTTAAATGTCTTTTATATGGAAGAGGACAATGAATTAGACTTTTCTGTATATTAACACATACAGAATCAGAATCAAAAGTTTTACTGTTTTTTTTAATATATTTAAGAACGAGTTCTGAATATTTCTTATTGGCTGAAAAGCAATCAAGTTTATTACATGGTGAACTCAGCTCCCTGTGGCTGGTTGTGCTCCAGCAAAGATGCAGGGACCACTTTTTAGAAGATGTGGAAGAATTTAAGCATCCTTGTGATAAGCTGAGGGCTTCCTAAGTGGTACTAGTTGTAAAGAACCTGCCTGATAATGCAGAAGACATAAGAGATGAAGGTTCAATCCCTAGGATGGGAAGATCCCCTGGAGGAAGGCATGGCAACCCATTCCTGTATTCTTGCCTGGAGAATTCCATGGACAGAGGACCCTGGCAGGCTTCAGTCCATAGGTTTGCAAAGACTCAGACACAACTGAAGAGACTTAGCATGCTTGCACATAATATGCTGAATAAAATAGCTTCAGAAGTTCACTCTTTTCATAAACTAGAAAATATAGTATGTTTCTGGTCCTCCTACATACCATGGAAGAAATAACATCTATTACTAAAATGCTTTGGACTTACCTAAAACCCATATTATAACTTTCTTATCAGTTTGGTATTAAAAATACTGTCTTTACAGGATAATTCTCCACTTCTGAATTCATAATGAGCATTGAAATGAAAGAAGACAGAACGACTGTGACTGAATTCATTCTAATGTGTGTTACATAGAATCCCCTGTTGCAGAGAGATCTATTTTTGTTGCTAATTATCCCCTACATTGTCATTGTCATGGGCAACATGCTCACTGTGGTGACTACCATCGGTAGCCAGACTTTGGACTCCCTGATGTGTTTCTTCTTGGCCTTCTTGTTCTTGATGGATCCCTGCTACTCCTCTTCAATAGATCTTAAAATGCTAACTGATTCGCTCTCTAATTCAAAATTTTCTCCTTCAGTGGCTACATGGAACAACTCTTTATTGACCTTTTAGTTTTCAGGAGCTTCAGAGATTGTCCTCCTTATGGATGTCCCTGCACTGTGTAACCATCATGAGCCACGTTCCATGCTGCCTCCTAGAGGCTGTGCTGGGCAATAGGCTTTCTCCACTCAACTGGATGGATCTTAGTCACTTTCTGGATCTGGTTCTGTGGCCCCAATATCATGTATCAGTTCATGTGTGAAAATGTCCTCCTGAAACAACTTGTGTTCACTGATACTTTTCTGCTGTTCTCTTGGTTGCTCAAAATTGTAGGAGTATCTATGCAATCACTCTTATATTATTGTTGGTATCCTAAGTTGTCATCCTGTGCTCCTTGAGTACTCACAGCTTTTCAGGAAGGGGGGAAAAAAGCCCTGTCTACTGGTATCTGCAACCAGGAGCTACTTTTCCCAGGAAAAAGCCATAGCAGTATGTTATACTCTCGTTACTGCCCTTTTAAACCTTGTTATATATAGAATAAGGAATACAAAGGACAAAAAGTGTCATTAGAATGTTATTAAATAGGAATGTAATTTTAGATAAGAAATTACTATTATCTTTATTATTATTATTATATTTATGCCAGCAAATTTGGAAAACTCGGCAGTGGCAACAGGACTGGAAAAGGTCAGTTTTCATTCCAATCCCAAGGAAAGGCAATGCCAAAGAATGATCAAACTACCGCACAATTGCACTCATCTCACACGCTAGTAAAGTAATGCTCAAAATTCTCCAAGCCAGGCTTCAGCAATATGTGAACCGTGAACTTCCTGATATTCAAGCTGGTTTTAGAAAAGGCAGAGGAATCAGAGATCAAATTGCCAACATCCGCTGGATCATAGGAAAAGCAAGAGAGTTCCAGAAAAATATCTATTTCTGCTTTATTGACTATGCCAAAGCCTTTGACTGTGTGGATCACAATAAACTGTGGAAAATTCTGAAAGAGATGGGAATACCAGACCACCTGATCTGCCTCTTGAGAAATTTGTATGCAGGTCAGGAAGCAATGGTTAGAACTGGACATGGAACAACAGACTGGTTCCAAATAGGAAAAGGAGTTCGTCAAGGCTGTATACTGTCAGCCTGCTTATTTAACTTTTTTGCAGAGTACATCATGAGAAATGCTGGACTGGAAGAAACACAAGCTGGAATCAAGATTGCCAGGAGAAATATCAATAACCTCAGATATGCAGATGACACCACCCTTATGGCAGAAAGTGAAGAGGAACTAAAATGCCTCTTGATGAAAGTGAAAGAGGAGAGTGAAAAAGTTGGCTTAAAGCTCAACATTCAGAAAACGAAGATCATGGCATCTGGTCCCATCACTTCATGGGAAATAGATGGGGAAACAGTGGAAACAGTGTCAGACTTTATTTTGGGGGGCTCCAAAACCACTGCAGATGGTGACTGCAGCCATGAAATTAAAAGACACTTACTCCTTGGAAGGAAAGTTATGACCAACCTAGATAGCATATTCAAAAGCAGAGACATTACTTTGCCAACAAAGGTTTGTCTAGTGAAGGCTATGGTTTTTCCTGTGGTCATGTATGGATGTGAGAGTTGGACTGTGAAGAAGGCTGAGTGCTGAAGAATTGATGCCTTTGAACTGTGGTGTTGGAGAAGACTCTTGAGAGTCCCTTGGACTGCAAGGAGATTCAACCAGTCCATTCTGAAGGAGATCAGCCCTGGGATTTCTTTGGAAGGAATGATGCTAAAGCTGAAACTCCAGTACTTTGGCCACCTGATGCGAAGAGTTGACTCATTGGAAAAGACTCTGATGCTGGGAGGGATCGGGGGCAGGAAGAGAAGGGGACAACAGAGGATGAGATGGCTGGATGGCATCATTGACTTGATGGATGTGAGTCTGAGTGAACTCCGGGAGTTGATGATGGACAGGGAGGCCTGGCGTGCTGTGATTCATGGGGTCACAGAGTCGGACACAACTGAGCAACTGATCTGATCTGATCTAATCTGATTCCCATTTCACTGATGAAAAGCAATGAAGTTCAAAGAAGTTCAATGATCTGCCCAATATCAGAGAAAAATCTAGTATTCAGATCTGCATCCTTCTAAATCCAAATTTGATACTTTCAAAAGTTTCAAAAGATATCAAAGACAACAAACATTTCATCAGAACCTCTACTTTATAGTAATTTAAATAAATACTATATATACACACAATATATACATATACCAGGAATCATTATTCCACAGTTGATCAAAGGAAGTATTTCTCAGCTAAACAAGTGCCAAACTTATGAGACTTTATTTTAAATTAATTTTGGTTCTTTTTTCTAAATGAAGTCTGCTAACAAGATACAAATGTGTGTATGTATATATATATATATATATGGCATATACATATACATATATATGTATATATATATATACGGCATATATATATATATATATATATATATATATATATACGCCATACTGCTACTGCTAAGTCACTTTAGTCATGTCCAACTCTGTGTGACCCCATAGACAGCAGCCCACCAGGCTCCCCCATCCCTGGGATTCTCCAGGCAAGAATACTGGAGTAGGTTGCCATTTCCTTCTCCAATGCATGAAAGTGAAAAGTCAAAGTGAAGTCACTCAGTCATGTCCGACTCTTAGCAACCCCATGGACTGCAGCCTACTAGGCTCCTCCATCCATGGGATTTTCCAGGCAAGAGTACTGGAGTGGGGTGATATATGCCATATATATATATATATATATATATATATATATATATATATATACTTTGGAATATATATATATATATATATAATAGGTATATTTCCTCTTTTGACAGAAAATTCCAATCTCACACTTCATGGTACCATAGGTTTTATTAAGAAAGAAATGGACTAGAATGCTACTCAGCCATAAACAAGAATAAAATGATGCCATTTACAGCAACATGGATGAACTTAGAGATTATCAAGCTAAGTGAGATAAGTCAGAAAAATAAAGGCAAATACCATATGTACCATATGATATCATTATATGTGGAATTTCTTGACAAAATATGGCACAAATGAACTTATCTATAAAACAAAAACAGACTCACAAACAGGAAACAGGCTTGTGGTTGCCATGGGAGAAAGGGTGTTGAGGAGGGGTGGATTGGGAGTTTGGGGTTAGCAAATGCAAATTACTATATATAGGACAGATAAACAACAATGTCCTACTGTAAAACAAGGGCATTATATTCAATATCCTGTGATAAACCATATTGGAAAAAAATATGAAAATGACTGTACATATATATATATATATATATATATATGTAAATATATAACTGAATCACTTTGCTAGGTAGTAGAAATTGACACAAATTTGTAAATGAACAACACATCAATAAATTTTTTTAAACTAAGAAAAAATTAAAGAAATAGTTGCTAAATTTAAAAAAAGAAATCATTGCCAGTCCAGGTTCGATGCACGATACTGGATGCTTGGGGCTGGTGCACTGGGACGACCCAGAGGGATGGTAAGAAACGAGTTGCCAGTCCAGGTTCGATGCACGATACTGGATGCTTGGGGCTAGTGCACTGGGACGACCCAGAGGGATGGTATGGGGAGGGAGGAGGGAGGAGGGTTCAGGATGGGGAACACATGTATACCTGTGGTGGATTCATTTTGATATTTGACAAAACTAATACAATTATGTAAAGTTTAAAAATAAAATAAAATTAAAAAGAAAAAAAAATAAAAATAAATAAATAAAATAAATTAAAAAAAAAGAAATCATAACAATATTTATCAAATATATTGTCATGAAAATGTGACGGAGAGTAAGGACATTAGCTTCAGGATCCGGAGACATTAGTTTTCTTTCAGACTATGCCATCATCATCTATAACCTTAAACAGCTTTCCTTGTTTCTACAAGCACTTTGCTTAGGTAAATTGAAAGGTGTTTCCCAGTTCTGTAATTCTACCCAGAACAATATGTTTATTGCCATAAATACTGTTTATTTGCTTCTACTTCAATTAGAAGTAAAATTGGAGGAGTTACGAGATGACAGTTCACCTCCCCAAAACATTTCCATTCCTGATTAAAAAAAATATGGAGATGTCCTTGTCTTCTGTGATGAAAGATTCCTTGGATTGGACTAAAACAACAGAATCTCTGCTCCTGAGGGCTTTGTTATTTTGAGGATATGTTTGTCTACCTATTGAAATGCATGAAGCTGCCCATAAGAACACTTTAGCAGCTACCTTGTTTTTGTGAAATTAGTCCCTGACAGCAAAAATCGAACCATCCTTCAACTAATTTCTGATCAACGATAATAAGATCCATATATAACTTATCTTGCTTTCATTCTGGTTTACCCTTCAGTTTTGAGAATCTTAGTTTCTGTCTTTGTAATTTTAAATCTCTGTATCCTTGAACTTGTATTCCAGAAAGAGACTTTCCTGGTATAGCTCCAGGAACACTTCTTTTGAAGAATATCTTCATGGAAACCTTCTATGATTTGGAACTGATTCCACTCTCTTTCCTTTCTATGTTGTTCTCATGCTTGGGGAGTTGGATAGACACATGTAGAGATTATAAATCAATTTCTCTACCCAGCACTGTAGCTATTTAAATAGAGACTGGATAACTACTTAACAGACAATTCTGAATGGGTTTCAATCTTTAATGAGATTGGGAATGATGACTTTGTCAGTACATGCTATTTCTCTGGTCTGACTTTCATTCCAAATGTAAATACAAGTCCATGAAATTTTCATGATGACACTTCAGGAAAATCCATATCACTAATAGTTGTTTAGATAATTTTAAATTCCCAAACTGTCTTCAGCATCTGACATCACAAATATTATTTGCGCACCCTAATATTGGAGAGCCCAGTGAATATAAGTTTGATCAAATAGTTTCACTTTCTTAAAACTCTTTTCTTTCATTGTACATGCTGCTCACATTCTCTGGAGCCAATTGAACTTTACCAACCAACCAGTTAGTCACTCAGTCATGTCCGAATCTTTGTGACCCCATGGACTACTGTAGCCTGCCAGGTATGTAGCCATTTCCTTCTCTGGGGCATCTTCCAGGCCCAGGGATCAAAGAGAGGTCTCAACCCAGGTCTTCACATTGAAAGCAGATTCTTTACCACCTGAGCCACCCAGGAAGCTCAAATACTAATCAATCAGTAGTATCTAAATCTTTGCGACTCCATGGACTGTAGCTCACCAGGTTCCTCTGTCCATGGGATTTCCCAGGCAAGAATACTGGAGTGGGTTGCCATTCCCTTCTCCAGGGGATCCTCCCAACCCAGGGATCAAACTGAGGTCTTTGTCATTGTAGGCAGATTATTAGCCATCTGAGCCAACAGGGAAACCCCTATAATCAAGCTTTAGGTACAATTTATTTTTCTTCTTAGTAATGCAAACATATTCAAACATGCCAAATGAGTGCTGATCTATACAGAAATATTTCTGAGGTGAATTTATTTAAATTTATTGATAAAATTACTTCAAATATCAAATTGGTATTTATTTATTTACATAGATAATTGTAATGGGCCTTACAGTAGGTGGTAGCATAAATGTGTCATGTCACTTCACTTGTAAAATAATTTAGATAAGGATCCTGGTCCAAGATTTGGTCTCCTGGCTTCTTATTTCTCTTTGTCAAATGACATTCTTCTTTCCTGTCTTATATTTCCTTGTTATAAATTGTGAATATTTTTGCCTAGTTTTCATATTCCATATGAATATTGTACGATTAATTTAAATGGCTTCAATAAGTGCATTTCAACATATCTCAGTATAATTGAAGAATAGAATTACCTTCAACATTATCATGCTAATTTAATTCCAAAACTGACACAGGAAAGAACTAATTCAAAGGAGTACAGTGCACTTTACCTGGTGGTGTGAAATGACAATATTGCAGCAGGATTTATAATTATAAATTAATGTATATAGGAAAGCAATATTTTAAAATTATGATTAGCATGAATAGTAAATCAATTTAAAAATAATTATTATAATAAAATATAAAAATCAGTTGCCCACAGATGTTTAAATTGTATAATACTAAATAGTAAGACCTCATAATAAACACATTATCAAATATCTAAATTCATAAATACTCAACTATTTTCTTACTCTTATGATAGTGTTTTGTCTTCTTGTAGACACAAGAGGAGGTCAAAATTAAAGATGGGTTCTATAAAAGTTCTCCTGTGCTCTTCAGTTAATTTACATGAAGTAATTGAGTACTTGGAAAGGTCTGCTAATGATGGTGGAATACCTCGCGGGTCCTATTAGCCACAGCTAAGAAACTACAGATTTTCCTACAAACAAAATATATGGTAGTACTTTTAAGGCTCATCCAAAGGTATCATTTATACATCAACAAAGATACTTATTGTAGCTGAGCTAGTTGACAATTTAAAATCTCACAACTTCACTTTTTTCTCAGTGAACTAAGAGCTGCCTGAAGCCCTGGACATGGATCCATGTCACATATATGTGAGCACAGATGAGATTCTTTTTCTAGGAAATTGTATAATCATAGGTTTTGGGGTTTAAATGGATCTTACAAATCATGTAATCACCACTTATCTTCACCTGAAATCGAAATCCCATTTTCAGCATACAAAATTTTAAGAAAGATAGACACATATATAATATCATTAATTCAGAAATAGAAAGTTTTGGGCCTTTTTTCTTATTAATATATATTTAAACATAGTTTGAGTAATACACTAGTTATAATTAGAATAGTTATGCAATTCAAATTCGCATCTAGACTTTCTCTACTTTATATTACAAATTAAGAATCTTTCAGTGATACTGCACAATTTAAAAAATCTACACAATAAGCAAAGTGATGCCCTACATTTAATTATCCATTTCTCCAATTTTTAACATTCCGTGTTGTTTCTAAAATTTATGCAACTCTTAATATTTGTGTTGAACATAATTATTTTTGTCCTTTAAATATATTTTTATGTTTTATAAATATATTTTTTGTATATTTTAAATATATTTTTGTAAAAGCCCTGTATTTTCTGTCAGGGTTTATTCTTAGAATGAATATTGTAGAGCCAAAGAAAAATGGAAAAGTGGTTTATACTTTTTCATGTTTATTTCAAAAATTTTTATTAAGTAGGAAGTACATTATATCCTTTTCTATTCTGTTGGGGGAATCCAACCCGAAAACAATAAAATGCAAAGGAGCTGCTGCATAGTTTTTACATAGGTATAAAATTTTTCTCCAGATAATTAAAAAATAAAAGTTTATCCATTTATCTTTGAAAAGAAAGACATATGTTTTGCAGAGTACATTTTACATTTATGTTTTCTCTTCTATTTTATTTGGAAAATGTTCCCCAAATTTTTAATTCTATTATTAATGGTAATGCGGTAGCCTAGGACCAGGGAGATGAATACCATGGGAAGTTGGGAGAAGACATGAGTCTGTATGCAGCAGAAACATAAAGGGATGGGAATTCCATTCCTACCATGGATGGACAACTTGGTGCTGTTTGGTAATGAAACTTCAGGTGTCAAAGGCATCTAACTAGGACACTCTTCATGCATGACATTGTGTGAATAAACATACATTAACATACACAATATTTGTTGTATGAGTAAGCATATAATAGATACTTAAGTAGAAGATTTCGTTTGTGTTTGTGTTAGTCTGTGTATACATGTTTAAGTGTAGCAGGTTAACTTTCTATCTTACCTACCAATCTATTTATTTCTGTTTTCCACATAAAATTTTTATTTTCAGAACTTTGAAAATAAGGATATCTTCTGTGTGAAAGATCTGTGTGTACTTAACACCTACATGAGTTGTTCATCCACATCTACAGAAGCTGTAAATTTACTGAATATGTTAAACTGTATGTGGAACACAAATTTGAAGACTAAATAACAATAAACAAACACCATAATTAAATTGAAGGTAAAATAAGCCACTAACATGCTCTTTCCTAGAGATAACTAAATGTATTCATATTTATTACACACATTTAATAGTGTGTCAGGAACTATTAAACTGGAGTGCAGCTTCCTTTCAAATATTTATGGTTCTCATAAAGTCGAGACTAATGGTAAACAGAGCAGGGGGAAAAGAACACTTGAATTTATCACAGGTTTATGGTCAGGGGAAGCAGTCATACTTTACTCACGGCAAATGGCAATTCACTAAGTATTTATTCATCACCTAACAGATTTCAGGGGTTTCCCAGGTAGTGCAATGGTAAAGAGTCTATCTGCCACTGCAGAGATGCAGGAGATACATCTTCAATCCCTGGATGGGGAAGATCCCCTGGAGTAGGAAATGGCAACCCACTCCTGTATTCTGGCCTGAAAAATTCCGTGGACAGAGGAGCCTGGTGGGCAGACTATAGTTCATGGGGTCAAAAAAAGTGGGACACAACTGAGCACCCATACAATAGTTTTCAGACACTGCAGATATCATATCAGGCACTAGAGATAAGTGAAGAAACAATGGGATAGTTTATGTGTTCTGGTTGATACCAGGTAGAGTGTCTCCAAATGACTGATACACATTTTCTTAAACTCCCTTCTTATAACATATAATTATTGATGGTGCCTTTCCATCCACTTTAGAGCTGAGAATTTAAATGTAAATTCTCATGGAAGGGGGAAAAATTCTTAACTTTGAAATGATTGTAAACTTAGAAAGTTACATCTGAGAATTATAATTTGTGACTGCACAGACACAGAGGAAAACTCAGAAGCATGGGACACTCTGAAGCTTTGCAGAGTTACATTGAGTGAGAACTAGAATGAGAATTCAGATCTCATGTAGACATCCCAGTGTTTTCTCAGCAAATTACACATAAAATGTTGTTCTGGAGGTGTTTCACATGACACAGGGGCTAAGTGTCTGAAGAGATGGAAAGCATTATGGAGAAAATAAGAAAGACTTGAAATAAGTACTGGGGCAAAGTGCTAAGGAAATGCCCCACAGTTACAGTGAACAGACTGTTTTTGTTTTGTTTTTTTTGGTTTGTTTGTTTTTGTTTTTTCCTAAGAAGTTTAGAACACAATCCTTTCATGATTAATAGGTATCATTCTTTATTCCTTTGTAGGTAACTGAGGCCCGAGGAACCTGCTGCTTACTAAATGGATTTCTTCAGGCTTCCCAACAATGTGACTGAATTTGTTCTCCTGGGACTCACACAGAATCCACACTTGCAGAAAATACTCTTTGTTGCCTTTATGTTCATTTTCCTATTCACCATCTTGGCCAATCTTTTCATCATCATCACCATCTCCCTCAGCCCCACGCTTTCAGCTTCCATGTACTTCTTTCTCATCCATTTGTCTTTGTTAGATGCCTCCTTGACCTCCATCAGTACCCCTAAAATGACTTTTGACCTGCTGTACAAGAGGAGAACCATCTCCTGGGGTGGCTGCCTGAGTCAGCTCTTTATGGGACACTTCCTTGGAGCATCAGAGATCATACTCCTCACTGTCATGGCCTATGACCACTATGTGGCCATCTGCAAACCTCTGCACTACATGACCATCATGCGACAGGGGCTCTGTCAGCTCCTGGTGGTGGTGGCCTGGATTGGGGAGATCCTGCATGCCACAAGCAGATTCTTTTCACAGCAGATTTGACCTTCTGTAGTACCAATGTCATTGAACACTTCATGTGTGATCTCTACTCACTGTTGGAAATTTCCTGCAGTGACACCTACAGGCCTGGAATTGTGGTGGCAGCTAACACTGGGGGCATGGCCTTGCTTATTTTTTTCCCTGCTTCTCATCTCCTACATCATCTTCCTGAGCTCCCTGAAATCCCATAGCTCTGAAGGATGACGAAAAGCCCTCTCTACATGTGGCTCCCACTTTACAGAAGTGGTGCTCTTTTTTGTTCCTTGTATATTCGCTCACACACATCCTGCGGCCACTAACCTGCAGACAAGGTGGTGACAGTGTTTTATGGAATTCTCACTCCCATGTTAAATACTATCACTTACACAGTGAGAAACACAGATGTGAAAAATGCCATGAGGAGTTTGTTGAAGAAGAGAGTAACTTAGGCTGCTTATGATGCCAAGAGAATAATGATTTACATAATAGAGACAATTATTTATGTTGTTAGTTATGGGAGACAATTAAGAATTTTTTCCATCATTGACCAAAATATAACACCCAGAAACTAACATTTGTTGATTATTTAATATTGACTGTGCATTTTTTAGGCATTTTGGTAAGTTTTAATATATTTTCCTGAGGTTTCCAAGTTAGTGTTATTGGATTCAGAATAAGCAATGGAAAAAACAACTATACACCCTTTTTTAATGGTTTTATGATTGTACAGGAAGTTTTTCTCCATAATCTTAATTATTTACCACAATATATTTATGTGGTAGATATATGTTAATTGGATGAAATTGGCTTGTCCATAGGACTTTGAACTCAGAATTTCTTCCTTTTTTCTTCACCTGATGTAAAGCAAATAAGGGGTAGAAATTCTTAGGTAGATATGTGGAGAAGGGACAATCGAGGAAAGGAATAGCAGCTGGAAGTTTTTCTGTACTATGAACTAATCAAAAGGAAATAATAACTCACTGTCTTTGTGTGTGTTAGTCCCTCAGTCATGTCAAACTCTCTGAGACCCCATGGAATTTAGCCTGCCAGGCTCCTCTGTCCATGGAATTTTTTAGGCAAGTATACTGGGGTTTGTAGCCATTTCCTCATCCAAGGTATCTTCCTGACCCAGGGACTGAATTCACATCTCCTGTGTCTCCTACATTGCAGGCATATTATTTTACTTCTGAGCCACTGGGGAAGCCTGAATAATTCATTATCTGAAATTATTTTCTTAACAAAAGAAAATTTGTAAGTATTCTTAATTTGCTCTATTTTGTTAAACACCTTTATGAGTCACATTTTTCTTTTGTATAAAGGAAATATTTTCATGTTCCATACCAAGACTTTAGGAACCATTTGAAACAAAGTATGAATCTTTTTATAAATCTCAACAAAAAAAGCATATGGGTAGGTTCCAAAGCTATTGTGCTGTAATTCAGTTCAGTTCACTTCAGTTGCTCAGTCCTGTCTGACTCTTTGCGACCCCATGAAGCACAGCACACCAGGCCTCCCTGTCCATCGCCAACTCCCATAGTTCACTCAGATTCACATCCATCGAGTCAGTGATGCCCTGCAGCCATCTCATCCTCTGTCATCCCCTTCTCCTGCCCCCAATCCCTCCCAGCATCACAGTCTTTTCCAGTGAGTCAACTCTTCGCATGAGGTGGCCAAAGTACTGGAGTTTCAGCTTTAGCATCATTTCTTCCAAAGAACACCCAGGACTGATCTCCTTCAGAATGGACTGGTTGGATCTCCTTGCAGTCTAAGGGACTCTCAAGAGTCTTCTCCAACACCACAGTTCAAAAGCATCAATTCTTCGGCTCTCAGCTTTCTTCACAGTCCAACTCTCACATCCATATATGACTACTGGAAAAACCATAGCCTTGACTAGATGGACCTTTGTTGGCAAAGTAATGTCTCTGCTTTTCAATATGCTATCTAGGTTGGTCATAACTTTCCTTCCAAGGAGTAAGCGTCTTTTAATTTCATGACTGCAGTCACCATCTGCAGTGATTTTGGAGCCCCCAAAAATAAAGTCTGACACTGTTTCCACTGTTTCCCATCTATTTCCCATGAAGTGATGGGACCAGATGGCATGACCTTAGGTTTCTGAATGTTGAGCTTTAAGCCAACTTTTTCACTCTCCACTTTCATTTTCATCAAGAGGATTTTGAGTTCCTCTTTACTTTCTGCCATAAGGGTGATGTCATCTGCATTTCTGAGGTTATTGATATTTCACCCAGCAATCTTGATTCCAGCTTGTGCTTCTTCCAGTCCAGCGTTTCTCATGATGTACTCTGCATATAAGTTAAACAAGCAGGCTGACAGTACTTGACGTACTCCTTTTCCTATTTGGAACCAGTCTGTTGTTCCATGTCCAGTTCTAACTGTTGCTTCCTGACCTGCATATAGGTTTCTCAAAAGGCAGGTCAAGTGGCCTGGTATTCCCATCTCTTTCAGAGTTTTCCAGTTTATTGTGATCCACACAGTCAAAAGCTTTGGCATAGTCAATAAAGCAAAAAGAGACGTTTTTCTGGAACTCTCTTGCTTTTTCGATGATCCAGTGGATGTTGGCAATTTGATCTCTGGTCCCTCTGCCTTTTCTAAAACCAGCTTGAACATCTGGGAGTTCACGGTTCACACATTGCTGAAGCCTGGCTTGGAGAATTTTGAGCATTACTTTACTAGCGTGTGAGATGAGTGCAATTGTGCAGTAGTTTGAGCATTCTTTGGGACTGGAATGAAAACTGACCTTTTCCACTCCTGTGGCCACTGCTGAGTTTTCCAAATTTGCTGGCATATTGAGTGCAGCACTTTCACAGCATCATCTTTCCTACTTAAATTCCTTAAAAAAAATTTTTTGGGGGGTGGGAGTTGATTTTATTCTTTTTTTTTTTAATTTTACAATATTGTATTGGTTTTGCCATAAATGAACATGAATCTGTCATAGGTGTACACGTGTTACCCATCCTGAAACCCTCTCCCACCTCCCTCCCCATACCATCCCTCTTGGTCATCCCAGTGCACCAGCCCCAAGCATCCTGTATCATGCATCAAAACTGGACTGGTGATTAGTCTCTTCTATGATATTATACATGTTTCAATGTCATCCTCCCAAATTATCCTACCCTCTCCCTCTCCCACAGAGTTCAAAAGATTGTTCTATACATCTGTGTCTTTTGCTGTCTCGCATTCAGGGTTATTGTTACCATCTTTCTAAATTCCATATATATGCATTAGTATACTGTATTGGTGTTTTTCTTTCTGGCTTACTTCACTCTGTATAATAGGCTCCAGTTTCATCCACCTTATTAGAACTGATTCAAATGTATTATTTTTAATGGCTGAGTAATAATCCAATTTTGACACTATACTCAGTATTTATCCTTGGTGGGGGATAATGATGAAACAATAGTGTAGTCTTTTCCACATAAAAGTAAACTATGGCTGACATCCCCATTGTTCCAAAGTTCATTTGAAAGTATAACATTATGCAAATAGCAACTAAATTTTTTTTAATTTTATTTAATTTTTAAACTTTACAATATTGTATTAGTTTTGCCAAATATCAAAGTGAATCCACCACAGGTATACCCATGCTCCCCATCCTGAACCCTCCTCCCTCCTCCCTCCCCATACCATCCCTCTGGGTTGTCCCAGTGCACTAGCCCCAAGCGTCCAGTATCGTGCATCGAGCCTGGACTGGCATCTCGTTTCATACATGATATTTTACATGTTTCAATGCCATTCTCCCAAATCTTCCCACCCTCTCCCTCTCCCACAGAGTCCATAAGACTGTTCTATACATCAGTGTCTCTTTTGCTGTCTCGTTCACAGGGTTATTGTTACCTTCTTTCTAAATTCCATATATATGTGTTAGTATACTGTATTGGTGTTTTTCTTTCTGGCTTACTTCACTCTGTATAATAGGCTCCAGTTTCATCCACCTCATTAGAACTGATTCAAATGTATTCTTTTTAATGGCTGAGTAATACTCCATTGTGTATATGTACCACTGCTTTCTTATCCATTCATCTGCTGATGGACATCTAGGTTGCTTCCATGTCCTGGCTATTATTATAAACAGTGCTGCGATGAACATTGGGGTACACGTGTCTCTTTCCCTTCTGGTTTCCTCAGTGTGTATGCCCAGCAGTGGGATTGCTGGATCATAAGGCAGTTCTATTTCCAGTTTTTTAAGGAATCTCCACACTGTTCTCCATAGTGGCTCTACTAGTTTGCATTCCCACCAACAGTGTAAGAGGATTCCCTTTTCTCCACACCCTCTCCAGCATTTATTGCTTGTAGACTTTTGGATCGCAGCCATTCTGACTGGTGTGAAATGGTACCTCATAGTGGTTTTGATTTGCATTTCTCTGATAATGAGTGATGTTGAGCATCTTTTCATGTGTTTGTTAGCCATCTGTAGGTCTTCTTTGGAGAAATGTCTATTTAGTTCTTTGGCCCATTTTTTGATTGGGTCATTTATTTTTCTGGAGTTGAGCTGGAGGAGTTGCTTGTATATTTTTGAGATTAGTTGTTTGTCAGTTGCTTCATTTTCTATTTGAACGTATAACATTATGTAAATAGCAACTAAATTTTAAAAATCTTTATTTCTGGCTTCATCTGGTCTTAGTTGCATCATGTGAGCTTAGTTGCCCTGTGGCATGTGAGATCTTAGTTCCCCAATGTAGTGTTGAAACTGTGGCTACTGCTTTGGAAAGTGGGATGTTAATACTGGGCCATCAATGACGTCCTGGCAATTCAATTTTGAAAGAGTAATGAGTCGTTCTAGTGACAACACAAATTATAATGTTACAATTAAAATCATATTGTACTTCTGCAAAGACAGATATAATGTAAATGAGTAACAGGACTTAAAAATTCACCCAGTTTCATAGGATTTTTCCATAGGATACTTTTGGTTGTAAGTGACAGAGAGATCAACTGATTTTTTTTTTTTTTTTTAATTTAAGGATATTTGTTGAATGGCTAACATAACGACAAACTTCAAAAAAAAAAAAAAAAAAAAAACTAAGCTTCAGTTAGTTGATATATTGGATCAATTATGCCATAAAGGAATCCTTTTCTTGTTGTTTTCTTGTCTGACTTATCTTAAATCTGACTTACCTGGCACTTAGAAGGATTGCTATTGTAACAATTCAGAGAAAAGTCTCTTCTATGACTCTGGCAGAAGTAATTGACCATGATCATCACATACATACATGTGTTAAACCACAGTGGAGATAGGGCAGAATATTTTGCATTTCAGGCGATCTATTAACACTTGGCTACCTCTTGCTACTCATATTGTGACAGCAAATAAGAAACTATAGGAATCTGGCCTGCATTTTGGGTAGATTGAAGACATGAGTAGACATTGCAGGGGTGAATTTCTAGGCTATACCTATAGCTAAGCCACTAAAATCCACTGAGAAATTAGTGGAAGGTGAAGGGAGAAGATCAGAGTTGATAGTGAAGAAAAAGACAATAGGTAGACATTGCAACTGTATGATCAGCAGCAGTGTCAAGTGGCACAGTTCATTATTACTCTAGCCATTCTCCTCTAATCTGTCAAGAAAATATTTTTACTTAGATTCACCACTTCTGAATTCATCATCAGCATTGAAATGAAAGAATACAAGATGAATGTGACTGAATTCATTCTAATGGGACTTACCCAGGATTCTCAGATGCAGATAATTCTATTTTTGTTGTTACTTATCATCTACATGGCAAATCGATGGGGGAAAAAAAAATGGAAACCATGACAGACTTTATTTTCTTGGACTCCAAAATCACTGCAGATGGTGACCACAGCCATGAAATTAAAAGACACTTGCTCCTTAGAAGAAAACTATGACAAATCTAGATAGCATATTAAAAAGCAGAGACATGACTTTGCTGACAGATCTGTAGAGTCAAAGCTATGGTTTGTTCAGTAGTCATGTACGAATGTGAGCGTTGGACCATGAAGAAATCTGAGCAACAGAGATTAAATACTTTCAATCTATGGTGCTGGAGAAGACATTTGAGAGTCCCTTGGACAGCAAGGACATCAAACCAGTTAATCCTAAAGGAAATCAACCCTGAATATTCATTGGAAGGACTGATGTTGAAGCTGAAACTCTAATAATTTAGCCAGCTGATGTGAAGAACCCACTCATTGAAAAGGACCTCGATGCTGGGAAAGACTGAGAGCAGGAGGAGAAGGGAGTGACAGAGGATGAGATGGTTGGATAGCACCACTGACTATGAGTTTGAACAAGCTCTGGGAGATGGTTAAGGGCAGGGAAGCCTGGCTGCTGCAGTCCATGAGGTCACAAAACATTGGACACGACTGAGACACTGAACAACAATAATAACAAAAAGTTTCCCTGCTCTGGTACAGAGAGGGATAGCTCAAAAGATCCTGATACTGCCTCTGAGTTGAGAATCTGAAATTCATGCTCAAGGAAGAAAATCCATCTATAGTCCTGGAGAGGTTAGATGTGAGAAAGACAAAGAGAAAATTATGCAAAGCTAAGAGGATCCATCTCAAGTATCTCATCAAAATACTGATCTGTGTGTGCATCTGAGGAAAATATCTGGGCCTGGGGAAAGATTCACCCAAATGAATTAGAGAGAAGAGTGCTTGGTTCTCAAACTAGGCCAAAAAGAGAGCCTACTCTTGTTAGCTGGAAAACCTCATAGTTCACAGGGACAGTGCTGTTGGTTGAATGCTTAGAAATATTTTCATTAGTTGTGGGACGTGATTATCTCTAGACTGAGCATATCCCATGACCTACTTCAAGACCTATATCAGCAATATATTAAAAAAAAAAAAAATCCTAAAAGAAAACACCCAAAGGAATGAAAACAAGTATTATGTTAAAAATTTTGTGTTTGCTATACTCAGTTGTGGATGTGACTGGTGATAGAAGCAAGGTCCGATGCTGTAAAAAGCAATATTGCATAGGAACCTGAAATGTCAGGTCCATGAATCAAGGCAAATTGGAAGTGGTCAAACAAGAGATGGCAAGAGTGAACGTTGACATTCTAGGAATCAGTGAACTAAAATGGACTGGAATGGGTGAATTTAACTCAGATGACCACTATATCTACTACTGCGGGCAGGAATCCCTCAGAAGAAATGGAGTACCCATTATGGTCAACAAAAGAGTTCAAAATGCAGTACTTGGGTGCAGTCTCAAAAACGACAGAATGATCTCTGTTCATTTCCAAGGCAAACCATTCATATCACAGTAATCCAAGTCTATGCCCCAACCAGTGACACTGAAGAAGCTGAAGTTGAACGGTTCTATGAATACCTACAAGACCTTTTAGAACTAACAACCTAAAAAGATGTCCTTTTCATTATAGGGGACTGGAATCCAGGTGTTTCTTGACTTCCTACTTTTGCATTTGCTCACATGTTCCCAGAAGGCTGGGGCACCACAAAATGTTGCTTAGATTCGGTTCAGATGATCACCCATGATGAGTTAGCTTTACTACACCCCACTGATACCACAGTGGTCTCGCTACAGACTCAGATGGGCCAGCATCCTTCTCTGACACCACACAGCAAGAATGGAAATCTTGGCAGTTGTCAGTTTTTCAGTCATAATTCAGTAGCTGGAAACACCAGCCAATTATGTTACAGAATGCCCTGGTGAGAACCAATGCAGAAAGATAATTCTCAAAACATTTGTGAGTACAGAAGTGGTACCCAGAGCATGAGCCATCCTCAGTTAGTTCCATGAAGAACTTACCTTACCTCCCTCAAAAGCCTATGCATTTTTAATCTGATCCATCCCACACCCTAAGTTTTCTTTCTCCTCTTCCTGTCAGGTTGTGATAACTTTTTGCCAGCACCTTCACATTCACAGAGAACCCTGCCAATAATCATTATTACATACAAATCTCCAAACCAAACAAAAAGTTAATTTTTAGAGATAAATGTCATATATTTTAAAGGATTTTCTATGTCTGTGTGTACATGCGTGCACGTACACACACGCACACAATTCAGAGCAGTTCAGTTGCTCAGTCATGTCCAACTCTTTGCGACCCCATGGACTGCAGCACGCCAGGCCTCCCTGTCCATCACCAGCTCCCAGAATTGGCTCAAACTCATGGCTATTGATTCAGTGGTGCCATCCAACCATCTCAATCTTTCCCAGTATCCGGATCTTTTCCACTGAGTCAGTTCTTTGCATCAGGTGGCCAAAATATTGGAGTTTCAGCTTCAACATTAGTCCTTCCAATGAGCATTAAGGACTGATTTCCTTTAGCATGGATTGATTGGATCTCCTTGCAGTCCAAGGGACTCTCAAGACTTCTCCAACACCACAGTTCAGAAGCATCGATTCTTCAGCACTCAGCTTTATTTATAATCCAACTCTTACATCCATACACGACTACTGGAAAAATCATAGCCTTGACGAGACAGAAATTTGTTGGCAAAATAATGTCTCTGCTTTCTAACATGCTGTCTAGGTTGGTCATAACTTTTCTTCCAAGGAGTAAGAGTATTTTTATTTCGTGGCTGCAGTCACCATCTGCAGTGATTTTGGAGCCCAAGAAAATAAAGTCTGTCACTGATTCCACTGTTTCTCCATCTATTTCTCATGAAGTGACGGGACCAGATGCCATGATCTTAGTTTTCTGAATGTTGAGCTTTAAGCCAACCTTTTCACTTTCCTCTTTCACTTTCAACAAGAGGCTCTTTTGTTCTTCATTTTCTGCCATAAGGGTGGTGACATCTGCATATCTGAGTTTAATGATATTTCTCCCGGCATTGTTGATTCCTGTTTGTTCTTCATTCAGCCCAGTGTTTCTCATGATGTACACTTCATGAAAAGTGTACACATTCATATAAGTTAAATAAGCAGGATGACAATATACAGCCTTGATGTACTCCTTTTCCTATTTGGAACCAGTCTGTTGTTCCATGTCCAGTTGTAACTGGTGCTTCTTGACTTGCATACAGAGTTCTCAAGAGGCAGATCAGGTGGTCTGGTATTCCCATCTCTTTCAAAATTTTCCACAGTTTATTGTGATCCACACAGTCAAAGTCTTTGACATAGTCAATAAACCAGAAATAGATGTTTTTTCTGGAACTCTCTTGCTTTTTTGATAATCCAGTGGATGTTGGCAATTTGATCTCTGGTTCCTCTGCCTTTTCGAAATCCAGCTTGAACATGTGGCAGTTTATAGTTCATGTATTATTGAAGTCTGGCTTGAATAATTTTGAGGAGTACTTTGTTATGTGTGAGATGAGTGCAATTGAGCAGTAGTTTGAGCATTCTTTGGCATTGCTTTTCTTTGGGATTGGAATGAAAACTGATCTTTTTCAGTCGTGTGGCAACTGCTGATTTTTCCAAATTGGCTGGCATATGAGTGCAGCACTTTCACAGTATAATCTTTCAAGATTTGAAATAGCTTAACTGGAATTCCATCACCTCCACTAGCTTTGTTTGTATTGATGCTTCCTAAGGCCCACTTGACTTCACATTCCAGCATGTCTGGCTCTATGTAAGTGATCACATCATCGTGATTATCTGGGTCGTGAAGATCTTTTTTGTAGAGTTCTTCTGTGTATTCTTGCCATCTCTTCTTAATATCTTCTGCTTCTGTTAGATCCCTACCATTTCTGTCCTTTATTGAACCCATCTTTCCATGAAATGTTCCCTTGGCATCTCTAATTTTCTTGAACAGATCTCTAGTCTTTCCCACTTTATTGTTTTCCTCTATTTCTTTGCATTGATTGCTGAGGAAGGCTTTTTTATCTCTCCTTGCTATTCTTTGGAATTCTGCATTCAAATGGGTATATCTTTCCTTTTCTCTTTGCTTTTAGCTTGTCCTCTTTTCACAGCTATTTGTAAGGTCTCCTCTGTCAGCCATTTTGCTTTTTTGCATTTCTTTTTCTTGGGGATGATCTTGCTCCCTGTCTCCTGTACAACGTCTCGAACTTCCATCCATAGTTCATCAGGCTCTGTCTATCATATCTAGTCCCTTAAATCTATTTCTTACTTCCACTGTATAATTGTTAGGGATTTGATTTAGGTCAGACCTGAATGGTCTAGTGATTTTCCCTACTTTCTTCAATTTAAGCCTGAATTTGGCAATAAAGAGTTCATGATCTGAGCCACAGTCAGCTGTTGGTCTTGTTTTTGCTGACTGTATAGAGCTTCTCCTTCTTTGTCTGTAAAGAATATAATCAATATGATTTTGGTGATGTCCATATCTAGAGTCTTCTCTTGTGTTGTTGGAAGAGGATGTTTGCTATGACCAGTGCATTCTTTTGCAGAACTCTGTTAGCCTTTGCCTTGCTTCATTCTGTACTCCAAGGCCAAATTTGCCTGTTACTCCAGGTGTTTCTTCTTACTTTTGCATTCCAGTCCCCTATGATGAAAGGGACATCTATTTTTGGTGTTAGTTCTAAAAGATCTTGTAGGTCTTCATAGAACCATTCAACTTCAGCTTCTTCAGCATGCACACACACACACACACACACACACACACACACACACACACACACACAACTGAATATCACAGAATTGTGAAAGTCCTATTGGGTAATTTTACTAATTAATTTGCAGCAAGAAACTGAAGTGAAAAAAATGAAATGAATAAGAAAATATTGTCTCCTAGTCACACCTAAAATGTTCACCAATATTTGAGAGTAAATATGTTATCTTAGGGCTTCCTGGGAGCACAGTAATACAGAATCTGCCTGCTTATGAAGGAGACAAGAGAGACATGATTTTGATACCTGGGTCAGGAAAATCCCTGAGGTAGGACATGGCAACCCACTCTAGTATTTTTGCCTGGAGAACTCCATGGACAGAGGAGTCTGGTGGACTAGAGTCCATGGAGCCAGAAAGAGTCAGACATGACTGAGAGACTGAGCACACAAACATGCACGTATTAACAATGAATCTGAATCTTGTGACTGAGTTGTGATAGCATGATTATGGAGATTGTACATGACAGTAAGTTATACAGTCATATCCTACAGGGCAGAGAGGTCACAAACGACACTAATGTTGGCTTTTAGCTCTTCCACCTTTCAAATGCTGAATTCTAAGTTGATAAAAATTTTTGGCTGAAGACCAGGCATGAAACTGAACTTCAGAACTTACCTATTTAACAGTCTTTTGAAAAATACTCAAATTTGAGAAATAATTGACTACACATTGAAAACTACCCTTAGGTGCCATGTATACAACAAAGAAAACTTCCCAAAGGGACACACAGTCTTGAATGTGAAGATGGCCATATGCCCATGCTCTGAGTGACAGGAAATGGGAGAAGCGTGATCTTAGGAAGATGCTCTAGGTGAAAGCAGAGAGTTGGCATGAACTTACAGATGGGGAGAAATGAAACGGGCCTCGGTCTCCATCCCTGACTGTGCAGAGCACTAGAGACAGAAGCACCATTCAAGATGGCTGATGTAATGTCTTCAGAGAACATTTTATTACGTTGGGGGAATTGCGGCCTGCTAATAGGAGCCATTTTCAGTAGCTCAATAGTAGGATTAAGTCCAAAGCTTCTTGTCAAGAAGCCACTGGTTGATAAAAGAAGTTGTCACTGGGGAGCTGATAGACCAAAGTGCCAATTAGAGTGGGTAATGCTTTGGCACCGAGTGTTCTGACTAATTAAAGCAGTGCATAGTCCATGGACACCACAGACTGCACTGGAAGGAGGCAATGACCATGGTTTGCCACATACTTCAGAGAATGCACTTTTCCCTGCCCTGATTCATGAGCCAAAGGCTGGGACTGGAGTCCCAAGGCATCTCTAAGTAAGGCTGATCTAAAGAATATGCCATAGTCCTTGCCTCAGTGTAGCTCATAGCTCCAAGAAATTACACTCTAGAGAAACACCTGGCATTTTCATGTAGAAGCCTCTACATCAAGGAGTAAATACATTGGATTACATTTTAATAAAGCCTTTTTTTTTTAAGAACAGTTTTAGGTTCACAGTTTAATTGAAAGGAATGTACAAGTTTCTCATATACCCCTACCACTATACATATGTAGTATCTCCCATTATCAACTTCCCCTAGACTTGATTTGTTCCAAATTTGTTACAAATGATGAACTTAAATTGACACATAATAACCCAAAGTCCATAGTTTACCTTAGGGTTCTATCTTGTTGTTGTATGTTTCATGAATTTGGAGAAAAGTATAATGATTTGTGTCCATCATTATATCAATAGTATCATACAGAGTGTTTTCACTGCTCTGAAAATCCTGTGCATTTCATCTATTCACCTATTCATTTCATCTATTCCCACTAATTCATATTGAATCTCTAAATTATGAGATAGAATAAAGTTAATATATTTTTTTGAGTCCATCACTCAATGTAAGCAATCTGTCATAGTTTAAAGTACCTCCAGACTGTGCTTGCCATGATATGGTACTGCTACTTCTAAGTCACTTCAGTCGTGTCTGACTCTGTGCGACCCCATAGACAGCAGCCCACCAGGCTCCCCCATCCCTGGGATTCTCCAGGCAAGAACACTGGGGTGGGTTGCCATTTCCTTCTCCAATGCATGAAAGTGAAGAGTGAGAATGAAGTCGCTCAGTCATGTCCGACTCTTAGGGATCCCATGGACTGCAGCCCACCAGGCTCCTCTGTCCATGGGATTCTCCAGGCAAGAGTACTGGAGTGGGGCGCCATTGCCTTCTCCGATTATATGGTACTAGGTACTAGATTTACTTGGGATTCAAGGTCCTGGAAGTTAGTCTATTTATAGAGCTCTTTAACAAACCAATGAGAAAGTAAATATTATACATCTCTTCATCATTTAAACAACAGAATATATTATTCTACTTGGCTAGGGTTTTGAATCCAGGCCATATTCAGGTGAAAAAAGAACTCTGATACTATGCAATACTCTAATTAATATCCTTCATTATAATTCCTCTTCTCCTAAATTCTAAAATGTGTCTTTAACTGATGTAAGCATGCAGCAATATGGAAATGCTTTTATAAATATTTTCTTTAGTAATAGAAACAATCATAAACCTCTAATCTGATTGTATAGATCACATATTTTAATAAACAATAATAAGTTTTTCTGCCTCAAAGAAACTATTTTTCCTTCACAGGACTCTGGATCACATTAGCGTTGAAAAAAATTATCTTACAAATGGCAAGGAAAAAGAGGTTAAAACTTGACATTTTTAAACTGACATTCAAAATTATGAACTCTGGTTGTTTTGAGGATTTTAATTTTATCCATGTTCTTAATTAAAACAACAACAAAAGAGAACATACTTCTATTTAATTCTTTGCTAATCGTGTGAAAATTTTTAACTCTGTTCACAAATATTCTATTTGTTTTCTTTTTTTGGCACATAACTGGATTGCATCTGCTTTCTCCTTACTGAAATTTATATTAGTTTGTAAATCTGAACACTGGCATATACTGAAACCTATTAATTACACTCCTAGGAAACATATTTTTATGTTCATAATTACTGTTCATAGTAGTCCGTCAAAGATCTATTGACTGGGTATTGAATAAATATATTTTGAAATAATACCACAATGGAGTGTAATATATCAGTGGAAATGAATTTACAACTAAATTCAACAACCAAAATAAAACATAGTATTGTTGGATGAAAAAAAATAAAAGCAATTCCAAGAAGTCTGCATAAAGGATGTAAATTTCTGTAAAATTCAAAGCCAGGGAAAATATATATGATAAAAGTATTTTATTTTTAGGACAAAATTAAAATACTTCTTACTTTTAAGAAGAGGTGGGCAGCAGATAAGAAAGTGGTTTAAAATGTTTTATTATGGGTAATATTTTACTTCTTGAGATGGTAGTAAGTTTACTAGGATTCATTTTATTATTTACATAAATGCAAAAAAGCAGTATGGAGTAGGAAATAGCAACCCACTCCAGTATTCCTGCTTGGAAAATTCCATGGATGGAAGATCCTGGCAGGTTAGAGTCTACAGGAGTTGCAAAGAATTGGATGTGTCTGAGTGGACACACCTGAGCTGGCATACATGCACAAAAAAGCAATAACATAAAAAGAATAAATGAAAGATGGTAAAATTGTTTGGAAATGAGTGAATTCTACAGTTGAAAACTTATTATAAAAAATGGGTTTCTTCTGTTGTTTTTTTCTTCTTCCTTTTTTTGTTAACTTCATTTTTAATCAGACTGTCTCCATTATGGTAAAATTAAGCAGGAGTTCCCAGTCTACATTTTTGGCAATTCTATTAGGAAAAAAGATACTGACTTTTCTCAATAGTGAATAAAAATTATTTTCATAAGATGTTTTCCTTAATAAGTGTCTCTTTATTAGTTAGCAAAACAAATGGAAATTAATTAGAAAAAAAAAAAAAAGATTTCTACTCAGTGCTCACGTACATTTCCATCCTCAGACCACTTGCTACAAACCTGTGGTTTCCAGGTGAAGGAAGGCTCTAGGCACAGAATGCAACCTAGATTGTAATTAAACATAGTTTTCAAGAGTTAGAGAATAAGAACAAAGGGGTACTCTAGAGCACTGGGTGTAGCAGAGTAGCTTCTTGGTGATCCTTTTTTTTTTTTTTTAACCAAAGTCAATTTTTTTCTTCTTCTTCTTCTTCCTCTCCTCTGTCACCATCCCTGCCATCCATCTGAATTTTCCTCTTTTTCCCTGGTATCTTTGGTCAGCCTGAGGCACCTAATGCCTTCAAACCCTTTTCCATACTTGGTTCCTGAGTACAAGAAGGGGCAATTTACTCTTCTACTGGCTAAGAGGACAAACCAAAACTTAAACTTATTACAACATTGAGGATGTTTCTGATGAGCAAAGAAAGGGAAACATTAGGGAATACTACTCTCTGTGATGCTAATATCTAACATCATTATGTCTTAAAATATTCCCTTTAGAATGTACTATTTTTTTTTCAGCATTCCATGAGAAGGCTGTTTTCAAAAAGGGATGGAAAGCCTGATGCTAATTTAGAGGGTTCTAACAGGTAAGTGACAGACTACTCACATGATTGTAATGAGAGAAGCATCATGCAGAATAATTTAGCAAATTTAAAAATATATTTCCATATGTCTTATTCCCCTTAAGAAGGATGTAGAAACTAATACAGATAGTGACTGCGGAATAAGCTCTTTGGAGAACGCCAACTTCTCCACATCTAAGAGACAGCTTTAAATAGAAAGTTGTATATCACATATGAAAAGTATTACTCCTTGAATGTTTCTAAAATGATATTTTAAGCATATAACTTGTAGTTGACATGCATCTAGATTTATTTTGAAAGAGTGGATAACTACACCTGATGGAAGGTTCAGAGGAAACATAACAAAGTGGAGGTTAAGAACTGCATAATGAAGGTGAAGCGTAATATGCCATATATGTGTGAGAGAAATTTCCATCTTTATCTATTTTAAGCTTTTGAGGGATAAAGAATCTTGGGTTGATCTGTTCACCTTCCCACAGAGAAAGGTACTGTTCATAGAAATTAAATGAATGTAGAGATTTTCCTCGGAGAAGGCAATGGCAACCCACTCCAGTACTCCTGCCTGGAAAATCCCATGGATGGAGGAGCCTGGTAGGATACAGTCCATGGGGTCGCTGAGGGTCGGACACGACTGAGTGACTTCGCTTTCACTTTTCACTTTCATGTATTGGAGAAGGAAATGGCAACCCACTCCAGTGTTCTTGCCTGGAGAATCCCAGGGACGGGGGAGCCTGGTGAGCTGCCGTCTATGGGGTCGCACAGAGTCGGACACGACTGAAACGACTTAGCAGTAGCAGCAGCAGAGATTTTCCTAAAGATAAAAGTGAAATATAAACATATCACAGAGGATGGTATAGTTTAAGAGAGTCCTTAAGGAAGCCAAAGTTTTCACTGTGGCTTCTGCAATAAAACAGATTTGTCAAGTAGAAGGGCTTCCCTGGTGGCTCAGACTGAAAGAATCTGCCTGCAATGTGGGAGACCTGGGTTCGATTCCTGGTTTGGGAAGATCCCCTGGAGGAGGGCATGGAAACTTACTCCAATATTCTTGTCTGGAGAATCCTTGTGGATAAAGGAGGCTGGGAGGCTACAGTCTATGGGGTCGCGAAGAGTCAGATATGACTGAACGATTAAGCACGCACACACAACCCTGTCAGGTAGAAGGATCAACATGACACCTTGTGTTTCACTCTTTTTTTCCGTCAACTTTTCTGTGTGATTTTCTTTCAGCTCATCTCTTTTAGCTACCAGCTCAACACACTCTCTATTACTATTTTGAGAAATTTAACCATTCTAAAACTGGCTAAATTTGTTTGAAAATTTAAAGTAAGTGCAGTAGTTAGTAGAAGGTAATGCTGTTTTATCAGTGCAGTTTTTTTTTTGTTGTTGTTGTTGTTTTTTTTCTTTTTTTTTTTTTTTAATTTTATTTTATTTTTAAACTTTACATAATTGTATTAGTTTTGCCAAATATCAAAATGAATCCACCACAGGTATACATGTGTTCCCCATCCTGACCCCTCCTCCCTCCTCCCTCCCCATACCCTCCCTCTGGGTCCTCCCAGTGCACTAGCCCCAAGCATCCAGTATCGTGCATCGAACCTGGACTGGCAACTCGTTTCTTACATGATATTTTACATGTTACAATGTCATTCTCCCAAATCTTCCCACCCTCTCCCTCTCCCACAGAGTCCATAAGACTGTTGTATACATCAGTGTCTCTTTTGCTGTCTCGTACACAGGGTTATTGTTACCATCTTTCTAAATTCCATATATATGCGTTAGAATACTGTATTTATGTTTTTCCTTCTGGCTTACTTCACTGTGTATAATAGGCTCCAGTTTCATCCACCTCATTAGAACTGATTCAAATGTATTCTTTTTAATGGCTGAGTAATACTCCATTGTGTATATGTACCACAGCTTTCTTATCCATTCATCTGCTGATGGACATTTAGGTTGCTTCCATGTCTTGGCTATTATAAACAGTGCTGCGATGAACATTGGGGTACACGTGTCTCTTTCCCTTCTGGTTTCCTTAGTGTGTATGCCCAGCAGTGGGATTGCTGGGTCATAAGGCAGTTCTATTTCCAGTTTTTTAAGGAATCTCCACACTGTTCTCCATAGTGGCTGTACTAGTTTGCATTCCCACCAACAGTGTAAGAGGTTTCCCTTTTCTCCACACCCTCTCCAGCATTTATTATTTGTAGACTTTTGGATCGCAGCCATTCTGACTGGTGTGAAATGGTACCTCATAGTGGTTTTGATTTGCATTTCTCTGATAATGAGTGATGTTGAGCATCTTTTCATGTGTTTGTTAGCCATCTGTATGTCTTTTTTGGAGAAATGTCTATTTAGTTCTTTGGCCCATTTTTTGATTGGGTCATTTATTTTTCTGGAGTTGAGCTGTAGGAGTTGCTTGTATATTTTTGAGATTAGTTGTTTGTCAGTTGCTTCATTTGCTATTATTTTCTCCCATTCTGAAGGCTGTCTTTTCACCTTGCTAATAGTTTCCTTTGATGTGCAGAAGCTTTTAAGGTTAATTAGGTCCCATTTGTTTATTTTTGCTTTTATTTCCAATATTCTGGGAGCTGGGTCATAGAGGATCCTGCTGTGATGTATGTCGGAGAGTGTTTTGCCTATGTTCTCCTCTAGGAGTTTTATAGTTTCTGGTCTTACGTTTAGATCTTTAGTCCATTTTGAGTTTATTTTTGTGTATGGTGTTAGAAAGTGGTCCAGTTTCATTCTTTTACAAGTGGCTGACCAGATTTCCCAGCACCACTTGTTAAAGAGATTGTCTTTAATCCATTGTATATTCTTGCCTCCTTTGTCGAAGATAAGGTGTCCATATGTGCGTGGATTTATCTCTGGGCTTTCTATTTTATTCCATTGATCAATATTTCTGTCTTTGTGCCAGTACCATACTGTCTTGATAACTGTGGCTTTGTAGTAGAGCCTGAAGTCAGGTAGGTTGATTCCTCCAGTTCCATTCTTCTTTCTCAAGATCGCTTTGGCTATTCGAGGTTTTTTGTATTTCCATACAAATTGTGAAATTATTTGTTCTAGCTCTGTGAAGAATACTGTTGGTAGCTTGATAGGGATTGCGTTGAATCTATAAATTGCTTTGGGTAGTATACTCATTTTCACTATATTGATTCTTCCAATCCATGAACATGGTATATTTCTCCATCTATTAGTGTCCTCTTTGATTTCTTTCACCAGTGTTTTATAGTTTTCTATATATAGGTCTTTAGTTTCTTTAGGTAGATATATTCCTAAGTATTTTATTCTTTCTGTTGCAATGGTGAATGGAATTGTTTCCTTAATTTCTCTTTCTGTTTTCTCATTATTAGTGTATAGGAATGCAAGGGATTTCTGTGTGTTGATTTTATATCCTGCAACTTTACTATAGTCATTGATTATTTCTAGTAATTTTCTGGTGGACTCTTTAGGGTTTTCTATGTAGAGGATCATGTCATCTGCAAATAGTGAGAGTTTTACTTCTTCTTTTCCAATTTGGATTCCTTTTATTTCTTTTTCTGCTCTGATTGCTGTGGCCAAAACTTCCAAAACTATGTTGAATAGTAATGGTGAAAGTGGGCACCCTTGTCTTGTTCCTGACTTTAGAGGAAATGCTTTCAATTTTTCACCATTGAGGATAATGTTTGCAGTGGGTTTGTCATATATAGCTTTTATTATGTTGAGGTATGTTCCTTCTATTCCTGCTTTAGGAGAGTTTTTATCATAAATGGATGTTGAATTTTGTCAAAGGCTTTCTCTGCATCTATTGAGATAATCATATGGTTTTTATTTTTCAATTTGTTAATGTGGTGTATTACATTGATTGATTTGCGGATATTGAAGAATCCTTGCATCCCTGGGATAAAGCCCACTTGATCATGGTGTATGATCTTTTTAATGTGTTGTTGGATTCTGATTGCTAGAATTTTGTTAAGGATTTTTGCATCTATGTTCATCAGTGATATTGGCCTGTAGTTTTCTTTTTTTGTGGGATCTTTGTCAGGTTTTGGTATTAGGGTGATGGTGGCCTCATAGAATGAGTTTGGAAGTTTACCTTCCTCTGCAATTTTCTGGAAGAGTTTGAGCAGGATAGGTGTTAGCTCTTCTCTAAATTTTTGGTAGAATTCAGCTGTGAAGCCGTCTGGACCTGGGCTTTTGTTTGCTGGAAGATTTTTGATTACAGTTTCAATTTCCATGCTTGTGATGGGTCTGTTAAGATTTTCTATTTCTTCCTGGTCCAGTTTTGGAAAGTTGTACTTTTCTAAGAATTTGTCCATTTCTTCCACGTTGTCCATTTTATTGGCATATAATTGTTGATAGTAGTCTCTTATGATCCTTTGTATTTCTGTGTTGTCTGTTGTGATCTCTCCATTTTCGTTTCTAATTTTGTTGATTTGATTTTTCTCCCTTTGTTTCTTGATGAGTCTGGCTAATGGTTTGTCAATTTTATTTATCCTTTCAAAGAACCAGCTTTTGGTTTTGTTGATTTTTGCTATGGTCTCTTTTGTTTCTTTTGCATTTATTTCTGCTCTAATTTTTAAGATTTCTTTCCTTCTACTAACCCTGGGGTTCTTCATTTCTTCCTTTTCTAGTTGCTTTAGGTGTAGAGTTAGGTTATTTATTTGACTTTTTTCTTGTTTCTTGAGGTGTGCCTGTATTGCTATGAACTTTCCCCTTAGGACTGCTTTTACCGTGTCCCACAGGTTTTGGGTTGTTGTGTTTTCATTTTCATTCGTTTCTATGCAAATTTTGATTTCTTTTTTGATTTCTTCTGTGATTTGTTGGTTATTCAGCAGCGTGTTGTTCAGCCTCCATATGTTGGAATTTTTAATAGTTTTTCTCCTGTAATTGAGATCTAATCTTACTGCATTGTGGTCAGAAAAAATGCTTGGAATGATTTCTATCTTTTTGAATTTACCAAGGCTAGCTTTATGGCCCAGGATGTGATCTATCCTGGAGAAGGTTCCATGTGCGCTTGAGAAAAAGGTGAAATTCATTGTTTTGGGATGAAATGACCTATAGATATCAATTAGGTCTAACTGGTCTATTGTATCGTTTAAAGTTTGTGTTTCCTTGTTAATTTTCTGTTTAGTTGATCTATCCATAGGTGTGAGTGGGGTATTAAAGTCTCCCACTATTATTGTGTTATTGTTAATTTCTCCTTTCATACTTGTTAGCATTTGTCTTACGTACTGTGGTGCTCCCGTGTTGGGTGCATATATATTTATAATTGTTATATCTTCTTCTTGGATTGATCCTTTGATCATTATGTAGTGACCTTCTTTGTCTCTTTTCAGAGCCTTTGTTTTAAAGTCTATTTTATCTGATATGAGTATTGCTACTCCTGCTTTCTTTTGGTCCCTATTTGCATGGAAAATCTTTTTCCAGCCCTTCACTTTCAGTCTGTATGTGTCTCCTGTTTTGAGGTGGGTCTCTTGTAGACAACATATGTAGGGGTCTTGTTTTTGTATCCATTCAGCCAGTCTTTGTCTTTTGGTTGGGGCATTCAACCCATTTACGTTTAAGGTAATTACTGATAAGTATGTTCCCGTTGCCATTTACTTTATTGTTTTGGGTTCGAGTTTATACACCGTTTTTGTGTTTCCTGTCTAGAGAATATCCTTTAGTATTTGTTGGAGAGCTGGTTTGGTGGTGCAGAATTCTCTCAGCTTTTGCTTGTCTGAAAAGCTTTTGATTTCTCCTTCATACTTGAATGAGATCCTTGCTGGGTACAATAATCTGGGCTGTAGGTTATTTTCTTTCATCATTTTAAGTATGTCTTGCCATTCCCTCCTGGCTTGAAGAGTTTCTATTGCAAGATCAGCTGTTATCCTTATGGGAATTCCCTTGTGTGTTATTTGTTGTTTTTCCCTTGCTGCTTTTAATATTTGTTCTTTGTGTTTGATCTTTGTTAATTTGATTAATATGTGTCTTGGGGTGTTTCGCCTTGGGTTTATCCTGTTTGGTACTCTCTGGGTTTCTTGGACTTGGGTGATTATTTCCTTCCCCATTTTAGGGAAGTTTTCCACTATTATCTCCTCAAGTATTTTCTCATGGTCTTTCTTTTTGTCTTCTTCTTCTGGAACCCCTATGATTCGAATGTTGTAGCGTTTAATATTGTCCTGGAGGTCTCTGAGATTGTCCTCATTTCTTTTAATTCGTTTTTCTTTTATCCTCTCTGATTCATTTATTTCTACCATTCTATCTTCTAATTCACTAATCCTGTCTTCTGCCTCTGTTATTCTACTATTTGTTGCCTCCAGAGTGTTTTTAATTTCACTTATTGCATTATTCATTATATATTGACTCTTTTTTATTTCTTCTAGGTCCTTGTTAAACCTTTCTTGCATCTTCTCAATCCTTGTCTCCAGGCTATTTATCTGTGATTCCATTTTAGTTTCAAGATTTTGGATCAATTTCACTATCATTATTCGGAATTCTTTATCAGGTAGATTCACTATCTCTTCCTCTTTTGTTTGGTTTGGTGGGCATTTATCCTGTTCCTTTATCTGCTGAGTATTCCTCTGTCTCTTCATCTTGTTTAAATTGCTGAGTTTGGGGTGTCCTTTCTGTATTCTGGCAGTTTGTGGAGTTCTCTTTATTGTGGTGTTTCCTCGCTGTGTGTGGGTTTGTACAGGTGGCTTGTCAAGGTTTCCTGGTTAGGAAAGCTTGTGTCGGTGTTCTGGTGGGTGGAGCTGTATTTCTTCTCTCTGGAGTGCAATGAAATGTCCAGTAATGAGTTATGAGATGTCTATAGTTTTGGGGTGACTTTGGGCAGCCTGTATCTTGAAGCTCAGGGCTGTGTTCCTTTGTTGCTGGAGAATTTGCTTGGTATGTCTTGCCCTGGAACTTATTGGCCCTTGTGTGGTGCTTGGTTTCAGTGTCGGTATGGAGGCATTTGATGAGCTCCTGTGAATGAATGTTCCTGGAGTCAGGAGTTCCCTGGAGTCAGGGTTTGGACTTAAGTCTCCTGCTTCCGATTATCGGTCTTATTTTTACAGTAGTTTCAAAACTTCTCCTTCTATACAGCACCATTGATAAAACATCTACATTAAAGATGATAAGTTTCTCTACAGTGAGGGTCACTCAGAGAGGTTCACAGGGTTACATGGAGAAGAGAAGAGGGAGGAGGGAGTTAGAGGTGACCCAAATGAGATGAGGTGAATCAATAGTGGAGAGAGTGGGCTAGCCAGTAGTCACTTCCTTATGTGCACTCCACAACTGGACCACTCAGAGATGTTCACGGGGTTATACAGAGAAGAGAAGAAGGAGGAAGGTAACAGAGGTGGCCAGAAGGATAAAAGGGGGGAATGAAAAGGAGGGAGACAGATCCAGCCAGTAATCAGTTCCCTAAGTGTTCTCCACCGTCTGGAACACACAGAAATTCACAGAGTTGGGTAGAGTAGAGAGGGGTTAGGGAGGAGACACAGGCGACCTGGTGGAGAAAAAGGAGGGTCCAAAGGGAGAGAGAGCAGTCAAGCCAGTAATCTCACTCCCTAGTGAAAAATGGGTCCTGAAGATTGGGTCCTTAAAGGTACAAAATTGGTAACAAATACATAAAAGCAAAAATTAAAAATCTAGAGTAGAGTTTGGAATTTCAAAAATATGATGTTAAAGAAAAGAAGAAGGAAAAGAAAGAGAGAAAGAACGAACAAACAAAAACAAACAAGGTCGCGAAAATTATAAAGAAAGTACAGGTACAAATTTGATAACTAATACCAGAAAGCGAAAATTAAAAATCTAGAGTAGAGTTTGGAATTTCAAAAATACGATGTTAAAGAAAAGAAGAAGGAAAAGAAAGAGAGAAAAAACGAACAAACAAAAACAAACAAGGTCGCGAAAATTATAAAGAAAGTACAGGTACAAAGTTGATAACTAATACCAGAAAGCAAAAATTAAAAATCTAGAGTAGAGTTTGGAATTTCAAAAATACAATGTTAAAAAAAAAAAAAAAGAAGAAGAAAAATAAAGAGAGAAAACAAACAAACAAATACGAACAATGTCACAAAAATTATAAAGAAAATACAGGTACAAAATTGATATCAAATACCAAAAAGCATAAATTAAAAATCTAGAGTAAAGTTTGGAATTTCAGATATACAATGTTATATAAAAGAAGAAGAGAAAGAAACAGAGAAGAAGAAGAAAAAAAAAAGTCACAGAAATTATATAAAAAAAAAAACTATAGGTACAAAATTGATAACATATACCAAAAAGCAAAAATTAAAAATCTAGAGTAGAGTTTGGAATTTCAAAAATACAATGTTAAAGAAAAGAAGAAAAAAACAAAAACAAACAAACAAAAAAAACAAGGTCAAAAAATTATAAAATATATATATATGAAGTTTGCTGAAGAAGAAAAAAATAGGGTCTTTTTTTTTTTTTTGGCAAAGTAATAGGTTATAAAAGTGAAAATTAAAGGAACAATAGAGGACTTAAATTTTTTTTTTTTAATTAAAAAAAAAAGAAAGAATGATTGTAAAAATAATAAAAATATATCTAGGACTTTTTTTTTTTTTTTTGTGGGTGAGTGGGTTCAGTTCATTTTTGGCTAGTTCCTTGGTCAGATTTATATTTCTCAAGATCTATAGGCCCCTTCCTATGTAGTCCGTAGTAACCACAGGGTTTTGATCTATTGCCTATAGCTTCCAAGGCGTTTCCCTCTGTTATATCTTCTTCTGTTTGCTAGTCTCTTCAGTATCTGGTTTCCGCCCTGACTCAAAGGGCACGGTGGAGGACACTTTTTTTTTTTTTTTTTTTAGGCTTACTTGTTCAGTCGCGCTGTGGGGAGGGAGGGAGGGATGCTGCAAAGAAATAACACTGGCGTGGGCTCGCAGTGCCTCAGCCACCCTGGGTCTGCCCCTGCTCACGGCGCGTGTAGCCTCCCTGTCCACACTGCTCGGACTCTAGGTTGTTCCGCCGGGAACAATCCGAGGCTGGCCCTGGGCTGCATGCACCTCCCAGGTCCAAGCCGCTCAGGTTCAGGCACTCGGGTAGTCCTCAGAGGCGCAGACTCAGTTGGGCCTGCGTTTTGTGCTCTTCCCAGGTCCGAGCGCCAATTTGCTCTTCCCAGGTGAGCGCCAATGCTGCGACTTATCGCCTCCTCGCCACTCGGTTATCTGGATGTAAAACCGGCGCACCTTCTCAGGCAGATGTTGACCGTCCAGACCCCCAAGAAGTTTTAGTTAGCAAAGAAGCCTGCTTACAATTTTATAGATAATGTCTCTCTGGGGCTGCGATTGCCCCCTTCCGGCTCTGGCTGCCTGTCACCGGAGGGGGAAGGTCTGCAGCCGGCTATCTCTGTTCAGTCCTTTGTTCCGTGCGCGGGCCTGGCGGTCTTAGGTTAGGGCTGGCTTTTCGCGTGGTAGGTATCCCACAGTCTGGTTTGCTAGCCCAAATTATTTCGCTCAGATAGCGCTCAGGGTATTCAGGCCAGATTCTTACTCTCAGCGATGCAGCCCACGCCGCGCCTCCCTGCCCAGCCCCGGTTTGCTAATGGCGGATGCAGGCGTCTGCGCTGCTTCTCCGCTGGGGGAGTTACCGTAGGGCTCGCAATCTGCGAGTTTTAAATTGTTTATTTATTTTTTCTCCCTGTTATGTTGCCCTCTGTGCTTCCAAAGCTCGGCACAGATTCGGCAGTGAGAAGGTTTCCTGATGTTTGGAAACTTCTCTCTTTTTAAGATTCCCTTCCCGGGACGGAACTCCGTCCCTCCCTCTTTTGTCTCTTTTTTTTGTTTGTTTTTAATATTTTTTCCTACCTCCTTTCGAAGAGTTGGGTTGCTTTTCTGGGTACCTGATGTCCTCTGCCGGCATTCAGAAGTTGTTTTGTGGAATTTACTCGACGTTTAAATGCTCTTTTGATGAATTTGTGGGGGAGAAAGTGTTCTCCCCGTCCTACTCCTCCGCCATCTTGGCTCCTCCCCTCAGTGCAGTTTTGTCTCTAGATTATTACAATTCATTTTTGTGTCAGATACCTTTGAGAATCTGACTTCTGGGAAAAGTTGACATATGGTTATACAGAGTGACATAGAAAAATACCCATCTATGTTAGAAGAATAGGAAGAATACCAAGACTGTCCTTGTATTCTTGAAGGGCCACGGATTCATGTAAAAAGTGTAGAAAATTCACAATGATCATCTTAGGCATGCCAAAGTCCTAAAATCTTACATGGCCAAGTGGTGCTGTTCTGAGTACAACATGTTCTACTCCAGGTTGTGGAGCTGATTAAATTATTTAAATTTTATCTCATTTTGTTTTTTTCAAACATGTAAATTGGGAGCACATTTACCTGTTCACCATACCATATATACTATACAGATGGCCACAGTAAGTTAATAATGTGAATGTATCTTTAATCAGAATAGTACTAAAACAATCATATGATTATTACAAGAAGTAACTATGATGGTTCAGCTTAAAAATACTTATTAAGCATGTACATTGTACAAGGCATTTGGTTTGAATCTGGGGAGAGCAGAATCCTAAAGACTTCAAAAATTCTTCTACGAAAGACGCTAAAGGAAGCTCACACAGTTTTGATTTTAAGCATAGTATATGATAGCATAAAAAAAGCTATAAAAGAAGCTTTAAAGAACTGGAGAACTTCCTTCAAAGCAATCACTGATGGCTTTCATAAGAGATTACTTTTTTTTAATTAGCTTTTTTTTTTTAATTGAAGGATAATTGTTTTACAGAATTGTGTTTTCTTCTGTCAAACCTCAGCCCGGATCAGCCATAGGTACTCTTAGCAGTTGGGTCCTGAGTTTCAAGACAGAGTGCTGCTGCTGCTGCTGAGTCACTTCAGTCGTGTCCGACTCTGTGTGACCCCATAGACGGCAGCCCACCAGGCTCCCCTGTCCCTGGGATTCTCCAGGCAAGAACACTGGAGTGGGTTGCCATTTCCTTCTCCAATGCATGAAAGTGAATAGTGAAAGTGAAGTTGCTCAGTCATATCCGACTCTTAGCAACCCCATGGACTGTAGCCCACCAGGCTCATCCATGGGATTTTCCAGGCAAGAGTACTGGAGTGGGGTGCCATTGCCTTCTCCACAAGACAGAGTAACTAGAAATAAAATTACACTTAAGGAAGGAAGGAGACTACTGAATACACTGTTGATTGAATATTTGATAAAAATTCACAATTATTTGCAAGTTAATGATTAATCTTGTGCATTTATGGGCTTTCCTGGTGGCTCAGGTGGTAAAGAATCTCCCTGAAAGGCAGGGGACCTGGGTTTGATCATTAGGTTGGAAAGATCCTCCGGAGAAGGGTATGGCAACCCACTCGAGTATTTTTGACTGGAAAATTCCATGGACAGAAGCATCAGTCTGTGAACTTGCAAAGAGTCAGACATGACCGAGTGACTAACACACACACATGTACTTATAATGTTAAAAAGCACATGTATTTATGATTCTTAATTTATCTTACAAGTGTATGTCCTAATGTATAAATAAGGTTGTTCTAGAAATGGACAATTTAAAGAGATTGATAACATACAAAACAAAAGCCATATACTCAAAAGAGTGGCCACAATCACAGATAATATTTTCAAGTACAACTACTTCATGATGGATCACTCATTCAAATGCACATGGAAAGGATGAGTTTATTGCACTGACTAAAATACCAAGACTTAGTTCCCTGACCATTTAAGATCTTTGCCAATGATTGCATGGTCTAAGAGATTATTTTCTAAAATAAGAAATATTAAATAACTTTGACACTTTCCCAGTAGGAGTTTTTGATTTGCAGGAAGATAATACATGATTCAACTACTTTGAGGGGAAGAAAATTTATTGAGGGGGAGAAAAATAACAAATATGGATCATTGTCTATTTGGTTTATCAGTTTGTGCTTCGGTGGCTCACAGCTTTCAAGATGATGCACTGAAAATATGGTGGGACTGAGGATGGATACAGTGGGGTAAGTTTTCCAAATTATATTTAAATTTGTCACATTCAGTTTATATGTTTACTTGCAAATGGTGTTCTTTACACTATCATATTGACAATAAAAACCTAGAGGAAAAATTTTGTTCTATGAAGTGAAGTCAGTGATAATATTTCTTTCCACATGTGAAAAAATACTAACTCTTCATTGAAGGAAATGATGTTTCAAAGTTGAATAATGATTGATTTTGCAAAGACAGAAAACAATTTGAATATAGGTATTTACTGACTATCCACTGTTCCTCTTGACTAAAATTATATGTTCCCCTCTCTTCTGAATATTTGTTCTATTACAGTGATGTGGAGATTCCGGGTGCCCAGATAAAACAAATCCTACTGGGGATCACAACCATGATTAGGCCCGAAAAAAGCTATCTGCTGACACCTCTTTAAAGGCCTCAGTTCTAAAATGCTTAAGCAAAGCATCTGAAGTTTAAGCATATAAACTATTGAGTGAATACCCCTAGTAATTTACATGTAAACTCTGGAACTATGCATTTTTTGAAGGGTGTTTTCAGAAATGGGAAAAAAGAAAACTGGAAATGGAAATATTTGTGATATTATCAACCACTGAAGAATGTTCACTTCTATCCATTGAAGTTCACTTCTCTCCATTAGTGTATGTCAAGTAGTAAATATCATAAAGTTGTTTCAAAGTAAGGGCATTATATTTAAAGATTATAAGTGCTTTTTCTTCCTCTTTTTAAGCTGTCACATATGGAACAGAATGCACAATGGAGTGGATCACATTATAGACTAATAAAAATAAACATTTATATAAGCAAATATAACAAACAGTGATATATATATAATATATTATATTATAATATAATAATTATATAATATATAATTATTAACATAAAATTGTGTTAAATAATATGTAATTATATAATATAATTTATATTATATTATAATTATAATATAATAATATATATTATATATAATTGATATATAGAGGCATTTTTGGGGTATGAGACTGGGCTATTTTTACATTTATATTATGAACTTCCAAAGGCAGTAAAATATATACAAAATGCCAACTGATACAGTATCCAAACATACTCTCTCCCCTCTGATTAAATGAATATGAAAGTAATTAAGTTAATATAATGGAGCTGTATTTCTTAATATTCATTAGGCAAAATTAATGAGAATCATGTAAATTACACAAATGGTTGTATTTGAAGAGTGCTATAGAAAAGTTTAATTTTCACAGTCTTACAAGGGACTCATAATGACCCCATGAAGTTGTCATTACAACTTAAGTGTTGAGGTGCCTTGTTAAGAAACCACAACTAAAATGTCCATGATGAAGAATATTTGTCTCACTTAAAATATTCCAAAAAATCACACCTCACACCATGAATTAATTCTTTTCTATATTTTGCAGATAAAGCATTTAACACCCATCCCTTCTCTGCATTGATAAGATCATGCAGCTGAATAATAATGTGACTGAGTTTATTCTGCTTGGGTTGACACAAGATCCTGTTAGGAAGAAAATAGTGTTTACCACTTTCTTGATTTTCTATTTGGGGACCTTGTTGGGGAACTTTCTGATTATTACTACCATCAAGACCAGCAGGGCACTTGGGAGTCCAATGTATTTCTTCCTTTTCCATTTATCTTTGTCTGATACCTGCTTCTCTACATGCATAGCCCCTAGGATGATTGCAGATGCCCTTTTGAAGAATGGCACTATCTCTTTCAATGAGTGCATAGTCCAAGTTTTTTCATTTCATTTCTTTGGCTGCCTGGAGATCTTCATCCTTGTCCTCATGGCTGTTGACCGCTATGTGGCCATCTGTAAGCCCCTGCACTACACGACCATCATGAGTCATCGAGTCTGTGGTGTGTTGGTGGCTGTGGCCTGGGTGGGGTCCTGTGTGCATTCTTCAGCTCAGATTTTTCTGGCCCTGAGTTTACCTTTCTGTGGTCCCAATGTGATTGATCATTATCTATGTGACTTGCAGCCTTTGTTACAACTTGCCTGTACAGACACCTATGTGACCAACCTACTCTTGGTGTCCAACAGCGGGGCCATCTGTACAGTGAGTTTTGTTATGCTGATGTTCTCCTATGCTATCATCTTACATTCTCTGAGAAACCACAGTGCTGAGGGGAAGAAAAAAGCCCTCTCCACCTGCATCTCCCACATCATTGTGGTCATCTTGTTCTTTGGTCCTTGCATATTTATATACACTCGCCCTGCAACCACCTTCCCCATGGATAAGATGATAGCTGTGTTTTACACACTTGGAACACCTTTGATCAACCCTCTGATTTATACACTGAGGAATGCAGAAGTGAAAAATGCCATGAGGATGTTATGGAGCAAGAAGTTGGTCTCAGATGACAAAAGATGAATGGAAGTTTCAAAGTTTTCTTCATAGTTTGGATTGATCTAAAAGAAGCTCATAGACAATAATATCCTCTTATTGTGGAGTTAATATAATCCTAACTCGTAGTGTGAAGATTACTTCCTTTAGTAAAATGGGCAATGTGCCCACACATGCTAGTTAGTATTGAGTCAAATATTTGTAGAACTGACAGCATCAGGTACACAAAGTCACGTAAGATCATGGTCTTAGTTATTCACTGTTGTCTCTGCCTCTCTTGTCTGTCTAATATCACTGTGGTTTTGATCTACTGTTTTCTTCCCTTGCATTTACTTCTGGATTTCTCTGTTTAACATTACACTATATGCTTTTATCTACAGCCTGACATATTTTTGTCTCAAAGAGTTTATTTCTTAGATATTGTGATCAAATGTCTGATTGTTGACCTTCAGCTTGGTTGTTCTTACTGACTTCAGCATAAATCATCAGGTTCAAACAATAATAGTATATACATATTATAAAGACAAAATATCCTGCATCGAACCTGGACTGGCAATTCATTTCATATATGATATTATACATGTTTCAATGCCGTTCTCCCAAATCGTCCCACCCTCGCCCTCTCCCACAGAGTCCAAAAGACTATTCTATACATCTGTGTCTCTTTTGCTGTCTCGCATACAGGGTTATCATTATCATCTTTGTAAATTCCATATATAGGATCACCCAGAGGGATGGTATGGGGAGGGAGTAGGGAGGGGGGTTCAGGATGGGAAACACATGTATACCTGTGGCGGATTCATGTTGATGTATGGCAAAACCAATACAATATTGTAAAGTAATTAGCCTTCAATTAAAATAAATAAATTTGTATTAAAAAAAGACAAAATGTTTAATCTAGGAAACCTCTCTTCTTTTTCTTGGGTTATAGTTCAATTTTTTTTTTTTTTTTTGTATATTTGCCTAATTGTTCTAGAAAAGTGACAGAACATTATGACAAAATTCACACGTTTGTAGTATTTTTTCCTTAGGTAGGTTCTGACTGTTGGGGCTGACCTCATATTAACATTCCTTCTATTAAAAAACAAAAAAAACTTTTTGCTATTAAAATGATTCCTTCTATTTTGAGGGATCTATTAAGTTTTATCTTGAGCCATACCAATTATAATAGTATGTTTAAATATTACTTTATTATGATTATAGCATAGAAGCTGTAAATTAAGGAAGATATATCTATGTGAGCTTTAAAGAAATGTGTACATGTAGTCAATGGTAGGGAATTTATAAATAAGAGTTAATTGAATAAAAAACATTATAACCCAGAAGAGGGTATTTAGGCTTTGAAACATAGTTATATCACATATATGAATTGTTTTAGTGAGTTTTAAGACAATATAGAAAGTAGAGTAACTTAAGAAATACTGAGATATTTGGATGAAAATTAAATGTATCCAGTGGAGATGGATATCATCTTTCACCATTCATTATCACTGAAGTCTCTAATTACATGATCATTAAGAAATTTTCTGATTTGTCAGATTTCTTATTTGTATGTTTATCCATATAGAAAATTCAATAAGAGTATTTTTTGTTTATTTGGAACTTCTATTTCTATTATAAGCTAGTAATTTTATTATGAGTACTAAATTTGTATTACTTTCATTGTACCCAGAAGTTTATACTCTTTCTTTATCTTGAGAAAAAGATCAGTGTGGAAATGGAAACTTGTGAATTCTGCAATGAACTCTAGCACCTTTCTATACACATCTTTTTTTTTTTAATTCTGAGAATTTCAAGGCTAATCCCTCACAGTTTTTATTAATCACATCTGCTACAGTAAATAAGTCATCTGTGCTATCACATTCTATTCCCTTTGGATTTCTTGATATGTCATTATAAGAAACAAAACTAATAAATATATATTTTTAAAAAATAGAAATTTCTGTTAAATGTGTTGAGCTACCCTTAAAAATATATTCCCTTTCCTTATAAATCCTCATTAAAATAAGGAACAAAATCATAAAATTATGTGTCAAAGCACATGACAGAAAAAACCAGACAGGATATATCAGTTGGTAGAAGATTTTCATGTGTTTTTTGAAACATAGATATAAGTGGTAGATAACTAAGTAACTTAGCAGAGTAGAAGTTACAACCATCTGAGAAAAGAGATAAGTAAGACCATCAAGTTCCACAAAAAGTAGGCATGAAACATACATTGAATTATATAAAGATTATTTCCCCAGGTTACTTTCTGCTAGTCAGGTGACACTTCCTCTATTCCATCCCACCAAAGATTGGAAGTTTGTTATTTTTAAAAAATGAACAAAAGTGTTCCTGATATCACTGTGGAGGGCAGTGATAAAATGCACAACGGAATGTACAGAGAAATTAAGTGAAAATCTACATAGGGAAATGTGAGACCCTTTCTTCTCAGGGCTCCCAGGATGTCAGCAGTTAGTATACATCACGAGCTCACCATTTCCAGGACTAGGCACAAAGCCCAAGTAAGAGAATGGAACTGTTTGTTTTGTTTGGGGTTTTTTGGTGAGGGAATAAAATATAAGATCTGTATTATATACTCTAATTACCTTAAAATAATTATACCTCCAAATACGTACTCATTGCCTATAACATGTGTAGATTCCAAATGACTTTTTGCTGTTGTTGATGTTAACTTCCTTTGCCTTAAACATAAATAGTTTCTGCTTTCAGGTAAGATGGCAAGACTGGTGAATGGGAAGATAGAGTGATAGAGACCTGCCTTCAGATGAAAGGAAGAGGGGATGGTCACACATTGGGCCTAGCAACTTCTCTATTTTCCTCGATAATTTAGCTCTGATCCTATATCTATAACACTCATGCTCTGTAGCTGACTAGACCATTTTCTTACAACTTTCTAAGGTTAGTGGTCATCTATTAATATCTGGTTATTGACCTAAAACTATATAAAGGTCCTCATCTTATTTTTCCTGTCAAGGAAACAAACATTGTATTTTTGCCTATCATTTATGCTATTCAAAACAGATTTTCCAGTGAATGTTCATTTCCCATGTGCTGTTTAACATGAAAGAATGCTAAGCAGAGTTTAGTTGTTTTATTTCTTGCATATTAAAATTGCATTTATCACTTTAGAGAAAATGAATCAGGCACTGGGGTTCAATCAGGCTCACTTATTTATAGAAAATAAAGAATGTATCTTTTTGTTGTTTTTATAAAATCAAGTTAATAATAAGGATCCTTGTGCCTTAGGATAAACTAGAAAGTTATTAACAGTTCAGGGTTCTGGGAGTCCAGACTCCTGCGATAACTGCCATTCTCTGAGCTTGTCTGTGATTCTTTTTTTTTTTTTAATCTATTAATTTACATTTTTTAAAATTCTCTATTGCCTTCATGTTGTCTGTTTACTCAAAATGTCTGCTTTCCCATGGCTCTGGGTTGTCAAGGTAGCAATTCTTTCTCCATGTATCTTACAATATTCTTCCCCTTTTCTCGGGTGTATGGGGCTTCCCTGGTGACTCAGACGGTAAAGTGTCTGTCTGCAATGCAGGACACCTGGGTTCGATCCCTGGGTTCAGAAGATCCCCTGGAGAAGGAAATGGCAGCCCACTCCAGTATTCTTGCCTGGAAAATCCCATGGACAGAGGAGCCTGGTAGGCTACTGTCCATGGGGTCGCAAAGAGTGGGACACAACTGAGTGACTTCACTTCACTCGAGTGTATCCAATTCCCTATTCAGAATTCCAGACAGGAAATCTGAGTAAACTTGCATTTGAATAGACTAAACTCAAGTCATTGGTCAAACCATGTAGTAACTCCCCAAGAAGTTGTTATCTCTGGTACAGCTGCTATGATATAGAAGAGTTGGTGTGGAGAATAATGGGGTAAATATTTATCCCCATTATCTGCAATTATCCCCAAGGCAATTTATCAAATTTATTTAGTATGGACCATTACTCATCATGCTGGGAAAAATGAGGAAAACATTATAGTAACTAATCAAAAATTTACCTGGACATTTTAAGTAAATGTGACTTGTTTTTTGTTTTGTTTCGTTTTGTTTTTTTCCTAGCTTTATTGAGAGACTATTGACATATGACATATAAGTTTTGTGATGATTTGATACAAGTATATATTGGAAAATGAGTATCACAATAAATTTACTTAATGCATTCACTCCAAATACTATTATGGGTGTGTATATGTGTGTGCTCATATGTGGTGATAATATATAAGATCTACTTTCTTGATAACATTCCAACGTACAATCAGTTCAGTTCAGTCGCTTAGTCGTGTCCAAGTCTTTGGGACCGCATAGACTGCAGCACACCAGGCTTCTCTGTCTATCACCAAATTCATGTCCATCTAGTCAGTGATGCCATCCAACATATAATACATTATTGTTAATTACAGTCACCATTCTACACATTAGATCACCCAAACACTTATTTTTAGGTGAGAATTTCTTTTCTTTAATTAATATTGCCCTATTTTTCCTACTTTCTGGCCCCTGGAAACCACCATTCTAGTATTTCTATAAGTTTAGCTGTTACAGACTCTGCATGTGAGAACACAGTTTGTCTTTTTCTGTCTGACTTATTTTACTTAGCATAATGCCCTCAGGTTCCAGCCACATTGTTGCAGAAGGTAGGGTTTCCTTCTTTTATATTGTTTAAGAGTATTCCATTGCATATGCATACCACATTTTATTTTCCCATGAATCTTGATGTACACTTAAGTTGTATCCATATTTGGTTATTGTGGATAACACCACATTAAACATGGGGGTAAAATATATTTTTAAGACTTTTTTTTTCCCCCTTAGATATATATCCAGGTGTAGAATTGCTAAATCATTTGGTAGTTCTCTTTTTAATTCTTTGAGGAAACTTCATACTTTTTCCATAGTGGCTACATTGATTTATATTCCCACCAACAGTGCACAAGTGTTCCCTTTTATCCACATCCTCAAACAAATCCTTGTTTTTATAACCCTTCATCTAGGAAGACTTGCACAGTTTTAGGACTTTTAAATTTGAGTAAGTGTGATGGGTTAATGGAGACTGACTAGTCTGCACAAAGAGGGAGCCCCAGCACTTCAGGTTTCTTCTGCACCATTCTTTAATCCTAGGGTCTCAGAATCTCCTTACAAGCTCACACATCAAGTGATCTCTATCCCATTGTTGCAATCATGTTCCTTATTCCTCTTCCATAATGCCCTTTGTCTACCTTTCCTGTAGATCCAGTTTCATTTAGGCTGGAGGAAGGGAAATATGGCATCCAGTAATCACCAGTGTCAGGGAATCAAGGAATCATACTCTGGTATGTAGGTTAGTTTCTTTATTCATTTTTTATTTTGCATGAGCTGGAAGAAGGTGTGAAAACATTCAAGTCAACAGTGATAAAAAAGAGAGGAAAAGAAATACATATAAAAAAAACAAATTTTGCTATGTAAACTTCCCACCTCAGTTTATAAACAGAACCATTCTGGCATTCAAGAGTTCTAGTAGTCTCTGATTCACTCTTTCTATTCCCTCAAATCTATCATTAATTTGCCACTCTGACAATGTCTTATCAAATAATGTTTTAACATATTGACAAATATGACTGATTTTCTCATATTGTTAAATCATTAACTCACTGTTTTGTATTTATATTTTAATACCATCTGTGTCTTTTACAAATATATGTTGCTTATTCAATGTCCATGCTGACCTTATCATATTTTTGTTGTTGTTCAGGCACTAACTCCTGCCCAACACTTTGTGACCCCATGGACTGCAGCATGCCAGGCTTCCCTGCCTTTCACTATCTCCCCGAGTTTGCCCATACTCATGTTCAGTGAGTCAGTGATGCCATCCAACCATCTCATCTGCTGTCACCCCCTTTCTGTCCTGCCCTCAATCTTTCCCAGCATCAGGGTCTTTTCCAATGAGTTGGCTTTTCGCATTAGTTGGCCAAAGTATTTGAGCTTCAGCATCAGTCCTTCCAACGAATGTTCTGGGTTGATTTCCTTTATGATGGACTGGTTTGATCTCCTTGCAGTCCAGTCAGCACATCACACTGATACAATGTGTGTGTGTAGATTATATAGGAATTTCTTCTTCTTCTTCTTTTTTTTTTTTCTAAAAGACTTCAACTGTTTTAAAGAAAACTGCAATGAGAATTCTGTCACCTTTAACTTAGTATTCTTTGCTACAGTTCAGGTATATTGATAACAAATCTAGGTGCTAAATTTAAACTAATCTAAATTTAGCTAATAAATTAAGCTCAACTTCTAGATAATGAATCTAGTAACAGAGTAATTATTTTGATTATTTTATGTGTCTCTTACTGCATAACAGATTACCACAAAGCAATATCCTAAAATAGCACCCATTTACTATCTCACAGTGTTTCTTGTCAGGAGTTTGAGTTTCTGTCATCAGTTCAGTTCAATCGCTCAGTCATGTCCTACTCATTGCAACCCCATGAACTGCAGCACACCAGGCCTCCCTGTCCATCACCAATACCCGGAGTTCACCCAAACTCATGTCCATCGAGTCGGTGATGCCATCCAGCCATCTCATCCTCTGTTGTCCCCTTCCCGTACTGCCCCCAATCCCTCCCAGCATCAGAGTCTTTTCTAATGAGTCAACTCTTCGCGTGAGGTGGCCAAAGCTGCTGTCATCAGTGAGGTCAAAATCAAAAATCTACTGGGCTGGGCTTTAATCTGCAGGTTCCAGGGAAGAATTGCTTTCTGGTCCATTCAGATTGTTGTCAAAATTCAGTTCCTGTAATTATAGGACTGAGGTCCTGATTTCCTCACTGGCTTTCAGTTAAGGGTCATTCTCAGCAGGTTGAAGTCCTTGAAAGTAACCCTCTGTCTTCAAATGCAGCAATCGTGCATGTAATTCTTCCTGATTGTACTCTGAATTTCTATAATTCCTCTTCTGTTATCAGCCAGGGAAAATTCTCTGTTTTTAAAGAACTTATGGGTTTAAATTAGAGTTCAAATATGACTCAAAGTTAACTGATTTAGTAACCATAATTAAATTTTTGAAATCCCTTATAACATGTAATTTAACATAGATGTGATATATTACCATACTTAAAGTTCCAAGGGTTCAGGCAGGAAATCTTGAGGGGCATTTTGGCATTATGCTTACTGCAGAAATATAGGAGTCTTTTAAAAAATTATAGCTTTAGCAAAAGAATCAGAGAATATATCATTCCATATTTCAAAAGGATAGCTCTATTATTTCTATTAAATATGTCATCTTTCTATTCTCTATCAAAATTTTATCCATGAGAAAAGATAACATTCCCTTCGACATGGGAAACAGCCTTTGAAGATATATGTGACATTTTAAAATCAATTTAAATGAACATTTAGGTGGAGCTTCCCTTGGTGGCTTAGATGGTAAAGAATTTACCTTCAATGCAGGGGACCTGGGTTCAATCCCTGGGTCAGGAAGATCCCCTAGAGAAGGTAATGGTTACCCACTCTAGGATTCTTGCCTGGAGAATTCTGTGGACGGAGGAGCCTGGTGGGCTACGGCCCATGGGGTTGCAAGAGTTGGACATGACTGAGCAACTGACACTTTCACTTCACTTTCACTCTTACACATCAGTGGTAAAGAACCTTTCTGCCAATGAGATTTAAAAGATGCAGGTTCGATCCCTGGATTGGGAGCATCCCCTGGGGGAGGATATGGCAACCCATCCCAGTATTCTTGCCTGGATAATCCCATGCACAGAGGAGCCTGGCAGGCTACAGTCCACAGGGTTGCAAAGAGTCAGACTCAATAGCAATAATACTATCACTAATAATAGAGAATACATATTAATTATGTATAATGAAATATATATTCTCATTATATTTGTAATAAAGAATCTGAATCCAAATTAATTAAAAATCTTTCCCAAAGTCACATAGCTGCTTAAAAGTACATTTGGTAGTCATACAGACTTTCTAGCTTTAAGCATCTTAGGTGGTATACACCTAAGATAAGTTATCCTGGACATTTGGTCTCTTACATAAAATTGCTACTTCTTCTCTTGAGTACTTAGATGCATATCTAATTAGTTTTGACACTGTTGCTCTGTCCCCTCATTGGCCATCTTCCTGTTATTATCACATTCACACACACCATACACATACACACATGAAAATAATCATTCCTCCTTGCCATGTTTTTGACATTAAAAGCACAAAAATTAAATTGTAGGCAGTGGAGCACAATTATAAGTTTAGTTCAAGTAAAATGCAAAAGTAAATTATTTTAATTCTATGCTACTTTGATGTCATTAAATAATCAAAACTACGGTGGTGGTGGTTTAGTTGTTAAGTTGTGTCTGACTCTTGCAACACCATGGACTGTAGCTTGCTAGCTCTTCTGTCCATGGCATTTCCCAGGCAAGAATACTGGAGTGGGTTGCCATTTCTTTCTCCAGGGGATCTTCCCAACAGAGTGACTAAACCCACATCTCCTGTCATGTGGTCAGAGTCTTTACTGACTGAGGCACCAGTGAAGCCCAATCAGAATTATAAAGATTATCTTATTCATTTACTTTATCCCTGCTGTTGAAATTCTATTAGAACAGACTGTATAACTTGGATACCAGTGCATAGCTGGAGTCCTAACTATACAGTTAAAATTTTAAACATGGTTTTGAAATATTCAGCTCATTATTTTATCATGTTACTCTAAACTAAATATCCAGAAATGTTGATTAAGTACTTACTATGTGTCAAGTGTTGCAGTACTTTTTACAATTGTTGTAGCATTAGAGAAGCATTTTGGCCAGAGTCAGTTTCTAATATGCTAGTTAGAAAGAAAGTGAAAGAAAGTGAAGTCGGTCAGTTGTGTCCAACTCTTTGCGACCCCATGGACTGCAGCCTACCAGGTTTCTCTGTCCATGGGATTTTCCAGGCAAGAGTACTGGAGTGAGTTGCCATTTCCTTCTCCAAGGGATCTTCCTGACCCAGGGATCGAAGCCGAGTCTCCTGAATTGCGGGCAGACGCTTTACCCTCTGAGCCACCAGGGAAGCCCTACTAGTTGCCTATTGTCAAATTACCTCTTTCGTGCCTCTGTGGAAACAGTACTAGGACTCTTAGCACAGTTAGCTCTTTATCAGGATGGTTTTCAATTACCGCTATGATGCTTGCCATCATTAAAATTTGAATTATTAAATACAAAATGAGAAACAGTTGACCCTGATGTCACTGAGTTCATAATCTATTGCAAAGATAAGAGACTATCAATATTTAGCACACACTCACAAAGCCCAAATCAAAACAAACAAGCAAAAACAGACTGTCTATGAAAGGTAAATCAAATGATCTGGTGAAATTATATACTGGGATTAGAATGTGTTGGTTTGGGGTATGGATTTATTGCTGAAAAAATAATATAATCAGGATAAACTTTGTGGAAATGTAGATGTTTAACTTTGGTCTAATTACATTTAAAATTTTTCAATATAGTTCTTTAACATCCTATTGAAAAATCCAAACCAACTTTTTGGCCAACACAAAATTATAATGAATACCTCAGGTTTTATTCCCTGTGTAGAAAGTCAAAAACGAATTTTAAAACTTTTTGGTCACTGATTATTAAACCTACATTTGATATTTAACATCATATATTTGAAGCAATCTAAAAGAACATATTTTATAAAGCACACTTGAAAAGCCAGAGCAGAAGCAGATTAAAATCACCAGGGTTTATTTTTATCTACCTTGTCAAAGAATTACTATAGGGACTGCCATTGGAACTGCACCTGGGTTCCTCTCGTGCCTTTAAATAGCCCTCCTGACTTCTTCATTGCAGATTTACCAAGAGCTCCCAAAGCCCATGCATGTAGGGAGCTGGACTTGCTGATCGAAGGGAAAAAGACAAGAGAGAAAAGTCTATATGTTTTTGAAATTTTTTTCTGCAATTTTGTGACATAATTTTCATTCCTATTCTGAGTATATATAAAATAGATGTTAAAATATTTATTTTAAATATAATTTGTACAAAGCCTGAGATTTTTCATTGCTTTTATCCCTTAGGAGATTAATTATTATTTAGATTTAGGAGGTAGGCACACAGGCACGTGTGTGTGTGTGTGTGTGTGTGTGTGTGTATTTATAGGTTGTCATGAGTTCAAGAAGTCAAGGATATTCCTTCATATTGATTGGAATTGGTGATACTAAATATATTGAGTTCTCTTTTGTCTCCTTTTAATATCTTTTCTTTCTTCCTTATTTCTTTATACTTGCATGCATAACTTTATGTAGTCATCTCTTTAAATTGCTATAGCATGACCAATCCTTATCTACTTTTTAGTCCAAAGAAATTATTTTTTCAGAAACGTGTATTTTTTAAAATATATCTGCTTGGTAACTATGTCTTTTATAGCTTTAACAGCCTTTTAAGCTTATAAGTTATGTGACAATCTGTGATTTTAATAGGTCACATAAGAACTTGAATTCTGTGTTAACAGAAATGGACAATAGAAATGCTATCTTGAAATTCTGATGTCAAACTTGGGACAGTTAGAAGCTAGGACGGAAGGGTAAGAGAATTCTAGAATGTTTCACAATATACTTTTGATAGAAAAACAATGAGAAAAAAAGTTGAAAGAATGTTAAATCATTAAACAAGACAAGAAATAAGTGAAATAAAGATGATAAAAATGATGAAAACTAATTTATAAATGATTTAGTAATTCACTTGATTTTTGAAAGGAATAATTTTTGGAGCTGGAAAAAAAACAGCTTGAGAACTATGGTTCTTCATTTTCTTAAGAGGAAAGAGATACTCATCAAGTGTGAGGATTTTTTATCTAAGTCATGTGATCAGGGAGTGGCAGATCAGGAGCAGAGCCTGAGTCCTCTGCCTTCCTGTATCATACGTCTGGTATTTAGAATGAATAGTGATAGCATAGGAAGACATTTCAGTGACCACAGCCAGAAAAATTCCCATTATGTAACCAATAGCTATTTCTTTAAAAAATGTAGATTAGGTGTGTGTATGTATATATATACATTTTTTAATTTTTTTTATTTTTTAAAAAAAATTTAAAAAAAATTTTTAATATTTTTAAAATTTTACATATATTTTCAAATTGAAAAAACAACTGCTGAAAACTAGAAAACAACAAGTAAAATATGTGGATGAAATAGTTATTCTCTTGAAGGGTTCATTTCAATTATTTTTAATTGTAAAAGAGATTATCTTTTATAAGGTACCAGAGGTCTCCATAAAGTTTTAAACTTTATTTCTGTTCTTCCACTTGTAAAGCGGGCAATCCAATTACCTACTTTATAACCTGGTAGTTAATTTGGAATTTTCAGTAGTGATTAGTTTTCAAAACACTTTATGACTTTTATAGAAATCTGTACTCAGTGGTATGTTAAACTCATTGAAGAAAAAGTATTCCTTGAGCTCCCCTTGTCTTATAAATGGTGAAGCATCTATAGAATATTAGTCCTTTTTGAATTAATAATGAAAGAGTTACTATTTAGCTAGTTATTGCAATGCACTAGATGTCCATATCTGTACCTAAATGCTTTATATGGATCTTTTAACTGGATTCTCACAAGAATCTTATGTAATAGGTACTATTATCATCACTGTTTTCACATGAAAAAAATGCAAGGCTCAGAGAATATGTAACTCACCTAAGATTATTTAACAGTTAAGTAGCGGGCCACCTACTGGAACCCATTTAGTTGAACTCAAGCACTCTCCTTAACTATTGATAAGCTGTCTTTTGGGGGATATTATTGCCAATTTTATTTTAAGAACTGAAGATTACTCAGTTCTCTTTTCTTTCTTTTTTTTAGTATGGAGTATTTATTAATTTTGCTTTTTAATATACTTAATTTATTATTTTTTTATTATTATTTTTTTACTTTAAAATATTGTATTGGTTTTGCCATACATCAACATGCATCCGCCACGGGTTCTCTTTTCTAAGAAACACTTTCTTTGAGACTGAGAAACCAAGATGATCCTGAACATGAGGGGGGTAGTTTTTTTTTTTTTTCTTTTTTATTCCTTTTTTGAACATTGTGGTAAGGGAAAATAAGCCTTGGTTTCTTAACGATCTCTGTCAGGATGCTCTCCATGTAGATTTTTTAAATGAATATATAACAGAGCTGGTGTTTTCAGTTAATTAGAAGGAGTTTATATAATGACCTTTCTAGTGAGTCCCTTGAATATCAAATACCTTTCATGTAGCACACCCTAATTATTTAGCATCCTCTGCTGCAAATTCACTATTTCCTGCTATAAAAGCTGTAATAAGAGTCAGTGTTGGTTCAGCAAAACAAGGAGGAGTGAAAAAAGAGCAAATTTAAAATTTGATCCTTCAATAATAACAGCTATTAGATTTAACAAATGATCTTGGAATTTAATTAAATCCTATCAGAACTACAAATGTATAACTAGACTTTTTAATGTTGCTACAAAATCCATGCCATGTAAAAGGAGAAGCTGCTGCTGCTGCTTCTAAGTCACTTCAGTCGTGTCCGACTCTATGTGACCCCATAGACAGCAGCCCACCAGGCTCCCCCATCCCTGGGATTCTCCAGGCAAGAGCACTGGAGTGGGTTGCCATTTCCTTCTCCAATAAAAGTAGAAGCAGATATTAGTATAAATGTAGGTGTATATATAGATGTGTTTCCCATTTCCGTATCTTAGATACCTCTTTGTGGAGAAAAGTTGGGGGGTGAAATGCATCAGTTTGTTATGTTTACATATTTAATTACAGCTGATGGCATCAATGTCTACATTTGTTGCATTCGTTAAGAAAATGATGTAAATGAGAAATAAGTTATATGTGTGTTCTGAATTCTAGTAAAGGATTGGTTTATATTTTATTTTAATCTCATTCATTATGTATTGTATACTTCTTAAACCATATTACAAAATAAGAGATTTTAAATGAATTTTAATTATGGAAGCAATACTGACATTACACCTTCTTTCGTAAAGAAATCAAAGTGTTGTTTACCACCAAAATCCCCTCTGGCCATCTCTCTCTTTGTTGCTGACAAGTAAATCTTTCCTCCACACTTTTCCATGCTAATTTATAAGTACAGAGGTTCTGATAACAACTGCACAATATTCAGTGGACATGATTTTTGTTTTTTTAACATACAGGTATTATACTTTGATTATGTTTTATTCAAAATATATCTTAGTGATTTATATCAGGGTAGATGTGACACATGGATTCAACATTAAAATTTCTTCATAGTTTTCTTAATAAAAACATAACACATCTTATTTCTATTCTATTTTCAAGTATTTAGGTCATTTCTTTTTTTTTTTTTTTTTCCTTTTTTTGAATGGAGACAAGTCTTCAACAAATGTCTTTATGTAGTTTCAGGGAAAGTTGCTCTGGGTCACACATAAAAATTGTATATGTACAAACTTTTTATTTTTATGAAGTTGATGAGTGGAGATAACATCTCATTGTTTATTCTGCATTACTCTGATTCTAAGGAGAGTGCGTATTTTCATACACATCTGATTGGCTACTAGTAGCTTCCTTTCTATGCATTGCCTAGTGAAATGCATTGTTCTTTTAGAAAACTGGGCTATATATCTTGAATTTATTGACTTATAGGATTTGTATTTATCTAATTTTGTCACTTTTTTGCTTCTAATTTATTTGTTTTTAATTGGAAGATATTTTCTTTACAATATCACATTGGGTTTTGCCATACATCACCATGAATCAGCCATAGAGACAGGAGTCATTTTGCCATTTTTTAAAATATTTTGTCCATGTGGGATTTTATCATGCAGAAAATTTAAATGTACTATAGATTCTTTATGAATTTGCTTTACTACTTTGCTTTATAAATTTCCTATACTATGATAGAAATTGTTTCTAATTATTTTTCAAACATTTTTTTCTAATTTTACTTGATACATTTATATCTTTCAATTATCTGGAATATAATCTTTTTATGTGTCCTATGAGGTGTGCCCTTTTGTGTGCCTTTTTTTCCCTCCAGAGAGTAATTCAAAGTCCTCACACCCAGTTACTGAAAAGTCCATTATTTTACATCAGCTTGAAATTTCAATAAAGCATATACTAAATTTCAACATACTTACATGTTTACTTATTGACTATGTTCAAGTGAAGCAATTTGTCTTTAGCAGTTACTCTTTAACTGCCACAGTTTTATAATATGCTTCGATTCTGAAAGGTATGTCTTTCCTTTGTGTACTTTCTTTTTAAAAGTTAGGTTAACTATGTTGATTATTAACTGTTTCTTAAGTTTGAAATCAAATTCTCAAATTCAGGAAAAATTGTCAGAACTTTTGTTTTAATTGCTGAATGTATTGATTAATTTAGAAAAAACAACATTCCTTTAATGTCAGATGGAGTAAAGTGCAGTATTCAATTGCTCTTATAACATTTCAGAAACACATGTATCAATGCATAAGCTTTATCTTTTTATGAAATGGAACTTTGAGTGTAACAGTTTTGTGAAATATTTTATACCAGGTTGCATATAGGAAGAGAAATAGTGTTATATTTTTCACCAAAGAGAAATTTCATTTTAATTAAAATATTCTATGACTTGGTCCTGTGAGCATGTAATAAGCCTGGTTTAAAAAAAAAAAAAAAAAGGAATTTCAATTCAAGGAGGCACAAGATGATGGAAGGCATTAAGTGAAAATGAATCTTTAAATGCAGTCTGCCCCTCCCTTCATGATGCTGTCATAAAAGGAAGTGCTAGAAAGTGGGACTAAAGGACAAATATGATGAAATTTCCTATGTTAGCCTGGAAAGTGAACTGGGAAATACGTTGATTACTGGAAGGCAAAATGTACTGCTCAGCTGCTCAGTCATGTTTGACTCTTTGCAACCCCATTGAGTGTAGCCCCCGAAGCTCCTCTCTGTGTGAAATTTTCTAGGCAGAAAAATGGAGCAAGTTGCCATTTCCTACTCCAGGGGAATCTTCCTGACCCAAGGATCTAACCTGCATCTCTTGCATCTCCTGCATTGGCAGGATTCTTTATCACTGTGCCACTGAAGAAGCCAAATGTACCAGAAGCCCATAAAATGGAGCAAACTTTCCCCAAAGATGTGTTCTTTGCTCTTTCTTGGCCTCCATTTTGAAACTGTTCAGGAGAAAGTTTCTTAAGACACTTTCTGAAATTGTCACCCAGATGTTCCATATTTAAAATTATGACCTCATTGAAATCTAATGATGTTATTAAACTGTCAAAATTTGGCATACATTTAGTTACTGGGGAGGACTAAGAATTATAGTGAGCCTCCTACCCTTGAAGAACAAATAACCTTCATGCTATTTCATATGTACCAGAGACTGAAAAATCACTCTTAAGGTAGAATACTGAAATTTCATCTAAAATTTGACACCCCCCCCACCACAATGTTTCATCTTTTATTTGTTCTGCCCTTCATAGTAGATGTGAGATTGAGGAATTTACCATAATTGCATAAGTTAATTTTTCTTGGAATATAATTGCTTTACAATGTTGTGTCAGTTTCTGCTGCACAATGAAGTGAATCAGCTATATGTATACATATATTTCCTCTCTCATCATGGTCAACAAAAGAGTCTGAAATGCAGTACTTGAATGCAATCTCAAAAACGACAGAATAATCTCTGTTCGTTTCCAATGCAAACCATTCAATATTACAGTAATCCAAGTCTATGCCCCAACCAGTAACCCTGAAGAAGCTGAAGTTGAACGATTCTATGAAGACCTACAAGACCTTTTAGAACTAGCACCAAAAAAAGATGTCCTTTTCATTATAGGGGACTGGAATGCAAAAGTAGGAAGTCAAGAAATACCTGGAGTAACAGGCAAATTTGGCTTTGGAATATGGAATGAAGCAGGGCAAAGACTAATAGAGTTTTGCCAAGAAAATGCACTGGTCATAACAAACACCCTCTTCCAACAACACAAGAGAAGACTCTACACATGGACATCACCAGATGGTCAACACCAAAATCAGATTGATTATATTCTTTGCAGCCAAAGATGGAGAAGCTCTATACAGTCAGCAAAAACAAGACCAGCAGCTGACTGTGGCTCAGACCATGAACTCCTTATTGCCAAATTCAGACTTAAATTGAAGAAAGTAGGGAAAACCACTAGACCATTCAGGTATGACCTAAATCAAATCCCTTATGATTATAAAGGGGAAGTGAGAAATAGATTTAACGGCCTAGATCTGATAGATAGAGTGCCTGATGAACTATGGAATGAGGTTCGTAACATTGTACAGGAGACAGGGATCAGGGCCATTCCCATAGAAAAGAAATGCAAAAAAGCAAAATGGCTGTCTGAGGAGGCCTTACAAATAGCTGTGAAAAGAAGAGAAGCAAAAAGCAAAGGAGCAAAGGAAAGATATAAGCATCTGAATGCAGAGTTCCAAAGAATAGCAAGAAGAGATAAGAAAGCCTTCTTCAGTGATCAATGCAAAGAAATAGAGGAAAACAATAGAATGGGAAAGACGAGGGAATCTCTTCAAGAAAATCATAGTTACCAAAGGAACATTTAATGCAAAGATGAGCTTGATAAAGGACAGAAATGGTACAGACCTAACAGAAGCAGAAGATATTAAGAAGAGATGGCAAGAATACACAGAAGAACTGTACAAAAAAGATCTTCACGACCCAGATAATCACAATGGTGTGTTCACTGATCTAGAGCGAGACATCCTGGAATGTGAAGTCAAGTGGGCCTTAGAAAGCATCACTATGAACAAAGCTAGTGCAGGTGATGGAATTCCAGTTGAACTATTCCAAATCCTGAAAGATGATGCTGTGAAAGTGCTGCACTCAATATGCCAGCAAATTTGGAAAACTCAGCAGTGGCCACAGGACTGGAAAAGTTCAGTTTTAATTCCAATCCAAAGAAAGGCAATTCCAAAGAATGCTCAAACTACCACACAGTTGCACTCATCTCACACTCTAGTAAAGTAATGCTCAAAATTCTTCAAGCCAGGCTTCAGCAATATGTGAACCGTAAACTTCCAGATGTTCAAGCTGGTTTTAGAAAAGGCAGAGGAACCAGAGATCAAATTGCCAACATCTGCTGGATCATAGAAAAAGCAAGAGAGTTCCAGAAAAACATCTATTTCTGCTTTATTGACTATGCCAAAGCCTTTGACTGTGTGGATCACAATAAACTGTGGAAAATTCTGAAAGAGATGGGAATACCAGACCATCTGATCTGCCTCTTGAGAAATTTGTATGCAGGTCAGGAAGCAACAGTTAGAACTGGACATGGAACAACAGACTGGTTCCAAATAGGAAAAGGAGTTCGTCAAGGCTGTATATTGTCACCCTGCTTATTTAACTTATATGCAGAGTACATCATGAGAAACACTGGACTGGAAGAAACACAAACTGGAATCAAGATTGCCGGGAAAAATATCAATAACCTCAGATATGCAGATGACACCACTCTTATGGCAGAAAGTGAAGAGGAACTAAAAAACCTCTTGATGAAAGTGAAAGTGGAAAGTGAAAAAGTTGGCTTAAAGCTCAACATTCAGAAAACGAAGATCATGGCATCTGGTCCCACCACTTCATGGGAAATAGATGGGGAAACAGTGGAAACAGTGTCAGACTTTATTTTTCTGGGCTACAAAATCACTACAGATGGTGACTGCAGCCATGAAATTAAAAGACGCTTACTCCTTGGAAGGAAAGTTATGACCAACTGCGGGGAGCTGGTGGGAGGCACTCTGCCCATGGCAAAGGTCATGAGGAAGGAGACTCGACATACGCAAAGGCGGAATCGAGCCCTGAGTCCCCTGGAAATCCTCGAACATCTACCCCCATAACCAGAGCCTGCCTACTTTACTACTTTGTGCTCTCACCTACACCTCTGACTTTATGGGGGGTTGTCCCCCACTACCTCTTTCAGAGAAGGAGTTAACTTAGAGCTCCAGTTAATAAAAACTCCTGGGCGTGACAAGAGTGTTTTAACCTACAAACTCCTCTGAAGGTTCTCTAGCCTGCCTGACAGGCTTGTCCGGCCACATGTGATTGCTCACAGCCTCCCAACCATGAGAGGCACGAGATGCTTTAAACCTTCTAAAAACAGGTTTTTAGAGAAGTTAGAAAACTATTAGTGTAAGTATAATGGGCTGATTAGAAATTGTATTGGTGAAGGGTTTTTCATTTGTTGAGCCAATGTTTGTTGCTAAGTCTCCACATCTCCTGCCCTTACACACATTAATGAATATATAGAAGAAATAAGTATTAACCTTTTATATAAATCACGTTAGACCTTAGGCTAAGTAAACTATTTCCTTAACTAAAATCCACTACACCCTCACCCTATAGGAATGTAACTTTATTTGGGTGGCATCTGTTTTAAGAATAATCACCCCTGGAGAAATAAGTGTTGACTGACTGCTGTCACAAGGAGAGGGTCATAAATTGTCAGCAGGCCCCTGGCCAGAAGATGATGTAACACCCCTAAGACCTCTGTATACATTTGTATGAAGCACCTGACTTTAATAAAAGTCAGGACTGCTGTCCCTGCATGACTTTTGTATAACATCTCAGTGTATAAAAACAGACTCTGGAAAATAAAGAATTGGGATCAGTTTCTCGAAATACTGGTCTCCCCATGTCACTCTCTCTCTCAAACTCTGGCTGAGTCTCCATCTGGAGTGCGGAACCCGCCATGCTTACTAATTATGCCTGGGCTTCTAAGATCCAACCGGGGAGGCCTCAGTGTCTCCTCTCCTTCAGGAGAATGGAAGGACGCCTGTGGCTTACGTAAGTGGTACAAACTTCTTCTTCTTTTTTTTGTTTTTTTTTTTTGTGTGTGTTTTTTTTTTTTCATTTTATTTATTTATTTATTTTAATTTTATTTTATTTTTAAACTTTACAATATTGTATTAGTTTTGCCAAATATCGAAATGAATCCGCCACAGGTATACCTGTGTTCCCCATCCTGAACCCTCCTCCCTCCTCCTTCCCCATACCCTCCCTCTGGGTCATCCCAGTGCACCAGCCCCAAGTTTTATTGGTCTCCCACGTAAACCAAGCTACTCAGCCTCTTTTCTCCACTGAATTTTCCTACTGAGCTATCCTCATTCTATTACTCTTTTTATCTCTAATTAATATCTAATTAAAGCTATTGTATCCTGATCCTCGCTGACGCCATCCCCGCTTCGAACTCCCTGGATCAGCCAGGTCTGGACCTCGAAGACGCTTACTCCTTGGTAGGAAAGTAATGACCAAACTAGATAGCATATTCAAAAGCAGAGACATTACTTTGCCAACAAAGTTTCGTCTAGTCAAGGCTATGGTTTTTCCTGTGGTTTTTCATGTGTGGATGTGACAGTTGGACTGTGAAGAAGGCTGAACACTGAAGAATTGATGCTTCTGAACTGTGGTGTTGAAGAAGACTCTTGAGAGTCCCTTGGACTGCAAGGAGATCCAACCAGTCCATTCTGAAGGAGATCAGCCCTGGGATTTCTTTGGAAGGAATGATGCTAAAGCTGAAACTCCAGTACTTTGGCCACCTCATGCGAAGAGTTGACTCACTGGAAAAGACTCTGATGCTGGGAGTGATTGGGAGCAGGAGGAGAAGTGGACGGCAGAGGATGAGATGGCTGGATGGTATCGCTGACTCTGATGGACGTGAGTCTGAGTGAACTCCAGGAGTTGGTGATGGACAGGGAGGCCTGGCGTGCTGTGATTCATGGGGTCGCAAAGAGTCAGACACGACTGAGCGACTGATCTAATCTAATCTGATTTCCTCTCTCTTGAGTCTTCCTTCCACCTACCCATCCCACTCATTTAGGTCATCACAGAGCACCAAGCTGAGTTTCCTGTATTTTATAGTGTGTTCCCACTAGCTAGCTAGCTATTTTACATATGGTGGTGCATATATGCCAATCCTAATCCCCTAATGTGTTTCACCTTCACCTTCCTCCACTGTGTCCACATGTCCATTCTCTATGTCTATGTCTCTATTTCTGCCTTGGAAATACATTCATCTGTACCATTTTTTATAGATTTCTCATATATAATTATTAATATGCAATATTTCCTTTTTTTCTTTTCTGACACTTCATTCTGTTTGACAGACCACATTTCTACAAATGACCCTATTCTGTCATTTTTATGGCTAAGTAATATTCCATTGTGTATATGTACCACATCTTCTTTATCCACTCACCTGTCATTGGGCATTTAGCCTGTTTCCATGCCCTGGCTATTGTAAATAATGCTACAATAAATACTGGGGTAAATGTGTCTTTTTGAATTCTGGTTCTCTCAAGGTATATGTCCAGGAGTGGGCTTGTTTGTTCATATTGTAGTTCTATGGTTAGTTTCTTTAAGGAATATTCATACTGTTCTCTACAGTGACTGTATTAACTTACATTCCCTCCAACCATGAAAGAAGGTATTCTTTTTTCCATACTCCCTCCAGCATTTATTGTTTGTATTTTTTTTAATATATATAATGGCCGTTCTGACCATTGTGAGGTGAAACCTCATTGTAGTTTTGATTTTCATCTTTTCATGTGTCTCTTGACCATCTGTATGTTTTCTTTAGAGAGATGTCTCTTTAGGTTTTCTGCCCATTTTTTGATGGTTATTTGCATTTTGATATTGAGATCCATGAGTTGTTTGTATATTTTGGAAATTAATCCTTTATCTGTTGCTCCATTTGAAAATGCTTTCTCCCATTTTGAATATTTTCTTCCTATCTTGCTTATTGTTTCTTTTGCTGTACAAATGTTTTTGAGTTTAATTAGGACCTATTTGCTTTTTTTTTCTTTTCATTAAGCTAGGAAGTGGGTCAAAAATCTTGCTTATGTCAAAGAGTATTTCTCCTATGTATTCTTCTAGCAATTGTATAGTGTTCAGTGTTACATATAGGTCTTTTGTCCATTTTGATTTTATTTTTGTGTATGATATAGTAGGCCAACTTTCCCAACACCATTACTGAAGAGACTGTCTTTTCTCATTGTATATTCATGCCTCGTTTGTCATACATTAGGTGCTCATAGGTGTGTAGGCTTATTTCTGGGCTTCTATCCTATATCATTTATCTATATTTTTATTTTTGTGCCAGTAAAATTCTGTCTTGATTACTTTAGCTTGAAGTATAGCTTGAAGTCACAGAGTCTGATACCTCAGCTCTGTATTTCTTTAGCAAGATTACTTTGAATATTCGAGGTCTTCTTTGTTTCTATCAGTCAGTTCAGTTCAGTTCAGTCACTCTGCCATGTCTGACACTTTAAGACCCCATAGACTGTGTTTCCATACAAATTGTAAATATTTTTGTTCTAATTCTATGAAGAATGCTATTGGTAATTTTATAGGGATTACATTGAATCTATAGATTTATTTCAATAGAATATGCAATTTCACAATATTTATTCTTCTGATCCAAGAACATAATATATTTCTCCATCTGTATCATCTTTGGTTTCTTTCATTTCAGTGTTTTATAGTTTTCTGAGTATAGGTCTTTTGTTTCATTAGGTAGGTTTATTCCTGGGCATTTTATTCTTTATGTTGCAGTGGTAAATGGGGTTGTCACCTTAATTTTTCTTTCTGCTCTTTCATTGTTAGTGTATAGGAATGCAGGGGATTTCTGTGCATTAGTTTTCTATCTTTCAACTTTACCAAACTTGTTGGTTCGCTCCAGTAGTTTTCTGGTGACATCTTTAGGATTTTCTATGTGCAATATTATGTAATCTGCAAACAGATAATTTTACTTATTCTTCTCCAATTTATATTCTTTTCTTTATCTTCCCAGATTGCCATGGCCAGGACTTCACAAACTATGTTGAATAATAGTGGTGAGAGTGGACAGCCTTGTCTTGTTCATCATTTTAGGGGAATGGTTTCACCACTGAGAATGGTATTTGCTCTATATTTGTCATGGATGGTCTTTATTATCTTGAGGTATGTTCCTTCTATGCCCACTTTCTGAAGAGTTTGTACCATAAGTAGGTGTTGAATTTTGTCAAAATTTTTTCTACTTATATTGAGACGATTCAGTCAGTTCAGTCACTCAGTTGTGTACGACTCTTTTTGACTCCATGGACTGCAGCACATCAAGCTTCCCTGTCCATCACCAACTCCTGGAGCATACTCAAACTCATGTCCACTGAGTCGGAGATGCCATCCAACCACCTCATCCTTTGTCATCCCCTTACTCCTTGGAAGGAAAGTTATGACCAACCTAGATAGCATATTAAAAAGTAGAGATATTACTTTGCCAATAAAGTCTGTCTTGTCAAGGCTATGGTTTTTCCAGTGGTCATATATAGACTTGAGTGGACTGTCTATATTGAAGCACTGAAGAACTGATGCTTTTGAACTGTGGTGTTGGAGAAGACTCTTGAGAGTCCCTTGGACTGCAAGGAGATCCAACCAGTCCATCCTAAAGGAGATCAGTCCTGGGTGTTCATTGGAAGGACTGATGATGAGGCCAAAACTCCAATACTTTGGCCATCTCATGCAAAGAGTTGACTCATTGGAAAAGACCCTGATGCTGGGAGGGATTGGGGGCAGGAGGAGAAGGGGATGACAGAGGATGAGATTGCTGGATGGCATCACTGACTCGATGCACATGAATTTGGGTGAAGTCCGGGAGTTGGTGATGGACAGGGAGGCCTGGTGTGCTGCAATTCATGCAGTCACAAGGATTCAGATATGACTGAGTGAAATGAACTGACAGTAAAAGATAATATTTTCTGGGGACTTGTAGGTCAATCTAAACTTGAAGAAAAATATGAAAATTTTCATATTTATCTTCCATTTATCTTTTGTCACCTGTTGTCAGTTTCTTGCCCCATAACATTCTCATGGCATTTTTCACTTCTGTATCCATTAGTGTGTAAATCAGAGGGTTGATCAAAGGTGTTCCAACTGTGTAAAACACAGCTATCATCTTATGTATTGGGAAGGTAGTTGCAGGGCATGTGTATATAAATATGCAAGGACCAAAGAACAAGATGACCATGATGATGTGAGAGATGCAGTTGGATAGGGCTTTCTTCCTCCCTTCAGCACTGTGGTTTCTCAGAGAATGCAAGATGATAGCATAGGATAACATCAGCATGGCAAAACTCACTGTACAGATGGCACCACTGTTGGACACCAAGAGTAGGTTGGTCACATAGGTGTCTGTACACGCAATTTCAACAAAGGCTGCAAGTTACATAGATAATGATCAATTACATTGGGACCACAGAAAGGCAGACTCAAGGCTAGAAGAATCTGAGCTGAAGAATGAACACAAGACCCCACCCAGGCCACAGCTACCAACACACCACAGGTTCGATGGCCCATGAGGGTCATGTATCGAAGGGGCTTACAGATGGCCACATAGTGGTCAACAGCCATGAGAATAAGGATGAAGATCTCTAGGCAACAACAAAAAAAGATGTGATGCAAAGACTTGAGTCATGCACTCATTGAAAGAGATTGTGCTCTTTCCCCTAAGGGCATCAGAAATCACTCTAGGGGCAATGGAAGTTGAGAGAAAGGTATCAGATAAAGATAAGTGGAAAAGGAAGAAGTACATTGGACTTCCAAATGTCCTGCTGGTCTTGATGGTGGAAATAATCAGGAAGCTACCCAGTAATGTTCCCAAATATAAAAACAAGAAAGTGACAAACACTATTTTCTTCCTAACAGGATCCTGTGATAACCCAAGTAGAATGAACTCAGTCACATTATTGTTCAGCTTCATGATTTCATGAATGAGATAAGAGATGAATGAGAAATGGATTATCTGCAAAAAATAAATCAATATACGGTGCAATATATGATGGAATATTTTAAGTAAAACCAAATTTGCTTACTAGGTATATTATTTCCAATAATTTATACTATATGTTTGTTTCTTAGTAATAACGTTTGTTCTTCAATTTGTAATGGCCATTTCATAGGGTCATTATGAGTCTCATATAAGCTTGTGAATGTTAAACTTTCCAATAAGACTCTTTAAATACAATCCCTTGTTAGACCTGATATGATTATGATTAATTTTATGAATATATGTAATATATGGCTTCATTTTGTTATTCCCTTTGTCATTTTTTGGCCGTATTGAATGTATATTCAGAATCCCAATAATTGTGCATCACTCATTATTTAGGGTATATTTGACTGCCCTTGGTGGTATGACATAAAGTCATACATCATCCTTAGCACCTTAAAGAATATCTTGTTCACACATAACTTATACATTTTCCATTTATTATACATATTTATTTTAAAAGTAGCACAAACTGTCTTCTAGATACCCTAGTTTGAAAAGAGAAAAGACATATTACTTTAAATAATCTGTTTCAACCTCCAAGCACATTTATATTAAGCCCTTGATGTATATGACGAACAGAATGAATGATCTCTGTTATTTGATAATATTTCAAAAATACCCATTATTCTTTTTTCATTCTCCAGTCTTGGAAAAGTACATTTTAAGCACTCACATTTCCTGAAGTTACATTTCAAAATGACTTCCTGAAGTTAAATTTCTAAATGAAAGAGAATTTATTAATTAAAAGCTTATGTTTAAAAATTCAAGCTTTTACCTAAGCTTGTTAAACCTGAGGTGGTTTTCTTTTATTGGAGGATGTCACCTGGCAGTTGGTCTAGGACCTGATCATGGTTATATTCCCAGTAGAGATTGTATTCTCAGGTACCTGAAAACCTCACATTGCTGCAAGAGCAGGAAAACAGAAGAGGGAGGGTAATGTAATTTTCCAAAAGAGTCATAATAAATAACAACTGACTTCTTCATTCAGTTTGTTTCTGTCCTGGCAAATAATTATTCAACTTAAAATGTCCCTTCTTTGGATGAAGATTTCTGTTTTCATATTTTAAAAGAAATATTATCATGGGGTCATTTCCAAGAACACCTTTTTTCTTTAGTTCTTTGTTATAAAGATGATGCTGGCAAGTGGCACTATATGCAAGTATAAATAAAAAATGAAATGTCATGCATTTAAATATCATCTGGAAGACTTACTTACTCCATTGTGCCTCTCCTCAATCCATCCAACCTTCAATGCATGTCTTGAAAGTTGTGAACAGCCAAAGTGCAGATTATGACAGACTAGCTAGGGACAAGATTTCCTTTCAATATATTTTTCTCTCTCATGGTGAACTTTCTTCTCTTCAACAGAGATGAAATATCCCTTATTCCTGGGGTGGGGCGGGGGACTCTTCAGAATATGTCTAATAAAGTTAGTCAATTTGGGTTTTCAAGTATTAAAAAATCTCTTTTGACTCACATAATCTTAAACTAATATATCAAGACTAATCGTCCTGATATATTAATCATTACAAGAAGCTCTTCCTTTCCTTCACTGATTTTAAAGAGTGATGCACCATAACATATTTAACACTTGGAAATATGATAACCATTGGAAACAAGGTGAAAGTCTATTTCACATCAGTATTCCCTGACATCAGTCACTCCTTTGAGTATTATAATTTTGGATTTGTGTTGTCAAATGTATTTTCCTATTATTTTCCAGGACAAGCTTATCTCTTTTTTCACATCTGGACTTGTTTATTTAAGATAACTTGAGAATCATAAACATGTGTGATAATTAACTTGTTAATAATCATATGTCCTCATCAAGTATTTAATCAGTAGTTTCAGAAAGACATTAAATGTATCCACTCAGATCTACAGCCATAAAGTCCATTTTTGTGCATTTAAGTTCCAAACAATTCAAACTACTTCTAGTCACTAGTTTATTTGAAAAATACTGTGTCCGCAGACATCAGTACATTTCAGTGATTCCCCTTGGATCTTGAAAGAGGGAATCTTAACCTATTTTGTAGTATACAATACTTCATGACTTAGAAAATGGAGACTATAATTCTCAAGTGAACTATATCAAAGACTTTATATGATCAGGGTGTATTCATGATGCAATGTGAGCATGTAATAAGTAGTAGATACATCATGTGAAATCTCTATAATGTAAATAACGTAGCAGCCAAAGATGTAAAGTAAATAGATGTAGAATATCCGAACTCACCTTGCTCTCTTCTTTCTTCCTCGAGTGTCTTTCCATTTCTAGCTGTTTCAACCTTCTGGGAACTTCAAACTAAATTTCTGAGAAATATCCTCTAGCTGGCCTTCAGAGATTTTTTGTGAGAAAGGAAATCCACTCTTTTGCTCTCTAAAGGCTTTATTTATAATTTTCTTATAGTATTATTCTTATTGGTTATAATAAGGATATGTATGCTTACTTTAGCTTTCTTCCTGGAATGAGAATATCAGAAAACTACATGTTCTTTGAATATCATTCTCCACAGTTCCAACACAATGCTTTGTACACTGCAGATGCTCAGTAAGAGCTTTTAACTTGATCGTTTCCTATAACTCCATAAAAGGTAACATTTACCTCATTGTTTTCACATTATGTTGGTTACAAAGTCACAGTTTTATTAACTTATAGGGATCATCTATCTATCATCTAGAGTAGGTAGACAAATATGCTCTAATTTTACATAGCCAAAAAGAAGGAAGAAAACAAATATAAAGGTAATTTATCACTTAACTGTTAGAAAAGTGTCTGAATTTGTATTATCTACCTGTCCTTTTCTGTTACCAACTTTCTTAAATACTGAGAAAAAAAAAAATACACACACAAAGCAACAATGGTTCCTCTCTGCATTCCAGGGCGAATATTTTCAGACTCAATGGTGTAAGTTTTTTAGCATCATAGAGTGTTTATTCCTTAAAGTTTCTTTTCAATCAAATTCATCCCAGATGTAATAACCTCACAGTTTGTTTTATTCAATTAGCCTGTTAAGAACAGCAAGTTAGGAGGAGCTAAGATGGCGGAGGAGTAGGCCAGGGAGAACACTTTCTCCCCCACAAATTCATCAAAAGAACATTTAAATGCCAAGTAAATTCCACAAAACAACTTCTGAATGCCGACAGAGGATATCAGGCACCCAGAAAAGCAACCCAAGTCTTCGAAAGGAGGTAAGAAAAAATATAAAAGAGAAAAAAAGGGACAAAAGAGGGAGGGACGGAGTTCCATCCTGGGAAGGGAGTCTTAAAAAGAGAGAAGTTTCCAAACACCAGGAAACCTTCTCGCTGCCGATCTGTGCCGAGCCTTGGAAGCACAGAGGGCAACATAACAGGGAGGAAAAATAAATAAACAATTAAAACCCACTCATTGCAAGCCCTACGGTAACTCCCCCAGTGGAGAAGCAGCGCAGATGCCTTCATCCGCCATTAGCAAGTGGGGGCTGGGCAGGGAGGTGCGGCGCGGGCTGCATCGCAAGAATCTGGCCTGAATACCCCGACCACTATCTGAGCGAAATAATTTGGGCTAGCAAACCAGACTGTGGGATATCTACCACACGAAAAGCCAGCCCTAAGCTATGACACCGCCAGGCCCGCGCACGGAACAAAGGACTGAACAGAGATAGCCAGCAGCAGACCATCCCCCTCCGGTGATAGGCAGCCAGAGCCGGAAGGGGACAATTGCAGCCCCAGAGAGACATTATCTATAAAACTGTAAGCAGGCTTCTTTGCTAACTAAAACTTCTTGGGGGTCTGGACAGTCAACATCTGCCTGAGAAGGTGTGCCGGTGCACACCTAGATAACTGAGTGGCGGGGAGGCGATAAGTCGCAGCAATCGCATGCGCCAAACACCTCATCACCTGAGCTGCTCGGATCTGGGAAGGGCACAAAACGCAGGCCCAACCGAGAGTCTGCACCTCTGAGGACTGCCCGAGTGCCTGAACCTGAGCAGCTTGGACCTGGGAAGTACAGGCAGCCCAGGGCGGACCACGGATGGTTCCCGGTGGAGCAACCTAGAGCCTGAGCAGCGTGAGCAGAGAGGCTACACGCGCCATGAACGGGGGGGCAGACCCAGTGTGGCTGAGGCACTGCGAGCACACGCCAGTGTTATTTGTTTGCAGCATCCCTCCCTACCTCCCCTCAGCGCGACTGAACAAGTGAGACTAAAAAAAAAAAAAAAAAAGTGTCCTCCACCGTACCCTTTGTGTCAGGGCGGAAACCAGACATTGAAGAGACCAGCAAACAGAAGAAGCTATAACAGGGAACCACCTTGGAACCTACAGGCAATAGATTAAAACTATTAATGGTTTTAATAGTTTTACTACCAACTACATAGGAAGGGGCCTATAGATCTTGAGAAATATAAGTTGGACCAAGGAACTAGCCAAAAATGAACTGAACCCACAAAACTCACAACAAAACCGGAGAAAGTCCTAGATATATTTTTACTATTTGTATGATCATTCTTTCTTTCTTTCTTTTTTAAATTATTTTTTTAATTAAAAAAAATTTAAGTCCTCTATTATTCCTTTAATTTCCACTTTTATAACCAATTACTTTGCAAAAAAAAGACCCTATTTTTTTAAGCAAACTTCATATATATATATATATATATTATAATTTTTTTGACTTTTTTTTTTTCCTTTCTTTTCTTTAACATTGTATTTTTGAAATTCCAAACTCTACTCATTTTTAATTTTAGCTTTTTGGTATTTGTTATCAATTTTGTACCTATAGTTTTGTTTTTTTTTTTAAATAATTTCTGTGACCCTTTTTATTTTTTCTTTTTCTTTTTCTCTGTTTCTTTCTCTTCTTCTTTTAAATAACATTGTATATCTGAAATTCCAAACTCTACTCTGGATTTTTAATTTATGCTTTTTGGTATTTGTTATCAATTTTGTACCTGTATTTTTTTTTAATAATTTATGCGACTTTGTTTGTTCTTGTTTGTTTGTTTTTTTCTCTCTTTCTTTTTCTTCTTCTTTTTTTAACATTGTATTTTTGAAATTCCAAACTCTACTCTAGATTTTTAACTTTTGCTTTTTGGTATTAGTTATCAATTTTGTACCTATATTTTCTTTATAATTTTCGTGACCTTGTTTGTTTTTGTTGTTCATTTTTTCTCTTTCTTTTCCTTCTTCTTTTCTTTAACATCATATTTTTGAAATTCCAAACTCTACTCTAGATTTTTAATTTTTGCTTTTATGTATTTGTTACCAATTTTGTACCTTTAAGAACCCAATCTTCAGTCCCCATTTTTCACTAGGGAGCAAGATTACTGGCTTAACTGCTGTCTCTCCCTTTGGACTCTCCTTTTTCTCCACCAGGTCGCCTGTGTCTCCTCCCTAACCCCTCTCTACTCTACCCAACTCTGTGAATTTCTGTGTGTTCCAGACGGTAGAGAACACTTAGGGAACTGATTACTGGCTGGATCTGTCTCCCTCCTTTTCATTCCCCCCATTTATCCTCCTGGCCACCTCTGCCACCTTCCTCCTTCTTCTCTTCTCTGTATAACTCTGTGAACAACTCTGAGTGGTCCAGTTGTGGAGTGCACATAAGGAAGAGATTACTGAATAGCCCACTCTCTCCTCTATTGATTCCACCTCATCTCATTCGGGTCACCTCTAACTCCCTCCTCACTCTTCTCTTCTCCATATAATGCTGTAAACCTCTCTGGGTGAAACAAGTTTCAGGGCAAGACATACCAAGCAAATTCTCCAGCAGCAAGGAACACAGCCCTGAGCTCCAAGATACAGGCAGCCCAAAGTCACCCCAAAACCATAGACACCCCATAACTCATTACTGGACATTTCATTGCACTCCAGAGAGAAGAAATACAGCTCCACCCACCAGAACACCGACACAAGCTTCCCTAACCAAAAAACCTTGACAAGCCACCTGTACAAACCCACAAAGTGAGGAAATGCCACAATAAAGAGAACTCCACAAACTGCCAGAATACAGAAAGGACACCCCAAACTCAGCAATTTAAACAAGATGAAGAGACAGAGGAATACCCAGCAGATAAAGGAACAGGATAAATGCCCACCAAACCAAACAAAAGAGGAAGAGATAGGGAATCTACCTGATAAAGAATTCCAAATAATGATAGTGAAATTGATCCAAAATCTTGAAATCAAAATGGAATCACAGATAAATAGCCTGGAGACAAAGATTGAGAAGATGCAAGAAAGGTTTAACAAGGACCTAGAAGAAATAAAAGAGAGTCAATATATAATGAATAATGCAATAAATGAAATTAAAAACACTCTGGAGACAACAAATAGTAGAATAACAGAGGCAGAAGATAGGATTAGTGAATTAGAAGATAGAATGGTAGAAATAAATGAATCAGAGAGGATAAAAGAAAAATGAATTAAAAGAAATGAGGACAATCTCAGAGACCTCCAGGACAATATTAAACGCTACAACATTCGAATCATAGGGGTCCCAGAAGAAGAAGACAAAAAGAAAGACCATGAGAAAATACTTGAGGAGATAATGGTGGAAAACTTCCCTAAAATGGGGAAGGAAATAATCACCCAAGTCCAAGAAACCCAGAGAGTGCCAAACAGGATAAACCCAAGGCGAAACACCCCAAGACACATATTAATCAAATTAACAAAGATCAAACACAAAGAACAAATATTAAAAGCAGCAAGGGAAAAACAACAAATAACACACAAGGGAATTCCCATAAGGATAACAGCTGATCTTTCAATAGAAACTCTTTAAGCCAGGAGGGAAAGGCAAGACATACTTAAAGTGATGAAAGAAAATAATCTACAGCCCAGATTATTGTACCCAGCAAGGATCTCATTCAAATATGAAGGAGAAATCAAAAGCTTCTCAGACAAGCAAAAGCTGAGAGAGTTCAGCACCACCAAACCAGCTCTCCAACAAATACTAAAGGATATTCTCTAGACAGGAAATACAAAAACGGTGTACAAATTCGAACCCCAAACAATAAAGTAAATGGCAACGGGATCATACTTATCAGTAATTACCTTAAACGTAAATGGGTTGAATGCCCCAACAAAAAGACAAAGACTGGCTGAATGGATACAAAAACAAGACCCCTACATATGCTGTCTACAAGAGACCCACCTCAAAACAGGGGACACATACAGACTGAAAGTGAAGGGCTGGAAAAAGATTTTCCATGCAAATAGGGAACAAAAGAAAGCAGGAGTAGCAATACTGATATCAGATAAAATAGACTTTAAAACAAAGGCTGTGAAAAGAGACAAAGATGGTCACTACATAATGATCAAAGGATCAATCCAAGAAGAAGATATAAGAATTATAAATGTATATGCACCCAACACGGGAGCACCGCAATATGTAAGACAAATGCTAACAAGTATGAAAGGAGAAATTAACAATAACACAATAATAGTTGGAGACTTTAATACCCCACTCACACCTATGGATAGATCAACTAAACAGAAAATTAACAAGGAAACACAAACGTTAAACGATACAATAGACCAGTTAGACCTAACTGATATCTATAGGACATTTCATCCCAAAACAATGAATTTCACCTTTTTTTCAAGCGCACCTGGAGCCTTCTCCAGGATAGAATACATCCTGGGCCATAAATCTAGCCTTGGTAAATTAAAAAAAAAAAGAAAGAAAGAAATCATTCCAAGCATCTTTTCTGACTAAAATGCAGTAAGATTAGATCTCAATTATAGGAGAAAAACTATTAAAAATTCCAACATATGGAGGCTGAACAACACGCTGATGAATAACCAACAAATCACAGAAGAAATCAAAAAAGAAATCAAAATTTGCATAGAAACGAATGAAAATGAAAACACAACATCTCAAAACCTGTGGGACACTTTAAAAGCAGTGCTAAGGGGAAAGTTCATAGCAATACAGGCATACCTAAAGAAACAAGAAAAAAAGTCAAATAAATAACCTAACTCTACACCTAAGGCAACTAGAAAAGGAAGAAATGAAGAACCCCAGGGTTAGTAGAAGGAAAGAAATCTTAAAACTTAGGGCAGAAATAAATGCAAAAGAAACAAAAGAGACCATAGCAAAAATCAACAAAACCAAAAGCTGGTTCTTTGAAAGGATAAATAAAATTGACAAACCATTAGCCAGACTCATCAAGAAACAAAGGGAGAAAAATCAAATCAATAAAATTAGAAATGAAAATGGAGAGATCACAACAGACAACACAGAAATACAAAGGATCATAAGAGACTACTATCAGCAATTATATGCCAATAAAATGGACAACGTGGAAGAAATGGACAAATTCTTAGAAAAGTACAACTTTCCAAAACTGGAACAGGAAGAAATAGAAAATCTTAACAGACCCATCACAAGCACGGAAATTGAAACTGTAATCAAAAATCTTCCAGCAAACAAAAGCCCAGGTCCAGACGGCTTCACAGCTGAATTCTACCAAAAATTTAGAGAAGAGCTAACACCTATCCTACTCAAACTCTTCCAGAAAATTGCAGAGGAAGGTAAACTTCCAAACTCATTCTATGAGGCCACCATCACCCTAATACCAAAACCTGACAAAGATCCCACAAAAAAAAGAAAACTACAGGCCAATATCACTGATGAACATAGATGCAAAAATCCTTAACAAAATTCTAGCAATCAGAATCCAACAATGCATTAAAAAGATGATACACCATGACCAAGTGGGCTTTATCCCAGGGATGCAAGGATTCTTCAATATCCGCAAATCAATCAATGTTATACACCACATTAACAAATTTTTATATTTGGCAAAACTAATAAAATTATGTAAAGTTTAAAAATAAAAGGAATCCAAATTGGAAAAGAAGAAGTAAAACTCTCACTATTTGCAGATGACATGATCCTCTACATAGAAAACCCTAAAGAGTCCACCAGAAAATTACTAGAAATAATCAATGACTACAGTAAAGTTGCAGGATATAAAATCAACACACAGAAATCCCTTGCATTCCTATACACTAATAATGAGAAAACAGAGAGAGAAATTAAGGAAACAATTCCATTCACCATTGCAACAGAAAGAATAAAATACTTAGGAATATATCTACCTAAAGAAACTAAAGACCTATATATAGAAAACTATAAAACACTGGTGAAAGAAATCAAAGAGGACACTAATAGATGGAGAAATATACCATGTTCATGGATTGGAAGAATCAATATAGTGAAAATGAGTATACTACCCAAAGCAATTTATAGATTCAATGCAATCCCTATCAAGCTACCAACAGTATTCTTCACAGAGCTAGAACAAATAATTTCACAATTTGTATGGAAATACAAAAAACCTCGAATAGCCAAAGCGATCTTGAGAAAGAAGAATGGAACTGGAGGAATCAACCTACCTGACTTCAGGCTCTACTACAAAGCCACAGTTATCAAGACAGTATGGTACTGGCACAAAGACAGAAATATTGATCAATGGAATAAAATAGAAAGCCCAGAGATAAATCCACGCACATATGGACACCTTATCTTCGACAAAGGAGGCAAGAATATACAATGGATTAAAGACAATCTCTTTAACAAGTGGTGCTGGGAAATCTGGTCAACCACTTGTAAAAGAATGAAACTGGACCACTTTCTAACACCATACACAAAAATAAACTCAAAATGGATTAAAGATCTAAACGTAAGACCAGAAACTATAAAACTCCTAGAGGAGAACATAGGCAAAACACTCTCCGACATACATCACAGCAGGATCCTCTATGACCCACCTCCCAGAATATTGGAAATAAAAGCAAAAATAAACAAATGGGACCTAATTAACCTTAAAAGCTTCTGCACATCAAAGGAAACTATTAGCAAGGTGAAAAGACAGCCTTCAGAATGGGAGAAAATAATAGCAAATGAAGCAACCGACAAACAACTAATCTCAAAAATATACAAGCAACTCCTACAGCTCAACTCCAGAAAAATAAACGACCCAATCAAAAAATGGGCCAAAGAACTAAATAGACATTTCTCCAAAAAAGACATACAGATGGCTAACAAACACATGAAAAGATGCTCAACATCACTCATTATCAGAGAAATGCAAATCAAAACCACTATGAGGTACCATTTCACACCAGTCAGAATGGCTGCGATCCAAAAGTCTACAAGCAATAAATGCTGGAGAGGGTGTGGAGAAAAGGGAACCCTCTTACACTGTTGGTGGGAATGCAAACTAGTACAGCCACTATGGAGAACAGTGTGGAGATTCCTTAAAAAACTGGAAATAGAACTGCCTTATGATCCAGCAACCCCACTGCTGGGCATACACACTGAGGAAACCAGAAGGGAAAGAGACACGTGTACCCCAATGTTCATCGCAGCACTGTTTATAATAGCCAAGACATGGAAGCAACATAGATGTCCATCAGCAGATGAATGGATAAGAAAGCTGTGGTACATATACACAATGGAGTATTACTCAGCCATTAAAAAGAATACATTTGAATCAGTTCTAATGAGGTGGATGAAACTGGAGCCTATTATACAGAGTGAAGTAAGCCAGAAGGAAAAACATAAATACAGTATTCTAACGCATATATATGGAATTTAGAAAGATGGTAACAATAACCCTGTGTACGAGACAGCAAAAGAGACACTGATGTATAGAACAGTCTTATGGACTCTGTGGGAGAGGGAGAGGGTGGGAAGATTTGGGAGAATGACATTGTAACATGTAAAATATCATGTAAGAAACGAGTTGCCAGTCCAGGTTCGATGCACGATACTGGATGCTTGGGGCTGGTGCACTGGGACGACCCAGAGGGATGGTATGAGGAGGGAGGAGGGAGGAGGGTTCAGGATGGGGAACACATGTATACCTGTGGTGGATTCATTTTGATGTTTGGCAAAACTAATACAATTATGTAAAGTTTAAAAATAAAATAAAATTAAAACCAAAAAAAAAGAAAAACAAAAACCATATGATTATCTCAATAGATGCAGAGAAAGCCTTTGACAAAATTCAACATCCATTTACGATAAGAACTCTCCAGAAAGCAGGAATAGAAGGAACATACCTCAACATAATAAAAGCTATATATGACAAACCCACAGCAAACATTATCCTCAATGGTGAAAAATTGAAAACATTTCCTCTAAAGTCAGGAACAAGACAAGGGTGCCCACTTTCACCATTACTATTCAACATAATTTTGGAAGTTTTGGCAACAGCAATCAGAGCAGAAAAAGAAATAAAAGGAATCCAAATTGGAAAAGAAGAAGTAAAACTCGCACTGTTTGCAGATGACATGATCCTCTACATAGAAAACCCTAAAGACTCCACCAGAAAATTACTAGAACTAATCAATGATTATAGCAAAGTTTCAGGATATAAAATCAACACACAGAAATCCCTTGCATTCCTATACACTAATAATGAGAAAACTGAAAGAGAAATTAAGGAAACAATTCCATTCACCATTGCAATGGAAAGAATAAAATACTTAGGAATATATCTACCTAAAGAAACTAAAGACCTATATATAGAAAACTATAAAACTCTGGTGAAAGAAATCAAAGAGGACACTAATAGATGGAGAAATACACCATGTTCATGGATTGGAAGAATCAATATAGTGAAAATGAGTATACTACCCAAAGCAATTTATAGATGCAATGCAATCCCTATCAAGCTACCAATGGTGTTCTTCACAGAGCTAGAACAAATAATTTCACAATTTGTATGGAAATACAAAAAACCTCGAATAACCAAAGTGATCTTGAGAAAGAAGAATGGAACTGGAGGAATCAACCTACCTGACTTCAGGCTCTACTACAAAGCCACAGTTATCAAGACAGTATGGTACTGGCACAAAGACAGAAATATAGATCAATGGAACAGAATAGAAAGCCCAGAGATAAATCCACGCACATATGGACACCTTATCTTTGACAAAGGAGGCAAGAATATACAATGGATTAAAGACAATCTCTTTAACAAGTGGTGCTGGGAAAACTGGTCAACCACTTGTAAAAGAATGAAACTAGAACACTTTCTAACACCATACACAAAAATAAACTCAAAATGGATTAAAGATCTCAACATAAGACCAGAAACTATAAAACTCCTAGAGGAGAACATAGGCAAAGCACTCTCCGACATACATCACAGCAGGATCCTCTATGACCCAGCTCCCAGAATATTGGAAATAAAAGCAAAAATAAACAAATGGAACCTAATTAAATTTAAAAGCTTCTGCACAACAAAGGAAACTATTAGCAAGGTGAAAAGACAGCCTTCAGAATGGGAGAAAATAATAGCAAATGAAGCAACGGACAAACAACTAATCTCAAAAATATACAAGCAACTCCTACAGCTCAACTCCAGAAAAATAAATGACCCGATCAAAAAATGGGCCAAAGAACTAAATAGATATTTCTCCAAAGAAGACATACAGATGGCTAACAAACACATGAAAAGATGCTCAACATCACTCATTATCAGAGAAATGCAAATCAAAACCACTTTGAGGTACCATTTCACGCCAGTCAGAATGGCTGCGATCCAAAAGTCTACAAGCAATAAATGCTGGAGAGGGTGTGGAGGAAAGGGAACCCTCTTACACTGTTGGTGGGAATGCAAACTAGTAGAGCCACTATGGAGAACAGTGTGGAGATTCCTTAAAAAACTGGAAATAGAACTGCCTTATGATCCAGCAATCCAACTGCTGGGCATACACACTGAGGAAACCAGAAGGGAAAGAGACACGTGTACCCCAGTGTTCATCGCAGCACTGTTTATAATAGCCAGGACATGGAAGCAACCTAGATGCCCATCAGCAGATGAATGGGTAAGAAAGCTGTGGTACATATACACAATGGAGTATTACTCAGCCATTAAAAAGAATACATTTGAATCAGTTCTAATGAGATGGATGAAACTGGAACCTATTATACAGAGTGAAGTAAGCCAGAAAGAAAAACACCAATACAGTATACTAACACATATATATGGAATTTAGAAAGATGGTAACAATAACCCTGTGTACGAGACAGCAAAAGAGACACCGATGTATAGATCAGTCTTATGGTCTCTGTGGGATAGGGAGAGGGTGGGATGATTTGGGATAATGGCATTGAAATATGTATAATATTATATATGAAACGAGTCGCCAGTCCAGTTTCGATGCACGGTACTGGATGCTTGTGGCTGGTGCACTGGGATGACCCAGAGGGAGGGTAGGGGAGGGAGGACGGAGGTGGGTTCAGGATGGGGAACGCAGGTATACCTGTGGCGGATTCATTTCGATATCTGGCAAAACTAATACAATATTGTAAAGTTTAAAAATAAAATAAAATAAAAAACAAAGAATAGCAAGGAAAGGTAAGAAAGCCTTCCTCAGCAATCAGTGCAAAGAAATACAGGGAAAACAACAGAATGGGTAAGACTAGATATCTCTTCAAGAAAATTAGAGATACCAACGAAATATTTCATGCAAAGATGGGCTCGATAAAGGACAGAAATGGTATGGACCTAACAGAAGCAGAGGATATTAAGAACAAGTGGCAAGAACACAGAGAAGAACTGCACAAAAAAGAGCTTCATGACCCAAATAATCATGATGGTGTGATCACTCACCTAAATCCAGACATCCTGGACTGTGAAGTCAAGTGGGCCTTAGAAATCATCACTATGAACAAAGCTAGTGGAGGTGATGAAATTCCAGGTGAGCTATTTCAAATCCTGGAAGATGATGCAGTGCAAGTGCTGCACTCAATATGCCAACAATTGGGAAAACTTAGTAGTTGCCACAGGACTGGAAAAAGTCAATTTTCATTCCATTCTGAAAGAAAGACAATGCCAAAGAATGCGCAAACTATGGCACTATTGTCAACATCCACTGGATCATGGAAAAAGCAAGAGAGTTACAAAAAAACTCAGTAGATAGAGCAGAAACACTCTGGTCGAGTATTTTGAAAAGGCAAGGGACTATTACACAAATCTGAACGAATAGGCATAAGCACATGGCCACATTAATCATTATTGTTAAAAAGGATCTATGGGAAAGATACCCCTCTAGATTTTTTAAATGGGAATTAGAAAGCCACTGAGAGGAAAAGTCAGACTTGGCCTGCTTTAAATTTTGAATATCTCGATGTAACTTAGAAATATCAATACTAAAATCTGAATGATTTTAGACACCTAAAATATGATTTTTAATGTGTTTTCAAGAATGTATGGAATCATTTACTTGTAGAGGGGTAACACACATCTATTTAAATTTAGCATGACACCTTAAAGACAACCTAATTTTTAAATTTTTAATTTTTGTTCCATAAGTAGAACTGTTTTTTCTAAAGCGTTGAACTTATTTTTTGTTTTTTCATCTATAATTTTTTGTGTAGTAAGGGCTACGGAGACATTTTTGGACAGCTGATTGACAAATGAGGCAGTATGCACTTTTTTTGATAGGGCAACAGTAGAAACCGTAACTGAAGCAGTTATGGCAATCAAGGCAATTATTCCCACAACCAGAGCGGCAATGAATCTCTTAGGTTGAGAAATTAAGCCATTAAATTCATATAAAACTTTTAATATATAATCATCAAACCATTGTCTCTCTAATTTTACAGGAACCATCAAATATGGTGGTTGTTTTACAATCATTACAGCCTTATAATTACTTTAGTCGTTTTTATCAACACAATTTGATATAAAATAATTTACACATTTGACATTATAAACAGTTTTTCTTTTAAAAACTCCCAACTCATTTCAATTTTTGGCCAACAAAAAGGCATAGGGAGAATGTATGCAGGCCCGTACAATATATCTTTGTTTATTTAAAGGTCTATATAAGATCACAGGTGTCATAGCAGCCAATGTTCTCCATAATTCAGGTTGTATGGGACTTGTTTTATTGAAACTCACTAAAGGAGGAACCCATCTATTAACATGTCACCTAGTAATTGTTAAAGGATAAGAGATGAATGAATCATTTCATATGGATCTATAAGGTTTTTTAAAAATTAAATTTAATCATTGATCTTAAAGTTAGGGGCACCCCCATTTAATCAGAAAATGTCTGGTGGCAACAATGGGAATAGATAACTTTAGGGTATACATGTATTTTTTTTTAACAGGGAAAGCCAGAAATTTTGTTTGTTTTTTTAGGCCTGTAGTCTTTGTTCATCAGAATCCAGAGGGGGGAGTGTACAGCTCGGAAAGTCTTTTAAATGAAGGGCTGTCTGTTTTATGGCATCATATAGTCTTTCTTGTGCCCCCGGCATCAACAGCTGTGAGGACAAAAAGTCAGCAGGTTACTCATTAACATCCACAAATAAAAAACCAAGAAAATGACTAAAAACACTATTTTCTTCCTAACAGGATCCTGGGTCAACCCAAGTAGAATAAACTCAGTCACATTATTTTTCATCTGCATGGTTTCATAACCATGAAGACGGGATGAGTGTGAAATGAATTACCTGTAAAAAATAAAGGCATTAAGTCATGGTGTGACATGTAATGCTATGCAATATTTGAGAAAATGTACACATTCCCCATCAGAGATATTCTAACTGTGGCATCTTAATAATTGTCTTTACCAATTTGTTCCTTAATTTGTGATGATCATATCATAGATTATGAGTCTTAATAAGCTTATGAACATGATACTTTCAACAACAATCTTCAAATAAAACCTCATGTTAACCTGGGTATGATTCTGATTAGTTGTGTCAATTTTAAGAGTTCTTATTTGGAGATGTGGCTCTGATTTGTACTTTCTCTTTTTTTTTTCATATTCAATAAATTTTTTTCATATCCAATAAAATTTTGCACCTGGGATACATTTGTCTGTCCTTGGAGGTTTATGATATAAATGTCAAGTCATCCAATTCCTTTACCCCATAAATAATATCTTATTTGTGCATATATTTATGTTTCATATATTTCTTATACATATATATTAATATTTATTATTCATAAATGTATAACATTATCTATTTCTTCACTGTACAATCCAATGAAAAGAGTAACAGGTGACAATATATCATTTAAATAATGTGTGGTAGACTTTAAGATTGTTTATCACAATTATTAGTTGACAAATAATGATAGACAGGAATGAATGGTATATCATAATTGGTAATATCTCGATTTTATTTCTATTTTTATTTCTCCAACTTCTGAAAATCATTGCTTAAAGCACTAAGCATCCCTAAACTTATTTTTGGAAATAAACAATCATAGGTTACTGCTCAAAATTTCATGTTTTCACAATTCAAGTTTAGCTTAAGCATCTTAGATCTGAAGTGCTCTTTTTGATATGGTCACCAGACAACTGGTGTAGGACTTGATTTATAATATTTGCATTCCCAGTTAAAGACTGTATTTTCCAGGATTTGTACCCCCTCCCCCCCCCCCAATCTAGAACAGATTGCAGAAGCAGAAAAAGAAAACAGGGAAATTATATTTTTTAAAAGAGACATGGTAGACAACCCAGTATCTGACTTTATCATCCAGTTTGGTCTTTTTGTGTTGGCAAAGTCAATTATTATTCAATGTTGAAATGCCATTTCTTTCCACCCAAGTTTTTTTTTTTTTTAACATGGAAAAATACATTAACATGGGCCCATCCATGAGAAAATCTTTTTCTCCAGATCTTTCTTATGATGATGCTAGGGGAAAAAAAATTTATATAAAAATGTTTAAACTGAAATGTTATGTATTTAAATTTAATCTGGAAGATTTATTTATTCTATTGAATTCCTTCCAGAATCTCACCCATACCTATAATATATAGTATTAAAAAGTATGTGTTAGCCAGCCACAAACTATGTTAGACTAAACACATAATTTCCCTTATATGTTTTCCTCTTCCTAGACAAATTTGCTTCTCTTCAATAAACTTTGAATATACCCTATCTTCCTCCAAATTATAAACAACTCTTTGGAAAATATCTAATCAAGTTATTCAGCTTGGGAAATCACAGAGGAAAAAACAAAAATCTGTCTTTGGACTATGTGATGGACAATGTTAACAGGTAGGAAGGCCAGAGGTCTCCACGCAGCAAAAGGAAATAAATTGCAAGTGGCAGACATTTTTTTCCCCCCTTCTCTGTTGATGAAACATGTTCTGCCTAAGACTAACCATTTCTTTCTTTTCGCAAACCCTGGGCTGATAATGGCTCAACAGACCAGTATTCATGTCAGTTGTTTTTTGGCTGGGGGATGACATACCCCATGCCATCCTATATCAAATATTCATACTGTGGGCGAGGGGTCTGGTGAAACTCTCTCAGCCTTGAGGTGTCTCTCTTATCTGAGGAATAGTTTTCTAACAGACATAAAACTAGCAAGGGGGCACTCTTTCTGTCCCCTTCTGATGTCTGTCGGGAGCTGCATTAGGCATTATTGACAAAATGGAGGCACGGCCCCAACTCCCTTTCTTTGTCTTGCAGGCAAGGACCAGGGATGAAGGAGTTAGGCCTTGTGATTCTGACTTGTTTTTTTCTCTCCTCAGCTGAGTTGACTGAAAAGAATATTAAGGTGTTTGTTGTTCTTGAGAGACGCATAAGAAAGCACAGAGCCTTTTGCAGTTTTGTCCAGAAAATAATCTATAAAGTAACCATTGACATTTGTTTAAGGATCTTTACAAAGAATGTTATGGGATGAGCACATAGGCCACAGCTTGAAGCCATGAGAAAGATTGTTATCTGAAACCTATTTGTGAGAGAAATGTTTATGGCAAACTCCTTTGCTATAAACATAAACTCCTAAAGCTGAATTTAGGGCTTAGAAATAATTAGAAATAGAAGTTAAAGATTTAAAGAATGTTATAATGTTAGCATATTTTAATATAGCTTATAGAAATTAGGAACTTTAGAGATATTAATAGAAGCCTTTTTAAGAGAAAGTGAGCTCAGGATACTAGGGACAAACAAGATTTAGAAAGATAAGAAATAAACTGAGGAATGTAGTGTGTAGCCCAGACATTAGTCTGAGTTACAATGTATTCACAAGGACACATGAGAAGAAGTAGATAAGAGAATTGCTGAGGCAGGAACTCCTTTTGAGGGGCAACAGTGATTTATGGAGACAACAAATCTGGGTCGGGGGAACTGAAAATGTCAAACCTCTGACCTAATGCTTTTGTAAAAATATAAAAGAGAATCTTAAGCTTGAAATAAATATGCAGTCCAAGAAAACTGAAAGACTTCATTTCTCGCTGACACCACCCATCCCTTCAGGCTGATTCCCTAGCTGCTGGAGCTAAACTCCGGCAAGTGGTGCCCGAACACTGAAGGGTAAGTAATTTGTGATTGTAACCCAGGGCGGTTAGGATTGTACCTGTGGGTGGCCCGCACCCCTCTGCAGTTTAGGCAGGGTGAGGAGGGTACAGAAGAAATAAGTATACTCTCTAGGATAATGGGTCTCTCTGCATCTAAGAATAGACAAATATTTATTGAAATATTACTTCACATGTTAGCCCATAGAGGCATTAAAGTAAACACAGGAAGACTGTCTAAATTTCTACGTTTGTTTTATACTTTTCATGGGCCAGAAAAGGTTCCTGTAGATGCTTTTGCTCTGTGGAATATGATTAGAAATGTCCTGGACCCCTGTCATGAGGGTATTAGAGAGCCTATGGGGTAAGCTATAGCGGTGGATGGTGGATCTCCACCTTCTACGCAGATCATGTTTTCTGCCATTGACGAAGAAAAGGAGGGAGACTGTGCTCTACCTCCCAAGGAAGGAGAAGACTTGCAGGACGCTGCAGCTGGGTGCCCTAGCGAGCCTCCTCCCCCTCTACGCAAACCTTTAAAAATTTATCCACCACTTTCTGATTTAAGGCGATCCCTGCCTCCTCAGTTTGCGCCTCCCAGGGCCCAGGAGTTCCCCACTTTGCCCCCAAAGCCTCCCAAAACATTGCCTGAGGCTGAGAAAGATAGAGTTTTCTAAAACAAAAGAGCTTTTGAAGCAGACACATACACAGTATACAGCCTCCCAGAACATTGCCTGAGGCTGAGAAAGATAAAGAGTTTTCTGAAACAAAGGAGCTTTTAAAACACAATAATAATTAATGCACAATATACAGAGTGTGGTCCTTGGAGAAAACCCCCTCAGGGGGGCCTCACCCAGGCTGGGAGAAAGGCAGAACAACAGGGGAACTTGACAACAATATTAACCCCTGATGTACCAGTTACTCCGATTCCAACGGGAGTGGCTGGCCCCCTACTTGAGGGCATTTTAGGACTTGTGCTGGGAAGTAGCTTGCTTTCTCTTCAAGGAATTTCAGTGGTGCCTGGTGTAGTAGATTCTGATTATACTGGGAAAATTAAAGTTTTGATCTTGCCACCTACCAAAACTGTGCAAATTAATAAAGGTCAAAGAATAACACAGCTTTTGCTTTTACTTATTATCAGACAGACCTTGACTTCTCAAGCTAGGGGCCCCAGAAGATTTGGATCTAGTGATCTAGCCTTTTGGGTACAGAAAATTACAGCTTCAAGGCCTTTAAAAGATCTTTTTTAATTCAAGGAACTAAAATGTCATGGCTGTTAGATACTGGAGCAGACGTCTCTTGCATTGCTGAAAAGAATTGGCCCTCGTCCTGGCCAACACACTTGACCAATGCCAGCTGGTAGGAATAAGGTCAGTGCCCTCAGTTGCTAAGAGCTCACAAATTTTGACATGGTCAGATGAGAAGGGGGCACAAGGCAACTTTTGTCCATATGTGGTTCCTTCACTACCTTTTACTTTATGGGGAGAGATATATTATAAAAAGGTTACTAATCAAATGCTACACATGAGGTATAATACTGATAAGGGGCTTGGTGAAGGTCAACAAAAAATTGTTTCTCCATTAGAGGTGGTTCCTAACAAAAATACAAAAGGTCTAGGATATTCAAATTTATCCTAGAGGCTGTTGCTCTTGCTGCCAACCCTATTACCTGAAAATCTGACGATCTGGTATGGGTGGAAAAATGGCCCTTAACAGCTAAAAAGCTACAGGCAGCTGAGGATTTAGTTATGGAACAACTGGAAGCCGGCCATATAGAGACTTTTAATAGCCCCTGGAATACTCCTATTTTTGTTATTAAGAAGAAATTTAAAAAATAGAGATTGTTACAAGATTTAAGAGCTATAAGCACAACTATGGAAGACATGGGGGCCCTCCAGCGGGGCCTCCCTTCCCCTGTGGCTGTGCCTTTTCAGTATAGTGTGATAGTTATAGATCTACAAGATTGTTTCTTTACCATCCCCCTGGCTGATCAAGATTGTAAACGGTTTGCTTTCAGTCTCCCTTCAGCTAATATTAAACAGCGCCTTTGACTGTGTGGATCACAATAAACAGTGGAAAAATTATGAAAGAGATCAGAATACCAGACCACCTGACCTGCCTTTTGAGAAATCTGTATGCAGGTCAGAAAGCAACAGTTAGAACTGGACACGGAAAAACAGACTGGTTTCATCATGATGAAACAGGTGTACATCCTGATGAACAGGAGTACATCAAGGCTGTATATTGTCACCCTGCTTATTTAACTTCTATGCAGAGTACATCATGAGAAATGCTGGGCTGGAGGAAGCACAAGTTGGATTCAAGATTGCTGGGAGAAATATCAATAACCTCACATATGCAGATGACACCACCTTCATAGCAAAAAGTGAAGAGCCTCTTGATGAAAGTGAAAGAGGAGAGTGAAAAAGTTGGCTTAAAGATCAACATTCAGAAAACGAAGATCATGGCATCTGGTCCCATCACTTCATGGGAAATAGATGGGCAAACAGTGGAAACAGTGTCAGACTTTATTTTTTTGGGCTCCAAAATCACTGCAGATGGTGACTGCATCCATGAAATTAAAAGACGCTTACTCCTTGGAAGGAAAGTTATGACCAACCTAGACAGCATATTCAAAACCAGAGACATTACTTTGCCAACAATGGTTCGTCTAGTCAAGGCTATGGTTTTTCCTGTAGTCATGTATGGATGTGAGAGTTGGACTGTGAAGAAGGCTAAGTGCCGAAGAATTGATGCTTTTGAAGTGTGGTGTTGGAAAAGACTCTTGAGAGTCCCTTTGACTGCAAGGAGATCCAACCAGTCCATTCTGAAGGAGATCAGCCCTGGGATTTCCTTGGAAGGAATGATGCTAAAGCTGAAACTCCAGTACTTTGGCCACCTCATGTGAAGGGTTGACTCATTGGAAAAGACTCTGATGCTGGGAGGGATTGGGGGCAGGAGGAGAAGGGGACGACAGAGGATGAGATGGCTGGATGGCATCACTGACTCTGATGGACGTGAGTCTGAGTGAACTCCGGGAATTGGTGATGGCCAGGGAGGCCTGGTGTGCTGCGATTCATGGGGTCGCAAAGAGTCGGACATGACTGAGCAACTGAACTGAACTGATAGAAGGTATCAATGGAAGATTTTGCCTCAGGGAATAAAAAATAGCCCCACCTTGTCAGAAATTTGTAGACCAAGCTGTGCAAAATGTTAGAGGAAAGTATAAGGATCTATATTTGATGCATTATATGGATGATATTTTGACTGCTCATAAAGACAGAGCCTCATTGCAACAAATCATATCTAAATTGATTGAGGCCTTAGAAAACTGGGGTTTGAAGATAGCTCCAGATAAGATCCAAGTAAATCCTCCTTTATTTTTATTTAGGGAGGGTATTAAATACCCATACTGTGATTCATGCCCCTTTGCAGCTGTGAAGAAATCATTTAATAACTTTAAATTATTTCCAAAAATTATTAAGAGATATTGATTGGATACCACATTCAAGACTGAAAACTGCAGATTTAAAGCTTTTGTTTAATTGCTTAAGGGGCAGTCCTAATCCCAGTTCTAAGGGAAAATTGACTAGTGAGACAGAGTCTACTCTTGTTAAAGTGAAAGAGGCTTTAAATGATCAGTTAATTAAGATTAATATTACCAGAGGGTGGAATTTAATTATTCTTGCCACAGAACATACACCTACAGGATGCTTGTGACAAGAAGGCCCATTAAAATGGCTCCATCTACCAGCGTCCCCAAGAAAAACAGTTTTATCTTATCCCAGCTTGGTGACACAATTAATTATAAAAGGTAAAAAAAAAGAAGTGTGAAAAAAATTTTTTAAAGTAACAAATATAGTGATTCCATTCAATAAGGATCAACTACAATTTCTTTTACAAAATAGTGATGATTGACAAGTTGCCCTGATAGATTTCAGGAGTCAAATTTTGTTTCATTTTCCCTCAAGCCCCCTTTTTACATTTTTTGAAAACACATCCAGTGATTTTTCCCCAAAAAATTTCTATTCAACCTTTGAAAGGGACAATTTTAGTTTTCACAGATGGTTCCTCTAATGGTAAAGCAGTCATTAATTATTAATTATAATTAATAATTATAATATTTTAATTATTAATAAAATTAATTTAAAAATCCCATGTTCAGGTAACTGAAGAGACATCTGCCCAGAGGGCTGAGTTACAAACAGTTATTTGGGCTTTTCAACATTTAAGAGACCATGCCTTCAATCTTTTGACTGACTCCTGATATATTGTAGGGTTGTTTCCTCATATTGAGACTGCAAATATTCCGGAAAATGAAACTACCATCTTCTCCTTGTTATCTGATTTACAAAAACAGATTAAATATAGAGATAAAAATTTTTTTGAGACATATTAGAGCCCATTCCAGCTTGCCCGGCCCTTTGCATGAAAAAAAAAAAAAAAATGCTTTAACTAATTTCTTTAAAGTTACATAAAAAGATAGACAAGGCCAAAGATTCTCACAAAATACACCATCAAAATGCAATTGGGTTAAGGTATAAATTTCATATCCCTAGGGAAACAGCTAGACAAATAGTTAAGTTATGTCCAAATGGCCCAACATTTATTCCATCTCTACCATTGGGGATAAATCCCCAAGGCCTTAGGCCTAATGCTCTCTGGCAAATGGATGTAATCATACCCCGGCCTTAAAAAAAACTGTCCTTTGTACATGTTACCATGGATACCTTTTCTTATGTTATTATAGCCTTTCTTAGATCAGGTGAAACAACAAGAGATGTAATTCAGCACTTGTTTCAATGTTTTTCCCAAATAAGACTCCCTGAACAGATAAAAACAGATAATGCCCCAGATTATACTTCTGCTGCTTTTAAGATATTTTATCAACAATTTTCTATAGTACATTCAACAGAAATACCTTATAATCCCCAAGGCCAAGCCATAAGAAAAAGGGGGCACCAGAATTTAAAAAATCAAATAGCTAAATTAAGACAGAAAAGATTTAAGTATTCCTCTCCACATCATATTCTACACCATGCTTTATTTATAATTAATCATTTAAACATAGACACACAGAGACAGACTACATTGATGAGACACTGGATTCCTAAAGGGGCTATGACTTGGCCCTTGGTCAAGTGAAAAGACCTCCTTACTGGAGAGTGAAAAGGGCCAGATGTGCTGTTAACTTGCAGAGGAGGTTATGCTTGTGTGTTTCCACAGGATTCCACTTCTCTTGTCCAGATTCCTGACAGACTGATTCAACATGTCCAGTCCCATAAGATCTCCAAGATCACAAAGACCCCTGAGGTCACCAAGATCCTTGGAGTCCAAGACCAAAAAAAGATGGGGAGATCAAAAGCTTGTCGAGTCCAGACCTGAGAAAGCCAAAAAAAAAAAAAAGCCAAAGGACAAGTGACCCTTCACCTGAGGCTTCACCGCTAGTACATCGCTTCAGACACCTGGCACTTCAAAAGAGACATGCTGATCAAGTCCAACCATATTCTGCTCCATCTCATCGCCGTCACCGTACTCAAACAACTACTTCCAACATGGTGCCAATTTGGGGCCAGCTAAAACGTCTTGCTCAACAGGCTAAAAAATTAATAGAGAAGGAGAGACATGAGGCCACTCCTATGATAATGTTTGTGGCTATGCTTGCTGTGTTGGCTTGTCACCCAAGGTCCTCCAACCCAAAAAGTTCATTGGGCCTATTTACCTAATCCACCTTCTTTTCAGCCTGTTGATTAGATAAATGAGCCAATTTGTGTTTTTGTTAATGATGTTCATCTTTTGGGCGGGGCTTCCATCTATCCTAATAATGTTAAAGCAGTGGTCAGCACGCCCTTCAATTTTTCAGGCGTGTCCATTTATCCACCTATTTGCTTTGCCATGCCTTCCTCTTTGCAAGGATCAGCTTTAAATGGATGTGTTAACACGTCCTTGAAAGGCATGCTTACTGATTCTCTGAAAAACAATGACAAGAAAGATTTTTGGTCCTTACAGCTGTTGATGCTGGGGGCACAAGAAAGACTATATGATGCCATAAAACAGACAGCCCTTCATTTAAAAGACTTTCCGAGCTGTACACTCCCCCCTCTGGATTCTGATGAACAAAGACTACAGGCCTAAAAAAACAAACAAAATTTCTGGCTTTCCTCGTTAAAAAAAATATACATGTATACCCTAAAGTTATTTATTCCCACTGTTGCCACCAGACATTTTCTGATTAAATGGGGGTGCCCCTAACTTTAAGATCAATGATTAAATTTAATTTTTAAAAAACCTTATAGATCCATATGAAATGATTCATTCATCTCTTATCCTTTAACAATTACTAGGTGACATGTTAATAGATGGGTTCCTCCTTTAGTGAGTGTCGATAAAACAAGTCCCATACAACCTGAATTATGGAGAACATTGGCTGCTATGACACCTGTGATCTTATATAGACCTTTAAATAAACAAAGATATATTGTACGGGCCTGCATACATTCTCCCTATGCCTTTTTGTTGGCCAAAAATTGAAATGAGTTGGGAGTTTTTAAAAGAAAAACTGTTTATAATGTCAAATGTGTAAATTATTTTATATCAAATTGTGTTGATAAAAATGACTAAAGTAATTATAAGGCTGTAATGATTGTAAAACAACCACCATATTTGATGGTTCCTGTAAAATTAGAGAGACAATGGTTTGATGATTATATATTAAAAGTTTTATATGAATTTAATGGCTTAATTTCTCAACCTAAGAGATTCATTGCCACTCTGGTTGTGGGAATAACTGCCTTGATTGCCATAACTGCTTCAGTTATGGTTTATACTGTTGCCCTGTCAAAAAAAGTGCATACTGCCTCATTTGTCAATCAGCTGTCCAAAAATGTCTCCGTAGCCCTTACTACACAAAAAATTGTAGATGAAAAAACAAAAAATAAGTTCATGCTTTAGAAAAAACAGTTCTACTTATGGAACAAAAATTAAAAATTTAAAAATTAGGTTGTCTTTAAGGTGTCATGCTAAATTTAAATAGATGTGTGTTACCCCTCTACAAGTAAATGATTCCATACATTCTTGAAAACACATTAAAAATCATATTTTAGGTGTCTAAAATCATTCAGATTTTAGTATTGATATTTCTAAGTTACATCGAGATATTCAAAATTTAAAGCAGGCCAAGTCTGACTTTTCCTCTCAGCAGCTTTCTAATTCCCATTTTAAAAATCTAGAGGGGTATCTTTCCCATAGATCCTTTTTTACAATAATGATTAATGTGGCCATGTGCTTATGCCTATTCGTTCAGATTTGTGTAATAATCCTGAGCCTTTTCAAAATACTCAACCAGAATGTTTCTGCTTTACAGAGTTTCATATCTAGGCTGTAAAAAAAAAAAAAAAAAAGAGGGGGGAGATGTCAGGAGCCGAGTTAGGCATTACTGACAAAATGGAGGCACAACTCCAACTCCCTCTCTTTGTCCCTCAGGCACAGACCCAGGATGAAGGAGTTAGGCCTTGTGATTCTGACTTCTTTTTTTACTCTCCTTGGCTGAGTTGACTGAAAAGAATATTAAGTTCAGTTCAGTTCAGTCGCTCAGTCGTGTCCGACTCTTTGTGACTCAATAAATTGCAGCATGCCAGGCCTCCTTGTCCATCATCAAATCCCGGGGTTCACTCAGACTCATGTCCATCGAGTCAGTGATGCCATCCAGCCATCTCATCCTCTGCCATCCCCTTCTCCTCCTGCCCCCAATCCCTCCCAGCATCAGAGTCTTTTCCAATGAGTCACCTCTTCGCATGAGGTGGCCAAAGTACTGGAGTTTCAGCTTTAGCATCATTCCTTCCAAAGAAATCCCAGGGCTGATCTCCTTCAGAATGGACTGGTTGGATCTCCTTGAAGTCCAAGGGACTCTCAAGAGTCTTCTCCAACACCACAGTTCAAAAGCATCAATTCTTCGGTGCTCAGTCTTCTTCACAGTCCAACTCTCACATTCATACATGACCACAGGAAAAACCATAGCCTTGACTAGACAGATCTTGGTTGGCAAAGTAATGTCTCTGCTTTTGAATATGCTATCTAGGTTGGTCATAACATTCCTTCCAAGGAGTAAGCGTCTTTTAATTTCATGGCTGCAGTCACCATCTACAGTGATTTTGGAGCCCAAAAAGATAAAGTCTGACACTGTTTCCACTCTTTCCCCATCTACTTCCCATGAAGTGATGGGACCAGATGCCATGATCTTCGTTTTCTAAATGCTGAGCTTTAAGCCAACTTTTTCACTCTCCCCTTTCACTTTCATGAAGAGGCTTTTTAGCTCCTCTCCACTTTCTGCAATAAGTGTGGTGTCATCTGCATATCTGAGGTTATTGATATTTCTCCCAGTAATCTTGATTCCAGCTTGTGCTTCCTCCAGCCCAGCGTTTCTCATGATGTACTCTGCATAGAAGTTAAATAAGCAGGGTGACAACAGACAGCCTTGACGTACTCCTTTTCCTATTTGGAACCAGTCTGTTGTTCCATGTCCAGTTCTAACTGTTGCTTTCTGACCTGCATACAGATTTCTCAAGAGGCAGATCAGGTGGTCTGGTATTCCCATGTCTTTCAGAATTTTCCACAGTTTATTGTGATCCACACAGTCAAAGGCTTTGACATAGTCAATAAAGCAGAAATAGATGTTTTTCTGGAACTCTCTTGCTTTTTCCATGATCCAGCAGAAGTTGGCAATTTGATCTCTGGTTCCTCTGCCTTTTGTAAAACCAGCTTGAACATCAGGAAGTTCACGGTTCACATATTGCTGAAGCCTGGCTTGGAGAATTTTGAGCATTACTTTACTAGCATGTGAGATGAGTGCAATTGTGCAGTACTTTGAGCATTCTTTGGCATTGCCTTTTTTGGGATTGGAATGAAACTGACCTTTTCCAGTCCTGTGGCCACTGCTGAGTTTTCCAAATTTGCTGGCATATTGAGTGCAGCACTTTCACAGCATCATCTTTCAGGATTTGAAATAGCTCAAATCACCTCCACTTGCTTTGTTTGTAGTGATCTTTCTAAGGCCCACTTGACTTCACATTACAGGATATCTGGCTCTAGGTCAGAGATCACACCATCGTGATTATCTGGATCGTGAAGGTCTTTTTTGTACAGTTCTTCTGTGTATTCTTGGCACCTTTTCTTAATATCTTCTGCTTCTGTTATGTCCATACCACTTCTGTCCTTTACTGAGCCCATCTTTGTGTGAAATATTCCCTTGGTATCTCTAATTTTCTTGAAGAGATCTCTAGTCTTTCCCATTCTGTTGTTTTCCTCTATTTCTTTGCATTGATTGCTGAGGAAGGCTTTCTTATCTCTCCTTGCTATTCTTTGGAACTCTGCATTCAGATGCTTATATCTTTCCTTTTCTCCTTTGCTTTTCGCTTCTCTTCTTTACACAGCTATATGTAAGGCCTCCCCAGAAAGCTATTTTGCTTTTTTGCATTTCTTTTCCATGGGGATGGTCTTGATCCCTGCCTCCTGTACAATGTCACGAACCTCATTCCATAGTTCATCATACACTCTATGTATCAGATCTAGGCCCTTAAATCTATTTCTCATTTCCACTGTATAATCATAAGGGATTTGATTTAGGTCATACCTGAATGGTCTAGTGGTTTTCCCTACTTTCTTCAATTTAAGTCTGAATTTGGCAATAAGGAGTTCATGATCTGAGCCACAGTCAGCTCCTGGTCTTGTTTTTGTTGACTGTATAGAGCTTCTCCAGTTTTGACTGCAAAGAATATAATCAATCTGATTTTGGTGTTGACCATCTGATGATGTCCATGTGTAGAGTCTTCTCTTGTGTTGTTGGAAGAGGGTGTTTGTTATGACCAGTGCATTTTCTTGGCAAAACTCTATTAGTCTTTGCCCTGCTTCATTGAGTATTCCAAGGCCAAATTTGCCTGTTAATTCAGGTGTTTCTTGACTTCCTACTTTTGCATTCCAGTCCCCTATAATGAAAAGGACATCTTTTTTGGGGTTAGTTCTTACAGGTCTTTAGGTCTTCACATAACCATTCAACTTCAGCTTCTTCAGCATTGCTGCTTGGGTCATAGACTTGAATTACTGTGATATTGAATGGTTTGACTTGAAAAAGAACAGAGATCATTCTGTCGTTTTTGAGATAGCATCCAAGTACTGCATTTTGGACTCTTTTGTTGACCATGATGGCTACTCCATTTCTTCTAAGGGGTTCCTGCCAATTGTAGTAGATATAATGGTCATCTGAGTTAAATTCACCCTTTCCAGTCCATTTTATTTCACTGATTCCTAGACTGTCGAAATTCACTCTTGCCGTCTCCTGTTTGACCACTTCCAATTTGCCTTGATTCATGAACCTGACATTCCAGATTCCTATGCAATATTGCTCTTTACAGCATCAGACCTTGCTTCTATCACCAGTCACACCCACAACTGGGTATTGTTTTTGCTTTCACTCCATCCTTTCATTCTTTATGGAGTTATTTCTCCACTGATCTCCAGTAGCATACTGGGCACCTACTGACCTGGGGAGTTCCTCTTTCAGTATCCTATCATTTTGCCTTTTCATACTGTTCATGGGGTTCTCAAGGCAAGAATACTGAAGTGGTTTTCCATTCTCTTCTCCAGTGGACCACATTCTGTCAGACCTCTCCACCATGACCCGCCCATATTGTGTTGCCCCACGGACATGGCTTAATTTCACAGAGTTAGACAAGGCTGTGGTCCTAGTGTGATTAGAATGACTAGTTTTCTGTGAGTATGGTTTCAGTGTGTCTGCCCTTTGATGCCCTTTGCAACACCTGCTGTCTTACTTGGGTTTCTCTTACCTTGGGTGTGGGGTATCTCTTCACGGCTGCTCCAGCAAAGTGCAGCCACTGGTCCTTACATTTGACGAGGGATATCTCCTCACCATCACCCTTCCTGACCTTCAACATCGGATAGCTCCTCTAGGCCCTCCAGCGCCCACGCAGCCACGGCTGCTTGGGCGTGGGTTTGGTCGTCCCGGCCGCCACCCCTGGCCTCGGAAGCGGGGTAAGTCCTCTCGTCACTGCCCCTGGCCTCAGACGCAGGGTAGCTCCTAAGGTGCTTATTGTTCTTTAGAGAAGCATGACAAAGCACAGAGCCTTCTGCAGTTGTGCCCAGAAAAAAATCTATAAAGTAACCATTGACATCTGTTTAAGAATCATTACAAAGAACGTTATGGGATGAGCAAATAGGCCACAGCTTGAGGCCATGGGAAAGATGCCCAATATGCTACTGAAGAGTGGAGAAATAACTTCAGAATCAATGAAGTGATGGAAGCAAAGCAAAAAAAGTGCCATGAGGATGTGACTGGTGATGGAAGTAAAGTCCGATGCTGTAAAGAACAATACTGCCTAAGAACCTGGAATGATAGGTCAATGAATCCAGGTAAATTATAAGCAGTCAAACCGGAGATGTTGAGTGAACATCAATATTTTAGGAATCAGTGAAATAATATGGACTGGAATAGGTGACTTTAATTCAGATGCTCATTATATCCACTACTGTGGGCAAGAATCCCTTAAAAGAAGTGGTGTATCCCTGATAGTCAACAAGAGTCCAAAGGCAGTAATTGGGTGCAGTCTCAAAAGTGTCAGCATGATCTCTGTTTATTTCCAAGGCAAACCATTCAATATCACAGTAATCCAAGTCTATGCTGAAGAAACTGAAGTTGAACATTTCTATGAAGACCTACAAGCCCTTCTAGAACTAACATTCCTAAAAAGATGTCCTTTTCATCATAGGGGACTGGAATGTGAAAGCAGGAAGTCAAGAGATACCTGGAGTAACAGGCAAATTTGGCCTTGGAGTACAGAATGAAGGAGAGCAAAGGCTAATAAAGTTTTGCAAAAATAAATAAATAAATAAAGTTTTGCCAAAAGAGCACAGTGGTCATAGCAAGCACCTTCTTCCAACAACAGAACAGAAGACTCTACACATGTCCATCACCAGATGGTCAATAGTAAAATCAGATTGATTATATTCTTTGCAGCCAAAGATGGAGAAGCTCTATACAGTCAGTAAAACAGGACCGGGAGCTGACTGTGGCCCAGATCATGAACTCCTCATTGCCAAATTCAGACTTAAATTGAAAAAAAAAATAGGGAAAACCACGAGACCATTCAGGTATTAACTAAATCAAGCCCCTTACTATGTATAGTGGATATAATGGTCATTTGATTTAAATTCGCCTGTTCCAGTCCATTTTAGTTCACTGATTCCTAAAATGTTGATGCTCACTCTTGCCATCTCCTGTTTGACCACTTCTAATTTACCTTGATTCATCGACCTATTCCAGGTCCCTATGCAATATTGTCCTTTACAGCATGGACTTTACTTCCATCACCAGTAACACCCAAAACTGGGCAGTGTTTTTGCTTTGGTTCTGTCTCTTCATTCTTTCTGAAGTTATTTCTCCACTCTTCAGTAGCATATTGGACATCTACCAATCTGGGGAGTTCATTTTTCAGTGTTCTATATTTTTGCCTTCTTATACTGTTCATGGGGTTCTCAAGGCAAGGATTCTGAAGTGGTTTGCCATTCCCTTCCCCAGTGGACCACGTTTTGTCAGAACTCTCCACCATGACCTGTCCATCTTGGATGGCCCTACACGGCATGATTCATAGTTTCATGAGTTAGACAAGGCTGTGGTCCATGTGTTCAGTTTGGTTAGTTTTCTGTGACTGTGGTTTTCATTCTGTCTGCCCTCTGATGGATAAGGATAAGAGGTTTATAAAAGCTTCTTGGTGGGAGAGACTGACTGTGGGGGATACCAGGTATTGCTCTGATGGGTGGGGCCATGCTCATTAAATCTTCAATCCAATTTTCTTCTGATTGGCAGGACTGTGTTTCCTCCCTGTTGTTTCATCTGAGACATACTATGATGGAGGTAATGAAGATAATTGCTTTTTTGAAGAAAAGCTATGACCAACCTACAGAGCATATTAAAAAGCAGAGATGGTACTTTTCCAAAAAAACGTCCATCTAATCAAAGCTATGGTTTTTCCAGTAGTCATGTATGGATATGAGAGTTGGACTATAAAGAAAGCTGAGCACTGAAGAATGATGCTTTTGAAATATGGTGTTGGAGAAGACTCTTGAGAGTCCCTTGGACTGCAAGGAGATCAAACCAGTCAATCATCAAGGAAATCAATCCTGAATATTCACTGGAAGGACTGATGCTGAAGATGAAACTCCAATACTTTGGCCACTGGATGCAAAGAACTGACTCATTTGAAAAGATCCTGATGCTGGGAAAGATTGAAGACAGGAGGAGAAGGGGACGACCATGGATGAGATGGTTGGATGTCATCATAGACTTGACGGACATGTTTTTGAGCAACTCCAGAAGTTGGTGATGGACAGGGAAGCCTGGCATGCTACATTCCATGGAGTCACAAAGAGTCAGATACGACTGAGCAACTGAACTGACTGACCCCATAGAGGTTAAATGGCCCTTTGCTTTTATATTGTTAAAGTAATTTCAAATCTCATGTTACAGTCAAGATAATATCATCAACTGTGATATATAAAAGTGAGTAAGAAAAGTAATGTAACTTATTCATATATAATGAGCTAATATATAATTGTTCATGTATGGTATATGTAATAATATATAGCTAATATATAATATAACATACAGGGCTTCCCTGGTGGCTCAGATGGTAAAGAATCTGTGTGCAATGTGGAAGACCCTGGCCAATCCCCTGGAGGTGGAAATAACTACCCACTTCAATATTCTTGTCTGGAGAACACCATGGACAGGGAATCCTGGCAGTCTACAATCCATGGGGTCAGAAAGAGTGGGACACAACTGACTAACACACACATGTATATATATAAGTGTGTGTATATATAGCATATATACTATATTATACTTTATTTATTAATGTCTTTGTGATTCCATGGACTATACAGTCCAAGGAATTCTCCAGGCCAGAATACTGGAGTGGTTAGCCTATTCCTTTCTCCAGGTTATCTTTCCAACTCAGGATTCAAACTTAGGTCTTCAGCATTGTGGGCAGATTCTTTACCCCTGAGCTACCAGGGAAGCCCATATATACATATATGGGTGTATATATACACTTAAGTATTTCTGGTTTGGAACTTTGTTTTTTTTTGTTTTTTTTTTTTCAATTTGCTTCCTTACTTATAAAACGGAGATAATAGTAGTTTCTACCTCTTTGGATTGTTATGGAAATTACTCTCAATACCAATACGTTTTGTATTTCTTTAATTTTTTATTAGAAAGAATGCTTGTGAATCTATATACATTGTTGAATTAGTTGGAAAAGACTGTGATGCTGGGAGGGATTGGGGGCAGGAGGAGAAGGGGATGACAGAGGATGAGATGGCTGGATAGCATCACTGACTCGATGGACATGAGTCTGAGTGAACTCCAGGAGTTGGTGATGGACAGGGAGGCCTGGTGTGCTGCGATTCATGGGGTCGCAAAGAGTCGGACACGACTGAGTGACTGAACTGAACTGACTGAAGCCCCAATATGGAAGAATATTTCAAATGTTTACCCTTGCCTAAATACTTCTTATTTCTTACCATCATTTCTTCTATCACTGCAGAATTTATGATTATAATGCTTAGCTGTTTTCTTTATATCATAAGTATTCATTGCTAAGATTATTGACAATGCATTTTTGACCCTTGCTGCCACTGAATACTGCCAGGGTCCTGCCCCGGTTGGATTCAGGGATTCCCTCAGGATGACGGCGTCGGTGATTAGAATAGCTATAGCTGAATTAAGTATTAATTAGATATAAAGAGTGGTTAAATAGCGATAGCTCAGTGAGAAAATTCAGTGGAGAAAAGAGGCTGAATAACTTGGTTTACGTGGAAAACCAATAAAACTCCAAGACAAGGAATTTGCACCACCTACGTAGGCCACAGGTGTCCTTCTGTTCTCCTGACGGAGAGGAGATGCTAAGGCCTCCCCGGTCAGATCTTAGAAGCCCAGGCAAAATTAATAGGCTTGACGAGCCTCCACGCTCCAGATGGGAATTCAGCCAGAAGGTGAGAGAAAGAACGACATGGGGAGACCAAGCTTCGGTGAGCAAGGCCAATAGCTTTATTTTCAACAGGGGCTTTTATACCCTAAGTTGCACATAGAGGATAATAGGGGGTATGAAATCATGCAAAGTCAGCAGTCTTTGATCCTTATCAAAACCAGGGTTTCTTTTCTGCAAACTTATCGTATACAAATGGTTTAGGTGATTTACATCATCTTCTGGCCAGAAGGCCTGTTAACATTTTATGACTCTGACAAAGGTTTGTCAACTATAAGACTTATTTTCTCTAAGAGTAATTATTTAAAGTTTGGTGCCACCCTCCAAAGGTGTTAGATAAAGTTGCATTCCTATAGGGCAAAGGTGCAGTGGGTTTACAACAAAGGAAAGAATTTATTACCTTAAAGGTCTAAAGTTGTTAACACCAAGGCCACTACTTATTTTTTCTACATACCAACTATATTAATTAATACACTTCCAAGGATACAATACAAGGGATGTGGAAACTTGGCAGCAAGCATTGGCTCAACAATGAAATCTTCTACTAGTTCTATTCTGACAATTTCTAACTCTCTGAGAGGCTCTATACTATTTGAATATCTTAAGCTTCCCATGCCTCTCACGGTTCGGAGACTGTAAACAATCATATGCGTAGCTGTAGGAATCCGAGTAAACCTGTCAGGCAAGTTAGAGAGCCATCTGAGGGGTTTGTGAACTAAAACACTCTTGTCATGCCCAGGAACTTTATTAACTGGAGCTGTCAGTTAACTCTTTTTCAGAGGGGAGATGGTGGTGGGGGACAGCCCCCCATAAAGTCAGAGGTGTAGGTGAGAGAACAAAACAGTAAAGTAGGCAGACTCTGGTTTTGGGGGTAGATGCTCGAGAATTTCCAGGGGGACTCCTGAGGCTTGATCCTGCCTTTGTGTATGCCGGCCTCCTTCCTCATGACTTTTGCCACAGGCGGAATTCCTCACTCTGGCTCCTGGCAGAATACATGTTAGGTTCCAATCATATTTTATGATTCATCTGAAATAGCTTTCCTACTATACAGTTTCCTAATAGTATTTTTCATCTGAGTATTTCTCAAAGTATAGATTAAAAGATTTAACATGGGAGTTATCATAGTGTAGAATACAGACACTGCTTTATCAATAGGTAAAGTAGTTGCTGGTCTCAAGTATACAAATATGCAGGGCACAAAAAATAGGACCACAACTGTTGTATGGGAGACACAGATGCAGAGAGCTTTTTGCCTTGCCTCCAAGCTCTGGGACCTTAAGGAGTGCAGAATGACCACATAGGAGCCAATCAAGAGAAGGAAATTTAACAGACAGAGGAAACCACTGTTGACAGCAACAAAGAGCCCTGGAGTATTAATACAGGCAAGATTGAGCAAAGGATTCAAGTCACACATAAGGTGATCTATGATATTAGGGCCACAAAAAGGTAATCTGAGGATGTAGATGATCTGTATGAATACATGAAGAAAGCCTGCTACCCATGACACTCCCGAAAACAGGTGACATACTCGACGAGTCATGATGCTTGTATAGTGCAAGGGCTTGCAGATGGCTATATAGTGGTCATAGGTCATCAGAGTAAATAGGATGACTCCAGCATCTCCAAAGAAATGTTCCCCAAAGATTTGGGTCATGCACTCATTAAATAGAATGGTCTTCTTTTCATGGAGTAAATCTACTATCAGTTTAGGGGTATTGACAGAGGAATCATTTCAGCACAGTTCAGTTCAGTCGCTCGGTCATGTCTGACTCTTTGCCACCCCATGAACTGCAGCACGCCAGGCCTCCCTGTCCATCACCAACTCCCGGAGTTCACTGAAACTCATGTCCATCGAGTCCGTGATGCCATCCAGCCATCTCATCCTCTGTCGTCCCCTTCTTATCCTGCCCGCAATCCCTCCCAGCATCAGGGTCTTTTCCAATGAGTCAACTCTTCGCACGAGGTGGCCAAAGTATTGGAGTTTCACCTTTAGCATCAGTTCTTCCAGTGAACACCCAGGACTGATCTCCTTTAGAATGGACTGGTTGGATCTCCTTGCAGTCCAAGGGACTCTCAAGACTCTTCTCCAACACTACAGTTCAAAAGCATCAATTCTTCAGCACTGAGCTTTCTTCACAGTCTAGCTCTCACAACCATACATGACCACTGGAAAAACCATAGCCTTGACTAGATGGACCTTTGTTGGCAAAGTAATATCTCTGCTTTTCAATATGCTATCTAGGTTGGTCATAACTTTCCTTCCAAGGAGTAAGCGTCTTCTAATTTCATGGCTGCAGTCACCATCTGCAGTGATTTTGGAGCCCCCAAAAATAAAGTCTGACACTGTTTCCACTGTTTGCCCATCTATTTCCCATGAAGTGATGGGACCAGATGCCATGATCTTCGTTTTCTGAATGTTGAGCTTTAAGTCAAATTTTTCACTCTCCTCTTTCACTTTCATCAAGAAGCTCTTCACTTTCTGCCATAAAGGTGGTGTCATCTGCATATGTGAGGTTATTGATATTTCTCCCAGCAATCTTGAATCCAACTTGTGCTTCCTCCAGCCCAGTGTTTCTCATGATGTACTCTGCATATAAGTTAAATAAGCAGGGTGACAATATACAGCCTTGATGTACTCCTGTTCCTATTTGGAACCAGTCTGTTTTTCCGTGTCCAGTTCTAACTGTTGCCTCCTCACTTGTATGCAGGTTTCTCAAGAGGCAGGTCAGATGGTCTGGTATTCTGATCTCTTTCAGAATTTTCCACAGTTTATTGTGATCCACACAGTCAAAGGCTTTGGCATAGTAAATAAAGCAGAAATAGATGTTTTTCGGGAACTCTCTTCCTTTTTCCATGATCCAGCAGATGTTGGCAATTTTATCTCTGGTTCTCTCAAAGCCGCAGACTGAACCTTTGCAGGATTCCAACCCCAAATTTCCAGCCAGCTAAAAATGAATGGAACAACATATCCCCTATCCAGATTCCGGGCTCTCAAGATCTATAAAAAACATGACTGAGCAACTAAGCACAGCACAGCATAAATATACATATATAATTGAATCAAGTTCAGGGGTGGTGGTGGAGAGGTTATATCCCACGTCCAAGGCAAGGAGCAGTGGCTGCGCTTCACTGGAGCAGCTGTGAAGAGATACCCCACGTCCAAGGTAAGAGAAACCCAAGTAAGATGGTAGGCACTGAGAGAGAGCGTCAGAGGGCAGACAGACCGAAAACACAATCACAGACAGCTAGCCAATCTGATCACACAGATCACAGCCTTAACTCAATGAAAGTAAGCCATGCCAGGTGGGGCCACCCAAGACAGATGGGTCATGTTGGAGAGGTCTGACAGAATGTGGTCCACTGGAGAAGGGAATGGCAAACCACTTCAGTACTCTTGCCTTGAGAACCCCATGAATAGTATGAAAAGACAGGAGTGGCAAGCATCAATAAAGGAGAGATAGGCCAGGAAATAGTGCATAGGGGACTCCAATAATGGGCTGGCAGTGATGATGACCACAATGAGCACATTTCCTACCACAGACACAATGTAGATGACTAAAAACCCAATAAATATGATTTTCTGGGTTTTTTTTTTTTCTTTTTTGATTCTCTGTGAGCCCCAATAGAATAAATTCAATAACATTATTCTTATTCTCCATATATTTCATGGTATGCATAGTTACATTACTTGAAAAAAATCACTTTTTCTTAAATGAACCTTGAAGTTATTAACATAATAAGTTATATGTCTGTAGACATAACTGAGCGACTGAACTGAACTACTGAAATCTGAACACTTATGAGATTTTCTTTTTTTTTTTTTTATTTTTCAGATAGGAAAAAATGTTCTATTTCCTTGAAAATTATTCACATTATCTTCTGGAGCAAGGTGATGTTTATAGATTTGAGGAACTTAGTAAACATGGGCAGGAGATTTTTTTCTGCACCCTTAATCATGTGAGATGCCTCAGAGCCCAACATGAAACAGACGATCTCAGATATAGTGACAGCAAAGTCTGGAAAGAGTAGAAAATAGATGTAAAGGCTATAAATGCAAGCTAAGGATCGTGTTTTCTTTATTCTTGGTTAATGGGAAACCAGGAAAAGTAGTTGAGAATTTGAGTGTGGGATGAAGAAGGATTTGAGAAAGAGGGAATTTTAGATATGTATCTAATAAAGATGTTTGTATCACTTAGGTAAGGTGTACTGAACTTCTGTAAGGTGATAAAAGATAAATAATTTCCAGTGTCAGACTATTTATAGTAATTGAAAGTGTAGCAGGATATTTATGATGGAAAGGTAATAAAGTAATACAGGAGCTACTATAATCAAATGACAAACACTTTGCCTAAATCCAATAACTTTATGATAGGTAATAAATATACTTTTAATGATTGATTGAAATCACCATAGCAAGACAGCAACCTTTGTAGATGCTATTATTTCATCCATTTAGCACATGAGGAACAATCTCAAATAAAAATGTTGGCAGTAATGTTCAGTTCAGTTCAGTTCAGTCACTCAGTCATGTCCGACTCTTTGCGATCCCATGAATTGAAGCATGCCAGGCCTCCCTGTCCATCACCAGCTCCCGAAGTTCACTCAAACTCACGTCCATCGAGTCGGTGATGCCATCCAGTCATCTCATCCTCTGTCGTTCCCTTCTCCTCCTGCCCCCAATCCCTCCCAGCATCAGAGTCTTTTCCAATGAGTCAACTCTTCACATGAGGTGGCCAAAATATTGAAGTTTCACCTTTAGCGTCAGTTCTTCCAGTGAACACCCAGGACTGATCTCCTTTAGAATGGACTTGTTGAATCTCCTTGCAGTCCAAGGGATTCTCAAGAGTCTTCTCCAACACCACAGTTCAAAACCATCAATTCTTCAGCGCCTAGCCTTCTTCACAGTCCAACTCTCACATCCATACATGACCACAGGAAAAACCATAGCCCTGACTAGATGGACCTTTGTTGGCAAAGTAATGTCTCTGCTTTTGAATATGCTATCTAAGTTGGTCATAACTTTCCTTCCAAGGAGTAAGCATCTTCTAATTTCATGGCTGCAGTCACCATCTGCAGTGATTTTGGAGCCCCCAAAAATAAAGTCTGACACTGTTTCCACTGTTTGCCCATCTATTTCCCATGAAGTGATGGGACCAGATGCCATGATCTTCGTTTTCTGAATGTTGAGCTTTAAGCCAACTTTTTCACTCTCTTCTTTCACTTTCATTAAGAGGCTTTTTAGTTCCTCTTCACTTTCTGCCATAAGGGTGGTGTCATCTGCAGATCAGTAATGTTAACTGTCATATTACCAAAAATTTAATCAACCCTTAATTATGCTCCAAGTGATTTTTCGAAGCTGTTTTTTATTCTCATTATAAACCTATGAAATGATTGATATTATAATTTATGCTTATTTTATACATTAGGAAATAGAAACAGAGAAGTTAAGGATCTTACTCAAGAACAAGCCAAGATTAGATTAAACACCTTAACTTCTTTTTCTTCCAAATATTTTACACACATGCTATAGTGTGATGTTATAGCAAACAATATTAAACTAATAAACTCCTTTAGATATGACCATAATAATTATAGCTATTTAATATTGCTTCAGAGGCAAGTATATTTGAAACAATTTCATCAACAGACACAACAGACACATCAAACACACATACACACAATATTATAATACTCAAATATTAATAAACAAACTATGATTAATAACTATGCTTCATTGAAAGTTCTTTTTATCTTTGTTCCTCTCTCACCACATTTCTTGTCTCCCCAGTTCCCTTGCAAAGCATGGTCCCACAGACTCCTCTTGAAAAGTTGAAAATAAGAATCCTGCTGGTGAGATATATTGGCTTGAGAATCAGGGAGACCAGATTAGAATTTGACTTTTTCCTACTAGCAACTTCTTGACCTAAGGCACATTTCTTGGCATCTTATATCCTTGTTTCCTCTAACAGGTGAGAAACATAGGGTCCACCTCACAAAGGATAAGAATCCTTTGAGGAAAAAGCTATATGAAATTATCCCTCACACAGCTATGGATGCACAAAGGACCCTCACTTCTTTTCATGACTGTCTACACACCCATGTGATAAGAACTGACATTTCGAGCAATAAGACAGAGAAATATTTAGCCATACAAGAAACCAAGGAAAAATCATTTCCTATTTTACTTTCAAAGAAGCCACAGAGATCTGTATCATTCATAGCAGTTAATTTCAGAGAGAGTTATTTGGGTTCATATTTGGATTAAACAAGTTATAATTAATATGATTTAATACATTTATGCCATTTTGTCTGTGAAGTGTATTTAAATATTGTTTTCATTCTAATAGCTACTCTTGATTATTAAATGAATTGTCTCATAACACACAAAAAAAGCCTATTGTTAGCCTAGGTCTTGCAAATTTCTTAATCTCTATAAGCCTCAAATTTTGCCCAAGTCAAATTAGGTTAATGATATTTACCAGCTATCTTTTGATGAATGGGGTGAGGATGACATGTGCTGATACTCTATATGAAAATTATTGAAACATAATGATAAAAATGTATGAAAAGTAATAGTCTTTTTAATTTTTAAAGTAACAATCTTTAATGACCATCAGCACTATTTTTTAAGTGTTTTTTTTTTTTTTAACTTACTTTCTGTACTTAGATGATCTTACTGATATTTGGGGCTGTTCAGAACTAATTCCATCTTCAAATTGACATCCTCTTTGAATAAGTAACTCAATATAAAAGATATGACATATTCAGAAAGAGACTGTAGTCAGTTCAGTTCAGTCACTCAGTCATGTCCGACTCTTTGTGACCCCATGAGCCGCATCATGCCAGGCCCCCCAGTCCATCACCAACTTCTGGAGTCCACCCAAACCCATGTCCATTGAGTTGGTGATGCCATCCAACTATCTCATCCTCTGTTGTCCCCTTCTCCTCCTGCCCTCAATTTTTCTGAGCATCAGGGTCTTTTCAAATGAGTCAGTTCTTCGCATCAGATGGTCAAAGTATTGGAGTTTTAGCTTCAACATCAATCCTTCCAATGAACACCCAGGACTGATCTCCTTTAGGATGGATACTGGTTGGATCTCCTTACTGTCCAAGGGTCTCTCAAGAGTCTTCTCCAACACCCACAGTTCAAAATCATCAATTCTTCTGTGCTCAGCTTTTTTATAGTCCAACACTCACATCCGTACATGACTACTGGAAAAACCACAGCCTTGACTAGATGGACCTTTGTGGACAAAGTAATGTTTCTGCTTTTTAATATGCTGTCTAGGTTGGTCATAACTTTCTTTCCAAGGAGTAAGTGTCTTTTAATTTCATGGCAGCAATCACTATCTGCAGTGATTTTGGAGCCCCCCAAAAATAAAGTCAGCCACTATTTCCACTGTTTTCCTATCTATTTGCCATGAAGTGGTGGAACTGGATGCCATGATCTTAGTTTTCTGAATGTTGAGCTTTAAGCCAAATTTTTCACTCTCCTCTTTCACTTTCATCAAGAAGCTCTTTAGTTCCTCTTCACTTTCTGCCATAAGTGTGGTGTCATCTGTGTATCTGAGGTTATTGATATTTCTCCTGGCAATCTTGAATCCAACTTGTGCTTCCTCCAGCCCAGCATTTCTCATGATGCACTCTGCATATAAGTTAAATAAGCAGGGTGACAATATACGTACTTGACATACTCCTTTTCCTATTTGGAACCAGTCTGTTGGGTAATTCAATATCAAATCAATAGTACAGAATTATTTTTATGTCTAAATATTTCTTTCTAGCCTACAGAAAACCCGACTTGAATTTAAAATTAGTTTATTTGTAATGCTATGTAGAAATGTTCTTCTATACATGGCTATGATCCCATAGGCAGGAGGCAGAATACATAGTGGAAACACATTCAAATGAGTCATTCCATCCTTGATGAAGCTTGTTCTGAAGATGTGAAAAACAACCACACAAAAAGGCTTTTTTTTTTAACCCTACAATTCAAGGATATTTAGTCAGGTTGCCATAAAAGATCAAGGACGTTATCTTGTAGCTGCTATTTTCTCTCCCAGAAGTTAATTATTTCCTTTGATGGAAAGACTTTGTCTTAGAAAGAGATACTCTAGAGAGATGTGTTCAAGAAACACTTATTAAGAATAAGTGGGGGAATTTTAGTCTCTGTTATTGTTATTGTTGTTTAATCACTAAGTAGTGTCTTACTCTTTTGTGACCCCATGGACTGTAGACCTCCATGCTGCTCTATCCATGGGGTTTCCCAGACAAGAAGACTGGAATGGGTTGACATTTTATTCTCCAGGGGATCTTTCCAACCCGGAGATTGAACCCGAATCTCTTGCATTGCAGTGGCTTCTTTATCACTGAGTCACCAAAGAAACCCTTTAGTCCCTGTCCTTGGAACCAAAAACATGAAAGCTTCTTCTATCAAAACTTGGATTTCTTAGAATGGTCAAAGTTATGTGAATATCAATAATAGAATAATTCCAACCTGGGGGCCTCAGATATAGACTCAAATTAGAGAAGGTACTTCTTTCTTACATTAAAATTTTTCTGAGAAACTAAATTTGATTGCTTGAGGACTAGAACAGTGAGGACAAAAAATTAATGCTAGTCATTTTAAAGTGTGTGTGTGAGTGTGTGTGTGTATTTGTGTGTGTTTGCTCATTTGTGTCCGACTCTTTGTGACCCCGTGGACTGTAGCCCACCAGGCTCCTCTGACCATAGAATTTTCCAGGGAAGAATACTGGAGCAAGTTGCCATTTCCTACTCCAGGGGATCTTCCTAACCTAGGGATATAACCCCTGTCTCTTGCATCTCCTTCATTGGCAGGTGGATTCTTTACCACTATCCCACCTAGAAAACCCATTTTAAAGTACTTATCCATAAACCTATTACTCACATTCATCAGAGGGCCTATGAAAATAAACAGAAACTCTAAAAGGCTCCCAATAAGTTATTTCTTACAATTATGTGATGGCTGTCATGGAAGTGAAAGTGAAAATCCCTCAGTCATGTCCAACTCTTTGTTGGACTCAGTCCAGAATACTGGAGTGGGTAGCCTTTCCCTTCTCCAGGGAATCTTCCCAACTCAGGGATAAAACCCAAGTCTCCCACATTGCAGGTGGATTCTTTATCAGCTGAGCCACAAGGGAAGCCTGTCATGGAAACCTAGGCAATATTAAAAATGAGGAATGATATTTAAAGCACAAAAAGAGAGTTCTAATTTCAAACACATGAATTGTTCCACATTCTTGCCCTTGCTATTTTCCTATTAGTCATTCTAGGAGGTATGCAGAGATAAATTACTGAGGATATAGTTTGTTTTCCTGATTAGTGGAAATTATTGGAAATTAGACTAATTTCCAAATTAGTCAATTTGCTGAACATTTAAAAATACTGTTATTGGCCATTTATGTATCTTCCATTTTAAATTTCATTTCAAGCCCTTTGTAATTTAACTATATGTATGAACATTATATTATATTCAATGATTTACCTATCTCCTTGTGTCAATACCACACATTTTTTTTTAAATCACTGCTTTATAATGACTTCAATTCAGATAGAAAAAGTTCTCCAACCATGTTTCTTTTTCTTTCTTTCTTTTTTTTTTTTTTTTGATGCTGATTTTCTACTACACATTCATTGTTTTAAACTTCTATTGAAATATAGTTGATTTACAATATTGTGTTAAGGGCAAATTAGTTGATACTGTTTTTTAATGGCCTAACACTTAATTTTGTAGATATTCATGTATGCATGCTGAATAATAGGATTCTTTGGCATAGGTACTATTTTATTTATGCATCCATATTCTCATAAATTTTTCTGTTTAGAATTTTTATATACTTTATGATTTATTGCCGACTTTATTTATCAATAATTTTAAAAGTAATATTGAAAATTTCTACAGTGATGGTGGATTTATGTTTTCTTCAGGTGGATGTAATTAACTTTGATTCATGCTTTTTCAGGCTATATCATTAAATACATATACGTCAGTGTCATGTAGTAGGTCAAAGCTGGGGGCACATGTTATGATTTAAGGGGAGTTTTGTAAGAGATTATTTTCAAGATATGGACAGATGGAGAAAAGCCACAAGGAATGTGCAATATCTTGGGACTAGCAAGAGCTGAATATGTTAGAGAACAGTGGGTGTCCAGAAAGGGTGAAGAGAAGCAGAAACAAGCAAATATATATATATATATATATATATATATATATATATATATATATATATATATATATACATATATATATACATGCTTATATATATTATTTTATAATATATATTTAATATATATATTATTTTTAATAATATAAAATATTATTTTTAAAAATATTATTTTTATATTTTAATATATTATATTAAAATAATATAATATAATAATATTACATAATAGTATTATTTTTTAATGGAAGGATAATTGCTTTACAGAATTTTGCGGTTTTCTGTCATGCATCAACAAGAATCAACCATAAGTACGTCCACATCCACCCCCTCCAAGACCTCCCTCCCATCCCCCTCCCCACCACACCCAACAGCCTGACACAGAGCCCCTGTTTGAGTTCCCTGAGTCAAACAGCAAATTACCACTGGCTATCTGTTTTATACATAGTATTGTAAATTTCTATGTTACACTCTTCATACATCTCCCCTTCTCCCTCCTCTCCTCCCAGCTTGTCCATAGGTCTGTTCTCTATGTCTGTTTCTCCATTGCTGCCCTGAAAATAAATTCATCAGTGCTGTATCTTCAGATTCCATACATATATGTCAGTATTCAATATTTACATTTTTCTTTCTGACTTACTTCACTCCGTATAATGAGCACTAGTTTCATCCACCTAATTAAAACAGATTCAAATTTGTTGCTTTTTATGGCTGAGTAGTATTCCATTGTGTATATGTACCACAGCTTTTTTATCCACTCATCAGCTGATGGACATCTAGGTTGCTTTCACGTTCTAACTATTGTAAATAGTGATGCAGTGAACATAGGGGTACATATGTCTTTTTCAGTTTTGATTTCCTCAGGGTATATGCCCAGGATTGGGATTGCTGAGTCATATGGTGGTTTTATTCCTAGCTTTTTAAGGAGTCTCCATACCATCTTCCATAGTGGCTGTATCAGTTTTCATTCCCACCAGCAGTGCAAGAATGTTCCCTTTTCTCCACACCCTCTCCATAATTTATTGTTTGTAGACATTTTGTTGACGGCCATTCTGACTGATGAGAGGTGGTATCTCATTGTACTTTTGATTTGCATTTCTCTAACAATGAATGATGTTGAGCACCTTTTCATGAGCTTGTTAGACATCTGTATGTCTTCTTTGGAGAAATGTCTCTTCAGGTACCTTTCCCACTTTTTGATTGGGTTGCCTGCTTTTCTGGTATTTAGTTGTATAAGCTGCTTGTGTATTTTGGAAATTAATTCTTTATCAGCTATTTCCTTTGCTCTCATTTTCTCCCATTCTGAGGGCTTGGGTTTTTTTGTTTTTTTTTTTTTTTAAATCTTGTTTGTAGTTTCCTTTGCTATGCAAAAGCTTTTAAGTTTACCTGGACCTCACTTGTTTATTTTTGTTTTTATTTCCATTACTCTAGGAGATGGGTCATAGAAGATCTTGCTCTGATTTATGTCATTGAGTGTTCTGCCTATGTTCTCCTCTTACAGTTTAATAGTTTTGGGTCTTACATTTGGGTCTTTAATCCATTTTGAGTTTATCTTTGTGTATGGCATTAGGTACTGATCTAATTTCATTATTCTGCACATAGCTTTGCTGTTTTCCCAGCACCACCTATTGAAGAGTCTGTCTTTCCCCACAGTGTATATTCTTGCCTCCTTTGTCAAAAATAAGGTATCAGTAGGTGAGTGGGTTTATCTCTGGGTTCTCTATCTTGTCCCATTGGTCTGTATTTCTGTTTTTGTGCCAGTACCACACTGGCTTGATGACTGTAGCTTTGCAGCATACTCTGAAGACAGGAAGGTTGATTCCTCCAGCTCCATACTTCTTTCTAAAGACTATTTTGGTTATTCAGGGTCTTTTGTGTTTCCATATGAATTGTGAAATTTTTTGTTCTAGTTCTGTGAAAAATGCCATTGGTAATTTGATAGGGATTGCATTGAACCTGTAGACTGCATTTGCTAGTATAGTCATTTTCACAATATTGATTCTTCCTACATGGGACATGGAATATCTCTCCATCTGTTTATGCCATCTTTGATATCTTCTATTAGTGTCCTATAGTTTTTCTATACAGGTATTTTGTCTCCTTATGTAGGTTTATCCCTAGATATTTTATTTATGTGTTTTGTTGTTGTTGCAATGGTGAATGGTTTTTATTCCTTAATTTCTCTTTCTGATTTTTCATTATTTGTATATAAGAATGCAAGTAATTTCTGTGTATTGACCTTGTATCTCATGACTCTGCTGAATGGACTGATTACCTCTAATAATTTTCTGATAGTTTCTTTTGGGTTTTCTATGTATAGTTCCATAGCATACAGTGAGAGTGTTACTTCTTCTTTACCAATCTGGATTCATTTAATTTCTTTTTCTTCTCTAATTACCATAGCTAGAACTTCCAATACTATGTTGAATAATAGTGGTGAGAGTGGAAACCCTTGTATTGTTCCTGATCTTAGAGGGGAAGCTTTTAATTTTTCACCTTTGAGAATTATATGTGCTGTGGGCTTTTCATATATGGCCTTAACTATGTTGACATAGATTCCTTCTATGGCCATTTTTTGAAGATTTTTTTTTTTTCATAAATGAATGCTGAATTTTATCTGGATCTATTGAGATGATTATATGGTTTTTATCTTTCAATTTGGTGATATGGTGTATCACTTTGGTTTGCATATACTGAAGAATCCTTGCAGCCCTGGAATAAACCTGAATTGATCATGGTGTATGAGCTTTTTAATGTGTTGTTGGATTCCGTTGCTAGAATTTTGTTGAGGAATTTTGCATCTATGTTCGTCAGTGACATTGGCCTGTAATTTGCTTTTTTCTTGTTGTTTTTTCCTGGTTTTGGTATCAGGGTGATTGTGGCCTTGTAGGATGAGTTTGGAAGTTCTCTTTACTCTGCAATTTTTTGGAAGAGTTTCAGAAAAATAGACATCAGTTCTTCTCTAAATGTTTCACAGAATTCCCCTGTGAAGCCATCTGGCCCTGGGCTTTTCTTTTGGGTGCGATTCTTGATCACTGCTTCAATTTTAGTGCTTGTAATTGGTTTGTTCATAATTTCTGCTTCTTCCTGGTTCAGCCTTGGCAAGCTGATCTTTTTGAAGTATCTGTTCCTATCGTGCCTGTTGTAATCTCTCCTTTTTCATTTATAATTTTATTGATTTTATTTTTCTCCCTTTTTCTCTTGGTGAGTCTGGATAGTGGTTTGTCCATTTTGTTTATCTCCTCAAAGAACCAGCTTTTAGTTTTACCAATCTTTGCTATTGTTTCCATTTCTTTTTCAATGATTTCTGCTCTGATTTTTATGATCTCCTTTCTTATGCTGTCTTTGGGTGTTTTTTTGTTCTTCTTTTTACAGCTGCCTTAGATTTAGATTTAGGCTGTTTACTTGATCTTTTTTGTTTGTTTGTTTGTGGAGGTAGGATTGTATCGCTATAAACCTCTTAGAACAGGTTTTGCTGAATCCCATAGGTTTTGGGTCATCATGTTTTCATTGTCATTTCTTTCTAGGAATCTTTTTATTTACTCCCTTATTTCTTCAGTAACCTCTTTGTTATGTAGTGATGTATTGCTTAATCTCCAAGAGTTGTGTTTTTGTTTTTTTTTTTTTTTCCAGTAGTTGATATCTAGTATCATAACATTGTGGTCAGACAAGATACTTGATACAATTTCAATTTTCTTAAATTTACTGAGACTTGATTCAAGGCTCAGGTTGTGGTCTATCTTGGAGAATGTCCCTTGTGCACTTGAGAAGAAAGTGTATTCTGCATTTGGATGGAAAATCCTTAAAATATAAATGAGATATTAATATCAAAATGAGAAATTAATGTCAAAGATACTTTAAAAATTCCATGAATTTTGGAAATTAAATGTCCACTTTTAAATGATGTCTCCTGGCAATCTTGATTCCAGCTTGTGATTCATCCAGCTGGGCATTTTAGGTGTAAAATATATTGATTCACAATTTTTTAAGGTTATATTCCATTTACAGTTATCATAAAATATTGGCTATACTCACTATGTTGTATAATATGTCCTTGTAGCTTATATTATACCTAATTGTTTTTAATCACTTGCCCCTATATTGCCCCTCCCACTTTCTGCTTTTTTGTTATCTTCATTATTTTGTGGTATTTTTTAGATTCCACATATAAGAGATATACAGTAAAAAAAATAAATAAATAAATAAATTATGTTCATTTGGTCTAATGTTTCATTTAAGGTTTGTGTTTCCTTTTTGGTTCTATGTTTTGATGAACTTTCCATTGGTGAAAGTGGGGCATTAAAGTCTCCTACTATTATTGTGTTGCTGTCAGTTTCTCCTCTTATGTTTGTTAGTGTTTGCCTTATGTATTGAGGTGCTCCTATGTTGGGTGCATAGACATTTACAATTGTTATGTCATCTTCTTGGATTGATCCTTTGATCAGTATGTAATGTACTTCTTTGATTCTTGTGATATTCTTTATTTTAAAGTCTATTTTGTCTGAAATAAGAATTGCCACTCCAGCTTTCTTTTGGTTTCCATTTGCATGGACTATCCTTTTACATCCTTTTACTTTCAATCTGTATTTGTCTCTAGGTCTGAAGTGGGTCTCCTATAGGTAGCATATATATGGGTCTTGTTTTTATATCCATTCAATCAGTCAGTGAAAGTGAAAGAGGAGAGTTAAAAAAGTTGGCTTAAAACTCAACATTCAGAAAACTAAGATATGGCATCCAGTCCTATCACTTCATGGCAAATAGATGGGTAAACAGTGGATACATTGGCTGACTTTATTTTTCTGGCTCCAAAATCACTGCAGATGGTAATTGCAGCTATGAAATTAAATTAAATTCTTACTCCTTGGAAGGAAAGTTATGACCAACCTAGAGAGCCTATTAAAAAGCAAAGAGATTACTTTGCCAACAAAGGTCTGTCTAGTCAAGGCTATGGTTTTTCCAGTGGCCATGTATGGATATGAAAGTTGGACTATAAAGAAAGCTGAGTGCCAAGGAATTGATGGTTTTAAACTGTGTTGTTGGAGAAGACTCTTGAGAGTCGCTTGGACTACAAGGAGATCCAACCAGTCCATCGTAAAGGAGATCAGTCCTGGGTGTTCAATGGAAGGACTGATGCTGAAGCTGAAGCTCCAGTATTTTGGCCACCAGATGTGAAGAGCTAACTCATTTGGAAACACCCTGATGTTGAGAATGATTGAAGGCGGGAGGAGAAGGGGACAACAGAGGATGAGATGGTTGGATGGCATCACCAACTCAATGGACATGAGTTTGGGTAAACTCCGGGAGTTGGTGATGGACAGGGAGGCCTGGCTTTCTGCGGTTCATGGGGTCACAAAGAGTCGGACACGACTGAGGGACTGAACTGAACTGAGTCAGTTTGTATCTTTTGGTTGGTTCATTTAATCCATTTACAGTTAAGGTAATTATTGATACATATGTTCCTATTTTTTCATTTTCTTTATTGTTTTGCGTTTGTTTTTGTGGGGACTTTTCTTTCTCTTGTGTTTACTGGCTATGTAAGTCTCTTTAGAATTTGTTCCAGGGCTGGTGGTTCTGAATTAGTGGTTCTGAATTCTCTTAATTTTGCTTATCTGTAAAGTTTTTGATTTCTCTGTCAATTTTGAATGAGATCTTTGCTAGACATAGTAATCATGGTTGTAGGTTTTTCTCTTTCAGTACTTTAAATATATCTTGTCATTCCCTTCTGGCCTGTAGAGTTTCTGCTGAAAGATCCTCTGTTAATCACATGGGTTTTCCCTTGTATTTTACTTGTTGCTTTTCCCTTGCTGGTTTTAATATTCTTTCTTTGTGCTTAATCTTTCTTACCTTGATTAATATGTGTCTCAATGTGTTTCTCCTTGAGCTTAACCTGTAAGGGATTTTCTGTACTTCTTGGACTTGATTGACTATTTTCCTTCCTATGTTGGGGAAGTTTTCACCTATAATTTATTCAAAAATTTTCTCAGTGACTTTCTTTTTTTTATTCTTCCTCTGGGACCCGTGTAACTTAAGTGTTGGTGTGTTTAATATTGCCCCAAAGGTCACTGAGGCTATCCTCAACTCTTTTCATTCCTTTCCCTTTATTCTTCTCTTCAGCAGTTACTTCCACCATTCTAAACTCCAGCTCACCTATCTGTTTCTCTGCCTCAGTTATTCTGCTATTGATTTCTTCTAGAGTATTTTTAACTTTGGTAATTATGTTATTCATCCATTTGCTTATTTTTTATTTCTTTAATGTCCTTGGTGATTTTAGTAACTGTGTTAAATGCTTCTTGCATATTCTCCATCTATTTTCAAGTCTTTGATGCATATTTGCTATTATTAGTCTGAATTCTCTTTTAGAGAGCTTACTTATTTCCTCTTCGTTTATTTGGGGTTGTGAGTTTCTACCTTGCTCTTTCATTTGTGCTGTATTTCTCTGTCTTTTCATCTTTTTTTTTTTTTAATAACTTGCTCCACTTGAGGTCTCCTTTCCCCAGGGTTTAGGGTTGTATTACTTCTTCCTTTTGATTTTTGGCGTTGGAGGGAAATGTTGGTTTGCTGATTTGTGTTGATTTCTTTTTGGGGAATGACTTGTGTCTGTGTTCTAGTAGGAGGAAATCAAGTAGGTAATTACAGAAATACTAGGATATATACACACATACTTCCACACTTACAGTTATAGCCAAAGTCTTCTAAAGAAAATAGTACAGGAGATTGACATGGTTAACAAGGGAAACCAGAGGTGAAATCAACCAACTGAAAGTAAAGTTAGCTAATGCTAAATCTGGAAATCTGAGCATGTGCAGAGGGCCAACTGGGGAAAATAGCATAGACAGCTCAACAGTTTAACTAACTTGGTGAAATAAGAAAGAGTGAAGGAAAAAAGGGAGAATAAAAAAGAGAGAACAAGAAAAAGAAGAGTGGAGGGAAAAGAGAAAAGGTGGGTGCCGGGGACCAGCCCCGGCTGATCCAGGGTACTCGAAGGAGAGACGGCGTCGGCGAGGGTCAGGATACGATAGCTTCAATTAGATATTAATTAGAGATATAAAGAGTAATAGAATAAGGATAGCTCAGTAGGAAAATTCAGTGGAGAAAAGAGGCTGAGTAGCTTGGTTTACGCGGGGGACCAATAAAACTTCAAGACAAGAAGCTTGCACCACTTACGTAGGCCGCAGGCGTCCTTCCGTTCTCCCGAAGGAGAGGAGACACTGAGGCCTCCCCGGTCGGATCTTAGAAGCCCAGGCAAAATTAGTAAGCTTGGTGGGTTCCACGCTCCAGATGGAGACTCAGCCAGAGGGAGAGAGAGACATGGGGAGACCAGTATTTTGAGAAACTGATCCCAATTCTTTATTTTCCAGAGTCTGTTTTTATACACTGAGATGTTATACAAAAGTCACGTGGGGACAGCAGTCCTGACTTTTATTAAAGTCAGGTGCTTCACACAAATGTATACAGAGGTCTTAGGGGTGTTACATCATCTTCTGGCCAGGGGGGCCTGCTGACAATTTACGACCCTCTCCTTGTGACAGCGGTCAGTCAATCAGGACACTTATTTCTCCAGGGCTGATTATTCTCAAAACAGACGCCACCCAAGTAAAGTTACATTCCTACAGGGTGAGGGTGTAGTGGGTTTTAGTTAAGGAAAGAATTTACTTAGCCTAAGGTCTAACGTGATTAATATCAAAGGTTAATACTTATTTCTTCTATATATTCATTAATGTGTGTAAGGGCAGGGGATGTGGAGACTTAGCAACAAACATTGGCTCAACAAATGAAAAACCCTTCACCAATACAATTTCTAATCAGCCCATTATACTTATACTAATAGTTTTCTAACTTTTCTAAGGAACCTGTTTTTAGAAGGTTTAAAGCATCTCGTGCCTCTCACGGTTGGGAGGCTGTGAGCAATCACATGTGGCCGGACGAGCCTGTCAGGCAGGCTAGAGAACCTTCAGAGGAGTTTGTAGGTTAAAACACTCTTATCACGCCCAGGAATTATTATTAACTGGAGCTCTAGGTTAACTCCTTCTCCGAAAGAGGTGGTGGGGGACAGCCCCCCGTAAAGTCAGAGGTGTAGGTAAGAGCACAAAGTAGTAAAGTAGGCACGCTCTGGCTATGGGGGTAGATGCTCGAGGAGTTCCAGGGGGACTCCTGAGGCTCGATCCCGCCTTTGCGTATGTCGAGCCTCCTTCCTCATGACCTTTGTCATGGGCGGAGTACCTCACTCTGGCCCCCAACAGGTGGGGGTGAAGAAGAGGATTAAAAAAATAAAAATTAGAAAAGCAAAGATAAATAGACATATGTGGATAAGATTTATATATATTCAGGAATAACTACAGCCAGAAAAGAACTGTAAGAAAAGCAGTTGAATATATCAAAAATAAAATTTTAAAAAAAATCAAGAAAAATGAAGGGAAAAAAACTGATAAAGAGAAAAAAAACATTTAAAGTTAATTTTTTTGTTTTTCTTCTTTTTTGACAAGAAACACAAAAAGCAAAACTCCACAGCACTGCAAAAGGCTAATATGGAGGTAGAAATATATAGGGGGAAAAAATGTGTGATGTATAAGAAAAAAAAATAAAAATAAATCTTAAAATGAATAATTATTATATTTTTTAACAAGGAAAACAAACAGGAAAATTCCACAGCACCACAAAAAGTTAATGTAATGGTTGAAATATGTTGGGGAATAAACAGTGTGGAGAGAAAGAAAAAAAAAAATTAAAGTTCTCAAGATGCAGCTCTTGGTTGAGGAGTCTGCCACTGTGGAGGGGGTTGGGTTAGAGTCCTGTGATATTTTCCTGGTTGGGGGAGCTTGTGCCTGTGTTCTGGTTGAAGGAGCTGGGTCTCCTCTTTCTGAACGGCAGTGCAGTGTCCAGTAGTAGGTTTTGGAGTGTCTATGCTTTCAGTATGCCTTTGGGCAGTCATTCTAGCTTTTGTGATGTTCAGTTCAGTCACTCAGTCGTGTCCGACTCCTTGCAGCCCCATGAACTGCAGCACTCCAGGCCTCCCTGTCCATCACCAACTCCTGAAGTCCACCCAAACCTATGTCCATTGAGTCGGTGATGCCATCCAGCCATCTCATCCTCTGTCATCACCTTCTCCTCCTGCCCTCAATCTTTCCCAGCATCAGGGTCTTTTCAAATGAGTCAGCTCTTTGCATCAGGTGGCCAAAGTATTGAAGTTTCAGCTTCAGCATCAGTCCTTCCAATAAACACCCAGGACTGATCTCCTTTAGGATGGACTGGTTGGATCTCCTTGCAGTCCAAGGGACTCTCAAGAGTCTTCTCCAACATCACAGTTCAAAACCATCAATTCTTCAGTGTTCAGCTTTCTTTATAGTCCAACTCTCACATCCATACATTACCACTGGAAAAACCATAGCCTTGACTAGATGGACCTTTGTTGGCAAAGTAATGTCTCTGCTTTTTAATATGCTATCTAAGTTTGTCATAACTTTTCTTCCAAGGAGTAAGGGTCTTTTAACTTCATGGCTGCAGTCACCAACTGCAGTGATTTTGGAGCCCAAAAAAATAAAGTCTGACACCATTTCCACTGTTTCCTCATCTATTTCCCATGAAGTGATGGGACCAGATGCCATGATCTTCGTTTTCTGAATGTTGAGCTTCAAGCCAACTTTTTCAGTCTCCTCTTTCACGTTCATCAAGAAGCTCTTTAGTTCCTCTTCACTTTCTGCCATAAGGGTGGTGTCACCTGCATATCTGAGGTTATTGATATTTCTCCCAGCAATCTTGATTCCGGCTTGTGCTTCTTCCAGCCCAGCGTTTTTCATGATGTACTCTATATATAAATATTCTGATGCTTTACTGTCTGAGCCGCCAGGGAAGTAAGTTAAATAAGCAGGGTGACAATATACAGCCTTGACATACTCCTTTTCCTATTTGGAACCAGTCTGTTGTTCCATGTCCAGTTCTAACTGTTGCTTCCTGACCTGCATACAGGTTTCTCAAGAGGCTGGTCAGGTGGTCTGGTATTCCCATCTCTTTCAGAATTTTCCACAGTTTATTGTGATCCACACAGTCAAAAGCTTTGGCATAGTCAATAAAGCAGAAATTGATGTTTTTCTGGAACCCTCTTGCTTTTTCAATGATCCAGTGAATGTTGGCAATTTGATCTCTGCTTCCTCTGCTTTTTCTAAAACCAGCTTGAACATCTGAAAGTTCACGGTTCATGTATTGCTGAAGCCTGGTTTGGAGAATTTTGAGCATTACTTTACTATCCTGTGAAATGAGTGCAGATGTGCAGTAGTTTGAGCTTTCTTTGGCATTGTCTTACTTCCAAGGTCAGGAATGGTGGCTGTGAAGAGATACCACATGTCCAAGATAAAGGAAACCCAAGTAAAAGGGTAGGCACTGAGAGAGGGCATGAGAAGGCAGACAGACTGAAACTACAATCACAGACAACTAGCCAATCTGATCACACGGACCACAGCCTTGTCTAACTCAATGAAACTAAGCCATGCCACGTGAGGCCACCCAAGACTGAAAAGTCTGACAGAATGTGGTCCACTGGAGAAGGAAATGGCAAACCACTTCACAGTGCTAGGCATGTCTATTTCCACAGCTGCTTCAAAGTGACCCTCTCAGCATATCTGCAGTGCTGCCAGCCCCTACCTGTCCCTGGGATCCTTGCCTGTGCTTCTGTTCCTCTGTCCTGCCCTGCCCTGCTGGCCGAAACTTGCTAGGTAGATGCTTGTGTGGATTCCTCTGCATCTGAGTGACTTGTGTCAACTTCCCCCCGCCCCCTAAGTTCACCCTCTGTGCCTTGGGGCTTGTGTGCACTTGTCTCAGTTCCCGAGGTCCGCCCTCTTTGCTGTGGGGCTCGTGTGCACTTGTCTCAGCCCACTAAGCTCACCTTCTTTGCTGTGGGGATCCTGCGCACTTGTTCTGGCTCCCCAGGCCTGCCCTTTGCTTCATGGGGCTAGTGTGGACTTGTTTCCACTCTCCGTGCCTGCCTTCTGCACAGGGTTTATGTGCACTTATTTCAGGTCACCGCCTGTGCTGTTTGTTTTGGGAGTTATTTGGGGTTTTTTTTGGCTGTGCTGGGAGGGTTGTGCGGAAATAAGCAATTTTTTAAAAGTGAGACATCATATATAACAAGATTAGCCTTTGTAGTAAACTTGCATAGACCCATAGGGGTTATCTACTATAAAGTAAGGACTAGAATTTAGTCAACTTGTTACTCTACTTTCTGGGGTCATTTCTCTCGCTCTTTCACCCAAGGAAAGAAAGGACAAAACAAAGCCAAAAGAATTTTAAAAAAGGGGGGGGGAGGGGGAAATGATTAATCATTGTGGCTTTTCCCATTTCTAACCAACACCCTCAGTTCAGTTCAGTTCAGTTCAGTCGCTCAGTCATGTCGGTCTCTTTGCAACCCCATAAATCACAGCACGTTGGGCCTCCCTGTCCATCACCACCTCCCGGAGTTCACTCAGATTCACGTCCATCGAGTCAGTGATGCCATCTCATCCTCTGTCGTCCCCTTCTCCTCCTGCCCCCAATCCCTCCCAGCATCAGAGTCTTTTCTAATGAGTCAACTCTTCGCATAAGGTGGCCAAAGTATTAGAGTTTCAGCTTCAGCATCATTCCCTCCAAAGTAATCCCAGGGCTGATCTCCTTCAGAATGGACTGGTTGGATCTCCTTGCAGTACAAGGGACTCTCAAGAGTCTTCTCCAAAACTATAATTCAAAAGCATCAATTCTTTGGCACTCAACCTTCTTCACAGTCCAACTCTTACATCCATACATGACCACAGGAAAAACCATAGCCAACACCCTAATACTAGGTAATACAGTAACAGAAAAAAATGTGTAAATTGGATAATTAAGAATGAAGCATTTGTTAAATATATATTATGTATTGTGATAAATAGTGACAAGTCTTGGAGGAAATATTCTAGGAGAGGAGAGAGATGAAAAAGTAAAAGTATCCATAACATTTTCAGTGCTATAGCATTAGAGAAGTGTTGCATCATTAGTCCAATAACCACCAAGAGATAAATAAAAAAGTAACCTTCAAACCTATGTATATATACTCACTATAATTTTATTGGCTTTATTTACAATTATGACTACAAACCCATTGGCTGCTGCACAGTGCATGAGGGAGTTTTTCCCTCTGGTCCTTTTGTACCTTGTAATCGAATTGAAGATATCCCTAAATTATCTATATTTTTCTAAATTACTTTAATGGAAGATTCACAGGAACTTAAGAGGTATTCCATATTTATTTGCTGTTTCATAGCACACTCACAGACAAATAAAAGGAACTAGTCTAAAGAACAATAGTACTTCAAAAAAATTTAAAATCTCACAGGTAAGCATTGTTTATATATATTGCCATTTTCTTCTCCAGGGGATCTTCCCAACCCAAGGATCAAACCCAGGTCTCCCACATTGCAGGCAGACACTTTAACCTCTGAGCCACCAGGAAAGCATATATATATATATATATATATATATATATATATATATATATATAAGCATTGTTATATATATATATAGAATATATATATTCTATATTTAGAAGCATATATATATATATATAAGAATAACAATGTTTACCTGTGATATATAGATATAGATATAGATATAGATAAAGAGAGAGAGAGAAAAAGAGAGAGACATATTTATATGTGTGTGTGTGCATGTCACTTAATTGAGAAAAATAATTTAGGTAAATGTTGAAAAAATAATTGGGAGTTTGAACAGCATTTTATTTTTACAAAAATCTTTGATCATAGTAAATTCAATCTACTGCTGCTCAGCATTATTAGTTCCACTTAGTAGTTGAAGAAGGAGGCTTAGAGAAAATGAACTGCTTACAGCAGGATACAAGAGCCTTGATGTGCATGCTCAGTAGCTCAGGCATGTTTGACTCTTTGCAATTCCATGGACTGTAGCCTGCCAGGCTCCTCTGTCCATGGGATTTTCCGTGCAAAAATGCTGGAGTGAGTTGCCATTTCCTACTCCAGGAGATTTTCCCAAACTAGGAGTCAAACCCACGTATCATGTCTCCTGCATTGGCAGGTGGGTTCTTTATCACCAGGGCCACCTGTGAAGCCTGGATCCTCATCTTCATAATCATTAGATGAGTCATCTCTTTAATGGTTCATATTGTTCCCCACTTATACCATTAAAATAATGTATTGAAATTAAAAGTCCTTTAGGTAAAATATATTTTCACTGGAAGACATCGGATTATGGGTAAAAGATGACAGTTCTACTATATTCAGTATCTGCTCCTAGTTATATTGCATCAAAGTGGTGGCACTATTCAAAATGTGTATTTCAATAAGCAGATCATCTATTAATCACATTGAGTTATTCAATATGTCTACAGATAACAACCAAGTTTCCGAAGTGTTTCTTGTGTTGCAATAGTGACCTGTAAAATATTATTTAGAATGATTAATAAAAGGAGAACACTTTATTTAATAATAACTTCTCATCCTATATTTAGACACCCACTAATTTTGCCTCGAATTCATTTTCTGTATGTCCATGGTGCAAAGAAGGAGAGTCATTGAAACTGTTAAAAAATGATTAAGACTATGCCTGCCATAATTAAGAACCTTGTTTTGTTTATATTTCAAAAATAAATGTTTGCTTCCAATGGGCATTTGTAATTTTCACCTATAATTTAGACTTTATCCAAAAATTTTGTGTACCATAGAGGAGGGAAGGGACTTACCTAAAGTTTTACAGGTAAATGGCATAGATGGCATAAAACCCCATATTCTGTATGGAGATGGGAAAGACCTGGTAGTACATTTATTGGATCAGTAGATGAGGTAGCATAGCTGTTTTGAGCATGGAAAATGGCATCAAATGCAGGTTCATATATTAGGTTGCTATTTAATTATCTTAATTATTTTGTAGAATTAACTGTCCTGTGCTGTGTTTAGCCACTCAGTCATGTCTGACTCCTTGCAACTCCATGGACTACATCCCGCCAGGCTCCTCTGTCCATGGGGATTCTCCAGGCAAGAATATTGGAGTGGATTGCCATGTCCTCCTCCAGGGGATCTTCCCAACCCAGGGATCGAACCCAGGTCTCCCGCATTGTATGCAGATTCTTTACCATCTGAGCCACCAGGGAAGCCTGTAGAATTAATTGATTCCCCATTTTTTGGTTTATCCATATGTAAAATGAATATCAGAGTAATAATTATTAGTAATAACTAAACATGGGCTTCCCTGGTGGCTCAGAGGTTAAAGCGTCTGCCTGCAATGCAGGAGACCTGGGTTCGATCCCTGGTGTCGGGAATATCCCCTGGAGAAGGCAATGGCAACCCACTCCAGTATTCTTGCCTGGAGAATCCCATGGACAGAGGAGCCTGGTGGGCTACAGTCCACGGGGTTGCAAAGAGTTGGACACAACTGAGCAACTTCACTTTCACTTTACTTTCAAGCATGAGTTAAACGCATTTGAAATGTTTACAAAAGTTTCAGGCATAAGACAGGCTTTTACTAAATACCTCTTTAAATATAATAACACCATTAATCTAAAAGGATTTACAAGATTGTATCTGGAATAAATCCTGTATAAACTACATTTTTATTCATGTTTAAATACTTCAAAACTTAGAAAGTGCCATTAAAGATATATTATGTTCTGCATCATTTCAGATGAAGTAAATTTCTCTTGTGTGTTTTGAACTCACCTGAACCTCACGGAAAATCAGAACAATGTCACAGAATTTGTTTTCATGGGACTGTGGTGTAATAAGCAAGTAGAGCTACTGCTATTTTTCTTGTTCCTGCTCTGTTACCTGACTGTCTTAATGGGGAGTTTTATCATCATGCTCACCATCACCTGCAGCCATCTAATGCAACAATCGATGTACTACCTTCTCTGGCACCTCTCCCTCATGGATGTCAGCTACACCTCCATGGTGGTCCCCAAGCTAATCAAGCACTTAGCTGCAGCATGAAGAAATATTTCCTATAACAGCTGTATGACCCAACTCTTCACTGCCCACTTTCTGGTGGGTGTATCCACTAAGCCATCTTGGTGTCCATGGCTTTTGACTGCTATGTCACCATCGTCAAGCTCCTGCACTACATGGTGGTCATGAACAGACAGAGGTGTGACATGTTGATCATCCTGCCCTGGGCTGTGGGTTTTTGGCATTCTATTGCTCTGCTGCTGGTAGTACTCAGTTTACCTTTCTGTGGTCCTAATCAGATAGATCACTACCTATGTGATGTGAAGCCACTTTTGAAACTAATGTGCGAAGATATTCATGTTGTTAATATCTTAATGATTGCAAATTCAGGGATGGTGGTGGTCCTTGTTTTTCTTGTCCTATTAGTTTCTAATATAATCATATTATATAATCTTAGATCATACTCCTCTGCCATGTGAAAAAAAGCTCTCTCAACCTGTAGTTCTCACGTAATGGTTGTAGCTTGTTTTTTGTTCCTTGTATCTACATTTATGTTCTACCTGCAGGTAGTGAAAATAAGGATAAGGAAATGTCTGTGCTTTACACTGTGTCCCCATGTTGAACCCTCTCATCTACACCCTGAGAAACATGGAGATGAAAATCGCCATGAGGAAGGTATAGTCTAAAGTAGTACATTCAGAATTAAAGTGAGTAAGGTGATACTCATTGCACTTCTGGTCAGTGCCCACAGGATATTTATTAATTTAAATAAATAGGAAAACTATATAAGTTTTTGGAGAAGTTGGACCAAAGATGCTAGTCACTGTTATTTATACTGAAATCTGCACTTTAAAGGGTCCAACTAATTCTGAGTGCAATCACATGGATTTGAGGTATGCATAAATGTCTTTCTGAAGCACATCTCTGATCATATCACAACTTTCTCCAAAAAATGACTGGAACCCAATTTTCCTTGAAATAGAATCCAACTTTCTCACTTTTTGAAATCAAATACCTTCTCAAATTTGTCCATGTTTGAGCTTACTCAGAATAGGAGAAAACATTGCTTATTATTAGAGAAATGGACTCCAAAATTGCAATGCAATATCACCTCACACTAGTCAGAATGACCATCATCAAAAAATCTACAAGCAATGGATGCTGGAGAGAATGTGGAGAAAAGGATACCCTCTTGCACATCTGGTGGGAATGCAAATTTATAAACCACTGTGGAGAACAGTGTGGAGATTTCTTAAAAATCTAAGAATAAAGCTAATATATGACTTAGAAAACCCACTTCTGGGCATATATCCTAAGAAAACCACAATTTTAAAAGACCCATGTACCACAGTATTCATTGCAGCACTACAATAGCCAGGATATGGAATCAACTTAGATGTCCATTGACAGATGAATGGATAAAAAAATTGTGGTACATATATGTAATGGAATATTACTCAGAGATAAAAAATAAAAGAGAACAAATTTTGGTCTAGTGAGGCAAATGAACCTTGAGTCTGTTATGCCGAGTGAAATAAGTCAAAAAGAGAAATCAGATATCATATATTAACACACATATATGAAATCTAGAAACATGGTGCTGATGAAACTACTTACCGGGCACAGATATAGACACAGACATAGAGAACAGACACGTGGACACAGCAGAGGAAGGAGAGGGTGGGATGAATTGGGAGAGTATCACTGAAGCATAAGCATGCCCATGAGTAAAACAGTAGGCAGTGGGAATTTGCTATATAATGTAGGGAGCTCAACCCAGTTTCTGTGACAAGTTAGAGGGGTGGGAAGGGGTGGCGGGTAGGAGGATGATTCAAGAGAGAAGGGACATATGTATACACCCAATTATTAATGCATCTCGTGGTGAAAGTAAAGATTGATACTGTAAAGAACAGTACTGCATAGGAACCTGGACTATTAGGTCCATGAATCAAGGTAAATTGAACGTGATCAAACAGGAGATGGCAAGAGTGAGCATCAACATTCTAGGAATTAGTGAACTAAAATGGACAGGAATGGACAAATTTAAATCAGATAACCATTATATCTATTACTGTGGGCAAGAACACCTTTGAAGAAACAGAATGGGCAATTAAAAAAAATTATGTCTGCTTCATTAATTATGTTAAAGCCTTAGACTGTGTGGATCATAAAAAACTGTTAAAATTTCTCAAAGAGATGGGACTACCAAACCACTTTACTTGTCTCCTAAGAAACTTGTATTCAGGACAAGAACTAATAGTTGGAATCAGACATGGAACAATAGACTGGCTCAGAATTGGGAAATGGAGTATGTTAAGTCTGTATATTGTCACTCTGTTTATTTAACAGAGTACATCATGTGAAATGCCAAGATGGATGAATCACAAGATGGAGTTAAGTTTGGCAGGAGAAATATTAATAAACTCAGATATGCACATGATACCACCCTAATGGCAGAAAGCAAAGAGGAACAAAAGAGCCTCTTATGAGGGTAAAAGAGAAGAGTGAAAAAGCTGGCTCATAACTCAACATTCAAAAAATGTAGATTGTGGCATCCAGTCCCATCACTTCATGGAAAATAGACAGGAGGAAATTGGAAAGAGTGACAGATTTTACGTTCTTGGGCTTCAAAGTCATGTGGGCTGTGACTGAAGCCATGAAATTAAAAGACAAACTTAGACAGCACATTAGAAAACAGAGACATCACTATGCCAACAAAGGACCATATAGTCAAAGCTATGGTTTTTCCAGTAGTCATGTACAGATGTTAGAGTTGTATCATAAAGAAAACTGAGCACTGAAGAATTGATGGTTTTAAACAGTGGTGCTGGAGAGGACTCTTGAGAGTCCTATGGACAGCAAGAAGATCAAATCAGTCAATCCTAAAGGAACTCAACCTTGGATATTCTTTGGAAGGACTGATGCTGAAGATGAAGTTTCATCACTTTGGCCACCTGATGAGAAGAGCCGACTCATTGGAAAAGACCCTGATGCTGGGAAAGATTGAAGGTAGGAGGAAAAGGGGGTGACAGATGATGAGATGGTTGAGTGGCATCGTGGACTCAAAGTTCATGAGTTTGAGCAAACTCTGGGACACAGTAAAGGACAGGGAAACCTGTCATGCTGCACTCCATGGGTCACAAAGAGTGAGAAAGTACTTATCTACTGAACAACAATTACAACAACAACATGAATGATTCATGTTGATGTATTGCAGAAGCCAATTAAACATTGCAAAGCAATCATCCTACAATTAAAAAATAAATAAGAAGTCATTGCTGCTAAGTCGCTTCAGTCATGTCTGACTCTTTGCGACCCCAGAGATGACTGCCCACCAGGCTCCCCCGTCCCTGGGATTCTCCAGGCAAGAACACTGGAGTGGGTTGCCATTTCCTCCTCCAATGCATGAAAGTGAAAAGTGAAAGTGAAGTCGCTCAGTCGTCCGACTCTTAGCGACCCTATGGACTGCAGCCTACCAGGCTCTTCCATCCATGGGATTTTCCAGGCAAGAGTACTGGAGTGGGGTGCCATTGTTACAGCAATATAAAGTGCACTGTTCCATTAATAGGCTTGGGGTCAGGTGGACCTGGGCTTCCCTGGTGGCTCAGAGATTAAAAAAAAAAAAAAAATCCACCTGCAATGCGGGAGCTGCAGGAGACTTGGGTTCAATCTCTGCATTGGGAAGATCCCCTAAAGGGAACATGGCAACCCACTCCAATATTCTTGCCTGAAGAATCCCATGGACAGAGGAGCCTGGCAGACTCAGTCTATAGGGTTGCAAAGAGTTAGACATGACAGAAGTGACTTAGCATGCATGCATGCAGGTAGACCTGTGTGACTACTGTCTCTGAGTCTTAGCAATTTGCTTTAATTATATGCATCCTCTCTCTTCAAATATCTATGAAATGAGTATTATTTGCACTCCACAAAGAAGTAATATTCCTTCAGCTAATACAATTGAAGTTTTAGCAGGGTATATGGCATAACATTGACTCATGGCTGGCATTTTTGTCTTACCTCCATTTTCTTCTGATATTTCCCTTTGCTTGGATACTTTCACCCAGTTTGTTTGGACCTCTCTCTGTTCTCCAAACATAGACTAAATCTCATTCATAGGACTTTATCTCTGGTATCTCTAGTTATAATGCCTTCACCCTTATGTTTTAATGTCCCTGTCTTACAAATAATTCATGCTCATTTTCTTATTCAAAAGATGTTGTAGATCTATCAATAGATCAGAAGTATTTCTAATTCTTGTCCCACTTTTTGTTGCTATCAACTGTGTATTCACTCTATTTCAAATAGTTCTATACTCCATCCTAGTGTTTTTTCTTATGAACTGTGTTTTTCCAGTTTGACTAAGACAGAAGCTTATATGTTATATCTTTATTTTTGTATATGTCTCTTTTTTAGCAATGCATCCATGCAAATTAAGAGGTTAATGAACAGTTATTGAATTAAAAGATTATCTTCTTATTTGACTATGTACACAATTTTTATACAACTTGGAATTTTACTTGTGTCATTAATAATCATGCATTAACAAGAATGTAAGAAATGTCAGAAAGACCCTGATGCTGGGAAATGTGGAAGGCAGAAGGAGAAGGGGATGACAGAGGATGAGATGGTTGGATGGCATCAGTGACTCAATGCCTATGAGTTTGAGAAAACGCCAGGAGTTGGTCAAGGACAGGGAAGCCTGGCATGCTGCAGTCTACAGGGTTGCAAAGAGTCGGACACGACTGAGTAACTGAACAAAAATGTCAGAAAGACTAAAATTTTAACAGAAATCCCCATGTGTCTATTGGAAGGAATGGAATCTAGCAAGCTCATAACCCCGTATAATGTCTTTTTACTTTATGCAGTAAGGAAGTATCGCAAATGTATTATTTATTTCTCCCTGCCTTCTATGGCCACTTCTTAGATCTCATTTCTGACACCTCCTTAGTCATGAATTAAGATTTGTGTTTTTTTCTCTTGTTAATCTGTCTTGTGTCACAGCCAATGACAAAACCTCTAGAGACATAGAAAGGAAATCCCATCTTCTGCCATGAGAAAACAAACAAGCAAAAATAATATTTTTTATTATAATTTGTTTTATTTTCTCAAAGGTCTACAAGATTTTATTGGCAAAAATATAACAATATTATATACTAAGCCCAAAAAATAAATATTTAACTAATATTAGTTACCTATTCATTGGATGTTCTTTCTAGAATTCACTTTCCAGGCTGTAGCACAAAGCATAGCTTAACATCTTTGAAAACACCTGCCAAATAGATGCCTGACATGCAAATCTAAAAACAGGATGCTTAAAACACATTAATGTTTGTAAATGAAATTCTATTCATTTACATAGCAATTTGTTTAATTTAAAAATCCACTATTATAAACATTCATTAGAAGAATTCCTTCAACAACTAATGAACACTAATTTTAAAAGGCACACTTCTGAAGGCCCCTATTGCCATAAAGTACCAGACTAGAATAAATTTTAGAAGTCTTAGAAGAAATTCAAAGGAAAGATTGGAGGCCAAAACTAGCTGCGAGTGGTGGAGTTCTATGTGAATTCCAATTCAGTCACCATCTTCTTATCCTTCACCATTTTCTTCATCCTTGTAGCTATTTCTAGACATCCACTGAGAGGATTAGTTTAGACACTTCTATACTAGTCTAGTGTTTTCTTCAACATCAGAGAGAGAACTATTTTTATGGCATAACATCATCTAGAGATTTCTAAAGATTTGTTAGTTTGTTGGGAAAACATCCCCGTCTAACTAATTACACATCCATTGTCTTATATATTTCTCTCTCTTTTTATTTGGTGAGAACATTTAAGTTTTGCTCTCAGAAAATTTTACCATAATTTATGTTAAATCCTTAGACCTTATTCATTTTATAGCTGAAATGTTATCATCTTTTACCAATTTCTCCCCGTTTCTTACATCACCCACTGATAACCACTTCTTTAACTTATGCACATATGAGTTTGATTTTTTTTCCCAAATAACACATATAAGTGATACATTCAGGTATTGGGGTTACCAGACATTTGGTACTGTCCAAACTGAACATAAGACATCTGGCCCACACTAAAAGTTCCTTGAAATTTGGTTCTCTCAAAAATGTCCATGAACAATTTGGTCCATGGCAAATGGTTTTGGACAAGACCAAATATTGAGGACTGTTTGGCCTGGACCAAATATAGTAAGCCCTCTACATACAAACCATCAAGTTGTGACCTTTCAAAGATGTGAACATGTGTTTGTATGTCCAGTTATGTAAAGCATGAGTGAAATTAAAGCTTGTCTTCCATCTTTGATTGCTAAAGATCCTTCAGCTGTACTATCTCCCATCCACTCTCCCTCCTGTCATACTGTCCTAATGTACTTTTCAAGGTACTATAAGATTAAAAGTACTTTCCTTGTTGTTGTTGTTGTGTGTGTGTTTTATGTGTTATTTGTGAGAAAGTATATTAAACCTATTACACAATAATACCATATAGCTGATTGTGTTAGTTGGGTACCTCAGCTAACTTGTTGACCTTATGAACAAAGTTAAATTTAAAAATACATTCTCAGAATGGAACTCATTTGCATGCAGGGGACTTACTGTAGCTATCTTACAGATACTTCAGTTCAGTTCAGTCGCTCAGTCGTGTCCGACTCTAAGCGACCCCATGAATCGCAGCACGCCAGGCCTCCCTGTCCATCACCAACTCCCAGAGTTCACTCAGACTCACGTCCATTGAGTCAGTGATGCCATCCAACCATCTCATCCTCTGCTGTCCCCTTCTCCTCCTGCCCCCAATCCCTCCCAGCATCAGAGTCTTTTGCAATGAGTCAACTCTTCACATGAGGTGGCCGAAGTACTGGAGTTTCAGCTTTAGCATCATTCCTTCCAAAGAAATCCCAGGGCTAATCTCTTTCAGAATGGACTGGTTGGATCTCCTTGCAGTCCAAGGGACTCTCAAGAGTCTTCTCCAACACCACAGTTCAAAACCATCAATTCTTCAGCGCCTAGCCTTCTTCACAGTCCAACTCTCACATCCATACATGACCACAGGAAAAACCATAGCCTTGACTAGACAAACCTGTGTTGGCAAAGTAATGTCTCTGCTTTTTAATATGCTATCTAGGTTGGTCATAATTTTCCTTCCGAGGAGTAAGCGTCTTTTAATTTCATGGCTGCAGTCACCATCTGCAGTGATTTTGGAGCCCAAAAAAATAAAGTCTGACACTGTTTCCACTGTTTCCCCATCTATTTCCCATGAAGTGATGGGACCAGATGCCATGATCTTCGTTTTCTGAATGTTGAGCTTTAAGCCAACTTTTTCACTCTCCACTTTCACTTTCATCAAGAGGCTTTTTAGTTCCACTTCACTTTCTGCCATAAAAGTGGTATCATCTGCCTATCTGGGGTTATTGATATTTCTCCCGGCAATCTTGATTCCAGCTTGTGTTTCTTCCAGTCCAACATTTCTCATGATGTACTCTGCATATAAGTTAAATAAACAGGGTGACAATAGACAGCCTTGACGTACTCCTTTTCCTATTTGGAACCAGTCTGTTGTTCCATGTCAAGTTCTAACTGTTGCTTCCTTACCTGCATACAGATTTCTCAAGAGGCAGGTCAGGTGGTCTGGTATTCCCATCTCTTTCAGAATTTTCCACAGTTTATTGTGATCCACACAGTCAAAGGCTTTGGCATAGTCAATAAAGCAGAAAGAGATGTTTTTTGGGAACTCTCTTGCTTTTTCCATGACCCAGCGGATGTTGGCAATTTGATCTCTGGTTCCTCTACCTTTTCTAAAACCAGCTTGAACATCAGGAAGTTCACAGTTCACATAGTGTTGAAGCCTGGCTTGGAGAATTTTGAGCATTACTTTACTAGCGTGTGAGATGAGTGCAATTGTGCGGTAGTTTGAACATTCTTTGGCATTGCCTTGGGACAGGACAAAATGTCCTGCAAGGAGCATTTTCCTTTTTCTCTCTGACCTATTTTATTTAGCATAATGCCCTCAACATCTACCCATGTTGTTACAAATGGCAGGTTTTCTTATTTCTCACAGATGAATAATATTCCACTGTACATATATATGCACAAATTTGTTCTTTTATTAAGCCAGGGTCAACACAGTTTTTCTCCATTAGTTAGTTATTATGAATAATATTGTACAAAGTAATCATCATTTCAAAGTAATATTTCTTTCTCTGAACTAAATTATCAGTTTTACAAAACATTTTGAATTTATTAAACACCTATTAGATGAGTGCTTCACATGAAAATACACAGAACAATTTATTTTACTTCACAGAACTTATTGTACAGGTTATAACATCACCAACTCAGTGGACATGAGTTTGAGCAAGCTCTGGGAGTTAGTGATGGACAGGGAAGCCTCGCATGCTGTAGTCCATGGGGTCGCAGAGCCAGACACGATTGAGCAACAGAACTGAACTGATGGTACCTTTACTACAAATATGCTATAGTTTGAAAAGGGATCAGCCACAGGTAAATAGGACTAGCAGATAAATACATCAGAGGAGGATAGAGAATTTTTCTTATATTTGGGGGTTCCATATTCCTGTCCAGTTCATATATTAGACCAATAGTACTTAGAATGTTTTCACATGCAAATGGTCCTGAGGGAGTGTACTGTGGCACGTGTATTATGGTGACCAGGAAGCCAAAATCTTATGTTAGTGAGACATGTTTATGATGTATTGGCTTTGTATTCTATATGTGGTTCTGTAGTGTAGTAGTGAAGTTGCTCAGTTGTATCCGACTCTTTGCGACCTCATGGACTGTAGCCTACCAGGCTCCTCCATCCTTGGGATTTTCCAGGCAAGAGTACTGGAGTGGGTTGCCAATTCCTTCTCCAGGGGATCTTCCTGACCCAGGAATCGAACCCAGGTCTCCCACATTGTAGACAAACGGTTTTACCGTCTGAGCCACCATATATGATTCTAGTAGCTGCTTTTGCTTTTAGGGTTATAGAAAATTGAAGTTCCTTGCCCAGAGATGTTGGGCCATGTGACTTGTTAGAGGTTGTATTCAGGCTCTTGAATGGAAATGGAAACTCTCTGTAGTTAACTATGTATTAGCCTGGAAAGCAAGAATGTTCCTTGACTTCACTTTTTTCTTAGGGGGAAGGAAGACACTTGGTAGCCCCTGCTTCCTCTCCCCAGTATCCTGGCTCCATGCACTGAATATCCCCAGGGTCGGCCAACAGCACACTACTCCACATGCGCAAGTTCTTTCTGATTGGATTCTCAAGTATTATTAGCATTTTATGTTCCTTGAATTCCTTAACTTTCATTACAATTTATATGGTAAATTTATAGCATGTATTATGATTTAACTTCATTCACCACAACTACACCTAAATCTTAAGAATGGGCAAGACACGATATACTTTGATAAAGATATTTATTTTCTTCCAACTGCAAAAAATTTTGCTGTTGTGTTCAGACTTTCTTGAAGCTTCTTTCTTTTCTTACAATTAGTTATTTTCTAAGCTGCTTCTTATTCTGCATGCAAATATTTTTATACATTACAATCATCATGTTTAAAACTATAGTCACCATATTTTACTTAAATCTTTAGACCTTATTCATTTTATAGCTGAAACTATATATCCTTTTACTAATCTCTCACTATTCTCCCCACCCACAACCCTGGGCAACTACTTTTCTACTTTCTGCTTTTATGAGTTTTACTTTCCTTTTTCTGTTGTTGCTGTTTTTCTTAGATTCCACATATAAATTATATTTAAAGCTAATTATACAAAACATAAAAAGCCTAGAGCCTGCTTGCTAACATCTTCTATATTTCTCTATCTGAGCTTCCCAGGTAGCTCAGTTGGTAAGGAAGCTACCTGCAATGCAGGTGACACTGCTTTAATTCCTGGGTTAGAAAGATCTGCTGGAGAAGAGATAGGCTACCCACTCCAGTATTCTTGGGCTTCCCTTGTGGTTCAGCTGGAAAAGAATCTGCCTGCAATGTAGGAGACTGGGGTTTGATCCCTGGGTTGGGAAGATCCCCTGGAGAAGGGAACAGCTACCCAATCTAGTATTCTTGACTGGAGAATTCCATTGCCTGTATAGTCCATGGAGTCACAAAGAGTCAGGCATGACTGCATGACCTTCACTTTCACTCTCTAGATTTCTATCTGGGGTTCCCTGCTGGTTCAGGTGGTAAAGAAGGTGCCTGCTATTCAAAAGACTTGGGTTCAATCCCCAAGCCAGGAAGGTCCCCTGGAGAAGGGAATGGCTACCCACTCCAGTATTCTCACCTGGACAATTCCATGAACAGAGGAATTCATGGGGGCCACAAAATGTCAGACACAACTGAGTGACTAACAATTATTTTTCACTTAGGTCTCTATTTAATCCTGTTAAAACAATAATTCACTTCTATCTTCTGTTAAATTTTACCTTCCATTATAATGATAAATTGCATTCTCTTAATAAAATATTTGACAAACATGCACAGTGCGCATTAATTAATTAAAAGCTAGAAATTTATATACTTATATTTTAAAATCCATTTTATGATGAAAACAGATAGCACATATTATATGATTTTGAATTATATGTTTAGTTAATATGAATTAACTAAAGTTCATTATGTATATCATCTTGATGAGCCCTCATAACAAGTGAATAACATGAAGATTATATTCAGTCCCATTTTACAGACAAACATTGAGACCTAGGATTTCATCTATCTTTCCTGAAGCTACAGGGCTGTAAAGTCATAGAGCTAGGATTTGGATTAATGCAGACTGAGTCCAGAGATTCTTCTATTAATTTTTATAGTCTGCCACACATCTTGAAGCTAATGTAAGTGCAGTTCATGAACACTGCATAAATTCCTAATGCTTCCTGAGTATTAATCCAAGTTGCAGATATTTGAAATAAAGGATAAAGTGGATTAGAGGTATTTATTACTGGCTTAGAAGACTTATAGAAATGGTTTAAAACTTTTCTCATGGTACTTCTTAGCAGAACAGTATCAAACATTTGTTTACTTCTCTAATCCTTGTATTTATAATATGTACATTTTAAATGCACAGACCTAGTTTTGTGCCCTTTTGTGCGATGGAAGGATGAGAACAAGAAGCACTGGGAGCACACCAGGCTCTCTGTGTCATAGGATGAAGTGATCCTTAGGACGTCCATGGTTCCTCATTTAGGTGAATCACTTTTGAATTTGGATGCTAACTGCAAAGGTATAATTGGATGGATATTGTATCATAGGAAGTTAAAAGAATCATGCAATGTTTTCAGTTTTAGTTTGATCACAAGTACTTTGAGTGACAGAGGATGAGACAGTTGGATGGCATCGCTGACTCAGTGGACAAACATGCCTGTCTGTGTGCATGCTAAGTGGCTTCAGTTGTGTCCAGATCTTTACTACCCTATGGACTATAGCCTGCCATGGGATTCTGCAGTCAAGAATACTAAAGTGGGTTACCATTTCCTTCTCCAGGGGATCTTCTCGACCCAGGGATTGAACCCACGTCTCTTATGTCTCCTGCATTGGCAAGCAAGTTCTTTACCACTAGTGACCCCTGGGAAGCCCCAGTGGGCATGAGTTTGAACAAACTAACATAGTAAAGGACAGGGAAGCCTGGTGTGCTGCAGTCCATAGGGTCACAAAGAGTTGGACACGACAGGGACTGAACAACTTTGAGCCACATAAAACCTTCTAAGTATTTTTTCATGTTTAACTTCTGTATAACCTATTCCATTAACTTACTTCACATTTCCAACAAGCTACTAGCTTGTTTTATTTTCTTTTATAACTTCTACCTTCATTCATTCATTCCTCTGGAATCCATATAATCTTAAACCCTTGTATAGTGGTGTGTGTTTGTGTGTGTTCATGCTGGTGTTGTAGATAAAATTATTTTTATGAGGGAATCATTAAATTTCCATTCATACACACACACACACACACACACACACACACACACACACACACACACATATATATATCTCCCTCCTCAAGCATGACATGTAAACACTGAACTTTGCAATTTCCTAGAAATTAAAATAAATGAGAACAAGAAAACTCATTTCATTTTACTAAATTTATTTCAATAAACTTTGACAAGGGGACATGGGTTAGAATTGATAAATTTGGAGGACTAGCCCCAGGTCTAGGACCAAATGAGATTTTTGACTGCAATAGTGATTACTGCAGTGTTTGTGTAATGGTCTTCTGAGTTGGTGAACCCAGCTGAAGGTGCTGGTATCATTGCACCTGGAATGCGCATAGAAGTTTCACACCCTCTCTCTACAACATCCCTAAATATCTCTTTTATCTGGCACTTCTAGACTTCCATATACTATATTTCTATCGATCAAATTTATTTGAGGAGAGCTGCCCAGATGGGAGTAAAAGGATCCTCAAAAAATCACCTCCTCTCACAAAAACACCAAAATCATGAGTAATTGCTGAACAAACTGGAACCTATCATAAATGACATCTCAGCACCAAGACCTGGCCCCACCCAACAGCCTATAGCCTCCATTGCTGGGACACCCCAGACTGAACAACAAACTGAGTGGAAGACACAGAAGACAAGCTGTCTAAAGACTTTACGAGCCCACAGCCACCTCTAGACTTGCTCCTAGACATAGTCCTAGCCCATCAGAGGTCCATGTCCTACTTTGACCCACCAGTCATCAGGCACCTGCTCCTCCCGCCAGGAAACCTACAGGAGCCTCTAGACTAGACTCACCTACCAGGGGGATGACATCAGAGTCAAGGAAGCTACAGTCTAACAGTCCTGACACCACTGGCTTCTAGCCCTTGGGTAATGAGATGAGAGTCCACTGCTGGGACACATAGGACATCTTCTACAGAGGACCACTCCTCCAAGGTTGAGGATCCTCACTAATTTACTATATACATAAAAATATAAATATAAATTTAGACAAGATGGAGGAATATGTTTCTGACATAAGCACAAGATAAAACCTCAGAAGTACAACAAAGTAATGTGGAAATAGGAAACCCACCAATGAAAGAGATCAGAGTAATGACAGTAAAGATAAAGAACTTGGGAGGAAAATGAATGTACAGAGTGAGAAATCATAAATTTTTAGCAAACAATTATAAAATATAAAGACCGGCCAAGCAGAATTAAAGAATGCAATAATGGAAATGAAAAATACACTAGAAGCATAAAGACTAGACTGAATGAGACAAAAGAATGAATCAGTGGGTCAGAAGAAAGAGAGGTAGAAATCACTTCAGCCAAACAGAAAACAAACAGGCAAAAAAGAATCAAAAGAAATGAGGACAGTTTAAGAGTCCTTTGAGACAATATCAAGCATGTTAATATTCACATTATAGCGGTCCCAGGAGAAGAAGAGTGAGAGAAATGGCCTGAGAAAATACCTGATAATAAAATGTTTTTCTTTTATTGAAATCACAACTCTTACTGATGGCTTTCTGACCCTAAGTTTGTGATATGAACAATGGAGAATGATACTTAATGTTCAAAGAAAATTTATAAATAATGTAATACTTGTCATTTACCTTTTTTTTTAATTCATATTATTTCTTTTATATGATATTATACATGTTTTAATGCCTTTCTCCCAAATCACCCCCCTCCCTCCCTCTACCACAGAGTCCAAAAGACTGTTCTATACATTTATGTCTCTTTTGCTGTCTCACATACAGGGTTGTCGTTACCATCTTTCTAAATTCCATATACATGCGTTAGTATACTGTATTGGTGTTTTGTTTTACATTCTAAAGTAGTTTCATACCATAGTGTTATTGTCAATTACCACCAACAATAATGTGTACAAATTTGTAGAGTATTTAATAAAAAAAAAAAAAAGAATTTAGTTATATGTAATGAACACATATGGGCTTCTCAGGTGGCTCAGTGGTAAAGAATCTGCCTGCCAATGCAAGAGATGTAGGTTCATCCCTGGGTGGAGAAGATACCCTGGAGAAGGAAATGGCAATCCACTCCAGTATTCTTGACTGGAGAATCCCATGGACAGAGGAGCCTGGCGGGCTAAAGTTCATGGGGTTGCAAGAGTCGGACATGACTTAGTGACTAAACTGCTACCATGCATAATAAAAAAGGTGTGTGCCTATCTATCTGTCTATCTGTCTATACTATTGTATATATAACTAATGTATATATGCCAATTTATATAAAAATATCATATATATGTATATAGACAGAAAGATGGATATATAGTCACTCACAATACCTGTCTCAATAAATGGTAACTGGTATAGTCTTACAGGTATTCTTAGCCTAAGTTACAAAAAATATCCTTTTGATCCTTGCATCAGTTGAATGAATGTTGGGTTTCTCACACATCTTATTGATCACCTGAAATCACTTTCCTACTACACAATTTTCTAATGGCATTTTTCATCTGGTCATTTCTCAAGGTATAGATTAAGGGATTTAACATGGGCATTATCATAGTGTAGAATATAGCAACTGCTTTATCAATGGGTAAACCAGTTGCTGGTCTCAGGTACTCAAATATGCAGAGTAAAAAGAAAAATACAACTGCTGCGATATGGGAGACACAGGTTGAGAAAGCTTTTTGCTGAGCTTCCAAACTCTGGGTTTTTAAGTGCCAGGGTCCAGCCCCAGCAGGATCCAGGGATACCCTCAGGATGATGGCATAGGCGAAAGGATAGCAAAGCGGAGAGAACAGAGGCTTGATCTTCCTTGGTTTACACAGAAAGCCAATAAAGCTCCTGGCACAGAACTTGCTCTGTTCACAGAGGCCGCAGGCGCCCTCTCGGTGGGGTGAGGACGCAGGACGCCTCCCCCCACACCCCCCCCCCCCGGTGAAGACACAGGGCGCCTTCCCAATCGGGTCTTAGAAGCCCAGGCAAAAAAGTGAACTCAGAGAGCCCCTGTGCCCCAAGGAGTCATCCTGAAAGAAGAACAGAGAGAGAAAAGGAGAGAAAATGAAAAAAGAATGACATGGCGAGACCAAGCTTCGGTGAGTGAAGCCCATAACTTTACTTTCAAAAGGAACTTTTATACCTTGGCTTGTACATAGAGGGAAATGAAAGATGTAAAGTCATACAGAGTCAGCCCAAACATTACATCTGTTTTGTCTTTATCGAAACCAGGATTTTTTCTGCATACCTTTCCCATAAACAATGTTGTGTACATTATCTTCTGGCCTTGGAGGCCTGTGGACATTTTATGACCCTTTTTTGATAAAGGCTGCTCAACCAGAAAACTTATTTTCCCTTGAAGTGTTTTTTCTTTATATTTCTAATCTATGTCAGCCTTGGAAAGTGCTAAACAGAGTTACATTCTCACAGAGCAAAGGTGCAGTGAGTTACAACACAGAAAGGACCAATTAGCTCAAAGGTCTGATATGGTTAATTTCAAGGCTACTCCTTGTTTTTCTTACATTCCAACTATGTTAACTAATGCACTCCCAGGTGCACAATGGATAAGGGATATGGGAACTTAGCAGCAAGCATCGGCTCAACAATGAAATCTTACACCAGCACTACTCTAATAGTTTTTAACTCTTTGAAAGGCTCCACATTTTTAGAATGTTTTAGGCTTCCCATGTCTCTCAAGGTTGGGAGGCTGTGAACAATCACATGCGTAGCTGCAAGAGTCTGGATAAAACTGTCAGGCAAGCTAGAAAGTCATCAGAGTTGTTTGAATTGAAACACACCTATCATGCCCAGGAGACTTATTAACTAAAGCCCTAAGTTGAATTTTTCCAGAGTCAACTGGTCGGGGATTGCTCCCTGTTAATGTCAGAAGAGTTGGTGAAAGGCACAAAATAGTAAGACGACAGATTTTGGTTTTGGGGTAGATGCTCGAGCAGATCCAGGGGGTCCCTCGAGTTCTGATCCACCTTGCTCATCAGATCTCTTCCACATGACCTTGTCATGGGTGGGATCTCCCATGGTAGCTCCCGGCATTTAAAGAGTGCAGAATGACTGCATATGAACCAATCAAGAGGAGAAAGTTTACCAGACAGATAAACCCACGGTTGGCAGCAACAAAGAGCCCAGAGTGTTGGTATCAGTGCAGGCAAGATCAAGCAAAGGGTTCAGATCACACATAAAGTGATGTATGACATTAGGGCCACAGAAGGGTAATTTGTTGATGAAGAGAATCTGTATGGTTGCATGAAGAAATCTTCCCACCCATGACACTCCTACTAAAAGGCCACAAACCTGCCAGTTCATGATAGTGGTATAATGCAAAGGCTTACAAATGGCCACATAGTGGTCATATGCCATCACGGTAAGCAGAATGATGTCAGTTCAATTCAGTTCAGTTCAGTTGCTCAGTATAAATATATACATATATGTATGTACATTTGTATGTATATGGACAGAAAGATATACAAATAGTTCAGAACAATCCCTGTATTAATAAATAGTAACTGTTATAATTTTGCTACACTTCTATCATCATCTCCTGGCTATATATATCACAACCATTAATAACATGGTTAGAGAGGTCAGTTACTTTCTAGTTACTGGTTCTTCAATGTTAATGTTTGGGAAAAAACACTTTACTGCTTGTTTTCCAACATGCAAAATGGGGATGATAGTAGTGCCTACGTTTCCATATTGTTAAAAAGCTTACTGCTGAGTATCACTGAATCTTAATATTTATTTTACTTTCTTTTATTATGATGAAAGATTATGAATCCTTATACAATGATGGAGCCAGTAAAACTAGACTCTACTTTGGAAGAGCTTTTCAAATATGCAAACAGTAGCCCAAGGCTATATTTTTCCTCTCTTTTCTTGCCTCCATTTATTCTCCTCTCCTTGTAGAATCAATCATTTGCAGTTTTATTTTTATCTCATAGGTATTCTTGGCTGAGGTCATCAGTAATGTCCTTTGGATTTTATTTAAGTTGAATGAATGCTGGGTTCCAGGCACATTTTATGCATCACCTGAAATCACTTTCCTACTGCACAGTTTCCTAATGGCACTTTTCATCTGGTCATTTCTCAAAGTATAGATTAAAGGATTTAACATGGGAGTTATCATAGTGTAGAATACAGAAACTGCTTTATCAACAGGTAAAGTAACTTTTGGTCTCAGGTACACAAATAAGCAGGGCACAAGGAACAGGATAACTGCTGTGATGTGGGAGACACAGGTGGAGAGGGCCTTACGTCTAGCCTGTAAGCTATGGGCCCTTAGGGAGCGCAGAATGATCACATAGGAGCCGATCAAGAGGAGAAAGTTTGAAAGACACATTAAACCAGTGTTGGCAGGAACAAAGAATCCTAGAATGTGAGTGTCAGTGCAGGCAAGATAGAGCAAAGGGTTCAAATCACACATAAAGTGGTCTATGACGTTAGGGCCACAGAAGGGTAAACTGATGATGAAGAGGAGCTGTATGGTTGAATGAATAATGCCCCCCACCCATGCCACTCCCACTAGCAGCCCACACAGATGCCGATTCATGATGGTCGTATAGTGCAAGGGCTTACAGATGGCCACATAGCGGTCATAGGCCATCACAGTGAGCAGGATGACATCAGCACCTCCAAATATATGTTCCCCAAAGACTTGGGTCATGCATTCGTTGAAAGGGCTGGTTTTCTTTTCATAGAAGGAATCTATTATCACTTTAGGGGTACTGACACAGGAATAGCAGGCATCAATGAATGAGAGGTGGCCCAAGAAATAGTACATGGGGTACCCCAATAATGGGCTGGTGATGATGGTGACCATTGTGAACACATTTCCTACCATAGAGATGATGTAGACAACCAAAAAGACAACAAATATGATTTTCTGCATCTTTGGATTCTGTGAGAGTCCCAGTAGAATAAACTCCATCACGTTGTTTGCATTATCCATGTATCTTATATTATTATTAATTATGTTACCTGAAAAAAGTCACAATTTATTAGCTCAACCTTAAATTAAGTGTCAATGTAAGAAATAATAAATACTTAGATTCTATTGAGTTCTGAATTTTAATAATATTTTTAAGATAGAAAAAAATTTCTGATCTTTTGAAGATTATTCAAATTCTCTCCTGGGTGAAGGTGATTTTTAATATATAGACATTCAAACCCCTATGCAGACAGAAGCAGGAGATGATCTCTAGGCCCTTAACCATGTGAGATAGCTCACAACCTAATGTGATTCAGTAGATTTCATGTACAGTGGCAACAAAGACTGAAAAGAAGGATAGAAAACGCATGCAAAGTCTGTGAATTCAAAGCTAAGGAATTTCACTTTTACTGTTAGGAAATGGGAAGACAGCACAAGTAATTGAAAATATGAGTGTAAGATAGAGAGGGATTCAAAAAGAGGGTTTCTTGGGTATAACTCTAGTAAAGGTGTTTGTATGTCTTGAATGAAGTGGCTTGAGGTTCATTTTGGAGATGGAAACCAGAGAAAAGAACCCCTGGCAACAGATTAGTTGTAATTGTTGACAAAGTATAACAGGATATTGCTCATGGGAAAGTAACGAAAGGATACAGGAACTACTGCAATACATTTAATAAAGGATATCGCCCAAATCTGGGCTTCTCTTGTGGTTCAGTGGTAAAGATTCTGCCTGCAATACAGGAGATGCATCTAGACTCGTGTTCCATCCCGGAGTCAGGGAGATCCCTTGGAGCAGGGCATGACAACCCACTCTAGTATTCTTGCCTGGAGAATCCCTTGGACAGAGGAGTTTGGTGGACTACTGTCTATAGTGTCACAAAGAGTCTGAACTCATTCACAACTGGGCAAGCATGCATCACTTAGGGCTTCAGGATGGGGAACATATGTACACTTGTGGCAGATTCATGTTGATGTATGGCAAAACCAATACAATATTGTAAAGTAAAAATAAATAAATAAAAATTTAAAAGTAATAAAAAATAAATAAATCCAACAGCTTTTTAATAGCTAATTACATACTTTTAATGGTTTGAATTGTGGTGTTGGAGAAGACTCTTGAGAGTCCCTTGGACTGCAAGGAGATCCAACCAGTCTATGCTAAAGGAGATCAGCCCTGGATGTTCTTTGGAAGGAATGATGCTAAAGCTGAAACTCCAGTACTTTGGCCACCTCATGCAAAGGGTTGACTCATTGGAAAAGACTCTGATGCTGGGAGGGATTGGGGTCAGGAGGAAAAGGGGACGACAGAGGACAAGATGGTTGTATGGCATCACAGACTCGATGGGCCTGAGTTTGCGTGAACTCCGGGAGTTGTTGATGGACAGGAGGCCTGGCGTGCTGCAATTCATGGGGTCGCAAACAGTTGGACACGACTGAGTGACTGAACTGAACTGAACTGAATGGTTGATTTCCATATGCATGGCATGGTAAAAACCTGTGTGGATGTTATTATTTCATTAGTTTTGCAGATGAGAAACAATCTCAGAAAATCATGTTAATAATGACAGTAATAATAGAAATCTTATTACTGTAAACTTCCTGAACACTTACTTTACTCTCAGGTATTTTGTAGGCATTTGTTTTTTAATTCTTAACCCAAACTTATGAGATGATTGCTACCCTCATTTTATGCTTATTTCTCACATTAAGAAATATGAAGCATAGAGAACTTAAGAATCCTGTCTAAGATCAACCAGATAATAAATAACAGAAGCGTGATTGGATTTTTTTCCTCCACATCCTTAACCCATGCTCTACATTGTCATAATAAACAATGCTTACTAAACTCCTTTCGATATGATCATAATAACTATAATTATTTCAATTCAACATCAGAGGCAAGTATATATGAAGGAAACTGATCATCAGACACAGATACACATACACACACAAACACTAGATACACACACAGTATAACTTATTGATGGTGGTGGTTTATTCACTAGATCGTGTCCAACTCTTGCGACCCCATTGACTATAACCTGCCAGGCTTCTCTGGCCAGGAGATTCTCCAGACAAGATTACTGGAGTGGGTTGCTATTTCCTTCTCCAGGGGATCTTTCTGACCCAGGAATTCAACCTGGGTCTCCTGCATTGAAGGCAGCTTCTTTACTGACTGAGCTATGAGGTAAGACTCTAATATTGATAGCCATGTGGCACTTCTTTCATTGAAGGTCTACCTTATCCTCTTCTCTTCAATTCCAATTATCTTCTCTCTCCAATTCCAATCAAAAACATAATCCCACAGACTCTCTTGAAAAGTATGGACAATGACAACCCCAGTGGTAAAACAAATTGGTTTGAGAATCAGAAAAACAAGGTAAGAATCTTGTTTTTCCCCACTTGCAACTTCATGATCTGAGGTATATTTCTTGGCACCTTACATTTTGTTTCCTCTAAAATCAAGTGAGAATATTAATGACCACCTCACAGGCTGTTATAAGAAGTGATTGAGGAAACATTTATGAACATATCCATCACACACTTCAGGACACACAAAGGACCTTGACTTTTTTTTTTTTTTTTTGCCTGTGCACCCAGGAATAGGGGAAAATCGACATTTTGAGCAATAATACAGAGAAACATTTAACCATGCTTTAAACTTAGGAAGAATCATCTTGAACTTTACTTTTAAAGAAGCCACAGAGACCCATATTAGGCACAGTGGTTTATCCCAGGAAGAGTTCTTCATGTTTGTGTTTGAAATAAACAGGTTATGATTTAATATTCACATTATATCTTTTTGTGTGTACAGTGATTTTAAATTTTGTTTGCTTTGTCATGATCAGTCTTCATTATTAAATAAGTATCTCACAGTAAATGAAGAGTATCTGGTATTAGTAAGCTGGATCTTATAAATTTCTTTATCTCTGTGAGCCTCAAATTTTTTCATCTTCAATTTAGATTAATGATACTTACCAATTAATTACCTCTTGAAGAAAGGGGTGAAGATGAAATGCTCTATTACGATATTTAAAGAGAGTTGCAATATGATGATTACTGTATATGGTAAATAACAATCTTTAATAAGCACCAGCTCTATTGAAAAGCTTACCTTCTGGTTCTAAATTATTTAATGATATTTGAGGGTGTTCAGAAATAACCCTGTCTTCAAATCGACCTCCTCTTGGGCTAAGTAGCTTTCAACATGAAAAATATGATACATTCAAAACAGAATATTCAGTCTCACAGTCGATAAGTCTTTTAATGAGTCTAAATCTTTCCTTCTAGCCTACAGCCTCAAAAAATTTCACAGAAAACCTGGAAGTTGAATTTAGAATGGATTCACTCAGAACACTATGGAGAAATGATCATCTGTAGATGGCTTTCGTCCCATAGGCAGAAGGCAGAATGCGTGGTGGAAACACATTCAAAAGGGTCACTCCAACCTCAATGAACCTTGCTCTGGAGAATGTAAATAACAACAACAAAAAAAATTTTTCACCTGTGATGCAAGGATATTTAAAGCAGTTTCCACAAAAGTCCAAGGACTTTTCTTGTAGAATCTGTCTTCTCTCCCAGGAATTAATTATCTCTTTTGATAGAAAGGATTTGCCTTGGAAGCAGGTATTCTGGAGAGACAGACCTGAGAAACACTCATTCTTGAGTGGGGAATTGTATTCCCTGCAGTTCAGTTCAGTTCAGTCTCTCAGTCGTATCCAACTCTCTGTGACCCCATGGACTGCAGCACGCCAGATCTTCCTGTCCATCACCAACTCCCAGAGTTTATACAAACTCATGTCCATTGAGTCGGTGATGCCATCTGATCATCTCATCCTCTGTCATCCCCTTCTCCTTCCACCTTCAATCTTTCCCAGCATCAGAGTCTTTTCAAATAAGTCAGTTGAAAAGACTCAGTATTCCTTGGACTTTCAAACAAAATGTGTGGGTCCCCTTTCTCTGTCTGAACCTGGGTTTCTAAGAAAACTTAATCACACGTGGCTAGAAAAGATGGCTTAATTCCAGCATGGGGACCTGTGACATAACGTATGCACTCATGTTGAAAAGAGAATTTCTATTTTCTTATAAATATTAAATCTTTTCTTAAAACCTAGTACTGATTTCTTGAGAGTTAGATCAGTGAGGGCATAATATTGTTGGAAGCTATTTCAAAGTGCCTGAAATAAAAACTTTTTTAATTTCCCCCACATTCTTCTGAGGGCAATGAAAGTAAACAGCAAGTCTAATAGAATCCAGATAATTGATCTCTGGGATCCATATGGTGATCAGCATTGAACAGAAGGCAATAGTAAATAAACATTTGGAGAGATATCTAAAGCATGAGAAAGGAGCCATAAATCAAACTACAAGTATTTTTTCAGATTATGGCCACTTTGTATTACTTTTTAAAGTTATTCTAGTGGCTGATGATGTTGAGAATTTTTAAAAAGGTTGCTATGAGTGTGTCTTCTTTTTGCAGGAGGGGTTTCTTTTCAAGTTCTTCATGCAATTTAAAAATTGAGTTCTGGGTTCTTATTTCTTGCTATAAGTGATTTTTATATAGTCTGGGTATATGTATATTGTCATTTGTATTATACATATGAGATATTTGTATATAAAATGTTATGAAAAAATATATATATAATTAAATATATATACAAACTTTTTTTTCTCCTGGTCTGTGGCTTTCCTTTTATTTTTTAAAAGGGATGACATCTGATGAACAGGAAAGCAACAGGCTTCTTCTTCTTTTATATTGTTTATAGTTCATGTTTATTGTAGTGTACCTCATAAATACTATTTTACCTCAAGGTCAAAAACATTTCTTCTAGAATTTTTATGTTTAGATTTCACATCCAGTTCTCTGACTTATTTTCCATGAATATTTTTGTGTATAGTGTGAAGGAGTGATTGAGGTTCTTTATTTTTCTTTGTATATGAATATCCAATTAATCCAATATTGTTTGAAAATATATGTGTGTGTTTGTATATATATATACATATTTGCATTGAATTAGTTTGATAGCTTTGTTAGAAAATTTATACATTTAGATCTGTTAATCAACATTGTGTTTCAATAGCACACAGCTTGGTTAGTGGGAAGTTTATAGTATGTCTTGAATTTAGGTAGAATCATTTCTTTTTTTGGAGAATGATTTTCTATTTCAGATTTTTAAAAATAATATCTTTCTATATAAATTTCAAAATAGGATTGTCAGTTTCTTAAAATATTCTGGGGGCATATCTTCCCCTTTACTTATGTTTTTATTGAAGTATATTTGGCTTATAATTTTCTGTTAGTTTCAAGTGTAAAGCAAAATGATATAATTATATTGAGTTGGCCAAAAGGTTTGGTCAGATTTCTCCAACAACTTCTGGAAAGAATAGAATCAACTTTTGGACCTACCCTGTATATATTTTAAAAATTTATACCTCAACTTTCCTATTTTTACTAGCATTTTACATAGCATTTTGTTTTCAATTTCAATTTCTATTTTTGCATAAATAATTTTGATATTTTGTGTTGACGTTGTATGTTGTGACATTGTTAAATTAACTGAGTAGGTATATTGGATTATTTTTAATGTCCTGAATATATATACCTTTATAATGATTCTATCTATGCATTGATATATTTTTTAACTGTTTTCTCGTCTCACCTTTATATCTTCTATTTCATTTTCTTACCTTTGCAATAGCTGTAATCTAGGTTACCTTGCAGAAGAGAAATTCAGACTGGCCTAACTTGTTCATTTACAATCTTAGAGACAATTCACCATTAAGTATGATGGTAGTTGTAGTATGTATACAGATGCTCTTTATCAGGCTGGGAAAATTCCTTTCTATTCTTCATTTTCTAAAATATTTTTATTCATAAATCTGAAATGAAATTTATTAATTTGTATTAATTCCAAGTAGGGAAAGGAGTACATCAAGGTTGTATATTGTCACACTGCTTATTTAACTTATATACAGAGGATATCTTGAAGAATGCCAGGCTGGATGAAGCACAAGCTGGAATCAAGATTACCAGGAGAAATACCAATAACCTCAGATATGCAGATGACACCACCCTTATGGCAGAAAGAGAAGAAGAACTAAAGAGCCTCTTGATGAAAGTAAAAGAGGAGAGTGAAAAAGTTGGCTTAAAATTCAACATTCAAAAAGTTAAGATCATGGCATGCAGTGTTATCACTTCATGGCAAATAGATGGGGAATCAATGGAAACAGTGAAGGACTTTATTTATTTATTCATTTATTTGAGTTCCAAAATCACTGTAGATGGTGACTGCAGTCATGAAATTAAAAGACACTTGCTCCTTGGAAGTAAAGCTATGACCAACCTAGACAGCATTTTAAAGAGCAGAGACATTGCTTTGCCAACAAAGTTCTATTTAGTCAAAACTGGTTTTTCTGGTGGTCATGTATGGATGTGAGAGTTGGACTATAAAGAAATCAGAGTGCCAAAAAAGTGATGCTTTTGAACTGTGGTGTTGGAAAAGACTCTTGAGAGTCCCTTGGACTGCAAGGAGAGCCAACCAGTCAATCCTCAAGGAAATTATCCCTGAATATTCATTGGAAGGAATGAAGGTCAAATACTTTGGCCACCTGATGTGAAGAACTAACTTATTGCAAAAGACCCTGATGCTGGGAAAGATTGAAGGTGGGAGGAGAAGAGGACGACAGAGGATGAGATGGTTGGATGGCATCATGGATTCAGTGTCCATGAGTCTGAGCAAGCTCCAGGAGTTAGCAATGGACAGGGAAGCCTGGGGTGCTGCAGTCCATGGGGCTGCAAAGAATTGGACATGACTGAACTGAACTGCTTCTGTTAGGTCCATACCATTTCTGTCCTTTATCGAGCCCATCTTTGCATGAAATGTTCCCTTGGTATCTCTAATTTTCTTGAAGAGATCTCTACCCTTTCCCATTCTGTTGTTTTCCTCTATTTCTTTGCATTGATTTCTGAGGAAGGCTTTCTTATCTCTTCTTTCTATTCTTTGGAACTCTGCATTCAGATGCTTATATCTTTCCTTTTCTCCTTTGCTTTTGGCTTCTCTTCTTTTCACAGATATGTTTAAGGCCTCCCCAGAAAGCCATTTTGCTTTTTTGCATTTCTTTCCCATTGGGATGCTCTTGATCCCTGTCTCCTGTACAATGTTATGAACCTCATTCTATAGTTCATCAGGCACTCTATCTATAAGATATAGGCCCTTAAATCTATTTCTCACTTCCACTGTATAATCATAAGGGATATGATTTAGGTCATACCTGAATGGTCTAGTGGTTTTGACTACTTTCTTCAATTTAAGTCTGAATTTGGTAATAAGGAGTTCCTGATCTGAGCCACAGTCAGCTCCCAGTCTTGATTTTTTTTTTTTTTTTTTGACTGTATAGAGCTTCTCCATCTTTGGCTGCAAAGAATATAATCAATCTGATTTTGGTGTTGACCATCTGGTGATGTCCCTGTGTAGAGTCTTCTCTTGTGTTGTTGGAAGAGGGTGTTTGCTATGACCTGTGCATTTTCTTGGCAAAACTCTATTAGTCTTTGCCCTGCTTCATTCCATATTCCAAGGCCAAATTTGCCTGTTACTCCAGGTGTTTCTTGACTTCCTACTTTTGCGTTCTACTCCCCTATAATGAAAATGACATCCTTTTTGTGTATTAGTTCTAAAAGGTCTTGTAGGTCTTCATAGAACCGTTCAACTTGAGCTTCTTCAGCATTACTGGTTGGGGCATAGACTTGGATTACTGTGATATTGAATGGTTTGCCTTGGAAACGAACAGAGATCATTCTGTCATTTCTGAGATTGCATCCAAGTCCTGCATTATGGACTCTTTTGTTGACCATGATGGCTACTCCATTTCTTCTGAGGGATTCATGCCTGCAGTAGTAGATATAATGGTCATCTGAGTTAAATTCACCCATTCCAGCCCATTTGAGTTCGCTGATTCCTAGAATGTCGACATTCACTCTTGCCATCTCTTGTTTGACCACTTCCAATTTGCCTTGATTCGTGGACCTGACATTCCAGGTTCCTATGCAATATTGCTCTTTACAGCAATACCTTGCTTCTATCACCAGCCACATCCACAGCTGGGTATTGTTTTTGCTTTGCCTCCATCCCTTCATTCTTTCTGGAGTTATTTCTCCACTAATCTAATGCCTAGTTTTCTGTGAGTATAGTTTCAGTGTGTCTGCCCTCTGATGCCCTCTTGCAACACCTACCGTCTTACTTGGGTTTCTCTTACCTTGGATGAGGGGTATCTCCTCATTGCTGCCCTTCCTGACCTTTAATGTGGGATAGCTCTTCTAGGCCCTTCTGCACCCATGCAGCCATGGCTCCTTGGACTTGGGGTTGGTCCTCCCAGCCGCCGCCACTGGCCTCGCGCGTGGGGTTTCTCCTCCCGGCCACCACCCCTGACCTCGGACGTGGGGTAACTCCTCTCATCACCGCCCCTGACCTCGGACTCAGGGTAGCTCCTCTCAGCCGTCCCCCTTGACCTCAGACGTCGGGTAGCTCCTCTCAGCTGTACAAAAAAGATCTTCATGACCCAGATAATCACGACTGTGTGATCACTGACCTAGAGCCAGACACCCTGGAATGTGAAGTCAAGTGGGCCTTAGAAAGCATCACTACTAACAAAGCTAGTGGAGGTGATGGAATTCCAGTTGAGCTATTACAAATCATGAAAGATGATGCTGTGAAAGTGCTGCACTCAATATGCCAGCAAATTTGGAAAACTCATCAGTGGCCACGGGACTGGAAAAGGTCAGTTTTCATTTCAATCCCAAAGAAAGGCAATGCCAAAGAATGCTCAAACTATCGCACAATTGCTCTCATCTCACATGCTAGTAAAGTAATGCTCAAAATTCTCCAAGCCAGGCTTCAGCAATACATGAACCGTGAACTTCCTGATGTTCAAGCTGGTTTTAGAAAAGGCAGAGGACCCAGAGATCAAGTTGCCAACATTCGCTAGATCATAGAAAAAGCAAGAGAGTTCCAGAAAAACATCTATTTCTGCTTTATTGACTATGCCAAAGCCGTTGACTGTGTGGATCACAATAAACTGGAAAATTCTGAAAGAGATGGGAATACCAGACCACCTGATCTGCCTCTTGAGAAATTTGTATGCAGGTCAGGAAGCAACAGTTAGAACTCAACATGGAACAAGAGACTGGTTCCAAACAGGAAAAGGAGTACGTCAAGGCTGTATATTTTCACCCTGTTTATTTAACTTCTATGCAGAGTACATCATGAGAAACTCTGGACTAGAAAAAATACAAGCTGTAATCAAGATTGCTGGGAGAAATATCAATAACCTCAGATAGGCAGATGACACAACCCTTATGGCAGAAAGTGAAGAGGAATGAAAAAATCTCTTGATGAAAGTGAAAGACGAGAGTGAAAAAGTTGGCTTAAAGCTCAACATTCAGAAAACGAACATCATGGCATCCGGTCCCATCACTTCATGGGAAATAGATGGGGAAACAGTGTCAGACTTTATCTTTTTGGGCTCCAAAATCACTGCAGATGGTGACTGCAGTTATGAAATTAAAAGACACTTACTCCTTGGAAGGAAAATTATGACCAACCTAGATAGCTTTTAAAAAGCAGAGACATTACTTTGCCAACAAAGGTTCGTCTAGTCAAGGCTATGGTTTTTCCTGTGGTCATGTATGGATGTGAGAGTTGGACTGTGAAGAAGGCTGAGCACCGAAGAATTGATGCTTTTGAACTGTGGTGTTGGAGAAGACTCTTGAGAGTCCCTTGGACTGCAAGGAGATCCAACCAGTCCATTCTGAAGGAGATCAGTCCTGGGACTTCTTTGGAAGGAATGATGCTGAAGCTGAAACTCCAGTACTTTGGCCACCTCATGCAAAGAATTGACTCATTGGAAAAGACTCTGATGCTGGGAGGGATTGGGGGCAGGAGGAGAAGGGGACGACAGAGGATGAGATGGCTGGATGGCATCACTGACTCAGTGGATGTGTCTGAGTGAACTCCGGGAGTTGGTGATGGACAGGGAGGCCTGGCATGCTGCGATTCATGGGTTCGCAAAGAGTCGGACACAACTGAGCGACTCAACTGAACTGAACAACAATTAAGAACAGTACTGTAATCATCTTTAATAAGCATCAGCACTATTGAAAGGCTTACCTTCATCTTAGTGATATTTCAGGGTTCTCAGAAATAATCCTGTCTTCCAATTGACCCCTTCTTGGGATAAGTAACTTTTGATATGAAAAATATGGCACACTTAAAAGAGAATGTTCAGATAATTTGTATCAAATCAACAGTAGATAAGTAAGTCTTTTCATGAGTCTAACTATTTCCTCCTAGCATTAACCTCTAAAACTTTCTACAGAAAACCCTGGACTTGAATTTAGAATGCATTCATTCATAACACGATGTAGAAATTATCTTCTATACATGGTTCTGGTTCCACAGGTAGATGGCTAAATGCATGGTGAATATACTTTGAAATGCTTTTTTTACGCTTGACAAACTTTGCTCTAGAGAGGTTAACAACAACAACAATAAAATAAAAATACATGAAAATGTCTATAAAATGCATGGATATTTAAACAGATTTCCACACATTCAAGGACCTTGTCTTGTAGCTTCTTTTTCTCTCCCGGGAATTAATTACTTCTTGGCTTTGTCTTAGAAGCAGGTATTCTGGAGAGGCATACATGAGAAACATCCATTCTAGAGTGGGAAATTGTATTCCCTGCACTTGAAACCAAATCATGTGTGTCCACAATCTGTATATAAATCTGAGTTTCAAAGAAAATTTAATGGCATGTGATAGAAAGAGTGTCATATTTCTAGCATGGGTACCTGTAATGTATAGTCCACCTGTGGATTCATCTCAAAGAGAAAACTTCTATTTTCTTATTAATATTAAACTTTTCTGGAAATCTAAGACTGATTGCTTGTAAGTTAGAGCAGTGAGGGCATAAATTTAGTGGAAAACATTTCAAAATGCCTGAAATCAAAACCTTTTATTCCCCGTTCATCAGAGAGTAATGGAAGTAAACAGAAACTCTAATAGGATCCAGATGATTAATATCTGGAACATGTATGATGGTCAGCATGGAACAAACTGAACATCTGGAGAGATATCTAAAGCACAAGAAGGGAAGCCTACATCAAACAATTTCTTTCTACATTCTGATCATTATGTATTATTTTCTATTTATTTATGCTAAGAGTTATGAAGTGATAAGTTACTGAAATTTTTGTTTGCATTTCTTGATGACTAATCATTTTGAGAATTTTTAGAAACATTTTTATGGGTATATGTTTTCATTGGGAAATTTATTTTCAGGTTATTTGCACAATTTAAAAATATGAGTTCTGAGTTATCTTTTTGTTCAGTCGCCAAGTCATGTTTGACTCTTTGCGACTCCTGGACTGCAGCACACCAGTTTCCCTCTCCTTCACTGTCTCCCATTGTTCAGATTCGTGTTCACTGAATCAGTATCTTTAACTTAGTTGTTAATGATTTTTATGTATTCCAGACATATGTGTTTTGTCATATTTATTATACATATACAAAGCATGAGGTATTTGTATACAAAATGTTATGCAAGATTGATCGATTATACATAAACACAGTTTTCCCCTAGTCTGTGAATTTTCTTTAATTCTTCAAAGTCTTTCATTTTTTTGGTAGTTTTATGGTTTGTGCTTCTTATATCATATCTAATAAATACTGATGAACTTCTAGATCTCTTTGCCTTTTCCTACTGTTCACGGGGTTCTCACAGCAAAAATACTGGAGTAATTAGCCAATCCCTCCTCCAGACTACCTTATCTTCTGAGAAATCTGTATTCAGGTCAAGGAGCCACAGTTAGAATTGGACATGGAAGAACAGAGTGGTTTAAAACTGGCAAAGGAGTATGTCAAGTCTGTATATTGCCAGCATGCTGGTACAACTTATACGCAAGCACATCATGAGAAATCTGGGCTGGACAAATCACAAACTGGAATCAAGATTGCTGGGAGAAAAAATCAACAATCTCAGATATGTGGCAGAAAGTGAAGAGGAGCTACAGAGACTCTTGAAGGTGAAAGAGGAGAGTGAAAAGGCTCGCTTAAAACTCACCATTCAAAAAACTACAATTATGGCATCTGGTCCCATCACTTCATGGCAAGTAGATGGGTAAACAATGGAAACAGTGACAGATTTTATTTTCTTGAGTTCCAAAGTCATTGTGGATGGTGACTATAGACATGAAAATAAAAGACACTAGCTCCTTGGAAAGAAAACTATGACAAATCTAGTCAATGTATTAAAAAAGCAGAGGCATTACTTTGCCAACAAAAGTCCATATAGTCAAAGCTTTGGTTTTAAAGTAGTCATGTTCAGATGTGAGAGTTGGATCATAAAGTAGGCTGAAGGCCAAAGAATCATTGCCTTCAAATTGTGGTGCTGGAGAAGATTCTTTAAAGTCCCTTGAACAGCAAGGAGATCAAACCAGTCAAGCCTAAAGGAAATCAACCCTGAATATTCATTCGAAGGACTGACAGGGAAGCTCTAATACTTTGGCCACCTGATGCGAGAATACAACTCATTGGAAAAACTCTGACCCTGGGAAAGATTGCAGACAAAAAGAGAAGGGGACAGCAGAGAATGAGATAGCTAGGTAGTATCACTGACTCAATAGAGGTGAATTTGAGCAAACCTCTGGAGTTTGTCCCACTAAGGACATTGGGGCCTAGCATGCTGCAGTCCATGGCATCGCAAAGAGTCCACCAAGACATACCAACTGAACAACAACCTCACAATAAAAATACTTCTAGAATTTTTATGGTTTTAGATTTTCCATCTAGTTCACTGACTTATTTTGCATTAATATTAGTGTATAATGTGAAGTATTATTGAGGTTCATTTTTTTTGCAAGTGGATATCATATTGATCCAGCATTTGTTGAAAGATCTATTATTTCCGCACTGAATTTCTTTGATATATTTGTTGGGAAATTCATACATTTAGATTTTTATGAACATTCTAATATGTTTAAATAGCACATAACTGTTTTGTGGTAATTTTATACTATGTCTTGAATTCAGGTAGAATAAATCTTTTTTTGAGAGTGATTTTCTACCATGAGCTTCCAGACCAAACCAAGTTTCTAAAAGATCAACAAGACTAAGAAATGGATCACTTAACTCAGAAATCTGATTTTCTGTGTAGGTTAGTAAATGCTTTGTATTGTAGGATTCACCTGTATAAAATACAATTCATCTGTATAAAAATTCCCCCAGATATGGCCATATGATTTCTGTAATTTGGTTTTGTTATCATGTTGCTGTTGGTTTGCTCACTCAGTCAAGTCAGACTCTTTGTGACCCTGTGGACTGTAGCCCACCAGACCCCTCTGTCCATGGGATTTCCCAGGCAAGAGTACTGCAGTTGGTTGCCATTTCTTTCTCACAGAGATTCTAGAATTCAGTAAGTTTGTGGCTTGATTACTGTCATTCTAGGCCTTATATGTGAATTCTGAAAAAGTTTCCATATAAGCAATTGCATCTTTCCATCCTCATGAAGGCATAAAAATAGCTGTTAAATACCAGTGAAATACTGACCTCTTTGTCCCTCAGGCTCATATAATGGAAAAATTGCTGGGGTCATAGCTAAGTTAGTGCACACATGGCCTTGAGCACAAGAGAATCCTAAAGTACTTCTTCCTATCCATCCAAGTAGAAACCACGGCCATACACTGGTGTAACTAATCATGACCTGAGATACGGGTATAATAGAAACATGACAGAATCTGTTCTACTGGGGCTCTCATAAAATCCAAAGACACAGAAAATCATATTTGTTGTGTTTTTGGTCATCTACATTGTCTTTATGGTAGGAAATGTGCTCACTATGGTCACCATCACCACCAGCTCTTTATTAGGTTAACCTATGTACTAGTTCCTGACCCATCTCTCTTTTGTTGACACCTGCTATTCCTGTGTCACTATTTCCAAACTGATCATATATTCACTCTATGAAAACAAAATCAGCCCTTTCAATGAGTGCATGATGCAGATCTTTGGGGAACATGTCTTTGCAGGTGCTGATGTCATCCTACTTATTGTGATGGCCTATGACCCTGTGCAGCATCTGCAAGCCCTTGCACTATACGACCATCATGAATCAGTGGCTGTGTAGACTGCTAGTGGGAGTGGCATGGGTGGGAGGCTTTCTTCATTCATCCATAGAGCTCCTCTTCATCATCAGATTACCCTTCTGTGGCCCTGCTGTTATAGATCAAAAACAGTCTAGGACTACTCTTAAATATTTGGTATTTTATTAAAACCAAATTGGAGCCAGTTTCACAAGCTTGATTATTGTATAAGTATTCATAAGGTTTCATCCCAGTAAAATAAATTAAAGAAATTAAAAAATATAGTGATGAAGCTTCCCTGGTAGTTCAGTGGTTAAGAATGTGACTGCTAATGCAGGGGACACTATTTGACCCCAGTCCAGGAGGATTCCACATGCTGAAGGGCAACTAAGGCTGCTTGCCATACTATGGAGCTCACACACCACAACTACTGAAGCCTAAGTGCCTAGAGCCTGTGCTCCTCAACAAGAGAAGCCATCACAGTGAGAAGCCTACATACTACCACAAAGAGTAGTCCCGGCCTGCCACAATCAGAAAAAACCCACACACAGCAATAAAGTTGCAATGTAGCAAAAATTAGTTAATTAAAAATAAATGCACAAAAAAAAGCAAAGATAAAACAGTGATATTCAGCAGTAATTTTTACAGCAATATAAAAAGGCGAGCACTTATATTATCTTCATTTTACAGGTGGGTAAACAAACGAAAGGAGTGCATTCCAAAACAGAAATATTGAAGAACATGTAACAGGAATCTAACTGACATCTCAGATCATGCACTTAAGTGCTGTGAGAGATGGCCAAGGCAATGATGATGGAAGGGGAGCATAACAATACTAATTAATATTTATTGATTTAGGGACTTGAAAGACTATCTATCCATTTCCCTGTCCACATACATACATACATAGGCATATATATATGTTGTGTATATATATATATATTTTTTTACATGTGCACACATATAAATAATATTCATACATTTAATTAGTTATATAAGGTGTATATATATATATATTTATGTTCATTAACTATAATTCTAACAATTATATGAAAAATATAATATATATACCCCAAATATATATATATTAACTTGCAATTATTTTCTCTCATTCTAAGGGTTGTCTTTTCATTTTGTTTATGGGTTCCCTTGTGGTACAAAAACTAAAATTTAACGAGATTTCATTCATTTATTTTTGCTTTTATTTTCATTACTCTAGGAGGTGGATCCAAAAAGATCTTGCTGTGATTTATGTCAAAGAGTTTTCTGGTTATGTTTTCCTCTAAGAGTTTTATAGTGTCTGGCCTTACATTTAAGTTTTTAATCCATTTTGAGTTTATTTTCGTGTATGGTTTTAGGAAGTGTTCTAATTTCATTGTCCAGTTTTCCCAGCACTACTTATTGAGGAGACTTTTTTCTCCATTATATATTCTAGCTTACTTTGTCATAAGTTAGGGGACCATAGGTGCATGGGTGTGTCTCTGTGCTTTCTATTCTTTTTTCACTGACATCTACTTAAATGCTGAAGAGGGTGTGAAGAAAATGGAACCCTCCAACACTGTTGACAGAAAGGCAAATTTATGCAGCAGCTATGGGGAACAGTATGGAGGTGCCTTCAGTTCAGTTCAATTGCTCAGTCGTGTCCAAGTCTTTGTGACCGCATGAACCGCAGCATGCCAGGCCTCCTTGTCCATCACCAACTCCCAGCGTCCACCCAGGCCCATGTCCATTGAGTCGGTGATGCCATCTAACCATCTCATCCTTTGTCGTCCCGTTCTCCTCCTGCCCTCAATCTTTCCCAGCATCAGGGTCTTTTCAAATGAGTCAGTTCTTCACATCAGGTAGCCAAAGTATGGGAATTTCAGCTTCAGCATCATTCTGTCCAAGGAATATTCAGGACTGATTTCCTTTAGGATGGACTGGTTGGATCTCCTTACTGTCCAAGGGACTCTCAAGAGTCTTCTCCAACACCATAGTTCAAAAACATCAATTCTTTGGTGCTCAGCTTTCTTGATAGTCCAACTCTCACATCCATAGATGACTACTGGAAAAACCATAGCCTTGACTAGATGGACCTTTGTTGACAAAGTAATGGCTCCACTTTTTAATATGCTGTCTAGGTTGGTCATAACTTCCCTTTCAAGGAGTAAGAGTCTTAATTTCATGGCTACAATCACCATCTGCAGTGATTTTGGAGTCCCAAAAAATAAAGTTATCCACTGTTTCCACTGTGTCCCCATCTATTTGCTATGAAGTGATGGGACTGGATGCCATGATCTTCGTTTTTTGAATGTTGAGCTTTAAGCCAACTTTTTCACTCTCCTCTTTCACTTTCATCAAGAGGCTCTTTAGTTCTTCTTCACTTTCTGCCATAAGGGTGGTGTCATTTGCATATCTGAGGTTATTGATATTTCTCCCATCAATCTTGATTCCAGCTTGTGCTTCCTCCAGCCCAGTGTTTCTCATGATGTAAGCTAAAAATAGAACTACCTTATGATCCATAAATCCCACACTTGTGCATACATTTAGGAAAAAACAATTTAAGAAGATACACGCATCACAATATCCATTACAGCACTATTTATAATAGTCACGACATGGAAGCAATATAACGTCCATTGATAGAGGAATGGATAAAGAAGTTGTGGTACAAATATACAATGGAATGTCACTCAACCATGCTGTGCTGTGCTTAGTTGCTCAGTCCTGTCTGACTCTTTTTAAAGCCATTGAATGTAGCCCACCAGGCTCCACTGTCCAGGGGATTCTCTAGGCAAGAATACTGGAGTGGGTTGTCATGCCTTCCTCCAGGGGATCTTCCCAACCCAGGGATCGAATACAGGTCTCCCTCATTGCAGACAGATTCTTTACTGTCTGAGCCACCAGGGAAGCCCACTCAGTCATAAAAAGAACAAAATAATGCTATTTGGATCAACATGGATGGACCTAGAGATTGCCATACTGAGTAAAGTAAGTCAAACAAAGAAAAATATCATATTATATCACTTCAAAGCAGATCAGTCCCTCAGTCATGTCCAACTCTTTGCAACCCCATGAATCGCAGCACGCCAGGCCTTCCTGTCCATCACCAACTCCCGGAGTTCACTCAGACTCACATCCATCGAGTCAGGGATGCCATCCAGCCATCTCATCCTCTGTCGTCCCCTTCTCTTCTTGCCCCCAATCCCTCCCAGCATCAGAGTCTTTTCCAATGAATTAACTCTTCACATGAAGTGGCCAAAGTACTGGAGCTTCAGCTTTAGCATCATTCCTTCCAAAGAAATCCCAGGGCTGATCTCCTTCAGAATGGACTGGTAGAGGGTATAAATGAACTTATTTATAAGCCAGAAGTAGAGTCATGGATGTAGAAAATAAATTTATGTTTACCAGGGAATAAGGAGCGGCAGGGATAATTCGGGAGCTTGGGATTTACATGTACACACTACCATATATAAACTAGATAGCTAAAAAGGACATGTTGTATAGCACAGGGAACTACTCAATACTCTGTTATGGCCTATATGGGAAAATAATCTAAACAAAAAGAGTGGATATATGTATATACATAACAGATTCACTTTTCTATATACCTGAAACCAACAGAACATTGTAAACTGACAATGTACCAATATATTTCAAAACGTCAAAACAACACACAGATACACAAAACCAATGCTTGATGGATATCTTCAGTTTGATTTTCCTTCCATTATAACTGTAACTTGTATTCTCTGAATAAAATAAAATGTTGCTGGCAAACACATGTGGTGGCCATTAATTAAAAACATAAATTTTAGTAAGTATATTTAAAATTCATTTATGATAATGATAGCACATACTAGATTTTATTATGTATGCAATCTTGAACCCTTATGACAAGCCAATAACATAGAGATTATTTTAATTGCCATTTTATAGACAAACACTGTGGCCTAGAAGTCCATCTATCTTTCCTGAAGTTACAGGTCTATAAGGTGATAGAACAAGGATTTGGATTCATCAAGACTGAATCCAAAGCTAATGCTCTTAATCATTGTATTCTACTCCCTATTTCAAAGCTAGGAAAAAAAAAAAAAAAAAAACAGTTCGTGACCACTTCATCAATTCCTAATGTTTGCTGTGTTTTACTTCACATTGCAGATGTTTAAATAAAGTGGATTAGAGGTATTTATTATGGATTAGAGATAAGGAAGACATATGAAACTGTTTTGAAACCTTCCTTCTTATTTCTCAGCAGAACAATCTTGAGGATGGGTTTACTCCGGGAACTTCAGAGAATTGCTATTTGTTCTGAATTTGCTATTTGTATGTTTTTGAAAGACATATTCAACTTTATAATATATTTGAGACATAACTGAGATAGAAAAAAAGCACTGGAAACATGTCAGGAATTCTACTTCTTCCTGAGAGAAATGAAAGTATACTTAGAATTCAGAGTTTCTCCTTTGGGTGAATCACTTTTGAGGGCAGATGACTATTCACAATTATACACTCTGTTTATATTAATAGCATCTTCCAAAAATCATTTAAAATTACACCATTTCCCCTATTTAATTTGGCTGCAATTACTTCTGAACCACATAAAAACTTTTAAGTTTTCTTTCCCTGTATAACATCTTATTCTATTATCTAAACTTTATGTTTTCATCTGCATGTGAGCTTATTTTATTTTCTGTTTTATCTCTTACATTTGTTCATCCATTCAATCATCTGAAGTACAAATAACCACAAACCCCTGTATAGTAAGTGTATGTGTCTTTGCCTGTTTGTGTACTGGAATGAGGGATATTTAGACTAGATGAGCCTGTAACAAAATTATGGCACTTCCCTTCTCTTTTATACATATGGGCCTCTTAACGCATCACATGAAACTTTTGAGACACCAGTTTAGACACCGAACTTTGCAATGTCCCAAAAGGTACAAATATATTAAAATTAAAAAAAAAAAAACCTTCATGTTTATTTTTACTCTGTTGGTGATGTACAGGGAAGCCTGGTGTCTTGCAGTCCATGGGGTTGCAAAGAGTTGGACACAACTGAGCGACTTAACTGAACTGAACCGATTGAAAAATAAACGTTGACAGGGGATCATGATTAGAATTGGCACGTTTGGTCCATGAAAGAATGAGAAGCCTTGGCATTCATCTTGCCTGTGAATTAAAAAAAATAATAATAATAAAGCAAAGCATACTTTGATTTTAATTATGCTACTCCCACAAGAGTCAAACATTGTCATATATAATAATTTGTACAGGTTCACTAAAACCATGACTCAATAAACAGTCAATCCAGCCCCACAACTCATCTTTTGCTTTTTGAGATAATTCTGACATGTCTTAACTTTCTCATGACATTTTTCACTCCTGTATTCCTCAGTGTGTAGATGAGTGGATTGAGGAAGGGTGTTCCAATCGTGTAAAATACTTCCACAATCTTGTTCATGGGGAATGTGGCTGGGGGCCAAGTATATATAAATATAAACGGACCAAGAAGTGCAAGTGGAGAGGGACTTTTTCCTCCCTTCTGCACTGTGAATGCAAAATAACAATGTAAGAGATCATCAGAATTCTAAAACTGCTTGCACAAATTGCCCCGCTATTAATCACCACCAGTAAGTTCATCACATAAATATCCATGCAGGCAAGTTTCAACAGTGGCTACATATCACAGCAATGGTGATCAATCAAATTGGATCTGCAGAAGGACAATCTAAAGGCCAGAATAATCTGAGCCATAGAATGTGTAAAAGACCCTATTCATGCAAGAACAATCAGGATGATGCAGACTTGCTGCCTTATGATGGTTGCATAATTCAAGGGCTTACAGATGGCCACATACCAATCCATGGCCATAAGGACCAGGACAAAGATCTCCATGCATCCAAATAAATGCAGTGCAAAGATCTGAGTCAGGCACTCATTGTAAGACATGCTTTTCTTTGCATACAGGGCATCCATGATTAATCTGGGGCTATTTAAGTTGGAAAGCAGGTATCAACCAAAGAAAAATGAAATAGGAAGATGTACATGGGGCTCCCAAGTGTCTGGCTGAATTTTTATGGTCATAATAATAAGCAAATTACCCATCAACATTCCTGCAGAGAAAATGAAGAAGATTACAAATACCATTTTCTGTCTCTTAGGATCTTGAATCAATCCTAACAATATGAACTCGATTACATTGTTATTTTGCTGCATTGATTCATGTGGAGAGGGCAAAGCTCTGCTGAGAAAATATCTGCAGGAGAAAAGAAGAAAGAAAATGGCATGAATGCTACATGTGTGATAAGTCACTTTAGTCATGTCCCACTCTGTGATCCCATGGACTGTAGTCGCCAGGGCCCTCTGTCCATGGAATACTCCAGGCAGGAATACTGGAATGGCTTGCTATTTCCTTCTCCAGGGGATCTTCCTGACACAGGGACTAAACCAGTGTCTGTCTCCTGCTTTAGCACGTGGCTCTTTACCACTAGAGCGATAGAGCCCTAATAGGTACACATGATCATGGGACTGCCACCTTTCAATGCATACCCATTATCTGCAGTGCAATGTTTTATCTGAATTAAATGGAATTCATAATATTCACTCAACCTGTTTCTTAAAGTCATCTGAAAATAATATTAAAAGAAATTAAAATAATAAAAAAGTAAATAATTCTTCAAATGCCATGAATATTAATTTGAGTTACTTTGCAAGAGTGAATAACTTTTTCACTGTAGCTTATCTTCAATTTCTATCAAGGACATATTGATATTTAGTACAGTTCAGTTCAGTTCAGTTGCTCAGTCGTGTCTGACACAGTGAACCCATGAATTGCAGCACACCAGGCCTCCCTGTCCATCACCAACTCCCAGAGTTCACCCAGACTCACGTCCATCGAGTCAGTGATGCCATCCAGCCATCTCATCCTCTGTCATCCTCCTACCCTCAATCCCTCCCAGCATCAGAGTCTTTTCCAATGAGTCAACTCTTCGCATCAGGTGGCCAAAAAATTGGAGTTTCAGCTTCAGCATCAGTCATTCCAAAGAACACCCAGGACTGATCTCTTTTAGAATGGACTGGTTGGATCTCTTTACAGTCCAAGGGACACTCAAAAGTCTTCTCCAACACCACAGTTCAAAAGCATCAATTCTTCGGCGCTCAGCTTTCTTCACAGTCCACCTCTCAAATCCATACACGACCACTGGAAAAAGCATAGCCTTGGCTAGATGGACTATTGTTGGCAAAGCAATCTCTCTGCTTTTTAATATGCTATCTAGGTTGGTCATAACTCCTACCAAGGAGTAAGCATCTTTTAATTTCATGGCTGCAATCACCAACTACAGTGAATTGGAGCCCCAAAAAATAAACTCTGACACTCTTTCCAATGTTTAGCCATCTATTTCCCATGAAGTGATGGGACCAGATGCCATGATCTTCGTTTTCTGAATGTTGAGCTTTAAGCCAACTTTTTCACCCTCCTCTTTCACTTTCATCAAGAGGCTTTTTAGTTCTCTTAACTTTCTGACATAAGGGTGGTGCCATCTGCATATAGGAGGTTACTGATATTTCTCTCAGCAATCTTGATTCCAGCTTGTGCTTCTTCCAGACCAGCGTTTCTCATGATGTACTCTCCATATAAGTTATATGAGCAGGGTGACAATATACAGCTTTGACGTTCTTCTTTACCTATTTGGGACCAGTCTGTTTGTTGTTCCATGTCCAGTTCTAACTGTTGCTTCCTGACCTGACTATAGATTTCTCAAAAGGCAGGTCAGGTGGTCTGGTATACCCATCTCTTTCAGAATTTTCCACAGTTTATTGTGATCCACACACTCAAAGGCTTTGGCATAGTCAATAAAGCAGAAAGAGGTGTTTTTCTGGAACTCTCTTGCTTTTTCCGTGATCCAGTGGATGTTGCCAATTTGATCTATGGTTCCTCTGCCTTTTCTAAAACCAGCTTGAACATATGGAAGTTCATGGTTCACGTATTGCTGAAGTCCAGCTTGGAGAATTTTGAGCGTTACTTTACTAGTGTATGAGATGAGTGCAATTGTGCAGTAGTTTCAGCGTTTTTTGGGATTGGAATGAAAACTGATCTTTTCCAGTCCTGTGGCCACTGCTGTTTTCCAAATTTGCTGGCATACTGAGTGCAGCACTTTCACAGCATCATCTTTCAGGATTTGAAAGAGCTCAACTGGAATTCTGTCACCTCCACTAGCTTTGTTGGTAGTGATGTTTTCTAAGGCCCACTTGACTTCACATTCCAGCATGTCTGGCTCTAGGTGAGTGATCACACCATCGTGATTATCTGGGTCGTGAAGATTTTTTTTGTACAGTCCTTCTGTGTATTCTTGCCACCTCTTCTTAATATCTTCTGCTTCTGTTAGGTCCATACCATTTCTGTACTTTATCAAGCCCATCTTTGCATGAAATGTTCCCTTGGTATCTCTAATTTTCTTGAAGAGATCTAGTCTTTCCCGTTCTGTTTTTTTCCTCTATGTCTTTGCATTGATTGCTTAGGAAGGCTTTCTTATCTCTTTTTTCTATTCTTTGGAACTCTGCATTCAGATGCTCACATATTTCCTTTTATCCTTTGCTTTTCACTTCTCTTATTTTCACAGCTATTTGTAAGGCCTCCGCAGACAGACATTTTGCTTTTTTTTCATTTCTCTTCCATGGGGATGGTCTTGATCTCTGTTTCCTGTACAATGTCATGAACCTTCATCCATAGTTCATCAGGCACTCTATCTATCTGATCTAGGCCCTTAAATATATTTCTCACTACCACTGTATAGTCATAGGGGATTTGATTTAGGTCATACCTGAATGGTCTAGTCGTTTTCCCTACTATCTTCAATTTAAGTCTGAATTTGGTAATAAGGTGTTCATGATCTAAGCCACAGTCAGCTGCTGGTCTTGTTTTTGTTGACTGTATAGAGCTTCTCCCTCTTTGGCTGCAAAGAATATAGTCAATCTGATTTTGGTCTTGACCATCTGGTGATGTCCATGTGTAGAATCTTCTCTTGTGTTGTTGGAAGAGAGTGTTTGCTATGACCAGTGTGTTCTCTTGGCAAAACTCCATTAGCCTTTTCCTGCTTCATTCCTTATTCCAAGCCAGATTTGCCTGTTACTCCAGGTGATTCTTGACTTCCTACTTTTGTGTTCCAGTTCCCTATAATGAAAAGGACATCTGTTTTGGCTGGTAGTTCTAAAAGGTCTTGTAGGGCTTCATAGAACCATTCAACTTCAGCTTCTTCAGCATTACTGGTTGGGTCATAGTCTTGGATTACTGTGATATTGAATGGTTTGCCTTGGAAACCAATAGAGATCATTCTGTCATTTTTGAGATTGCATCTAAGTACTGCATTTTGGACTCTTTTGTTGACCATGATGGCTACTCCATTTCTCCTAAGGGATTCCTTCCCACAGCAGTATATTTAATGGTCATCTAAGTTAAATTCACCCATTCCAGTCCATTTTAGTTTGCTGATTCCTAGAATGTCGATGTTCACTCTTGCCATCTCCTGTTGGACTACTTCCAATTTGCCTTGATTCATGGACCTGACATTCCAGGTTCCTATGCAATATTGCTCTTTACAGCATCGGACCTTGCTTCTATCACCAGTCACACCCACAACTGGGTATTGTTTTTGCTTTGGCTCCGTCCCTTCATTCTTTCTGGAGTTATATCTCCACTGATCTCCAGTAGCATATTGGGTACCTACCAACCTGGGGAGTTCCTCTTTCAGTATCTTATCATTTTGCCTTTCATACTGTTCATGGGTTTCTCAAGGCAAGAATACTGAAGTGGTTTGCCATTCCCTTCTCCAGTGGACCACATTCTGTCAGACCTCTCCACCATGACCCGCCCATCTTGGGTGGCCCCACACATCATGGCTTAGTTTCACTGAGTTAGACAGGTCTGTGGTCCATGTGATTGGATTGACTAGTTTTCTGTGATTTTTGTTTGTGTGTCTGCCCTCTTGCAACACCTGCCATCTTACTTGGGTTTCTCTTACCTTGGACGTGGGGTATCTCTTCACCACTGCTCCCGCAAAGCACAGCCACTGCTCCTAACCTTTCACAAGGGGTGTCTCCTCACAGCCACCCCTCCCGACCTTGAAGGTGGAGTAGGTCCTGTTGGCCCTCCTGCGCCTGCGCAGCCACTGCTCCTTGGACATGGGGTTGCTCGTCTCAGGCAACACCCCTGATCTCGGTCATGGGATAGCTCCTCCCAGCCACTGCCCCTGATCTCAGTCATGGGGTAGCTCCTGTCGGACGCCGCCCCTGACCTTGGGCAAGGGGTAGCTCCTCTCAGCCACACTTCTGCGCAGTTCGTGTCAGCCAGTGCGCTTCTGCCACCCAGTCCGTCACAGCAATGTTCCCTATTGCATAAGTAGAGAAATTGTTTACCTAATTTACGCAATATGCTGTCACATCTTCAACAAAATGTCCAGTGATAAAATACTCTTCTAGTCAATATTGCTTTGAGTAATGATTGTCAAAACATTTCAGAATGTCTTTCATAATAAAACCTGAAGATTCTTGAGAATCTCTTGGACAACAAAGAGATCAAACCAGTCAATCCTAAAGGAAATCAGTCCTGAATATTCATTGGAAGGACTGATGCTGAAGTTGAAGCTCCAATACTTTGGCCACCTGATGAGAAGAACTGACTCACTGAAAAGACCCTGATGCTGGGAAAGATTGAGGGCAGGAGGAGAAGAGGATAACAGAGGATAAGATGCTTGGATGGCATGACCGACTCAAAGAACAAGAGTTTGAGTAAACTCTGGGAGATAGAAAAGGACAGGGAAGCCTGGTGTGCTGCAGTAGTAAAGAGTCAGATATAATTTAGTTACTGAACTACAACAAAGCACACATAAAAATATATGCACATAAACACACTGCATTACACACATATAAACCTATGATAGTAGACTGAGTGGAGAGAAAAAAAAAAGCATAAAATTTTAGCAATGAGTACACAGCCAGTTGATCCAGTCTATCATTAAATTTATTTTAATCTGTTGTCTTGACTAAGTTTAATTTTTCTTCAGTTCAGTCACTCCATTCTGTCCAAGTCTTTGTGACCCCATGGACCGCAGTACGCCAGGCCTCCCTGTCCATCACCAACTCCCGGAGTTCATCCAAACTCATGTCCATCAAGTCAGTGATGCCATCCAGCCATCTCATCCTCTGTCCTCCCCTTCTCCTCCTGCCCCCAATCTCTCCCAGCATCAGGGTCTTTTCCAATGAGTCAACTCTTCGCATGAGGTGGCCAAAGTATTGGAGTTTTAGCTTTAGCATCAGTCCTCCCAATGAATACCCAGGACTGATCTCCTTTAGGATGGACTGATTGGATCTCCTCACAGTCCAAGGGACTCTCAAGAGTCTTCTCCAACATCACAGCTCAAAAGCATCAATTCTTCGGCTCTCAGCCTTCTTTACAGTCCAACTCTCACATCTATACATGACCACTGGAAAAACCATAGCCTTCACTAGATGGACCTTTGTTGCAAAAGTAATGTCTCTACTTTTGAATATGCTATCTAGTCATAACTTTTCTTCCAAGGAGTAAGCATTTTTTAGTTTCATGGCTGCAGTCACCATCTGCAGTGATTTTGGAGCCCCCCAAAAATAAAGTCTGACACTGTTTCCCCATCTATTTCCCAAGAAGTCTGCCGGAGTCCAGCTCCAGCAGCCAGGTAATCAGTCTGAAGGGATGGGAGGTGTCAGTGAGTCACAATGCAGCCTCTCATTCATTTTTCTTGACTGCATATTTATTTCAAACTTAAGATTCTCTTTTATACTTTTACAGAAGCATTAGGTCAGAGGTTTGACATTTTCAGTTCCCCCTGACCCAAATTTGTTGTCTTATAAATCATTGCTGCCCCTCAAAAGGAGTTCCTGCCTCAGCGATTCTCTTTTCTACTTCTTCTCATGTGTCCTTGTGAATACACTGTAACTCATGTTAATGTCTGGGCTACATACCACATCCCTCAGTTTATTTTTTTTCTTTCTAAATCCTGTTTGTCCCTAGTATCCTGAGCTCACTTTCTCTACAAAGCCTTCTAACCACTAATATCTCCAAAATTCCTAATCTCTATAAGCTATAGTAAAATATGCTAACATTACAACATTCCTTAAATCTTTAGCTTCTAACTCTTTTAATTATTCCTAAGCCCTAAATTCAGGAAACTCCTTTGCCATAAACATTTCCCTCACAAATAGGTTTCAGATAACAATCCCTCCCATGGCCTCAAGCTGCGGCCTACATGCTCATCCTGGAACACTTTTTTGTAAAGGTCCTTGAATGAATGTCAATGACTAATTTTATGAATTATTCTCTGAGCACAGCTGCAGAAGGCTTTGTGCTTTCTCATGCTCCTCTCAAGAACAATAAGAACCTTAATTCTTTTCAGTCAACTCAGCCGAGGAGAGGAAAAAACAAGTCAGAATCACAAGACATAACTCCTTCATCCCGGGCCCATGCCTGTGGGACAAGGAGAGGGAGTTGGGGCCGTGCCTCCATTTTGTCAGTAATGCCTAATGAGGCTCCCGACAGAAGTCATGGGACCAGATGCCATGATCTTAGTTTTCTGAATGTTGAGCTTTAGGCCAACTTTTTCACCCTCCTCTTTGACTTTCAACATGAGGCTTTTTAGTTCCTCTTCACTTTCTGCCATAAGGGTGGTGTCATCTGCATATCTGAGGTTACTGATATTTCTCCTGGCAATCTTGATTCCAGTTTGTGCTTCTTCCAGCCCAGCATTTCTCATGATGTACTCTGCATAGAAGTTAAATAAGCAGGGTGACAATATACAGCCTTGACGTACGCCTTGTCCTATTTGGAACCAGTCTGTTGTTCCATGTCCAGGCCTAACTGTTGCTTCCTGACCTGCATAAAGATTTCTCAAGAGGCAGGTCAGGTGGTCTGGTATTCCCATCTCTTTCAGAATTTTCCACAGTTTATTGTGATCCACACAGTCAAAAGCTTTGGCATAGTCAATAAAACAGAAATAGATGTTTTTCATGAACTCTCTTGCTTTATCCATGATCCAGCGAATGTTGTCAATTTGATCGCTTGTTCCTCCGCCTTTTCTAAAACCAGCTTGAACATCTTTACAATTTTAATATTTTTCAATTTTAATGTGGTTTCTTTTAGGATTTTAAGTCTTCATTGGATTTATCACAATATTGCTTCTGTTTTGTTTTGATTTTCCCCGCTGCAATGCTTGTGTAATCTTAGCTCCTGACCAGGAATCAAACCCACACCCCCTACATTGGAAGGCACAATCTTAACCACTGGGCCACCAGGAAAGTCTCCAGATGTTGACAATCTTAAATTCAGCTCATATTTTTTTTTTAATTTTATTCTTCAAATTATACTATATTGTTCAATGTTAAATTTAAACTCAGGGATTCACTGTGTCTAAAATGAAGGGAAATTTTCAAAAATGAACATATACCATATTCAGAACTTTTAAAAAATATTTCAGGTTTATGGTTAAGTACTAGGAATTTATAAAGTAAACCCAGAAAGCTACAAGTAATACCTGTAACTTTTCAGTTGAATTCTTGTAATGTATATTTTTAATGGCCTATACTGTCACCTCAAGTAAGGGAAGATAAAAATAAAGAGAGCTTTTTTTCATATCTAGCTGTATGCTAATCACTGAACAATCTGTCTTATGTGCCTTTATAGTCTCCAAACAAGCAGGCAGTAACAGATTATATATGCCCAAGTGGTAAAGTATATTTACAACTCACATGCCAGACAAAAGCATAATTTTAAATATAAATAGATTTCATTTATTAATCTTAGAAAAAATAATTAATGGGCAAAAGAATCCACTTTAACAAAGACTCTTCTTGCTATACAACTAAACATAGGTAAAGATGCTTAATTTCATTCACAGTTAAATACATTCAAATTAAATATCAAATTAGGTAACATTTTAACCCATTTTTTAATAAAGCAATCTTTGTGATGCAGTCTGTTGATATATAGCATTGACAAGTTGTGGGTTGTAGTCAATCTAGGCATCTTTGGTAGGAGGCTAACTATGCTCAGTCTCTTAAGGGATGATTTTCAGCATCTATAATATTACAACTGCACTCAGCATATGGGTCTAGTGGTTCCATTGCCTGCAGATACTTTTACTCACAGAGTCAAAGGCCATCATTGCAACCTTTTCTCTGAGAGCAAAAGATGAGACTGGTTTTAAAATCTATGTGAAGGGAACTGAATAAATAAGAGGTGGCAGTTTTATTTATACCAGTTGTTAAGTCATTATTGGAAACATAACAGGGACTTCCCTGGTGGTCCAGTGGTTAAGACTTTGACTTCTAATGCAAGGAGTGGGGATTTTATCCCTGGTCAGGTAGCTAAGAACCTATATGCCTCGTGACCAAAACACCAAGACATAAAAAAAAGAAGAAGAAATACTGTAACAAAGTATGTAAAGTTTAAAAATGAAATAAAATTTAAAAGAAAAAAAAGTGGTCAGCATCAAAAAAAATCTTTAAAAAAAAAGGCAAATACACGTGCAATGGCCTGTAAAGTAGATTTTAAAGTAAACAAAATAGAAGGACAGCATTGTATGTTAGGAAGTTAAGTGTTAAGTAAGGATAGGAATTTTTGTTCATAAACTATTGAATTTGAGTGCCTAAAAAAGAGTAGTGTCTTAACCAGTATCTGTTGAGTGAATGGAAGCTTTAAGAAAATAACCTATACATAGTCTAGTAGTGTTTCACACTATACTATATTCAGATGCTATTGAGGTTTTTAAGATCTTACCAGGTTTGTAGGAATTCATGCAGAAGTTAGGATGTTCACTTGCTCTTTTTTCATCCCAAGGCAATTTGGATACCCTTGACTCAAAAGAAAAATCATTTTAAATGATCTTAAAAAACTTTTCATCTGGAACAGGAACTCCTTGATCTCACAAGGAGACTTAGGTCCTCACCAGCATGCCAAAAGACAGACTAAGTGGATTCCAGATTCACCCACACTTTCTGAAAGCCACCCTCACACAAGACTTTGACCAGGAAAGTACTTCTCTTTTGCCTCCCTGGAGGAGTACATAAACATGAATGATGCAAAATGTAGAATTCTGCAGAAGGTGATTCCCTAAAGTATCCCTTCCCTTCCAATTAAGAGAAATGAACCACATGTGATAAACAACTTAATTTTCAATTTTTCTTATTACTTATGGAAAAAAACGTGGTTTATACCTTCAATTGAAGATGTTTACATGGGCCCTAAATGACATATTTGGACTAGAATAAAAACAAAGATGGTCTTCCAAAACACACGTCTTGTTTACTGATATCATTCTTCAAGTAATGAATCAAGACTTCTGAAAAAAAAAACTGGCAGATTCTAGGTCTGCAGTAAGGAATGTAAACATGAACCAGAGCATCTTGCAGCAACAGAAAGTAAGGAAATGCTAAAACACACACATCTGCACAGTGATGAGAATAAGCCAAAGGAACACAGAAGTCAAAGAAAAGATGCCCCCCAGTGCCCAAACTGGAAAAACAGTTCAGCAACAAAGCAAATAACAGACAACTGAAATGTAATCCAAAGTATAAAATAAATACCCATGAGTTATAATGATATAAATAACTGGACCAATTACTAGATAGAGGAAAATACACAAAATTCCAAATAATTTATGCAGATACTTTGTCCTCAGTTGCTCCAATTTTTCAGTGTCAGCTGAGCACACATTTAAGTTACTTCACTCTGAAGACAACACTATGGAATTAGGGAAAGGAGTAAATTTATAATGAATAAATATGACAAATACTACCTGAGTCAGATGATCAAATTTAACACCAACAGTGGTAAGTCACATTGAGAGTATGTACCCACTGATATGATATGATGAAAGTGGAACTTTATGTCTCTGGTCTTTCTCCCAATAACCATAAATCTGCTCTAATGGCAAATTAAATATCAGAAAACCCCAATGCAAAATTTTATACAAAATATCTGCCTAGCCCTTAAAACTATCAAGGACAAGACAAGCCAGAGAAACTTTCATTGTTTGGAGGAGCTGGAGAAAACTTAACAACTGAATGTAAGATGGTTTCCTGAATCAGATTCTGGAGGAGAAATACAGCATCAATAAAAACTAATAAATCTAATTAATTTACAGATTTTAATTAAAGATAATGTGATATCAGTGGTTAGATAGTGGTGACGAATGCACCATACTAATGAAAGGTTGTTACTAAACGAAAAGACGCCAGAATTCTTGGCCTCTGGAGGAGAAGAATTCAATCTGGGGCCAGAGATGAGGCTTGATTGCACAGAGCTTTTGTGTAATAAAGTTTTATTAAAGTATAAATAGATAGAGAAAGCTTCTGACATAGGCATCAGAAGGGGGCAGAAAGAGTACCCCCCTGCTAGTCTTCAGCTGGAAGTTATGTAGTCACTCAGATCAGATCAGATCAGTCGCTCAGTCGTGTCCAACTCTTTGCGACCCCATGAATCGCAGCACGCCAGGCCTCCCTGTCCATCACCAAATCCCGGAGTTCACCCAGACTCATGTCCATCGAGTCAGCGATGCCATCTAGCCATCTCATCCTCTGTCGTCCCCTTCTCCTCCTGCCCCCAATCCCTCCCAGCATCAGAGTCTTTGCCAATGAGTCAACTCTTCGCATGAGGTGGCCAAAGTACTGGAGTTTCAGCTTTAGCATCATTCCTTCCAAAGAAATCCCAGGGCTGATCTCCTTCAGAATGGACTGGTTGGATCTCCTTGCAGTCCAAGGGACTCTCAAGAGTCTTCTCCAACACCACAGTTCAAAAGCATCAATTCTTCGGTGCTCAGCCTTCTTCACAGTCCAACTCTCACATCCATACATGACCACAGGAAAAACCATAGCCTTGACTAGAAGAACCTTTGTTGGCAAAGTAATGTCTCTGCTTTTGAACATGCTATCTAGGTTGGTTATAACTTTCCTTCCAAGGAGTAAGCATCTTTTAATTTCATGGCTGCAATCACCATCTGCAGTAATTTTGGAGCCCCCCAAAAATAAAGTCTGACACTGTTTCCACTGTTTCCCCATCTATTTCCCATGAAGTGGTGGGACCGGATGCCATCATCTTCGTTTTCTGAATGTTGAGCTTTAAGCCAACTTTTTCACTCTCCACTCTCACTTTCATCAAGAGGCTTTTGAGTTCCACTTCACTTTCTGCCATAAGGGTGGTGTCATCTGCATATCTGAGGTTATTGATATTTCTCCCGGCAATCTTGATTCCAGCTTGTGTTTCTTCCAGTCCAGCATTTCTCATGATGTACTCTGCATGGAAGTTAAATAAACAGGGTGACAATAGACAGCCTTGACGAACTCCTTTTCCTATTTGGAACCAGTCTGTTGTTCCATGTCAAGTTCTGTTGCTTCCTTACCTGCATACAGATTTCTCAAGAGGCAAGTCAGGTGGTCTGGTATTCCCATCTCTTTCAGAATTTTCCACAGTTTATTGTGATCCACACAGTCAAAGGCTTTGGCATAGTCAATAAAGCAGAAATAGATGTTTTTCTGGAACTCTCTTGCTTTTTTCATGATCCAGCGGATGTTGGCAATTTGATCTCTGGTTCCTCTGCCTTTTCTAAAACCAGCTTGAACATCAGGAAGTTCACGGTTCACATATTGCTGAAGCCTGGCTTGGAGAATTTTGAGCATCACTTTACTAGCGTGTGAGATGAGTGCAATTGTGTGGTAGTTTGAGCATTCTTTGGCATTGCCTTTCTTTGGGATTGGCATGAAAACTGACCTTTTCCAGTCCTGTGGCCACTGCTGAGTTTTCCAAATTTGCTGGCATATTGAGTGCAGCACTTTCACAGCATCATCTTTCAGGATTTGGAATAGCTCAACTGGAATTCCATCACCTCCACTAGCTTTGTTTGTAGTGATGCTTTCTAAGGCCCACTTGAAGTCACTAGCAGTCTGTTAATGAAAGAAAAGAATGTTTTAAAACTCAGAATGGCACCAGGCCCCTCATCCATAAAATGCATTTTGGGATAATCTTGGCACCAGATGATTCATCCCGGGCCATAAAATGATTGACTTGAATCTTGTAGAAGGGCAGATTACCATACAAATCGTTTTGTTTACATAGATTAGGGGAATAATATCTGAGTATAACATACTGATTTGTCAAGCAGGTTCTGAGCCATTAGGTGGAACCGACTTGAAGACAGAGGTCTGGGGTAAATGCATAGTCCATTAACATAGCTTAAGACAAACATTTCCATAAGAAAAATGCATTGGTTAACTCAAGGTTTGAGAATAGTTAATTTCAGGTGAAACCAGGTGTCATTATGGCAACACAGTATTTTAAGAGAAACCTCCTTTTAAATTTGTATAGGGAAGGAAAAAAAATATTGCTAGTTTGTTTCCTCCTGCCACTTAAGAGAGAGAAAAATGTCTGACACTTGAGGCCTATTTTCTCCATTTGGAGACCCCTGGCCTTCCTGTCTGTTACCCTCTCACTAACATGAGATGAATACAGGTGAAACTGAATATAGGGTACATGAAAACTGTGGGTTTTTTTTTTTTTTTTTACAACCTGCTATAAATATAAACCATTTATAAAATACAAAGTTTATGAAAATTGAATGGAATATTTTAACTCATCTTCATTTTTTCTGTTGTAGCATGTGTCAGAGACTCATTATTTTTAAGTGTTGAATTATATTGTTTTAACTGTATACCACATTTTGTTTATCTGTTCATGTGTTGATGGGTACTTAGGTTCCTTAACCATTTTGGCTGCTCTGAGTAGTGCAACTACCCTACAAATATCTGAATTCCTGATTTCAATTCTTTTGGGAATATGCCCAGAACTGGAAAAACTGGATCATTGGGTAATATTATTTTTCACTTATTCAGAAACGTAATACTGTCTTTCACAATGGCTGCAGTTTCCTCAACCAATACAGGGTTAATCCTTCAGATAGCAGATGAGAGGTCATGTCCTCTGGATGTGGGGAGACCTCTTCTATTGGCAAAGACTTGGTTTTCTTTTGCTTTTTCTTCCTGGGTTACTCAAACCTCCAGTGATCTATGATAGGATCTGGATTTCATCATGACTCTTCTTTCTCAAATCTTCATTTTATATATGAAATTATTTTGCCTATAAATCTGGAATATTTCTCGAACCCTTCTCTATTTCTTCATTTTACTTTGGTCTTCTTAGGTGCAAATACAGAGAGGGAAATTTATAAAAGTAATTTCTAAGGAGAAATGTTGAGGGAAGCTGTAGTACAAGGGAAAAGAATAGAGTCTCAATTAGTGTCTGGATTTACCCAGGAGGCCTGAGAGTTCTGCAGTATTTATTGTACTATGATACTCGTTCCACCTTAATGCAAGAGGACCATTCTTTCACCCCCAATCCAATCATTTATTGGCCGGTGGTGGACCCTGGGATGGTGAGAATAATCCCCAGTGAAGCAGCTCCAATTTTCTCTGGTGCAAATGTACAGAAACAATGGGGTTGTGAGTTCTTAGCTGCTCAGCCATACAGCAGCTATTCCTGGGTACACTGGCCCAGTGAGAGAGATATGACCAGGTGCAATATGTCCTCCACATTCTGTGTCATCATTGGTACCACTGCAGCTCAACCCTCTATCATTTCATACCTAAATAATTAAAGTTACCTTCTAACTGCCCTTCTGATGCCTGTCTTGCTCCCTTCAATTTATTTTCTGTACTTTATCTGGAGTCATCACCTAAATCTCAACTCTAACTGCATCATTAGCTAGCTTAAAAGACCATCCAGTATTTTCCATATAATACATAGCATCAAGCCTCGACACAATTACGAGACCCTTCTTTAACTTCCCTATTTCTGTCTCTTGCTATTTTCCCTTTATAAGCTAAATGCCCAGCGTGTTTCCTGGCATATAGTGGGAATACAATAAACAATTTTAAATGAATAGTTGATTTCACAACCACAACTCTTTCAAAATTATTAGGATTTCTGCATTCTTATATTCACCTTCTAGCCTTTGTTATATATTCCATCTCCAAGAACACTCTTACTTCAATTGGTGCCTATTTATTCTGGTAACATTTTCTCATACTTTTAGTTTCAGTTTGGAGATTTTTTTCACTCTGTAAACTTTCTAATTCCAAAGTCTTTGTTGTATATCCATCAAGCATGCCCTTATAGCATCCTGCGCTTCCATTGTCTTATTTTTTGTAAAACTGCATTGTAATCATCTGTACTTTTGAGGGTCTCTCAGTGGTCCTAAGGAGAAGGCAATGGCAACCCACTCCAGTACTCTTGCCTGGCAAAACCTATGGACAGAGGAGGCTGGTAGGCTGCAGTTCATGAGGTCACTAAGAGTTGGACATGACTGAGCAACTTCACTTTCACCTTTCACTTTCATGCATTGGAGAAGGAACTGGCAACCCACTCCAGTATTCTTGCCTGGAGAATCCCAGGGAAGGGGGAGCCTGGTGGACTGCCATCTATGGGGTCACACAGAGTCGGACACGACTGAAGTGACTTAACAGTAGCAGCAGCAGCAGCAGCAGCAGTAGTCCTAAACTTTGTGAAGGCATCTCTTGAATTTCTCTGCTGCTGCTGCTGCTAAGTCGCTTCAGTCATGTCCGACCCTGTGTGACCCCATAAATGGCAGCCCACCAGGTTCCCGCATCCCTGGGATTCTCCAGGCAAGAATCCTGGAGTGGGTTGCCATTTCCTTCTCCAATGCATGACAGTGAAAAGTGAAAGTGAAGTCATTCAGTTGTGTCCGATTCTTCATAACCCCACTCTTAGTAACCCGACTCTTCATAAACCCTAATTGGGCTGTAGCCAACCAGTCTCCTCCATCTATGGGATTTTCCAGGCAAGAGTACTGGAGTGGGGTGCCAGTTCCTCCTCCACTTTATCACTGAAACCCAAGCAAATATTAATGTGCTTTATTCATTCCTTCCAAACTATTTTTTGTTTAATGAATGAAGAATGAAAGTGATAAATGGAATACATTTATACTGAAATTACTTTGTATAAAACTGAAGCTACTTATTAAAAAAAAAAAAAACTTTTCATAATATAGTGTTACCCAAAAGCAAACTGATTAACAAATAACAGAAAAAGCCCACAGTAACTCTATAATGAAAACTTGGTAATAGCACAAAGAATAAAAGATAAATAATTTGCTCATTTGATTATAGAAACAGCTTTAGTTTCTTTCTTTTTCATAGTTTAAGTGGGAATAAATAAAAATAGTGGTTTCCAAGGAGACAAAACTAGAATTCATCCCAGACTCTGAAACACATAAAAGTAGAAAAAGTTTTCTAATCTCTATCACTATCTTATTTACCTTCATTTTATTAATGTTATTCATCTTTGTTTACACTTATATTATTTATTCAGCATTTATTATGAACCAGACATTGGGCTAATTGTAAAAAAAAATGTTAGCAAGTAGGCAAATACTTTATGCAGTATGACTATTTATATACTTAATACATTGAAACTCCCATCTGACATTAAACATTATTTTATTTACATCATCCCTCCTTCTGATTCCTTATCAGGATAAGATGGCTACATGAGTGATTCAAAGTGATTCTGAATGCAATAGGAAATTTTGAAATATAGTATATCATTTACTACTTAGATATTAAATGGTCCATTGCTTTTATATTCCTAGAATAGTTAAACACCACAGTAACACACTACTTGCCATAAAACCATCAACTATGACACATTAAAAGTGGTCAGTATTATTAAAATCATTAGCATTTATTCATATATAATGACAACTAAATATATATATATATATACATTATGATAGTGTATATACTAATGTATGATACATATCTATATAAATATATATTTCAGCAGAACTGTTTCTATAAATGCTAACAAATGTAACTATGTTGCTTGTTGATTATTATGGCCTGGTCATACATCACAACATTTAAGAACATGGTCTGATAGTATAGGTAGGTTCTGGTCACTGGTTCCTCAGTATTTTTGCTTTGAAACATATTCCTTGCTGTTTGTTCGCTCACTTGTAATATGGCGATAATAGCTACGTCTACACTTTCGATTGTAATTGAGATTATTAATAAATATCAGCATATTTTGTCACTTTGTTTTATTAGAAAAATAGTTTTGAATCCATAAACAGTAATGAAGATAGATAAATAGGTAAAAAATTGGTAGTTTTCCAAATTTGCAAAAGCCTGTTTTTTTGTCCCATTTCTACACCCGTTTATTCTGCCCTCTTTGTAGAACTTATGATTTATACTAGTTTCTTTCTTTGGTCAAAAATATCCTTTTGAACTTTCCCTCTCTTCAATTGACTTTGGTGTCCAGGCACATTTATATTACATCTGTAATAGCTTTCCGACTAAACAATTTCCAAATGGCATTTTTCATCTGGTCATTTCTCAAGGTATAGATTAAGGGATTTAACATGGGAGTTATCATAGTGTAAAATACAGCCACTGCTTTATCAAGAGGTAAAGTAGCTGCGGGTCTCAGGTACACAAATATGCAGGGCACGAAGAAGAAGACAACTGCTGTGATGTGGGAGATGCAGGTGGAGAGGGCTTTTTGCCTCGCCTCCAAGCTGTAGGTCCTTAGGGAGTGCAGAATGACCACGTAAGAGCCCATCAAGAGAAGGAAGTTTAACAGACAGATGAACCCACTGTTGGCAGCAACAAAGAGTCCTATAATGTGGGTATCAGTGCAGGCAAGATTGAGCAAAGGGTTCAGATCACACATAAAGTGGTCTATGACATTAGGGCCACAGAAGGGTAACCTGAAGATGAAGAGGATCTGAATTATTCCATGAAGAAAGCCTCCCACCCACGCCACTCCCACTAGCAGTCCACACAGCCGCCGATTCATGATGGTCGTATAGTGCAAGGGCTTGCAGATGGCCACGTAGCGGTCATAGGCCATCACAGTGAGCAGGATGACATCAGCACCTCCAAAGAAATGTTCCCCAAATATTTGAGTCATGCATCCATTGAAAGGGCTGACTTTCTTCTCATAGAGTGAATCTATAATGAGTTTAGGGGTATTGACACAGGAATAGCAGGCATCAATAAAAGAGAGATGAGCCAGGAAAAAGTACATGGGGGACCCCAATAATGAGCTGGTGGTGATGGTGACCAAGGTGAGCACATTCCCTACCATAGAGACAATGTAGACAATGAGAAACAAAGCAAATATGATTTTCTGCACCTTCAGATTCTGTGTGAGTCCCAGTAGAATAAATTCTGTCACATTATTCCTTTTCTCCATATATCTCATATTATGGTTAATTACATTACATGAAAAAATGTCACTTTTTCATAATGTAACCTTGAATCATTGTCTCCGATAATAAATACCTAAGTTCTATTGAGTTCTGTATCCTTGTGAGTTTATTTGAGATTAAAAAAAAAAAAAAGCTTCTGATATCCTGAAAAATTACTCAGATTCTTTCCTGGCAGAAGAAAATGGTTAGAATCAGGAGGAATTTAGTGAACACAGAGGCAAGAGGGTATCTCTGTACACTGAATCATGTGAGATGACTTAGGGCCTTAGTAGAAGCAGTAGGTCTCATGTGTAGTGGCAACTAAGCCTGAAAAAAGAAATAGAAAATGGATGCAAAGACTATAAATTCAAAGTTAAAGAGTTTTCCTTTTAATCTTAGAAAATGAGAAACCAGGGAAAGTAATTGGAATACTAGTGGAAAGATGAAGAAGCATTTGAGAAAGAAGGAATGCTGGATATAACTCAAATAGAGGTCTTTGTGTGACTTTTATGAAGTAGGTGGAGGTTCAGGAAAGTGAAGGAGGATAGATAAGGGAACCTCACTATCAGACTAATTGTAATAGTTGGCATAAATTTTAACAGAGCATTGCTGATGAGAAGGAAATGAAATGACACAGCTACTGTAATTGAATGATCAATGTGTTGCCTAATTCCAGTAAATTTATAATGCTAACAAACATACTTCCAACGACTTACATCATCATGGCATGATGGCAACCTATGTGGATAGTATTATTTCATTATTTTGCACAGGATTAAAAATTGTAAAGACTATTTTTAGTCATAATAATAATCATTAACTAAAACTTAATGAATACTGACTGTGCTTCAAATTTTTAACTCATGCTCTATATTATATCATAATAAACAATATTTACCTAGTAAATTATTTTGATGTGACCATGATGACTTGAATTACTTTAATAACTTTAGAAGCAAATGTATATTAAGCAAATACAACAGACACACAGGAACAGCCACACATACACACACAATATAGCTTTTTTGAATCCTCAAATATTAATTAATTAATGATTTTTAGTAAGCTCCAGGAGATGGTGGAGGACAGGGAAGCCCAGCATGCTGCAGTCCATGGGATCACAAAGAGTTGGACATGACTGAGCAACTGAACAACAACAGCAACAACAACATATGGTGCTGCTTTCTTTGTAGATCCACTTTATTTTTGTGTTCCCTTAGCCTTTTTGTCTCTCTCCAATTCCCCTATAAAATATAATCTCACAGATTCTTCTGCAAAATGTTGAAAATCACAATCCCAGTTGTTGAGTATGCTGTTTTGAGACTCAGAAAGACCAGATAAGAATCTTGCTTTCCCCTACTTACAACTTCTTGATCTGGGGTACACTTCTTTGCAGCTTCCATCCTTGTTTCCTCTAATCAAGTGAGAACAATAGCCTCTACCTCACAGGTTGTTATAAAAATTGATTCAGGAAACATGTATGAATATATCCACCACACTGTGGAGAACACATAAAGGCATTTCATTTATTCTTCTACTTATGAATGCAGCAGTAGGAAGAACTGACATTTTGTGCAATAATACAAATAAATTAACCAAAGTGAGGAAGAGTTATCTCCAATTTTACTTTTAATGAAGTCACAGAGACCCTTATTATTCACAGCAGTTGATCCAGGAAAGGTTCTTCACATTCATGTTTGAACTAAACAAGTGATGATTTATATAATTTAATATTTATGTTTATTTACATATGTGTAAATTATATTTAAAGTTTTATTTTCATTCACATGATTAGTCTTAATCATTAAAAGAAGTATCTCATGGCCAAAGAACTTTATCTGATATTTAGTTAGATCTTAAACATTTCTTAAATCCTATGAGCCATAATTTTTTCATTTGTAAAATTATGTTAATGATATTTACAAACTACCTTTTGAAGAATGGGGTGAAGTTAAAATGCTCTATTACTATATTTGAAAACTGTTGAAACAGAATGATTACTGTATACAGAAAATCACAAGCTCTATAATTGACACTATCAAACAACTTACCTTCTGGTCTTAGAAGATATTAATGATTTTCAAAGTGCTCAGAACTAATTCCATTTTCAAATTATCCTGCCTCATCTTGGGATAAGTAGCTTTCAGTATGAAAGATATGACATATTCCAAAAGACCCTGTTCAGATTATTCACAGCAGAAATATTATCCTTTTTTTTTTTTTTTTTTAAGTCTTTTCTTCTAGCCTAAAGACTCACAAAGTTTACAAAGAAAATCCGGGGCTTGAATTTAGAATGCATTAGCTTGGAACATTATGGGGAAATGGCTAAAACAAGTAGTTTTAGTCTTACAGACAAGAGGCAGAAATAGTGGTGAAAACATATGCAAATGTGTCATTGCACCCTTGATGAATTTTGCTCTGGAGATGAAAACAGAAAAGACATTTTCATCTGTAATGCATGGATATTTAAAGAGACTTCCATAAACGTTCTTGTCTTGTAGATGCTATTTTCTCTCCAGTGAATTAATTATCTGCTTTGATGTTAAAGCTTTGTCTTAGAAGCAGGTATTCTGGAGGCATGCATTTATAAAACTCTCATTCCTGAGTGGGGAATTGTATTCCCTGCTTGCAACCAAAACATGCGAGTCCCCTTATTCTATCTGAACCAAGCTTTCTAAGAAGGTTGATGTCCTGTGACTAGCAAGGATTGCTTAATTCCAGCCTGGCAGCTTATGATGTAGTCAACCTGTGCACTTATTTTGGAAAGAAAACTTCCGTCTTATCCATACAAAAGTATTACTGGAAACCTGGTATCCATTGTCAAGAGAGACAAAAGCAATGAGGACATAATAATGGCAGTGGTTTTAAAATACTTGGTGTCAAACCAGTTTTTTGCAATTATCATAGTACTTTTAGAATAAATGGAAACTATAAAAGGCTCCAGATACATCATCTCAGGAATCCATGTGATGATCATTACGGAATCCTAGGCAACATTAAACATGTGGAGAGATATTTAAAGCTCAAGAAGGGAGTTCTAAATTCAAATACAAGAATTGTTCACCATTCTTATCACTTTGCATGATTTTTTTTCCCTTTTAGTCATTTTAGAACATGTGCAGTGATAGATTACTAAGGTTTTAGTTTGTTTTCCCTGATGACTAATAATGTTGAACATTTTAAAAAATACTTTATTGGCCATTCACATATCTATTTTTTTTCCCCCTCTGGAAGTTTCTTTTCAAATGTTTTGCACAATTTAAGAATGATATCTGAGTTTCTTATTACTAATTTGTGGTAAAGATGGTTTATATATTCTAGATATAGGTACATATATATATATGTGTGTGTGTGTGTGTGTGTGTGTGTATGACTTCCCTGCTGGCTCAGATAGTAAAGCATCTGCCTACAATGTGGGAGACCCAGGTTCAATCCCTGGGTCAGGGAGATCCCCTGGAGAAGGAAATGGCAACCCACTCCAGTACTCTTGCCTGGAAAATCCCATGGATGGAGGAGTGTGGTAGGCTACAGTCCATGGGGTCACAAAGAGTCGAACATGACTCTTATATATATATATATATATATATATATATATATATATATATATATATACACACACACACACACACAAATTTATGTAGTATATAAAATTGTATGTGTAAACTTTTATATATAAATGTATTTACATTATATATATACACATATACATAGCATATATATACAAAGTACCTATGTGTGTCTGTCCTCAGCAGTGTTCAACTCTTTGCAACTTCATGAACTGTAGCCCACCAGCTTCCTCTTTCCATGGGATTTTCCAGGCAAGAATACTGGAGTGGGTTGCCATTTCCTTCTCCACAATGTACCTATAAAAGAAACTTCACATTTTCTTAGTAATAATGCTAATTAGCACTATTATATATTCTAGATTATCCATATAATTAAACAATGAACTTCAACCACTACTTTATGCAAAAATTAATGCAAAATGAGTCAAATAACTAGATGTTAAACTTAAGCCTGGAAAAATTCTAGAACAAACGTACCTGATGTGGAGGTAGATCAATATTTTAGACCTGACATTATAAATAAACACTTGTGAAAAAATCAGCATTTGTTGAAAAATCTCTTATTTTGCATTGAATTAACTTGATGTCTTTTTTTTTTTTAAAGAAACTCTACATTTACATTTTTTAAGTATAGTCTATTATGTTTCAGTACTATACAACATGGTTATGAGAAGTTTATACTAAGTCTTCAATTTTGGTAGAATTATTTTCCAATTTTGTTATTTTATTGAGAGTTCTTTTTCATCCCTATTTCTTTTAAAAGTTTATATTTCAGTACAGCCACTATGGAGAACAGTGTGGAGATTCCTTAAAAAACTGGAAATAGAACTGCCATATGACCCAGCAATTCCACTGCTGGGCATACACACTGAGGAAACCAGAATTGAAAGAGACATGTGTACCCCAAAGTTCATCACAGCACTGTTTATAATAGCCAGGACATGGAAGCAACCTAGATGTCCATTAGCAGATGAATGGATAAGAAAGCTGTGGTACATATACACAATGGAGTATTACTCAGCCATTAAAAAGAGTACATTTGAATCAGTTCTAATGAGGTGGATGAAACTGGAGCCTATTATACAAAGTGAAGTAAGCCAGAAAGAAAAACACCAATTCAGTATACTAACGCATACTTACGGAATTTAGAAAGATGGTAACGATAACCCTGTATGGGGACAGCAAAAGAGACACAGATGTATAGAAAAGTCTTTTGGACTCTGTGGGAGAGGGTGCGGGAGGATGATTTGGGAGAATGGCATTAAAAAATATATAATATCATATAAGAAATGAATTGCCAGTCCAGGTTTGATGCAGGATACAGGAAGCTTGGGGCTGGTGCACTGGGATGACCCAGAGGGATCCTATGGGGAGGGAGGTGGGAGGGGGGCTCAGGATTGGGAACACATGTACACCCATGGCAGATTCATGTTGATGTACGGCAAAACCAATAGAATATTGTAAAGTAAAAATAAATAAATAAAAAGTTTATATTTCAGGATAAATTTCAAAACATTATTTTTAGTTTCTTCAAATATCTGTGGGCTATATTTATTGGAATTGCTTTAAAATTATAAAAATTGATATGGTAAACACATTGAATCTGTTAATCTATCAACATGGCATATATATCCCTTTACTTAGATATTTACTTTCAATAGTATTTTATGGTTTTCATATATAAATCTTGACTATATTTTTAAATGTGCTCATAATACAATCATCAAAGTTAACGTTTTGTAGTATTTTACATAACATTTTGTTTATATTTTTAATTGCTTTTATAGAAATCCATTTGATATTTTGTGTTGAAATTCTATCCTGTCACCTTGTTTAGTTAGTTGCTTAGGTCTATTTTATTTTTTGTAGAGGCCTTCACAATTTTTAACTATATAAGGATGTTATCTGCCCATAAAAATATTTGCATGATCTTGCTCTTCTCTACCCATCTGTGTGTCCTTTATTTTTCTTACTTTGTTGCAATGGCTGGAGTCTTACAATGTAGAACAGAATTTGGAAAGGAGAGACTTGTTTTCAATCTTGAGAGAGAATTCATCATTAAGTATGAGGGTGGCTATAGTTTTTATACCAATGCCTTTTTTATCAGGTTGAGTAAACACTTTTCCTTTCCTTATTTAGTAATAACTATCTTGTGGGATATTTATTCATAAATATTTTCATTCATAAATACAAATAGAAGTGTATTAATTTGTATGCATCTATTGAAATGATCACAAAATGTTAGTCACAACTTAGCAACTGAACAACTGAAATGATGTTATTATCCTCTTTTATTCTGTTAATTTAGTGAATATAATTGATTATGTTTTTCACTTCAAATAATATTTTATTCCTGGTATAACTTACATATGATCATGGTGAATTATTATTAAATAACTTGGCATATTTCATTCACTTTAATTTGTTTAATACCAAAGTTAATAGAAAGCAATCATGAAGATCAGAGAAAAAAAATAAATGAAAAGAAAGTGAACAAAACAATAGAGAGGACCAACATCTTATCACTATTTTACATTCCCATCAACAGTGCTTCTAGCTTTCATTTTCTTGATAGTGTCTCTTAATGCACAAGAGTTTTTAATTTTGATTGAATCTAATTCTTCTATTTTCCTTGTGCTATTTGTGGCTTATTCAAGGTTATGAATATTTCTCCCTACCAAGAATTTTATATTTTTAGATGTGCATCTGATCCTTGATCTCTTTTGAGTTAGTATCCATTTATGGTGTGAGGTAGGGTTCCAAATTCACTTTTTTTTAATTTTGATACAAAAGTTTTTCAGTACTACCTGTATATATAGTATTCAATGCCTATGGAATGGTGTTGGCAACCTTGTGAAAAAATAATTGCCAGTAGATATAAGGGTTATTTCTGGACCTTTATTTCTATTCTTTTGATCTTTGTCATCTCATTCTAATACATTGTTTTAATTACTGTAGCTTTTATTAAGTTCAGCAAGAAGTGTGAGTCCTCCCAATTTGTTCTTAATAAAGAACATTTCAAAACTATTTCAAGGCTCTTTAGCTATTTAAGGTTTCTTGGAGTGCCTTATGAATTTTAGGATCAATGTTTTCATTCTGGGAAAAAAAAAAAAAGAAGAATAACATTAGTATCTGGATGGAAATTATAGAGTCTACAGATCACTGTGAGGAATTATGTTATCTTAATTATACTAATTGTTTAATCTATGAATGTGAGATATGTTTCTATTTATAAGACTTTTAAAATTTCCTTAGAGTAACCTTTTATAGGTTTCAACAGCTATAGAAGGGGAAAGGCAGATGGAGAAACCTTCTCTCTGAAAGTAACTATTGCTTCCCCAGGAACTCTTTCCTTGGGAACAAGGAAATGACTTAACATTTTTCTTAGAAGGAAGCAAGGACCTTGGAGACCCCTGTTTGACCTGATCAGTATCTGGGCTCTGGTCACTGAAAACCATAAAATCCATCAATGGGCCCTTCCTTCACACGCACAAGGTCTTTTGATGAAATTTCTAAGCACTGTCACCATTTTTGTTTTGGGTTTTTTTTTTTTTTTTGGTTCCCAAATCATTTAACTGTATTTGATGTTTTGCTTTCAATAATTGTGTGTAGTATGAACCCCCAAATTATAATTTCCATGATACATTTGTGATACAGCATATATACAAATAACTTTTCTACAGTTTTTCCTAAATCTTAAAGATAGGAACACCACCATATGTTTTACTTACAGTTGCTTCTTTTCTTCCAACAGTTGAAAAAAAAAATTATTGTATTTAGACTTTCTTGAAAGTGACTTTTTTTATTACAATTTGTTATTTTTCAAGCTACTTCTTATTCTTCATGCAATATGCTTTCTTTACTCTCTCAATTCTTTCAAACAACCTACTTATGATTGAATTCAGCTCTTATGATTGAATCTATCTTGAAAGGTTTTACTTTGGAAGTTTAAGGCCCGTTGCAAGTAGCCTGTTGATGCAGTGAAAGTGTTAATCACTCAGTTGTGTCCAACTCTTTGCAACCCCCATGGACTGTAGCCACCAGACTCCTGTGGCACCTTATACTCTCCTTAATCCGACCTGTTCCCTGTGCTGAGATTCTTACCCCACATGCCTCAAACAATTGCTTACATATTATAAACAACTGACCTTAGAATTTTGGGGTTTTGACCAAATTGGTTTTGCCCAATTTTCTAAACACGCTCTTTCCTTGTTCCTAACATCCAGCCAAATTGTTGGTCAAAATCCATGAATCAATACATATTGCACATCTGACATGTCTTTTTCCAATCAAGATGAAAAACCAGGTGTAGTGCCTGAACTTGTACTAACTGGGAGGATTTCCATCTCTACTGACCTTCAAGGATTTTTTTTTTTTTAATAACGAATAGGGCTATTAGTTCTGCAACTGTCTGCTTTGGTGTGATGCCTGCTTATCATTGCAGAACTCTTGGCATAAAAGTCACAAAACTCCCCTTCCTCTGTCCACTGATCAAAGTCATCTACGTGCACATGTGCAGTCACTTCAGAAGTCCCTGACTCTTTGCAACCCCATGGACCATTGTTATATTTCTTGAGCTCAAAAATATTTGTTGTTTAATGAACGAAGGACAAAAGAACTGAATGGAAAATATTTTCACTGAAATTGTTTTCTGTATAGACAGAGCTACATATTTTTAAAACCATTTTTCATTTAAAAAGTAATAAAAATTTAGAAATAAAAATTAATAACAGAAAAATACAACATGTACATGGGATGGATGTGTGCACACTGCTGTATTTAAAATCAATAACAAACAGGGATCTACTGAATAGCACATGTAACTCTGCTCAATATTATATAGCAGCTTGGATGGGAAGGGACTTTGGGAAAGAATTAGTACATGTATATGTATTGCTATTAAGTCCCTTTGCTATTCACCTGAAACTATCACAACATTGTTAATTGACTATACTCTAATACAAAATTAAAAGTTTAAAAATAAAAAAAAATTAATTTGAAAAAAGAAAAATATAACAAATCAAACAATATTCATAAACTAATAAATTCTAAGAACAGAGAAGATATCAGTGTAAAAGATTTTTTTTAATGTGATAACATACTTTCAATTTTTTTTCTTACATAAGCAGGACTAAAACAACTTGTGGCTTCCAAAATAGACATAACTAGAATTCTTCCTAGATTCTGAAAAAGATGAGAAAAAATTCCTATTCTCCACTACTATTTTCTTTTTCCCTATATTTTACTGAATGTATTCATTTTCCTTTCTAATAATGTTTATCCATTCAACATTTATCATAAACCAAAATTGTGCTATTTGCAGAAATTATTGCTAGGAAGTCTGCAAGTATTTCATGGAATAGGACTGTTTAGAGAATACATTGAAATTACTGTCTGGAATTAAAATATTCTTTTATTTAAATCATCCTCTTTTCTGATGGTTTATAAATATAAGTTGCTGACATGAAAATACAGAATTTGGGGGGGGGTGCTTTTTTATGCATCACGTTTTTTATTTTTAATGTTTCTTAATGCTAAAAGGATTTTTTAATATGGTGTAACATTGTTATTTATGCGTTAGAGTTTAAATTACCCATTCATTTTGTATTTCAAAAGTAGTTACATAACATGGTGTTACAATCAACATATTACAACCCACTATGATACATAAAAAATGAACAGAGTAAGTGAAAATATGTGATTTAGTTATACATATGAATATATGTATTTAATAAAAGACAGTACATATACTAGTATATAGAGCCAATTAAATATATAAATATATAACAAATATATATTTGGATATATATATATAGAGAGAGAAAGATAGATAATTAGTCCAGGATTGCTGTTGTCCCAATAAATGGTAACAGTATAATTATATTACCTTACTATTGCATTGCCTGGCAGTATATCACAGCAGTGAAGAACATGGAATGAGAGGAAGTTATACTCTGATTACTGGATCTTCAATTTTTTTGTTTGGATCATCCTCTTTTATGTTTATTACTCACCTGTTAAAATGGGAATAAAAAGAATGCCTACCTCTTGTGTTATTATAGAAATGACTGCTAAATGTCAATGAATTATCTATTTTATTTCATTTTACTGGGATTAAAGCTTATGAATGTATATACAGTGATGAAACTAGTAAAATCAGTTTCCGATTTTGCAGAACATTTTAAATAATATGAGTTGTCCTCTGCTAGGTCATTCTATCATTTCTTGAATTACTTTCTTCTCCCCTTTTTGCAGAAGCAATGATTTCTGTTGGTTATTATTTTCTTTATCTCATTGATATTCTTAACCGATTATGTGCATTCACCAATAATGTCCTTTTGACATTTGCATCAGTTGAATGAACATTGGAACACAAGCACATTTTATCGATTACTTGAAATCACTTTTCTACTACACAATTTCCTAATGGCATTTTTCATCTGGTCATTTCTCAAGGTATATATTAAGGGATTTAACATGGGAGTTATCATAGTGTAGAATACAGCAACTGCTTTATCAATAGGTAAAGTAACTGCTGGTCTCATGTAAGTAAAAACGCTTGGCACAAAGAACAAGAGGATCGCTGTAATGTGGGACATCAAGGTGGAAAGGGCTTTTTGCCTCGCCTCCAAGCTCCGTGTCCTTAAAGAGAGCAGAATGACTGTATAGGAGCCAACCAAAAGGAGGAAGATTAACAGACAGATGAACCCACTGTTGGCAGCAACAAAGAGTCCTAGAGTGTGGGTATCAGCGCAGGCAAGTTCGAGCAAAGGGTTCAGATCACACATAAAGTGGTCTATGACATTAGGGCCACAGAAGGGTAACCTGAAGATAAAGAGGATCTGAATGGTTGCATGAAGAAAGCCTCCTGCCCATGCCACTCCCACTAGCAACCAACACACCTGCCAGTTCATGGTGGTCGTGTAGTGCAAGGGCTTGCAGATGGCCACATAGCGGTCATAGGCCATTGCAGTCAGCAGGATGACATCAGCACCTGCAAATAAATGCTCTCCAAAGATCTGGCACATGCATTCAATGAAAGAGCTGGTTTTCTTCTTATGGAGTGAATCTACAATCAGTTTAGGGGTATTGACACAGGAATAGCAGACATCAATAAAAGAGAGATGAGCCAGGAAAACGTACATGGGAGACCCCAATAATGGGCTGGTAGTGATGGTGACCATGGTGAGCACATTTCCTACCACAGAGACAATGTAGACAACCAAAAAGACTATGAATATGACTTTCTGCATCTTTGGATTCTGTGTCAGCCCCAGTAGAATGAACTCTGTCACATTGTTCCTGTTCTCCATGTATCTCATGTTATTGTTAACCACATAACCTGGGGGGTGGGGAGGGAAAGATCTTGTTTTAGTTTAACCTTGAGTTCATTAAACGTATCTACCTAATAAATAACACATGCCTAGATTCTTATGACTTTTTTGTGATAAAAGATAATGTTCCAATCTGCTGAATACTACTTATATATGATGGTAAGAATCTGAGAATATGAATGTAGTGAAGAAGAGGCTTTTGAGAGAGAATCTTGTATGTAGGTCTAGTAAAGATTTTTGTGTGCTAGGACGGAGTGAGCTGAGTTTCACTAAGGGGATGGAAGCCTATTACAGAAGTCCCGGGATTTCACTATTTTTCCATTACCAGTGCACTGACAGAGTTAATATTAACTAGTTAATATTAACTGTTATGAGACTAGTTAATATTAACTCTGTCAGTGCACTGGTAATGGAAGAATAGTGAAATCCTGGGACTTCTGTAATACAGTTGCTAAACCAATTACCTAAATCCAATAACTTTGTAGTAGCTAATAAAATTATATAATGACTGATTTCCATGGGTGCTATATGAAAACAAATAGTAAATGGTATTTTTTTTTCTCATTTTGGCACATAATCTCAGAGACTAAAGCTAGCAGTAATATTAATGATAGTATTGTGGGAGTGCAAGCATACTCAGTCATGTCTGACTCTTTGCAAACACATGAATTATAGTCACTAGGCTCCTCTGTCCATGGGATTTCCCAGGCAAGAATACTGGAGTGGGTTGCCATTTCCTTCTATGGGGGATTCAGGGATACAGAGGGATTCAGGGATACCTGATTCAGGGATTGAACCCATGTATCCTGCATCTCTTCCATTGGCAAGCAGATTCTTTACCATGGCACCACCTGGAAAGCCAGACCTCAATTTAAATCAACAATACTTCAATAAAATTGTTTTTTAGAAAATTTAATGAACACTTAGTATGTGCTAAAATTTTTTCTCAGACATTTGGTTATTTAACCCTTGTTATAAACCTGCCAGATGGTTAGTGCCATCATTTTTATACTTATTTTACACATCAGGACATAGAAGAATAGAGAAGATAAAGATCCTGCCCCAAATCAAGCAACTAATGAAAGGCAGGTCTAAGATTATTTCAGATTATACTTCTCATCTTTTTTTACTGCAAATTCTTAAAACACATCCTTTATATTAGGTTAAAATATACAATGTTGAGTTAGTAAACTCCTTTTGACATGACTACAATAATCATAATTGCTTAAATAGTATTTCAGAGGTAAGTATATACAAAGCAGTTTCATTGACAATGAAAATACACATACCAGACACGTGTATGCACAATATAACACACTGGAATCCCAAATGTTAATAACCATGTGGCACTGCTTTCATTGAAAGTCAAATTAGTTTTTTTTTTTCCCATCTCCTTCACCTCATTTTCTTCTTTCCTTAATTTCCTTACAAATCATGCACAGACTGTTCTGTAAAATGCTGAAATGATGATCCCAGTGGTGAAACACATTGGCTTGAGAATCAAAGAGACAATACCAGAATCTTGCTTTTCCCCACTTAAAACTCCTTGATCTGGGGTATATTTCCTGACACCTTACATTCTTGTTTCCCCTGGTATCAAGTGAGAACAATATGTCTACCTCACAGGCTGTTATGAGAATTAATTGAGGAAACAAATATGAACATATCCATCATACTGTTGTGAAAACACAAAGGATCTTCACTTATTTTTATGACTTTCTATGCACCCAGAAGGTACAAAGATTTGACATTTTGAGTAATAAAACAGAGAAACATATTTAACCATGCAATAAACTGGGGAAGAAACATCTACAATGTTTTTTGTTTTTTGTTTTTTAAGAAGCCACAGGGACTCATACCATTCATAGCAGTTGATCCCTAAAAGAATTATCCATGTGCTTGCTTGAAATAAAAAGAGGATGACTTTTATCTTTTAAGACATTTGTGGCTTTCGTGAAGTGTATTAAGTTTTGTTTTCATTTTCATTATTAATCTAAATTATTGAAAGAAGTGTGTCCTGGCAAAGAAGAATATCTAGAGATGGAGAGTTGGCTCCCTTAAATTTCTCAATCTGTACGAGTCTTAAGTTTTTCATCTATCAAACTAGGTTAGTGATATTAACTAACCGTCTTTTGAAGGAAAGGGTGAATATGTAATGGTCTGTGGCTATATTTGAAAAGTGTTATAACATGATTAATACATATATATATAAATATATAAAGTAATTGTTTATAAGCATTTAATAAACTTACCTTCTGATCTTTAGAAGATATTAGTGATATCTGAGGGTGTTCAGAACTAATTCCATTTTAAATTGACTTCCACTTGGGCTAAGTAACTTTCAGTTTGAAAGATATGACATACTCATAAAGACACTAGTCAGATTATTGAGTGTCACAGTAGACATGTCATTTTTTTTTAATCTAAATCTTTTCTAGATGAAAGACCTATAAAGTTTTCACAAATTGGGACTTGAATTTAGAATAGATTAATTTTGAACATTATGCAGAAATCATCTTCTATAAAATGGTGTAGTCCCAGACACAAGAAGAAGAAAGAGTGGTGGAAATACATAAAAGTGAATCATTCCAACCTTGATGAATCTTGTTCTGGAGATGTAAACAATAAAAAAGAATTTTCGCCTGCAATGCATGGATATTTAATCAGGTTTCCACAAACTTTCAAGGACTTCCTCTTGTAGATGTTATTATCTCTCCTTGGAATTAATTATCTTCTATGATGGAAAGGCTTTGTCTCAGAAGCAGGTATTCTGAAGAGACATGTTTGAGAAACACCCATTCTGCGTGGGGAATTGTATTCTCTGCACTTGCAACCAAAATATGTGAGTCCTCTTTCTCTATCTGAACCTGGGTTCTAAGAAAATTGAATGTCATGTGAATACCAATTATGGCATCATTCCAGCATCATTCCAGTTAACTTAAGGATACATCTCAGACAGAAAACTTTATCTGTTCATCAGTATTAAAACTTTTCTGAAAACTGCATATTGATTACTAGAGACTTAGAGCAGTGAGGGCATAAAATTATTGGTATTTTTTTCTGAGTAATTAAATGCCAAACCAATTTTTCATATTTATCAGAGGGCTTTGGATGTAAATAGAAAATCTAATCAGATCAGATCAGATCAGTCGCTCAGTCGTGTCTGACTATTTGCCACCCCATGAATCGCAGCACACCAGGCCTCCCTGTCCATCACCAACTCCCGGAGTTCACTCAGACTCACATCCATCCAGTTGTTGATGCCATCCAGCCATCTCATCCTCTGTCGTCCCCTTCTCCTCCTGCCCACAATCCCTCCCAGCATCAAAAATTTTTCCAATGAGTCAACTCTTCGCATGAGGTGGCCAAAATACTGGAGTTTCAGCTTCAGCATCATTCCTTCCAAAGAAATCCCAGGGCTGATCTCCTTCAGAATGGACTGGTTGGATCTCCTTGCAGTCCAAGGGACTCTCAACAGTCTTCTCCAACACTGCAGTTCAAAAGCATCAATTCTTCGGCGCTCAGCCTTCTAAACAGTCCAACTCTCACATCCATACGTGACCACAGGAAAAACCATAGCCTTGACTAGATGAATCTTTGTTGGCAAAGTAATGTCTCTGCTTTTCAATATGCTATCTAGGTTGGTGATAACTTTCCTTCCAAGGAGTGTCTTTTAATTTCGTGGCTGCAGTCACCATCTGCAGTGATTTTGGAGCCCCCCCAAAAATAAAGTCTGTCACTGTTTCCACTGTTTCCCCATCTATTTCCCATGAAGTGATGGGACCAGATGCCATGATCTTCGTTTTCTGAATGTTGAGCTTTAAGCCAACTTTTTCACTCTCCTCTTTCACTTTCATCAAGAGGCTTTTTAGTTCCTCTTCACTTTCTGCCGTAAGGGTGGTGTCATCTGCATATCTGAGGTTATTGATATTTCTCCCATAAATCTTGATTCCAGCTTGTGCTTCTTCCAGTCCAGCATTTCTCATGATGTACTCTGCATAGAAGTTAAATAAGTAGGGTGACAATATACAGCCTTGATGTACTCCTTTTCCTATTTGGAACCAGTCTGTTGTTCCACGTCCAGTTCTAACTATTGCTTCCTGACCTGCCTATAGGTTTCTCGAGAGGAAGGTCAGGTGGTCTGATATTCCCATCTCTTTCACATTTTTCCACAGTTTATTGTGATCCACATAGTCGAAGGCTTTGGCATAGTCAATAAAGCAGAAATAGATGTTTTTCTGGAACTCTCTTGCTTTTTCCATGATCCAGCGGGTGTTGGCAATTTGATCTCTGGTTCCTCTGCCTTTTCTAAAACCAGCTTGAACATCTGGAAGTTCACGGTTCACATATTGGAGAATTTTGAGCATTACCTTAATAGCGTGTGAGATGAGTGCAATTGTGCAGTAGTTTGAACATTCTTTGGCATTGCCTTTAAGACGCTCAATATTGCTAAGTATTAGAGAAATGCAAATTAAAGCTACAATAAGATATCACCTCAGGACTTTCAGAATGGTCATCATTAAAAATGTCTACAAATGATAAACATGAAGAGGGTATGGGGAAATGGGAACTCACCTTCATTGCTGGTGTGAATGTAAAATGATACAATAGCTCAGGAGAACAATATAGAGGTTCCTTTAAAAACTCAATATACCTACTATATGACCCAGCATACGGATCTTGGATATATGTTAGGCAAAAACCATGGTTCAAAAGGTTACATACAGCCTGATGTTCATCACAGTGGTCTTTACAGTAGCCAAGACTTGGAAGCAAATTAAATGCCATCAATAGGTGAATGGAGAAACAAGATACAGTATATATATATAATGGAATATTACCCAATAATTAAAAAGAAAAAATATACCAATTACAGCAACAAGGTTGGATCTGAGATTATCATACTAAAGTGAAGTAAGTCAGACAGAGAAAGACAAATATCGTATGATATGGCTTATATACAGAATCTTAAAATAAAAGATACAAATAAAACTTATTTATAAAATAGGAACACTCAGAGACTTAGAGAACAAAATTATGATAACTGGGGGAAAAGGGGAGAGAGAAACCGTGAGTTTGTGATTGATATGTACATGCTGCTCTATTCAAAACAGATAATCAAGAACCTACTGTATAGCACAGGGATCTCTCCTTAATATTCTGTAATAATATAAATAGGAAAATCATTTAAAAACAAAAGATACTTGTATGGGTATAACTGAATCACTTTGGTGCATACATGCAACTAACACATTATTGTTAATCAACTGTATTTTAATATAAAATAAAAACATAAGAACAACTAAACGTCCAAGGTCAGGAGCAGCAGCAGAGAGGAGCTACCCCATGCCCGAGGTTAGGGGCGGTGGCCAAGAGGAGCTACCCCAGGTCCTAGGCCAGGGGCGGTGGCTGGGAAGGCGTATCCTACACTCGAGGCCAGGGGTGGCAGCCAGGAGGAGCAAACCCACCTCCAAGGAGTGGTGGCTGTGGGCAGAGGAGGGCCTGGAGGAGCTATTCCACGTTCAACGTCAGAAGGGGCGGCAGTGAGGAGATACCCCTCGTCAAAGGTGAGGAGCATCGGCTGCGATTTGCTGGAGCAGGCATGAGCAGATATCCCAAGTCCAAGGTAAAAGAAACCAAAGAAAGACAGTAGGTGTTGCAAGATGGCATCAGAGGGCAGACACACTGAAACCATACTCACAGAAAACTAGTCAATCTAATCACACTAGGCCCACAGCCTTGTCTAACTCAGTGAAACTAAGCCATGCCCGTGGGACAACCCAAGATGGGTGGGTCATGGTGGAGAGGTCTGACAGAATGTGGTCCACTGAAGAAGGGAATGGCAAACCACTTCACTATTCTTGCCTTGAGAACCCCATGAACAGTATGAAAAGGCAAAATGATAGGATACTGAAAGAGGAACTCCCCAGGTCAGTAGGTGCCCAATATGCTACTGGAGATCACTGGAGAAATAACTCCAGAAAGAATGAAGGGATGGAGCCAAAGCAAAAACAATACCTAGCTGCGGATGTGACTGGTGATAGAAGCAAGGTGTGATGCTGTAAAGAGCAATATTGCATAGGAACCTGGAATGTCAGGTCCATGAATCAAGGCAAATTGGAAGTAGTCAAACAAGAGATGGCAAGAGTGAACATCGACGTTATAGGAATTAGCAAACTAAAATGGACAGGAATGAGTGCATTTAACTCAGATGACCACTATATCTACTACTCCGGGCAGGAATCCCTCAGAAGAAATGGAGTAGCCATCATGGTCAACAAAAGACTCCGAAATGCAGTACTTGGATGCTATCTCAAAAATGACAGAATGATCTCTGTTCGTTTCCAAGGAAAACCATTCAATATCACAGTAATCCAAGTCTATGCTCCAACCAGTAATGCTGAAGAAGCTAAAGTTGAACGGTTCTATGAAGACCTACAAGACCTTTTAGAACTAGCACCCAAAAAAGATGTCCTTTTCATTATAGGGGACTGGAATGCAAAAGCAGGAAGTCAAGAAACACCTGGAGTAACAGGCAAATTTGGCCTGGGAATACGGAATGAAGCAGGGCAAAGACTAATAAAGTTTTGCCAAGAAAATGCACTGGCTATAGCAAACATCCTCTTCCAACAACACAAGATAAGACTACACATGGACATCATCAGATGGTAAACATCGAAATCAGATTGATTATATTCTTTGCAGCCAAAGATGGAGAAGCTCTATACATTCAACAAAAACAAGACCAGGAGCTGACTGTGGCTCAGACCATGAATTCCTTATTGCCAAATTCAGACTTAAATTGAAGAAAGTAGGCAAAACCACTAGACCATTCAGGTATGACCTAAATCAAATCCCTTATGATTATACAGTGGAAGTGAGAAATAGGTTTAAGGGACTAGATCTGATACATAGAGTGCCTGATGAACGATGGACTAGGTTCGTGACATTGTACAGAAGACAGGGATCAAGACCATCCTCATGGAAAAGAAATGCAAAATAGCAAAATGGCTGTCTGGGGAGGCCTTACAAATAGCTGTGAAAAGAAGAGAATCAAAAAGCAAAGGAGAAAAGGAAAGGTATAGGCATCTGAATGCAGAATTCCAGTGAATAGCAAGAAGAGATAAGAAAGCCTTCCTCAGCGATCAATGCAAAGAAATAGAGGAAAACAACAGAATAGGAAAGACTAGAGATCTCTTCAAGAAAATTAGAGATACCAAGGGAACATTTTATGCAAAGATGGGCTCGATAAAGGACAGAAATGGTATGGATCTCACAGAGGCAGAAGATATGAAGAAGAGGTGGCAAGAATACACAGAATAACTGTACATAAAAGATATTCACAACCCAGATAGTCACAATGGTGTAATCACTGACCTAGAGCCAGATATCCTGGAATGTGAAGTCAAATGGGACTTGGAAAGCATCACTACAAAAAAAAATCTAGTGGAGGTGGTGGAATTCCAGTTAAGCTATTTCAAATCATGAAAGATGATGCTGTGAAAATGCTGCACTCAATATACCAGCAAATTTGGAAAACTCAGCAGTGGCCACAGGACTGGAAAAGGTCAGTTTTCATGCCAATCCCAAAGAAAGGCAATGCCAAAGAATGCTCAAACTACTGCACAATTGCGCTCATCTCACACGCTAGTAAAGTAATGCTCAAAATTCTCCAAGCCAGGCTTCAGCAATACGTGAATGGTGAAATTCCTGATGTTCAAGCTGGTTTTAGAAAAGGCAGAGGAACCAGAGATCAAATTGCCAACATCCGCTGGATCATGGAAAAAGCAAGAGAGTTGCAGAAAAACATCTATTTCTGCTTTATTGACTATGCCAAAGCCTTTGACTGTATGGATCACAATAAACTGTGGAAACTTCTGAAAGAGATGGGAATACCAGACCACCTGACCTGCCTCTTGAGAAATCTGTATGCAGGTCAGGAAGCAACAGTTAGAACTGGACATGGAACAACAGACTGGTTCCAAATAAGAAAAAGAGTACGTCAAGGCTGTCTATTGTCACCCTGCTTATTTAAATTCTATGCAGAGTACATCATGAGAAACGCTGGGCTGGAAGAAGCACAAGCTGGAATCAAGATTTATGGGAGAAATATCAATAACCTCAGATATGCAGATGACACCACCCTTACGGCAGAAAGTGAAGAGGAACTAAAAAGCCTCTTGATGAAAGTGAGAGTGGAGAGTGAAAAAGTTGGCTTAAAGCTCAACATTCAGAAAGCGAAGATCATGGCATCTGGTCCCATCACTTCATGGGAAATAGATGGGGAAACAGTGGAAACAGTAGCAGACTTTATTTTTTTTGGGGGGGGGAGGGGCTCCAAGATCACTGCAGATGGTGACTGCAGCCATGAAATTAAAAGACACTTATTCCTTGGAAGAAAAGTTATCACCAATCTAGATAGCATGTTCAAAAGTAGAGACATTACTTTGCCAACAAAGGTCCGTCTAGTCAAGGCTATGGTTTTTCCTGTGGTCACGTATGGATGTGAGAGTTGGACTGTTTAGAAGGCTGAGCGCCGAAGAATTGATGCTTTTGAACTGTGGTGTTGGAGAAGACTCTTGAGAGTCCCTTGGACTGCAAGGAGATCCAACCAGTCCATTCTGAAGGAGATCAGCCCTGGGATTTCTTTGGAAGGAATGATGCTGAAGCTGAAGCTCCAGTACTTTGGTCACCTCATGCAAATAGTTGACTCATTCGAAAAATCTCTGATGCTCGGAGGAATTGGGGGCAGGAGAAGGGGACGACAGAGGGTGAGATGGCTGGATGGCATCAACAACTGGATGGATGTGAGTCTGAGTGAACTCCGGGAGTTGGTGATGGACAGGGAGGTCTGGCGTCCTGGGATTCATGGGGTCTGCAAAGAGTCGGACACAACTGAGCGACTGAACTGAACTGAAATGAAATGAATGAAAGCAAGATTGTGAAATATTGATATAAGAATAAACATAAAAATAATTGAAACATAATAGAAAGTTCAGAAATAGACTTAAAAAGATGAATTGTTTTACAAAATAAAGTAATTAAAGCAGAAAGAATATATTTTTCAGCAGATTACAGCAGATCACTGGATATCCTTATATGAAAAAAAGGACTCTCAACCACTACCTCATGCTATAGACAAAAATTAGTTCAAAAAGAGATCAAGATATCAAAGTTAAACCTATAAAAAATATGTAGGAAAAATACGATCAAGAACCATAAAGAAACTAAAAAGTTTAACATTGTCAACATTTTAAACCTTCTGATCATTAAAGATCATACATTTTTAAAGTAAATAGGCTATCCACAGAGTAGAAAAACATTGTATCTATATTCATATGTAGAAAATTTTACATTACATATAAATTTATGTGTAAATTTTTATTTATACATGAAATAAGAACTATATCTATTATATATATATATATATATATATATATATATATATATATATCTCACCTATAGTTTAGTGATAAGACATCCAGAACTCCTATTTTAAATTGCATAGAGGTCTTTTTTTAATATAATTTTATTTATTTTAATTGGAGGCTAATTACTTCACACTACTGTATTGGTTTTGCCATACACTGACATGAATCCACCCCAAGTGTACATGTGTTCCCCATCCTGAACCCCCCTCCCACCTCCCTCCCCGTCCCATCCCTCTGGGTCATCTGAGTACACCAGCCCCAAACACTCTGTCTCATGCATACAACCTGCACTGGCGACCCATCTCACATATGGTAATATATATGTTCCAGTGCCATTCTCCCATTCATCCCACCCTTGCCCTCTCCCAGAGTCCAGAAGACTGTTCTGTATTCTGTTATTCTATTTCAAATTGCACAGAGGTCTTTAAAATAAAACAAAAACAAAAAACCTTCCACAAAAAGGAGTAGAAATTGCCTAAAATATACTAGCATTAAAAATTATCAGCTTCAGTAGTTATCAAGAAAGCAAACTAAAACCTCAAAAGTTTATCACTAATACTTGCTAGAATGACCAAAATGATACCAAGTGACAGAGATGTCAAATAATTCACTTTGAAATCAGAACTAATTTCTTGTGTTTTATGTATCTACCCACGTGTGTAATGTCACTTAGTATTCCATAATGACTATCACAACTGTCCCAGACATAACTTACTGGACACTTTCTAGTTTCTCTATATTAATAGCCTTCTAATGATTGTGCAAAACAAGTTTTGTATTCAAATACTTTTAAATGGCTGCCATTAGTTTTTTGGCCTCACTGCTCCAGCTCTCAAGAAATCAGTACTAGGTTTCCAGGAACTTTAATACTGATAATAAGAAAGGAGTTCTCTCTCTGACGTGAGTGCACAAATTAACTACATTGCAGGTCCCAAGGCTGGAATACTGCTCTCCTTGTCATTCACATGGCATTTGTCCTTAGAAAACCAGGCTCGTATAAAGGGGATTCACCTATTTTAGCTGCAAGTGCAGGGAATACAATTCCCAACTCAAGAATGTGTGTTTCTCAAGCATGTCTCTTCAGAATACCTGCTTCTAAGAAAATGCCTTTCCATCAAAGCAGATAATTCCTGGGAGAGAAAACAGCAGCTATAAAACAAAGTCCTTGAACCTATATTGGAACCTTGTTAAATATCCACACATGCAATTGAAAATGTCTTTATCTGTTATTTACATTTCCAGAGAAAGACTTGTCAAGAGTTGAAAGCCCCATTTGGAGGTCTTTCCACCACATTTTCTGCCTGCTGACTTTTGGAGCAGACAGGAGAAGGGGACGACAGAGGATGAGATGGTTGGATGGCATCACCGACTCAATGAACATGAGTTTGGGTAAACTCTGGGAGTTTACCCAATGGACAGGGAGGCCTGGCATGCTGCAGTTTATGGGGTCGCAAAGAGTCGGACATGACTGAGCAACTGAACTGAACTGAACTGATCCATGGACGATCATTTCTCTATGGTTTTCTAAGTCAATTTATTCTAAATTCAAGTTCCAGGTTTTTTGTGAAATTTCATTGGCTCTTTAGGCTAGAAGGAAATATGTAAACATATAGAACGATTTTTCTACTATTGATTTGATATTGAGTTATCTGAATAACTTCTTTCTGAATGTGTCACATCTTTCATATTAAAAGTTCCTTATCCTAAAAGTAGGTCAATTTGAAGATGGGATTATTTCTGAATACCCTCATATATCATTAATATAATCTAAGACCAGAAGGTAAGTTCTTCAATAATGGTGACGCTTAGTAAAAATTATTCAGTTCAGTTCAGTCACTCAGTCATGTCCAACTCTTTGGGACCGTATGAATCACAGCACGCCAGGCCTCCCTGTCCATTACCAACTCCCGGGGTTCACCCAAATTCATGTCTATCGAGTCGGTGATGCCATCCAGCCATCTCATCCTCTGTCATCCCCTTCTCCTCCTGCCTCCAATCCCTCCCAGCATCAGAGTCTTTTCCAATGAGTCAACTCTTCCTCATGAGGTGGCCAAAGTATTGGAGTTTCAGCTTTAGCATCAGTCCTTCCAATTAACACCCAGGACTGATCTCCTTTAGAATGGACTGGTTGGATCTTACGTATATTTTTGTTGTTCAGCCACTCAGTCATATCCGACTCTTTGTGACCCTATGGACTGCAGCATGCCAGGCTTCCTTGTCCTTCACCCCTTCATCATCTCCCAGAGCTTATTCAAACTCATGTACATTGGCATGAGTTATATACATATACACTAATTATGTTTTAACACTTTTCAAAAACAATAGCAATTTTAAATAGTTAAATTTTAAAATTTAATTTTAATTGCAAAAGGAAGAATTCACCTCAGTTCAGTTCAGTCGCTCAGTCATGTCCCACTCTTTGCGACCCCATGAATTGCAGCACGCCAGGCCTCCCTGTCCATCATCAACTCTGGGAGTTCACTCAAACTCATGTCCATCCAGTCGGTGGTGCCATCCAGCCATCTTACCTTCTGTCGTCCCCTTTTCCTCCTGCCCCCAATCCCTCCCAGCATCAGAATTCACCTTATCCTTCTGCAAAATGTTGAAAATGATAGTCCCAGTGACTGAGCATATTAGTCTGGCAATCAGAAATACCAGACTAGAATCTTGCCTTTTCCCACTTGCAACTTGATCTGGGGTGCATTTCTGGCAAGCTTACATTTTTATTTCTTTTAATATCAAGTGAGAAGTATAATCCACCTCATAAGCTGTTCAGTTCAGTTCAGTCGCTCAATCGTGTCCGACTCTTTGCGACCCCATGAATCACAGCACGCCAGGCCTCCCTGTCCATCACCAACTCCCAGAGTTCACCCAGACTCATGTCCATCAAGTCCGTGATGCCATCTAGCCATCTCATAAGCTGTTAGGAGAATACAAATGTATCCAGCACACTTCTGAAGACACACAGAGGAATGTTACCTATTTTTATGACTATGCACCCAGGATTAGGAAGACTTAACATTTTTTTGCAATAATACAGAAAAAAAAAAGAAAATAACCCTACATTAAACTGAGAAACAGTCATCTCCAATTTTAAAGAAGCCAAAGAGATCCATATTATGCACAGAAGTTGCTCCAAGGAAGAGTTCAACATACCCATTTTTGGACTAAACAAGTGATGATTTGTATCAATTAATAATCATGTATTTTCATGTGTGAAGTGTATTCAAATTTCATTTTCATTGTCATGATTAGTCTTAACTATTAAAATAAGTATCTGATGGCAAAGCAAATGCATCAGAGGTTAGAGAACTGTGTCTTTCAAATTTCTTCATCTTGATGAGTCAAATTTTTCATCTGTCAAATTAGGTTAATGACATATTATTAGCATTATGTACTATGATTGTTTCTTATCTGCTATACGGATGGAATGATACCATTCACATAGATTTAGTCCAGATTATTTCTCTACACAGATGTAGATTGTTTCACAGGCAGCTCCATCTGTGTTTTAAAGCCAAATGGTCCATTTTATATATATATATATATATATATATATATATATATATATATATATTTATATTTATTTCTGTACCCTTTGCAAGCACTTATTACTTTTTATTGAAGTCTACTAATATTTCACATTTCACCTCTGATTATCTGTGGCTTGGTGGACTAACAGTCCAGAAGTGTACTCTTTGGAAAAAAACTGGCCTTTTTTTCTGACCACCCACCTCCAAATCTCCCATTATTTTCTCCAGAAAAAATGAACTGCAGTTAATGGCTGTATGTGCATTTTTTAGATGGTTTATTTGCTTATTTAACTTATATGCAGAGTACATCATGAGAAATACTGGGCTGGAGGAAGCACAAGCTGGAATCAAGATTGCCAGGAGAAATATCAATAACCTCAGATATGCAGATGACACCACCCCTATGGCATAAAGTGAAGAAGAACAAAATAGCCTCTTGACTAAAGTGAAAGAGGAGAGTGAAAAAGTTGGCTTAAAGCTCAACATTCAGAAAACTAAGATCATGGCATCTGGGCCCATCACTTCATGGCAAATAGGTGGGGAAACAACGGAAACAGTGGCTGACTTTATTTTTCTGGGCTCCAGAATCATTGCAGATGGTGATTACAGCCAATAAATAAAAGACGCTTACTCCTTGGAAGGAAAGTTATGACCAATCTAGACAGCATATTAAAAAGCAGAGACATTACTTTGTCCACAAAGGTCCATCTAGTCAAGGCCAAGGCTTTTCCAGTGGTCATGTATGGATGTGAGAATTGGACTATAAAGAAAGCTGAGCACCAAAGAATTGATGCTTTTGAACTGTGGTGTTGGAGAAGACTCTTGAGAGTCTCATGGACTGCAAGGAGATCCAACCAGTCCATCCTAAAGGAAATCAATCTTGGGTGTTCATTGGAAGAACTGATGTTGAAGCTGAAACTCCAGTACTCTGGCCAACTGATGTGGAGAGCTCACTCATTTGAAAAGACCCAGATGCTGGGAAAGATTGAGGGCAGGAGGAGATGGGGACGACAGAGGATGAGATGATTGGATGGCATCACTGACTCAATGGACATGGATTTGGGTGGACCCCAGGAGTTGGTGATGGACAGGGAGGCCTGGCGTGCTGCAGTTCATGGGGGTAGCGAAGAGTCGGAAACAACTGAGCGACTGAACTGAACTGATTTGAGTAAGTGTATTTTTTGAAATGGCAATAGATCATACTGATAGATATGATACAATAGATATGATACAATAGATACAAATAGATCATACTTACATCTGATTTTTAAAGTGTTACTCAATAGTGTGGGCTTCCCTGGTAAGCCAGCTTGTAAAGAATCCGCTTGCAATGCAGGAGACTCAGTTAGATTCCTGGGTCAAGGAGATCCCATGGAGAAGGGATAGGCTGCACCCTCCAGCATTTTTGGGATTCTCTGGTTGTTTAGACAGTAAAGAATCTGCCCACAGTGCTGGAAACCTGGGTTTGATCCCTGGATTGGGAAGATCCCCTGGAGAAGGGCATGGCAACCCACTCCAGTATTCTTGCCTGGAGAATCCCCATGGACAGAGCAGACTGGTGAGCTACAGTCCATGGGGTCACAAAGAGTCAGACATGACTGAGTGACTACGCACAACACGACACTTAATAGTGTGGGCATATTTTTGTGTGAATATGTGTATTTCTGCCTCGTCATTTTCCTGTTGTCTGGTCTGTCTGTCTGTATTCATTGCTTTAATAGCTGCCTCCTATTCTGTGAGTCATTAAATCCAATCCTCATGATGGAATATTTCCTTATCTTGTAAATAACTGTACAACCAGCATCGTTGCACACAATTCTTTGTGCTTTTATCTGCTTCCTCAGGATAAACTCCTAGAAATGGGGTTGTTAGAACAAAAGTAGATGGAGGGCCCAGGAAGCTTTGCCAGCCTGAAATTCTCACTGGCAGTGCTGAGAACCCATACCTCCCAGCTGTCCCCAATGCTCACTGCCCAAATGGGCTTTCATGCCAGTATTAACAGTCACACATCTTGGGCTGAGGCTCTGAACTTAAATTTGCATTGATCTCTATTTGCTCAATGTGTCCATTCTTTTTCTATCACCACACAGTATGAAGTAGTGATAGTGGTAAAGAACCCGCCTGCCAATTCAGGAGATGTAAGCTACGTGGGTTCGATCTCGAGGTCTGGAAGACCCCCTGGAGGAGAAAATGGCAACCCACTCCAGTATTCTTGCCTGGAAAATCCCAAGGGCAGAGGAGGCTGTTGGGTTACAGTCCGTGGGTTTACAAAGAGTCGGACGCGACTGAAGCAACTTAGCATGCACGCAGTCATGCCATCCATATAGTAATCTATCATTAAAGTGTATTTATAAGTTGTTACAAAGTTACTGGAAACTGTTAGGAAACATGTTAATTTCATTACAGTGCCTCCTGTATCTTTTCAGTACTTTCTCATTACACTTTATTACACTCTGTTACACTCTCATTACACTCTGTTACACTTTATGTCAACTCATATATAGTGATTCTAGTGTTTTTTGTTTTTTTAAATTTCATCCCCTTATACAAATCACACATATATCATTATTGGAATTCCATGCAACATTCCCTGTTTTACAAATCTCTATCATCCTTATACTCACAGTCTCAATTACCTTGCATGGTTTCCTATTTCCTAAGAGTAACAGAAAAATCCACTGGCTTTACATTCATAGCCTTTACATTCATTTTCAACCTCTTGGGCTTAGCTATTACTATGTGCTCACTCAGTCATATTTGACTCCTTGCATTTGCACGGACTGTAGACCACCAGGCTCCTCTCTCTATGGGATTTTAAAGGGAATAATTGCAATGGGTTGTCATTCCTTTCTACAGGGAATCTTCCTAACTCAGCAACTGAAACTGCCTCTCCCCTGTCTCTTGCATTGGTAGGCAAATTCTTTCCCACTGAACACCTGAGAAGCCCTGCTACTACTATGTGTAAGACCTATTGATTCACATTAGGTTCTGGGTCATAATCTCTCATGATTAAGTGAGCACAGATGGTCTCCAACCAGTGTGTTCATAGAGTTCCTCAGGTCTCCAACTATAAACATATCCTAGGAGGGGATTTGAGTTAACTTTAAGAGATCAGAAGTATTTTTTCCTATATCAAAAGAAAAAAAAATACCCTTCAAAATTCACAGCTCAATAGAATTTGGCATTTATTACATGAAAAGGATAATGAATTCAAAATTGACCTATTATGATGTTTTTTCAGGTAATATAATTAAGCATGATATACATGACAACGTGAGAGTTTGTTCTACTGGGACTCACACAGAATCCAAAGATGCAGAAAGTCATATTTGCTGTGTTTCTGGTCATTTACATTGTCTTTATGGTACGGAATGTGCTCACCTTGGTCACCATCACAGTCAGCCCATTACTGGGGTGCCCAATAAGGAGAAAAGGAAAGATATAGGCATCTGAATGCAGAGTTCCAAAGAATAGCAAGGAGAGATAAGAAAGCAATTCCTCAGCAATCAATGCAAAGAAATAGAGGAAAACAACAGAATGGGAAAGACTAGAGATCTCTTCAAAAAATTAGAGATACCAAGGGAATATTATATGCAAAGATGGGCTCGATAAAGGACAGGAATGGTATGGACCTAAGAGAAGCAGAAGATATTAAGAAGAGATGGCAAGAATACACAGAAGATCTCTACAAAAAAGATCTTCACGACCCAGATAATCATGGTGGTGTGATCACTCACCTAGAGCCAGACATCCTGGAATGTGAAGTCAAGTGGGCCTTAGAAACCATGACTACAAACAAAGCTAGTGGAGGGGATGGAATTCTAGTTGAGCTATTTCAAATCCTGGAAGATGATGCTGCAAAAGTACTGCACTCAGTATGCGAGCAAGTTTGGAAAACTCAGCAGTGGCCACAGGACTGGCAAAGGTCAGTTTTCATGCCAATCCCAAAGAAAGGCAATGCCAAAGAATGCTCAAACTACCACACAATTGCACTCATCTCACACACTAGTAAAGTAATGCTCAAAATTCTCCAAGCCAGGCTTCAGCAATGTGTGAACCATGAACTTCCATATGTTCAAGCTGGTTTTAGAAAAGGCAGAGGAATCAGAGATCAAATTCCCAACATCTGCTGGACCATGGAAAAAGGAAGAGACTTCCAGAAAAACATCTATTTCTGCTTTATTGACTATGCCAAAGCCTTTGACTGTATGGATCACAATAAACTGTGGAAAAATGTGAAAGAGATGGGAATACCAGACCACCTGACCTTCCTCTTGAGAAATTTATATGCAGGTCAGGAAGCAACAGTTAGAACTGGACATGGAACAACAGACTGGTTCCAAATAGGAAAAGGAGTACGTCAAGGCTGCATATTGTCACCCTGCTTATTTAACTTCTATGCAGAGTACATCATGAGAAACGCTTGGCTGGAAGAAGCACAAGCTGGAATCAAGATTGCTGGGAGAAATATCAATAACCTCAGATATGCAGATGACACTACCCTTATGGCAGAAAGTGAAGAGGAACTAAAATGCCTCTTGATGAAAGTGAAAGAGGAGAGTGAAAAAGTTGGCTTAAAGCTCAACATTCAGAAAACGAAGATCATGGCATCTGGTCCCATCACTTCATGAGAAATAGATGGAGAAACAGTGGAAACAGTGTCAGACTTTATTTTTTGGGGCTCCAAAATCACTGCAGATGGTGACTGCAGCCATGAAATTAAAAGACGCTTACTCCTTGGAAGGAAAGTTATGACCAACCTAGATAGCATATTGAAAAGCAGAGACATTACTTTGCCAACTAAGGTCTGTCTAGTCAAGGCTATGGTTTGTTCAGTGGTCATGTATGGATATGAGAGTTGGACTGTAAAGAAGGCTGAGCACTGAAGAATTGATGCTGTTGCAGTGTGATGTTGGAGAAGACTCTTGAGAGTCCCTTGGACTGCAAGGAGATCCAACCAGTCCATTCTGAAGGAGATCAGCCCTGGGATTACTTTGGAAGGAATGATGCTAAAGCTGAAACTCCAGTACTTTGGCCACCTCATGCGAAGAGTTGACTCATTGGAAAAGACTGATGCTGGGAGGGATTGGGAGCAGGAGGAGAAGGGGACGACAGAGGATGAGATGGCTGGATGGCATCACTGACTCGATGGACGTGAGTCTGAGTGAACTCCGGGAGCTGGTGGTGGACAGGGAGGCCTGGGGTGCTGGGATTCATGGGCTCACAAAGAGTCGGACACGACTGAGAGACTGAACTGAACTGATATATTTAAGTGATCACCAAAATAAGCCATTGACTTTCATCACCCCACAACTTTGCCATTTTTTCTTGTGATAAGAATGTTCATTATTTACTTTCTTAACAACTTTCAAATGTAAAATACAGTACTGTTAACTAAAACCATCATTCTATACATTACATATCCAGGAAGGATTTATTTATTTTATAAATAAATTTGATAACTGCAACTTTGGACCTTTTGACTCTCTTCACCCATTTTGTTATGCTCCTTCCACCCACCTCTGGCAACCGACAATCTGTTCTCTGAGTCTATGAATTCAGGTTTGTTTGCTTTTCTTTTTTTTACGATTTCACATATAAATACAATTATATAGTATTTGTCTTTATGTGTCTGTCTTACTTCTTTTATTATAATGCTCTCAAGTTCCACCTATGTTATTAAAATGGTAAGATTTCCTTCTTTTGTATATGCATATGCATATATCACATTTTCTTTATCCATTCATCTGACAGTAGACACTTAGGTAGTTTCCGTGTTGTGCTTATTGTGAATAATGCTGCAGTGAGAATGGGAATCATATATCTCTTTGATGTAGCAATTAATTTATATTTTCTTTATATTCCACAATTCAGTCCAACATACCGTGTTTCATTTAGTATTCTTCTCTCTTTACATCATTATTGCTCCTATGTTCAATCTCTTAATCTATATGCTGAGGGATGTAAAGATGAAAAATGCTGTAAGAAGAGCTTAGCATTAAACATTCTAACCACATCTTAAAAACTGCTGCTGCTGCTGCTGCTGCTAAGTCACTTCAGTCATGTCCGACTCTGTGATCCCATAAATGGCAGCCCATCAGGCTTCCCCCATCCCTGGGATTCTCCAGGCAAGAATACTGGAGTGGGTTGCCATTTCCTTCTCCAATGCATGAAAGTGAAAAGTGAAAGTGAAGTCGCTCAGTCGTGTCCGATTCTTAGCGATTCCATGGACTGCAGCCTACCAGGCTCCTCCGTCCACGGGATTTTCCAGGCAAGAGTACGGGACTGGGTTGCCATTGCCTTCTCTGCATCTTAACAAAAATAACAACAACAACAAAAAAAAAGGTGGGGGGAGAGACAGCTAGATGAGATATATGTGGAATTAGAGAATAATAAATTATTTCACAGGTTAATTATTCCACTGGTACTGTTTTATAAAGTGACATAAATAGTACTTCCAGATTAAAAATAGCTACTAATCAAACACCAATTATTCTACTTACAAAAAACTGAATTGAAAATGTAGTTAATTTTGTTGGATTTTGAGATGATGTGATCAGGGTTACATGCCTAAAAATCATCTGGGTTATAGTAATTAAGTCACTATTATATTAAAATGAATACTATAATGAAAAAAAGAAAAAATAAGAGGAAAGTTAGGTTTAGTGCTTTCTGTATTTATCATCAAAGACTACTGTAACTTCTATCTCTTGAGGACCACTTCTTAACATACTTTTCTACACCCCAGTTTCTTCATCTGTGCAATGGAGCTGATAAGAGTTCTCTATCTCTTAGGGTTGTTATAAAGATTAATAAGCTAAACTTCATCAGTTGGTTCATACCTTACAGATAGTAAATATTTGCTATTATTAATGAGGCTCACAGAGCAGAGCAGAACCAAGCATAGTTTTGTATATAGATGTAAAAAGAGGAAAAGCTGTTGAAAAATTATGAGAGCAAAATTACACAATGCTTGATTCCATTGTTAACAAATTAGTCTAATAAGTTTTTTGTAAACGTAGAAAGATATGAAAGAAAGTTCTATATATCTGTAATTTTCCAGAAAAATTCATCTTAACTGGAAGTACATTAAAGAACATTCATTTTGCCCCCTTGGAGACAAAGATGAAAACACTACATGAGGATGGATGAAAAGTACTTAACAGAAGGACTGACTACAGGTTTCCTCATATAATAGCAAGGAGAAAAGAAACTCAAATTGCATAAACAGCAGATCTCAGTCATTAAGGGACTCTAACATGCTGCAGGTTTACCTCTTTTGCAGGGCATTTGTAGTCCACTTCAGGACACTGGTGAGTGGATTATTTGAGAACATACACATAATTATTGTTGCTGTTTAGTTGCTAAGCCATGTCTGAATCTTTGCAACCCCATGGACTTAGCCTGTTAAGATCCTCTTTCCACGGGATTTCTAGGCAAGAATACTGGAGTGGGTTGCCATTTCCTTGTCCAGGGGATCTTTCTGATCCAGAGATCAAACGCACATCTCCTGAATTGGCAGGTGGATTCTTTACCACTGAGCCACCTGGGAAACCCAATATACATAATTAACTTGAACTAAGTAAGCAACCTTTTGGGAAGAAATATATGTACCTTTAAGATATAGAGTTTACCTAAAACTTTACAGAGTTTTGTGCCTAAACCCCTCAGGAATTATGTGCTAATATAAATACAGAGTCTATAAAACTCCATTTGACTAGTTTGGATAACAGAATACTCTTCTTACCCTCAAGCTTTTTTTCTGTGGAATAAACCCCCATCATTTATTTGATTTGATGGTGTTGTAGGGGACAGTAGTTACTAAGATTATGTAAATGTTGTACTATTTTTTTACAGGTCAGGGAAAATTAGAAAGTGAAACTCAGCAGTAGCATTCAAGTTAGAAACTTGAAAGGAAATCACTTGAGCAATTAAAGGATGACTATCATTTCAATGAAGACAGGACAGAAACTGTGCAAGAAGAATAGATTCAAAATAAGTGCAGAGGAAAATATGTGAGTAAATTATGTCTTTTTCTTCCTTACCAGGAGCTTCCATAAACATGTGGTATTTCTTGCAATATATTTTTAACTACTGGGTTAAGAAAATATTAGTTAGCTGTTGCTTTTAAAATATGCTTTATTGTGAATTCTATAGCCTAGGAAATTTTTTGTTTAAGGGACCAGGAAATTCAAGGAGGATCTGTGAGTAAACTGAGGGTGGAATAACAGATTCTGGAAAAATAAGATCAAAGTCATAAAATAATACTTCAGGATGACTGGATTAAAAAAAAGACATATTTTTATAACTCAAGGGAGAAGGTCAGTAAAACATTAAGCAATATTAAGCTAATTTTTATTCTGAAAAAGACATAATAGCGGAAAGGGCTATTAGAACAATGAAGCTAATGTCTTCATTTCACAGAGCCAGTTTTCAAGTTCACAGATATAAGAAGTGGCAATGTTAGGACATGCTCCTAAATACATTTCTCCTATTATTTTACATGGCTAAGAGTTGAGATGCACTGTTAGTGCTCACACTTGAAAGAATATGAAATTTCTTCCTACATAATTTCCTAACATTTCTTGTTACATTTTTGAGTGGCTTATTTATGACAATTTGGAGCTGACTCGGTTTGTGGTTTCTCACAGAGACTTTAGCCTAACTATGTCCTGTGTTTCCACTTACACATTTTTTAAATTTAAGTTTTTGTGACTAGAATGGACCAATGATTGATTCAGGAGGTATCATAGTTTTATCTAGAAGGTTTAAGAAATCTATGCAAACTTCAGAGTTCAGTGAAGTGGGGTTAATGTTAAATCTATCTTGTTGCTTTGCTTTTTTTGTTTGGTTTTGTTTTTCCTTTTGGAAACGTTGTAATGTTATAGCCATGCGTTCCGGGAAATAAACTCACTCAGAAGGACAATGCAGATAGTGGAGTGCAGTTTATTACACCAGCGGGCCCAAGGCAGAGGACCTTAGCCAAGGACCCCAACCAGCATTTGTGAAAATCTTTTATACCCCATGTGTATGTGTCTGAACCCACCACCCCAATTTTCTTGAGACTTACATAAAACAAAGGAAGGGTAAATACAATCACAATAACCCCATTATTCAAGTGTTATCAAGTGTTAGGTGTTCAAACAGTTAATAATCAGCAAGCCTGTGGTTACACTCCGATAGATACAGGGAGAATTTATGACCTGTCCGGAGGAAGGGGTGATTAGAGTATGCTTTTTCTTAGGCGATGAGTAACCTGGATGTGATCTTCAAGATTCTCCTGTCCAGAGGGGGTCTTATCTTTTTATTGTAGTTTTCATAGGCACTAAGTCAGATGACACCACCCTTATGGCAGAAAGTGAAGAGGAACTAAAAAGCCTCTTGATGAAAGTGAAAGAGAAGAGTGAAAAAGTTGGCTTAAAACTCAACATTCAGAAAATGAAGATCATGGCATCCGGTCCCATCACTTCATGGGAAATAGATGGGGAAACAGTAGAAACAGTGTCAGACTTTATTTTTGGGGGCTCCAAAATCACTACAGATGGTGCCTGCAGCCATGAAATTAAAAGACACTTATGACCAACCTAGATAGCATATTCAAAACCAGAGACATTACTTTGCCAACAAAGGTCCGTCTAGTCAAGGCTATGGTTTTTCCAGTGGTCACATATGGATGTGAGAATTGGACTGTGAAGAAGGCTGAGTGCCAAAGAATTGATGCTTTTGCAGTGTGGTGTTGGAGAAGACTCTCGAGAGTCCCTTGGACTGCAAGGAGATCCAACCAGTCCATTCTGAAGGAGATGAGCCCTGGGATTTCTTTGGAAGGAATGATGCTAAAGCTGAAACTCCAGTACTTTGGCCACCTGATGCGAAGAGTTGACTCATTGGAAAAGTATGATGCTGGGAGGGGTTGAGGGCAGGAGGAGAAGGGGACGACAGAGGATGAGATGGCTGGATGGCATCACTGACTCGATGGACATGAGTCTGAGTGAACTCCTGGAGTTGGTGATGAACAGGGAGGCCTGGCGTGCTGCAATTCATGGGGTCGCACAAAGTCGGACACGACTGAGAGACTGAACTGAACTGAAGGATTATTTTGACTGCTTTATAGAGCATCTGGAGTAAATTCTGAAGATACTATAACAATTAGAAAAGAGGTTATGGTAATTTGGGCCAGGTCAGTAGCATGTTTATGGGGAGAAATATTCTGCTTATGGATACAGTTTTCACTGTTGATTGGAATATAAAACTACACATCCAAAGAGGATAAATTTCTGATTCTTCATTTTAAAATTAAACATGCATTTAGTGTATTCTCAACTATTCCATTCTTAGCACCTAAGGTGAAAAAAAAAAAAAAAATGTGTTCACAAAGACTCAAGCTGTAATATTCATAGTAGCTTTGTATGTAATAGTCATGAACTTAAAGTAAGTCAAGTGCATATGAATAACAAAAAGGAAAAAAAAATTTTATGACTACAATGAAATATTTCTTAGACGTAAAAAGGAATAAACTGTTGACATACACATGAGCAATGATCATTCCAAAACTATTTGAATGAAAGACACCTTACATAAAACAGTATGTTCTTTGTGGTTTCATTTATATTAAGTTTTGCAACAGGCAATAGTAATTAGTAGTGGGAAAATGAAATAAAACAGCACTTTTCTTTATAGAGTAAAGTAGTGAAAATTACCTAGGGGTCAGCATGAGGGAAATGCCAGGGTTCATGGGAATGCCTGTATCTTGATAGTAATTGGTTGCACACATGTACTTATTTGTAAAATTTCTTGTAGTTTTGAAAATTTTCATAATAACGTGCTATGAAAAATAAATTTTCTTTGGCTTCTTATGATACCTGTCACTAAGTTTAATATAATTTTGTTTGATCTACCAGAAAAAGTGGCTTTTTTTTATTGTGCTTCTTACTGGGTTTTTCAGTATGTTTTTAGAGAGAACACTTTACCATTATTTTTACTGTTCTATATCATAACATAATTATTATAAATACTCCGTGGAACATTATTTTTAATAAACATACGAAATTTCACTTTACTGATGACAGCAGTATTTTGGTCATACTTTTGCTGTTTTAGTAAGTGGTGCTCTAATTTTCACTTGAATGAGGACTTTGGTGAAAAAGGATACTTTTCCACATTTATGAACATTAAGATAGCAATATTCCACCCAGTCACTTTATATTTAACTGAGCTTGAGGCTCACTGGGTATTAACAATTATATATTTTTCATAGTCAGCATTAGACTTAACTCTTGGACACGTTATACTGAAAGATGATGGTATGCTTAGCCCTTTGACCCAGAATGAAATTTGGGATCAAGGAATATACAACATATGAAAAGTATCATAAAATATAACCAAATGGGACTAAATCTTGAAATGCCAGATTGGTTCATCATAAGAAGATTAATTGACTATGCCAAGGCCTTTGACTGTGTGGATAACAATAAATTGTGGAAAATTCTGAAAGAGATGGGAATTCCAGACCACCTGACCTGCCTCTAGAGAAACCTGTATGCAGGTCAGGAAGCAACAGTTAGAACTGGACATGGAACAACAGACTGGTTCCAAACAGGAAAAGGAGTATGTCAAGGCTGTATACTGTCACCCTGCTTATTTAACTTATATGCAGAGTACATTATGAGAAACGCTGAGCTGGAAGAAGCACAAGCTGGAATCAAGATTGCTGGGAGAAATATCAATAACCTCAGATATGCAGATGACACCACCCTTATGGCAGAAAGTGAAGATGAACTAAAAAGGCTCTTTATGAAAGTGAAAGAGGAGAGTGAAAAAGTTGGCTTAAAGCTCAACATTCAGAAAATGAAGATCATGGCATCCAGTCCCATCACTTCATGGGAAATAGATGGGGAAACAGTGGAAACAGTGTCAGACTTCATTTTCTGGGCTCCAAAATCACTGAAGATGGTGATTGCAGCCATGAATTTAAAAGACACTCCTTGGAAGGAAAGTTATGACCAACCTAGATAGCATATTCAAAAGGAGAGACATTACTTTGCCAACAAAGATCCATCTAGTCAAGGCTATGGTTTTTCCAGTGGTCGTGTATGGATAGGAGAGTTGGACTATGAAGAAAGCTGAGCGCTGAAAAACTGATGCTTTTGAACTGTGGTGTTGGAGAAGACTCTTGAGAGTCCCGTGGACTGCAAGGAGATCCAACAAGTCCATTCTAAAAGAGATCAGTCCTGGGTGTTCTTTGGATGGACTGATGCCAAAGCTGAAACTCCAATACTTTGGCCACCTCATGCAGACAGTTGACTCACTGGAAAAGATTCTGATACTGGGAGGGATTGGGGGCAGGAGGAGAAGGGGACGACAGAGGATGAGATGGCTGGATGGCATCACCGACTCGATGGACATGAGTTTGCATGAACTCTGCGGGTTGGTGATGAATAGGGAAGCCTGGCGTGCTGCAGTTCACGGGGTGGCAAAGAGTCAGACACAACTGAGCAAATGAACTGAACTGAAGCACATTAATTAATGTGAAACACCAGATTAACAAAATGGACATTTAAAATCTCATTATCATCTAATCACAAACAGAAAAATCATTTGACAAATTCAACATTGATATTATGATTAAAACTCTCTCAACAAATTAAGAATAGAAAGAACTTCCCTCACTATAGTAAAAATCATGTATTAAAAATTAAAAAGAGAAAAAGAAAAACAGCTAACATCACATTCAATGGCGAAAACCTGAAATCTGTTCTTATAAGATCAGGAATAAAGCAAAGATTACCACTTGTATGAATTATAGTCAATAAAGTACTAAAAGTCCCACAAGGTAGAACTGTTAGGTAAGAAATAAAAAGCTTCCAAACCATAAAAGTAGTGACACTATTTCTGTCTGTAGATGACATCATCCCATATGTAGAAAATCAAAAAGATACCATAAGAAAGAAAGAAAAAAAAAAAAAAAAAAAAACTCAAAGCTAATAAATGAATGCAGCCAAGTTGCAAACTACAGTTCAGTTCAGTTCACTTGCTCAGTCGTTTCTGGCTCCTTGTGACCCCATGGACTGCAACACACCAGGCCTCCCTGTCCACTGCCAACTCCTGGAGTTTACTCAAACTCATGTCCATTGAGTCAGTGATTCCATCCAACCATCTCATCCTCTGTCATCCCCTTCTCCTCTTGCCTTGAGAACCCTATGAACAGTATGAAAAGGCAAATTACAAAATCAACATAAAAATAAATTGTCTTGGTTTGCTAAATACATTTTGTTTGAAAATGAAATAAGTCAAACTGATTACAATAGCATAGAAATAATACAAATGAAAGTATTAAATGAAGTGAAAAATGATTACACTGAAAACAACACATAATTAATGAAAGAAATTAAAGCAGATAAGATAAATGAAAAGGCCCCTGTGTTCACAGATTGAAAAACTAATATACTTAAAATATTCATACTATTCAAATTGATATATAAATTCAACAAATCCTTATCAAAATTTCAATGGAAATTTTCATGTAAATAAAAGCAATTCTAAAATTCATGTGAATTCACAAATGTCCCCATTTAGTCAAACAAGTAGTGATAAATAAAAATAAAGCCAGAGGCATTATACTTCTTCAATTCAAAATACATTAGCAAGCTACAGTAATTAAAGAAATATGATACTGGCATAAACACAAGTATATAGACCAATGGCACAGAATGGGGACCCCAAAAGTCCAAGCATAAACTATAAGCAGCTCTTTGACAATGAAGTTAAGAATCTACAGTGGGAAAAGGAGAGTGTCTTCGAGAAAAACATTGTGAAACTGGATAACAAACTATATCAGATGAAATAAATTGTACCCTTGTGCTATTCCATACACAAAATCAATTCAGAATGGATTAAATACTTCAGTATTGTAACTGGAAGGAAAAAAAAAATCCTTGAAGAAAACAAAGGTAAAAATCTTCATGACACAAAAGAAAAAGCAGCAAAATCAAAGTTAGACGAGTGAGATAACTTCACAAAACACAACAAAGCAACCCGTAAACGTGGTGAAAAAAAAAAACAAAACAAAATGTAGAATGAATGGGATAAACTATTTGCAAGGCCACACTACAATAAATGTACCAGAAACCTTACAACTAAACAAGAAAGAATTAACAATATGACTCATAAATGAACAAAGGACTTGAATAGACATTTTTCCAAGGAAGACATAAACATTGTCAACTGGTACATGAATATGCAACATCACTAATTATCAGGGAAATTCAATCAAAACCCACAGTGAGATATCACCTCACACCAATGAAAATGGGCTTATCAAAATAATCAAGCTAACAAATGTTGGAACATATGTGGAGAAATCAGAACCTTGTGTGAACTGCTGGGAGCAATTTAAAATAACACAACACCTAGGAAACACAAAATGGCAGTTCCTCAAAATACTGAAAAACATAATTACCATAAGGTTCAACTTTCCACTTCTGAGTCTATGTCTTCAAATATATTAATATCAGGAATGTAAAGAAATATCTGTACACCCATCTTTATCGTAGCATTGTTCACAACAGCCAAGACATGAAAACAACCTGTTTATCAAAAGAAGAAATGATAACAAAAATGTGACATATATACATAATGGACTATTAAATAATCTTTAAAAATAAGAAAATTCTTCCATATACAACAACTTTGATGAACCTGGAGGACATTAAGCCAAGTGAAATAAGCCAGATATAGAAGGACAAATTCCTCATCACAATAGCCAAACTGATAGAAACAGACAAGAGACTGGTGGTTGCCAAAGACAAGGGCAAAGTTTTAATGATGCAAGATGAGCAAGTTCCAGAGACAGTGCAAATCGTTGTGACTATAGTTAATAAACTGTGTGGTGTAACTTCAAGTTTGTTAAGAGGGTGTGTCTCATGTTGTGTTATTACAATAAAAATTGTATAAAATAAATAAACACCCTTAAAAATTATCTTCCTCAAAAAATGAAGTACCAAAATATAAAATGATATACAGATGGCAAGTTACAAAAGACAATCAGTGCTAAATGCCATTAAAGAATTGAAACTAAAACAACAATAAGATGCCACTTATACACCAATAAAAAGTCAAATCTAAAATGCTGACAACATTAACCACTCACAAGGATGCAGAGCAACAGGAACTCTTATGCACTACCTAATGGGATACCCATGAAAGACACTTTTGTGTCATTTTACACAACTAACCTAATCTTCCTACAAAACCCAACAATCACATATGGTATTTACCCAAAGGAGCTGACAATTTATGTCTATGCAACAACCTGCACACAAATATTTATTGCAGCTTTAACTCATATTTACCAATGATAAACCAAGATATTCTTCAGTATATGAAAAGGTGAATACACTGTGCAATATCCACAATATTGGAATCAATCAAGATAGTCTTCAATATGTGAAAAGGTGAATAAACTGTGAAATATCCACAAGGGAATGTTTTTGAACACAAAATCCCACTATCTAGCCATGAAAAGACACAAAGTAACTTTAAATGCATAATACTCAAATAAAAGAAACTAATCTGAAAAGGTTACTTACTATGTGATTCCAGCTATGTAAAATTCTGTAAAAGACATTAAAAAAGAGAGAGAGAGAGAAAATACAGTGATCACTGGTTGGCAGGGGTTGGAGAGAGGGAAGAGTTAATCTAAATAATAAAACAGCCAGATATTTTTACCAATAAAAGAGATTTATTCAGGAACAGGGATGAGTAACTGTGATGAATCACATATATCTGGTAAAGCAAAGGAGAGGAAATTCTCTTTTCATGAAGAGGAAGTTAGGAGAAGCTGTTATAAACAAAAAGTCCACTGGAGGAAACTGGGAGCTTGAACTACAGTGACTTTCTTTACCTGAGTTGTCATAGTCTCTTGTGGCCAACTTATTGTCAGTCAAAGAGAAATTCTTTCTTTCTTCTGATGATGACAGGAGTTTCATACTTGTCTGAGTTGCAAGTGCATCTCTTTCAGCTGGGATCCTTACTGACTGAATGTGCCTGAGACCTCCCCCTTTTGATTTACTGACACCATTTTAATGAGGTTTCCCTTCATTAACTTTCACAAGCAAGATGAGTAGGCAGAACACAGAGATTATTTAAGGCACTGAAAGTACTGTACTATTCTGTAATAATGTGCTCCCCTTATGGCTCAGCTGATAAAGAATCTGTCTGCAATGCGGGAGACCAGGGTTTGATCCCTGGGTTGGGAAGATCCCCTGGAGAAGGGAATGGCTTACAACTCCAGTATTCTGGCCTGGAAAATTCCATGGACTCCATGGTCCATGGGTTCGCAGTCAGACACGACTGAGCAACTTCACTGTAATAATAAATACTTGTCATTTTATGTAGATCAAAACCCATAAAATGTACTACACTAACAGTGGGACCAAACATACCCCATGGAATTTGGTTTATTACGATGTGTCAGTCTTGTGTCAGGTTCAATGATTCCAAGAAATGTACTAGAAATTCCAGTCTAATTCAGGATGTTAATAGAGGGGAAGGTTGTATGTGTGAGGAGTGGAAAGGTGGATGGTATGGAGAATCTCTGTATTTTCTACTCAAACTTGCTATGAACCTAAAATGGTACATAAAAAGAGAAAGTATATTTTTAAAAGTTATGTTTACACCAAAAATTAAAAAATAAGATGTTAAGGTGAACCTCATTAAAATTATATTTATGGACAATGAAAGTACTAGCTACAGACTGAGAAGTGTTATTTATAAAAACACACATCTGACAAAATGATTCATATCCAACATGTACAAAGAACACTGAAGTCCAACAACAAGAAAATAAGAAATCTAATTTTTTTTTAATGGGCATTGATCTGAACAGATATCTCACCAAAAAAGATGTACTGATGGAAAACAAGTATGCAAAAAAATTCTCAACATCATATGTTATTAGGGAATTGCAAATAAAATGATGAAATACCACAAGCACACTTTATAAATTGACTGCATTAAAAACACTAACAGTATCAAATTTTGGTGAAGATGTTGAGAACATGAGAAAAATCATTCACTACAGTGGGAATGCAAAATGGTACAGTCACTCTGAAGATAGTTTGGCCCTTTCTTACAAAGCTAAACATAGATTTACCATGTGATCCAGGAAGGTATCACCCAAACGACTTAAAAACTTAGATCTGTATGAAACATATACGAGATGTTGTTCAGTAGATGACCGGATAAAGTAAATGTTAAGCCCCCATGCCTTGGAATATTATTCAGTAATAAAGAGAAATGAACTATCAAACCACAAAAATCATGAATAAACCATAAATGCCTATTGCTAAATGAAAGAAACCAATCTGAAAGTCGAGGTACTATATGAATCAAACTGTATTATATAGCACAGAGAAACCCTTGGGTCCAGTAAAATGATTGGTGGTTGGCAGGGGTTAGAAGAAAATAAGAGGGCATAATTAGGAGTACAGAGAATATTTAGGATAGTGAATTATTCTATGATATTGTAAAGTTGGTTAAATGTCATTATGCTTCTGTGCAACACCAAGAGTGAATGGTAATGTAAATTATGGACTTTAGGTGATAATATAAATTCATAGATTATTTTAAAACATATATAACTTTAATCAAGATATTAATAATAGAGGCTACTGGGGGTGTCACAAAGGAACTCACTGTACTTTTCATTTTTGTTTAAAACTGATCTCTAAAAACATTAGAGTATTGGTTACCTTTAGAGTGAAGCAGTAACAGGTAGGAAGGTAGTCAGGAATAGATTTAATTACTGTTAGCATTTTAATTCTTAAGATGGCTGGGAAGTTTGCAAGTATTTATGATATTATTTAGATAAATATAAAAACAAAAGTATAAAATGGAAAACAGTAAAATAATTTGGACATAGGTAAATTCTACAGATGAATGTTATTATACAATTGATTTATCTCTTAGCTCTGCTTTCATGTTGACTTTCTCCAACTGTTGATGGTCAGAAGTTACAGATCTGTACTAACTCTTTTAGGGACAAAACTGATTTGGGGGCGGGGGGGGAACTTAATACTCCAAACAAAAGTAATGACTCTATCTTATTTGCTGATAGATCCCCAACACAAATATTACAGCCTGGGGTAAATGTTTCTAAACAAGCTAGTGAGAATCATATTCCAAACTTTGTGAAATAATATCACTAAAAGCTTGTATAGTGAAAAATTAAGAAGTTCTATTCATATTTTCTCAGAGGAAATTCAAGATTCAGTTATTCAAGAAAGAAAATACTCTTGTCAGGTATAAACGATTAGAGCCTACTAAAGAAGTTTTTACATCTTTTTTTTTTAATTAAACGCAGTTAACAATGTACAATATTGTATGTTCACTTCAGTCGCTCAGTCGTGTCTGACTCTGTGACCCCATGAACCGCAGCACGCCAGGCTTCCCTGTACATGACCAACTCCCAGAGTCCACCCAAACCCATGTCCATTGAGTTGGTGATGCCATCCAACCATCTCATCCTCTGTCATCCTCTTATCCTCTGTTTTCCCCTTCTCCCGTCTTCAATCTTTCCAAGCATCAGGCTCTTTTCCAGTGAGTCAGCTCTTTGCATCAGGTGGCCACAGTATTGGAGTTTCAGCTCCAAGATCAGTCCTTCCAATGAATATTAAGGACTCATCTCCTTTAGGATGGAGTGGATGGATCTCCTTGCAGTCCAAGGGACTCTCAAGAGTCTTCTCCAACACCACAGTTCAAAAGCATCAATTCCTCAGTGCTCAGCTTTCTTTATACTCCAACTCTCACATCCATTACAGACACATAACATGGTGATTCACAGGGTTTAAAGATTATACTCCTATTTATAGTTATCATAAAATATTGACTAAATTCCCTATGTAGCAAAATGTATTCTTGTAGCTTATTTATCTTATACATAATAGTTGGTATCTCAGTCCTCTATTTTTTCTTGCCCCTAACTCCTTCCCTCCCCCATTGCTAACCAATAGTTTGTTCTTTACTTTTGTGAGTACATTTCTTTTTTGTTGTATCCATTATTAGCTTGCTTTGTTATTTAGATTCCATATATAAGTAATATCATATAGCATTTGTCTTTCTCTGTATGACTTATTTCACTTAGCATAATATATTTCAGTACCATTCATTCATTGCTGTAAATGACAAAATTTATTCTTTTTTTATGACTGTAGTTCCTTGATAGGGAATATCTGGATCCCATATCATAGAACTTATGTTTTCAAGCACCATAGTGGTTTCCCTGGATTGTAGTTACCAACAACAACAACAAAAAATTATCAGGGCTTAAAGATTTTGTTTCCTAATGCAGGGGTGGGTAATTAAGGCACTTGTGGGAGCATAGTAGTTTCTTGGTGGCCCACTTTCTCTCCTACCAGTAACATAGTTTCTTATTCCTGTTCTCCACTACTCTGTCTTTTTCCTCTTCTTCCCTTTTTTTTTTTTTTTTTTAGACCAAGGAAAATATAATAACTACAAATCCTTGTTTGATCTGGTTCCTGAGTACAAGGTGGATTAACTTGCTGTTCTTAACAGGCTAATTGGATAAACCTAACATTGAGGTTATTACATCTGGGATGAATTTGACTGAAAAGAAACTTTAGGGAATAAACTCTCTACGATGCTAAAAACTTACATCATTAAGTCTGAAAATAGTCCCTCTGGAAAGCAGAGAGGAACCACTGTTGCTTTGTGTATGTATTTTTTTTTTTTTTCAGTATTCTTTAAGAAAGTTGGTAACAGAAAAGGACAGGCAGATAATACTAATTCAGAGACTCTGCTAACAGTTAAGTGATAAATTATATTTGTTTTCTTCCTTCTTCTTGGCTATGTAAAATTAGAACATATTTGTCTACCTACTCTACATAATAGATGATCCCTATAAGTTAATAACACTGTGACTTTGTAACCAACATAATGTGAAAACAATGAGGTAAATGTTACCTTTTATGGAGTTATAGGAAATGATCAAGTTAAAAGCTCTTACTGAGCAACTACAGTGTACAAAGCATTGTGTTGGAACTGTGGAGAATGATATTCAAAGAACATGTAGTTTTCTGATATTCTCATTCCAGGAAGAAAGCTAAAGTAAGCCTACATATACTTATTATAAGCAATAAGGTTAATACTATAAGAAAATTATAGATAAAGGCTTTAGAGAGCAAAAGAGTGGATTTCCTTTCTCACAGGAAATATCTGAAGGCTAGCTAGAGGATATTTCTCAGAAATTTGGTTTGAAGTTCCCAGAAGGTTGAAACAGCTAGAAATGGAAGGACACTCCAGGAAAAAAGAAGAGAACAAGGTGAGTTTGGATATTCTACATCTATTTTTCATCTTTGGCTGCTACATTATTTACATTATAGAGATTTCACATGATGTATCTACTACTTTTACATCTCACATTGCATCATGAATACACCCTGATCATATAAAGGCTTTGATATAGTTCACTTGAGAATTATAGTCTCCATAGTCTAGGTCATGAAGTATTGTATATTACAAAATAGGTTAAAATCCCCTTTTTCAAGATGCAAGGGGAATCACTGAAATGTACTGATGCCTGAGGACACAGTATTTTTCAAATAAATTAGTGACTAAAGTAGTTTGAATTGTTTGGGACTTAAATGCACAAAAATGGACTTTATGGCTGTAGATGTGAGTGGAGACATTTAATGTCTTTCTGAAACTACTGATTAAATATTTGATGAGGACACATGATTATTAACAAGTTAATGATGATATATGTTTATGATTCTCAAGTTATCTTAAATATACAAGTTCAAATGTGAAAAGAGAGATAAACTTGTCCTGGAAAATAATAGGAAAATACGTTTGACAACATACAAACCCAAAACTATAACACTCAAAGCAGTGACCGATGTCAAGGAATATTGACATGAAATAGACTTTCACATCACCTTATTTCCAATGATTAGCATATTTCCAAGTGTTAAATATGTTATGGTACATCACTCTTTAAAACCAATGAAGGAAAGGAGGAGCTATTGTAATGATTAATATATCAAGATTCAATTTACTTATAGTTAAAGATTATGCGAGTTGAAAGAGATTTTTTTAATATTTGAAAACCCAAATTGAGTAACTTTATTAGATATATTCTGAACAGTTTTTTTTTTTTTTCCAGGAATAAGGGATATTCATCTCTGTTGAAGAGAAGAAAGTTCACCATGAGAGAGAAAAATATATTGAAAGGAAATCTTGTCCCTAGCTAGTCTGTCATAATCTGCACTTTGGCTGTTCACAACTTTCAAGACATGCATTGAAGGTTGGATGGATTGAGGAGAGGAACAATGGAATAAGTAAGTCTTCCAGATGATATTTAAATGCATAACATTTCATTTTCTATTTATACTTGCATATAGTGCCACTTGCCAGCATCATCTTCATAACAAAGAACTAAAGAAAAAAGGTGTTCTTGGAAATGACCCCATGATAATATTTCTTATAAAATGTGAAAACAGAAATCTTCATCCAAAGAAGGGACATTTTACGTTGAATAATTATTTGCCAGGACAAAAACAAACTGAATGAAGAAGTCAGTTGTTATTTATTATGACTCTTTTGGAAAATTACATTACCCTTCCTCTTCTGTTTTCCTGCTTTTCCAGCAATGTGAGGTTTTCAGGTACCTGAGAATACAATCTCTACTGGGAATATAACCATGATCAGGTCCTAGACCAACTGCCAGGTGACATCCTCCAATAAAAGAAAACCACCTCAGGTTTAACAAGCTTAGGTAAAAGCTTGAATTTTTAAAACATAAGCTATTAATTAATAAATTCTCTTTCATTTAGAAATTTAACTTCAGGAAGTCATTTTGAAATGTAACTTCAGGAAATATGAGTGCTTAAAATGTACTTTTCCAAGACTGGAGAATGAAAAAAGAGTAATAGGTATTTTTGAAATATTATCAAATAACAGAGATCATTCGCTCTGTTCATCGTATACATCAAGGACTAAATATAAATGTGCTTGGACGTTGCAACAGATTATTTAAAGTAATATGTCTTTTCTCTTTTCAAACTAGGGTATCTAGAAGACAGTTTGTGCTACTTTTAAAATCAATATGTATAATAAAGGAAAAAATATAAGGGTATGTATGAACAAGATATTCTTTAAGGTGCTAAGGATGATGTATGACTTTCTGTCATAAACCACCATGGGCAGTCAAATATACCCTAAATAATGACTGATGCGCAATACTTGGGATTCTGAATATATTGAATATGGCCAAAACATGACAAAGGAAATAATAAAATGGAGCCATATATTACATATATTCATAAAACTAATCATAATCATATCCAGTCTAACAAGGGATTGTATTTAAAGAGTCTTATTAGAAAGTTTAACATTCACAAGTTTATATGATACTCATAATGACCCTATGAAATGGTCATTACAAATTGAAGAACAAATGTTATTATTAAGAAACAAACATATAATATAAATTATTGTAAAGAATATACCTGATAAGCAAATGTTGTTTTACTTAAAATATTCCATCATATAATATATTGCACCATATACTGATTTATTTTTTTGCAGATAATCCATTTCACATTCATCCCTCATCTCATTCATGAAATCATGAAGCTGAACAATAATGTGACTGAGTTCATTCTACTTGGGTTATCACAGGATCCTGTTAGGAAGAAAATAGTGTTTGTCACTTTCTTGTTTTTATATCTGGGGATGTTACTGGGTAACTTCCTGATTATTTCCACCATCAAGACCAGCAGGACACTTGGGAGTCCAATGTACTTCTTCCTTTTCCACTTATCTTTATCTGATACCTTTCTCTCAACTTCCATAGCCCCTAGAGTGATTGTCGATGCCCTTAGGGAAAAGAGCACAATCTCCTTCAATGAGTGCATGATCCAAGTCTTTGCATCACATTTTTTTGGTTGCCTAGAGATCTTCATCCTTATTCTCATGGCTGTTGACCGCTATGTGGCCATCTGTAAGCCCCTTCGATACATAACCCTCATGAGCCATCGAGTCTGTGGTGTCTTGGTGACTGTGGCCTGGGTAGGGTCTTGCGTTCATTCTTCAGCTCAGATTCTTCTAGCCTTGAGTCTGCCTTTCTGCGGTCCCAATGTGATAGATCACTATTTTTGTGACTTGCAGCCTTTGTTGAAACTTGCCTGTACAGACACTTATGCGACCAACCTACTCTTGGTGTCCAACAGTGGGGCTATCTGTACAGTGAGTTTTGTCATGCTGATGTTCTCCTATGCTATCATCTTGCATTCTCTGAGAAACCACAGTGCTGAAGGGAGGAAGAAAGCCCTATCCACCTGCATCTCCCACATCATCGTGGTCATCTTGTTCTTTGGTCCTTGCATATTTATCTACACACGTCCTGCAACTACCTTCCCCATGGATAAGATGATAGCTGTGTTTTATACAGTTGGAACACCTTTGATAAACCCCCTGACTTACTCACTAAGGAATACAGAAGTGAAAAATGCCATGAGAATGTTATGGGGTAAGAAACTGATCACAGGTGACAAAATATAAATGGAAGATAATATGAAAATTTTTGTATTTTTCTTCAATTTTAGATTGATCTAGAAGTCCCCAGAAAATATTACCTTTTAATGTCAGTTCAGTTCAGTCACTCAGTTGTATCCAACTCCTTGTGACCACATGAATCCCAGCACACCAGGCCTCCCTGTTCATCAACAACTCCTGGAGTTCAATCAAACTCATGTGCATTGAGTCAGTGATGCCATTCAGCCATCTCATCCTCTGTCATCCCCTTCTCCTCCTGCCTCAATCCCTCCCAGCATCAGAGTCTTTTCCAATAAGACAACTCTTTGCATGAGGTGGCCAAAGTATTGGAGTTTCAGCTTTAGCATCAGTCCTTCCAATGAACACACAGGATTGATCTCCTTTAGGATGGGCTTATTGGATCTCCTTGCAGCCCAAGGGACTCTCAAGAGTCTTCTCCAACACCACAGTTCAAAAGCATCAATTCTTCGGCTCTCAGCTTTCTTCACAGTCCAACTCTCACATCCATACATGACCATTGGAAAAACCATAGCCTTGACTAGACGGACCATTGTTGGCAAAATAATATCTCTACTTTTTAATACGCTATCTAGGTTGGTCATAACTTTCCTTTCAAGGAGTAAGCATCTTTTAATTTCATGGCTGCAATCACCATCTGCAGTGATTTGGAGCCCCCCAAAAATAAAGTCCGTACTCCTTGGAAGGAAAGTTATGACCAACCTAGATAGCATATTCAAAAGCAGAGACATTACTTTGCCAACAATGGTTCATCTAGTCAAGGCTATGGTTTTTCCTGTGGTCATGTATGGATGTGAGAGTTGGACTGTAAAGAAGGCTGAGCGCTGAAGAATTGATGCTTTTGAACTGCGGTGTTCGAGAAGACTCTTGAGAGTCCCTTGGACTGCAACGAGATCCAACCAGTCCATTTTAAAGGAGATCAGCCCTGGGATTTCTTTGGAAGGAATGATGCTAAGGCTGACACTCCAGTACTTTGGCCACCTCATGCGAAGAGTTGACTCATTGGAAAACTCTGATGCTGGGAGGGACCGGGGGCAAGAGGAAAAGGGGACAACAGAGGATGAGATGGCTGGATGGCATCATTGACTCAATGGACATGAGTCTGAGTGAACTCCGAGAGTTGGTGATGGACAGGGAGGCCTGGCGTCCTGCAATTCATGGGGTCGCAAAGAGTCGGACATGACTGAGCAACTGATCTGATCTGATCTGATCTGAAAAATAAGTCTGACACTGTTTCCACTGTTTCCCCATCTATTTCCCATGAAGTGATGGGACCAGATGCTATGCTCTTAGTTTTCTACACGTTGAGCTTTAAGCCAACTTTTTCACTCTCCTCTTTCACTTTCATCATGAGGCTTTTAAGTTCCTCTTCACTTTCTGCCATAAGGGTGGTGTCATCTGCATGTCTGAGGTTATTAATATTTTTCCCAGAAATCTTGAATCCAGCTTGTGCTTCTTCCAGCCCAGCATTTTTCATGATGTACTCTGCATATAAGTTAAATAAGCAGGGTGGCAATATACAGCCTTGACATACTCCTTTTCTCATTTCGAACCAGGCTGTTGTTCCATGTCCAGTTCTAACTGTTGCTTCCTGACCTACATATAGGTTTCTCAAGAGGCAGGTCAGGTGGTCTGGTATTCCTGTAGTGTTGATATAATCCTATGATACAGAAGTAGTATTCATTTCCTTCAGGAAAGTAAGCACTGTAAATACAAGCAGTGATTATTGTTCAGTCACTTTTATGTAGAGGGTGGCACAGCATCCATATACCGGAATGTAAATTTCTTTGCCTAAGGTGTTTTGCACTGCTGTGTCTCTGTATCTCTTGACTGACTTACATAGCACAGTGGTTTTAATATAATGTTTTCCATGCCCTTTTACATTTTGACTTACAGTCTTTACTATGTACAGTTGCACTTAAATACTTATATTCACAGTCTGGCAGGTTTTCCCTCTTTCAATTTGTTCTGTTTATTAGACATTTTGATCACATTTGTCTTATTATAGACCTTCAACTGAGTTTTTCTTCCTGACTCAGCAGAAAGTAACAGATTCAAATAATATAGAATCATAATATTGTAATGGACAGGGTATAATCTAGACAACCTCCCTTCAATTTATTGGTGTTATACTTTCAATTCATACCATGTTTTTATATTGATCTTTATAACAATGACAGGATATGGAGACAAAATTCCACTTCTGAACTTTAATATTCTGAATAATAATATTATTAGAATATAGGAAGGCCTTGGCTATTGTATTTATACTTATAGTGATATTCTTTTGGTAAAATATATGTTCCTAATTCATTTCCTTCTGAATTTTGAGTGGTTTAATTTTTCCCATGAATTATATATGTCTTAATATTTTGTTTTGTATTGATGTCTTGTAACTGTAAAATTGATGACCCAAATTAAGTGTGATATATTTACACATTCTAGAAGGAGATAAGCAGCTGATGTAAGTGAACATTAACACATCAGTAGATTAAACAAATAATGAAATAATTGGGGGGATTTTAGCTTTAAAATAGCAGAATGTGCATTATGGATATGAATTATGAATTCCAGTTCAGCAATCACAGCACTTAACATTTACCCAAAGGACTTGAAAGCTTCAATTCAATTCATTTGCTCAATTGTGTCTGACTCTTTGCGACCCCATGAATCACAGCACGCCAGGCCTCCCTATCCATCACCAACTCCCGGAGTTCACCGAGACTCACGCCCATCGAGTCAGTGATGCCATCCAGCCATCTCATCCTCTGTCGTCCCTTTCTCCTCCTGCCCCCAATCCCTCCCAGCATCAGAGTCTTTTCCAATAAGACAACTATTCGCATGAGGTGGCCAAAGTACTGGAGTTTCAGCTTTAGCATCATTCCTTCCAAAGAAATCCCAGGGCTAATCTCCTTCAGAATGGACTGGTTGGATCTCGTTGCAGTCCAAGGGACTCTCAAGAGTCTTCTCGAACACCACAGTTCAAAAACATCAATTCTTCGGTGCTCAGGCTTCTTCACAGTCCAACTCTCACATCCATACATGACCACAGGAAAAACCATAGCCTTGACTAGACGAACCATTGTTGGCAAAGTAATGTCTGTGCTTTTGAATATGCTATCTAGGTTGGTCATAACTTTCCTTCCAAGGAGTAAGCGTCTTTTAATTTCATTACTGCAGTCACCATCTGCAGTGATTTTGGAGCCCCCAAAAATAAAGTCTGACACTGTTTCCACTGTTTGCCCATCTATTTCCCATGAAGTGATGGGACCAGATGCCATGATCTTCGTTTTCTGAATGTTGAGCTTTAAGCCAACTTTTTCACTCTTCTCTTTCACTTTCATCAAGAGGCTTTTTAGTTCCTCTTTACTTTCTGCCATAAGGGTGGTATCATCTGCCTATCTGAGGTTATTGATATTTCTCCCAGCAATCTTGATTTCAGCTTGTGCTTCTTCCAGCCCAGCATTTCTCATGATGTAATCTGCATAGAAGTTAAATAAGCAAGGTGACAATAGACAGCCTTGACGTACTCCTTTTCCTATTTGGAACCAGTCTGTTGTTCCATGTCCAGTTCTAACTGTTGCTTCCTGACCTACATACAAATTTCTCAAGAGGCAGATCAGGTGGTCTGGTATTCCCATCTCTTTCAGAATTTTCCACAGTTTATTGTGATCCACACAGTCAAAGGCTTTGGCTTGAAAGCTTACCTCCACATAAAAATATTCACTGGTATTCATAGCAGTTTTAGTCTCGATTGTTAGAGCTTAGAAAAAATCAAGATGTCCATCAGTGGGTGAACAGATAAACTGGTCAGTTTAGTTTAGATCAGTTCAGTTGCAAAGTCCTGTCTGACTCTGTGATCCCAAGGATGGCAGCATGCCAGGCCTCCCTGTCCAGCACTAATTCCTAGAGTTTACTCAAACTCATGTCCATTGAGTCGGCAATGCCATCCAGCCATCTTATCCTTTATTGTCCCCTTCTCCTCCCACCTTCAGTCTTTCATGGCATCAGGGTCTTTTCAAATCAGTCAGCTCTTCGCATCAGTTGGCCAAAGTACTGGAGCTTCAGCTTCAGCATCAGTACTTCCAGTGTACACCTAGGACTGATCTCCTTTAGGATGGACTGGTTGGATCTCCTTGCAGTCCAAGGGACTCTCAAGAGTCTTCTCCAACACCACAGGGCAAAAGCATCAATTCTTCGGCACTCAGCTTTCTTTATAGTCCAATTCTCACATCCATACATGACTACTTGAAAAATAATAACCTTGACTAGACAGAACTTTGTTAGCAAAGTAATGTCTCTGCTTTTTAATATGCTATCTAGATTGATAAAAGCTTTTCTCCCAAGGAGTAAGTTTTTTAAGTTCATGGCTGCAGGCACCATCTGCAATGATTTTGGAGCCCCCAAAATAAAGTCTGACACTGTTTCCACTGTTTCTCCATCTATTCGCCATGAAGTGATGCGACCAGATGCCATGATCTTTGTTTTCTTAATGTTGAGCTTTAAGCCAACTTTTTTACTCTCCTCTTTCACTTTCATCAAGAGGCTCTAGTTCTTCACTTTCTGCCGTAGGGAGGTGTCATCTGCATATCTGAGGTTATTGATATTTCTCATGGCAATCTTGATTCCAGATGTGCTTCTTCCAGCCCAGCGTTTCTCATGATGTACTCTGCATATAACTTAAATAAGCAAAATGACAATATACAGACTTGACGTACTCCTTTTCCTATTAGGAATCAGTCTCTTATTCCATATCTATTTCTAACTGTTTCTTCCTGACCTTAATACAGATTTCTCAAGAGGCAGGTTAGGTGGTCTGTTATTCCCATCTCTTGAAGAATTTTCCACAGTTCACTGTTATCCACAGGGTAAGGTTTTTGAAAAATCAATAGAGCAGAAATAGATGTTTTCCTGGAACTCTTTGCTTTTTTGATGATCCAGAGGATGTTGGGAATTTGATCTGTGGCTCCTCTGCCTATTCTAAAATCAGCTTGAACATCTAGAAGTTCACAGTTCCCGTATTGCTGAAGCCTGGCTTGGAGTATTTTGAGCATTACTTTACTAGCATGTGAGATGAGTGCAATTGTGCAGTAGTTTGAGCATTCTATGGTATTGCCTTTGTTTGAGATTGGAATGAAAACTGACCTTTTCCAGTTCTGTGGCCATTGCTGAGTTTTCCAAATTTGCTGGCGTGTTGAGTGCAGCACTTTCACAGCATCATCTTTCAGGATTCAAAACAGCTCAACTGGAATTCCGTCACCTCCACTATCTTTATTCAGAGTGATTCTTCCCTAGGCTCACTTGAGATGTCTGACTCTAGATGAGTGTGAGTGATCACACAATCGTGATTATCTAGGTGGTGAAGATCTTTTTTGTACAGTTCTTCTGTGTATTCTTGCCACCTCTTTTTAATATCTTCTGATTCTGTTAGGTCAATACTATTTCTATCCTTCATTGAGCCCATTGTTGCATGAAATGTTCCCTTGGTATCTCTAATTTTCTTCAAGAGATTGCTTGTTTTTCCCATTCTATTGTTTTCCACTATTTCTTTGCATTGATCACTGAGAAAGGCTTTCTTATCTCTCCTTGCTACTCTTTGGAACTCTGCATTGAAATGGGCATATATTTCCTTTTCTCCTTTGCTTTTCACTTCCCTTATTTTCAGAGCTATTTGTAAGGTCTCCTCAGACAGCCATTTTGCTGTTTTGCATTTCTTTTTCTTGGGGATGGTCTTGCTCCCTGTCTCCTGTACAATGTCATGAACCTCTATCCATAGTTCATCAGGCACTCTATCAGATCTAGTCCTTAAATCTACTTCTCACTTCTACTGTGTAATTGTTAGGGATTTGATTTAAGTTATACCTGAATGGTCTAGTGGTTTTCCCTCTTTTCTTCATTTTAAGTCTGAATTTGGCAATTAGGAGTTCATGGTCTGAGCCACATTCAGCTCCTGGTCTCTTTTTTTATGAGTATACAGAGCTTCTCCATCTTTGGCTGGAAAGAATATAATCAATATGATTTCGGTGTTGGCCATCTGGTAATTTCCATATGTAGATTCGTCTACTGTGTTGTTGAAAGAGGGTGTTTGCTATGACCAGTGTTTCTCTTGGCAAAACTATATTAGTCTTTGCCTTGCTTCAATCTGTACTCCAAGGCCAAATTTGCCTGTTACTCCAGACTTCCTACTTTTGCATTCCAGACCCCTATAATGAAAAGGACATTTTTTTGGGTGTTAGTTCTAAAAGGTCTTGTAGGTCTTCATAGAATTGTTCAGCTTCAGCTCTTCAGTGTTACAGATCGGGATATAGCCTTGGATTACCGTGATATTGAATGGTTTGTCTTGGAAACGAACAAAAGATCATCCTGCCATTTTTGAGACTGCATCCAAAATGACTCTCTTTTTGACTACGATTTCTACTCTATTTCTTCTAAGGGTTTCTTGCCCACAGTAGTAGAAATAATGGTCACCTGAATTAAATTCACCCATTCCAGGCCATTTTAGTTCTCTGATTTCTAAAATGTCAATGTTCACTCTTGCCATCTCCTGTTTGAACACTTCCCATTTGCCTTGATTCATGGACCTAACATTCCAGGTTCCTATGCAATATTGCTTTTTACAGCATCGGACCTTGCTTCCATCAGCAGTCACATCCACAAGTGGGTATTGTTTTTGCTCTGGCTCCATCTCTTTAGTCTTTCTGGAGTTATTTCTCCGTTGTCCTCCAACAGCATATTGGGCACCTACTGACCTGGGGAGTTCATCTTTCAGTGTCCTATCTTTTTGCCTTTTCACATTGTTCATGGGGTTCTCAAGGTAAGAATACTGAAGTGGTTTGCCATTCCCTTCTCTAGTGGGCCACATTTTGTCAGAACTCTGCACCATGACCCATCTGTCTTGGGTGGCCCTACATGGCATGGCTCATAGTTTCATTGAGTTAGAGAAGGCTGTGGTCCATGTGATTAGATTGGTTAGTTTTCTGTGATTGTGGTTTTAAGTCTGTCTGCCCTCTGATGGTGGAGAAGGCAATGGCACCCCACTCCAGTACTCTTGCCTGGAAAGTCCCATGGACGGAGGAACCTGGTAGGCTCCAGTCCATTGCATCGCACAGAGTTGGACTCGACTGAAGCCGCTTAGCAGCAGCAGCAGCAGCCCTCTGATGGAGAATAATAAGAGGCTTATGGAACCTTCCTGGTGGGACAGACTGACTGAAGGGGAAACTGGGTCTTGTTCTGGTTGGCGGGGCCATGCTCAGTAAATTGTTAATATGGTATATCCAGATAAATGAATATTATTCAGCACTAAAAAGAAATAAGCTGCCAAGGCATAAAATAACAAGAAGAAATCTTGCATGCATATTCTTAATAAAAGAAACCAATGTTAAAAGGTTATGTACTGTACAATGCCCATTATAAGACATTCTGGGGGGGGGGGGGGGGGGCGGAACCCTCTGGAGACAGTATAATGTTCAGTGGTTGCCAAGGATTCAAGTGTTGGGATAGATCAATAGGTGGAGCACAGAGGACATCTAGAACAGTGAAACCATCTGGGTGGTACTATAATGATAGATACATGTTACTGTACATTTGTCAACCCATATGTTGTACATCACCAAGAGTGAAGTCTAATGTAAACTCTGGACTTTGGGTGATAATGATATGTCAACCTAAGTTCATCAATTGGATAAATACATCACTTTTTTGGGAGGTTAACAATGTGGGAGGGCCAAAAGGAGCTACTTCACGTTCAAGGTCAGGAGGGACAGCTGTGAGAAGATACCCCTTGTCCAAGGGAAGGAGCAGTGGCTGCACTTTGCTGGAGCAGCCGTGAAGAAATACCCCATGTCCAAGGTAAGAGAAACCCAAGTAAGATGGTAGGTGTTGTGAGAGGGCATCAGAGGGCAGACAAACTGAACCATAATCACAGAAATCTAGCCAATCTGATCACAAGGACCACAGCCTTGTCTAACTCAATGAAACTGAGCCATGCCACGTGGGGCCACCCAAGACAGATGGGTCATGATGGAGAGATCTGACAGAGGCGGTCCACTGGAGAGGGGAATGGCAAACCACTTCAGTATTCTTGCCTTGAGAACCCCATGAACAATATGAAAAGGCAAAATGATAGGATACTGAAAGAGGAACTCCCCAGGTCAGTGGGTGCCCAATATGCTACTGGAGATCAGTGGAGAAATAACTCCAGAAAGACTAAAGAGATGGAGCCAAAACAAAAACAATACCCAGTTGTGGGATTTGACTGGTGATAGAAGCAAGGTCTGATGCTGTAAAGAGCAATATTACATAGGAACCTGGAATGTTGGGTCAAGGCAATGAGTCAAGGCAAATTGTAAGTGGTCAAAGAGAAGATAGCAAGAGTGAATATCAACATTCTAGGAATCAGCAACTCCTGATTTTCCACGAACCTCCATCCATAGTTCATCAGGCACTCTATCAGATCTAGTCCGTTAAATCTATTTCTCACTTCCACTGTATAACCATAAGGGATACGTGAATGGTCTAGTGGTTTTCCCTCCTTTCTTCAATTTAATTCTGAATTTGGCAGTAAGGATTTCGTGATCTGAGCCAAGTGGAAAAGAAATGCAAAATGGACAGGAATGGGTGAATTTAACTCAGATGACCATTATATCTACTAACGTGGGCAGGAATCCCTTAGAAAAAATGGAGTAGCCATCATGGTCAACAAAAGAGTCCGAAATGCAGTACTTGGATGAAATCTCAAACATGATAGAATGATCTCTTGTTCATTTCCAAGGCAAACCATTCAATATCACAGTAATCCAAGCCTATGCCCCAACCAGTAATGCTGAAGAAGCTGAAGTTGAACAGTTCTATGAAGCCCTACAAGACCTTTTAGAACTAATACCCCAAAAAGATGTCCTTTTCATTATAGGGGGCTGGAATGCAAAAGTAGAAAGTCAAGAAACACCTAAAGTAACAGGAAAATTTGGTCTTGGAGTACGGAATTAAGCAGGGAAAAGGCTAATAGAGTTTGCCAATAGAACGCACTGGTCATAGCAAACACCCTCTTCAAACAACACAAGAGAAGACTTTACACATGGACATCACAAGATGGTCAACCCCAAAATCATATTGATTATATTCTTTGCAGCCAAAGTTGGAGAAGCTCTATACAGTCAGCAAAAACAAGACTGGGAGCTGACCGTGGTTCAGATCACGAAATCTTTATTGCCAAATTCAGACTTAAATTGAAGAAAGGAGGGAAAACCACTAGACATTCATGTATCCCTTATGATTATACAGTAGAAGTGAGAAATAGATTTAAGGTACTAGACCTGATAGACAGAGTGCCTGATGAACTATGGATGGAGGGTCATGACATTGTACCAGAGACAGGGATCAAGACCTTCCCCATGGAAAAGAAATGCAAAAAAGCAATATGGCTGTCTGAGGAGGCCTTACAAATGAAAAGAAGAGAAGCAAAAAGCAATGGAGAAAAGGAAAGATATAAGCATCTGAATGCAGAGTTTCAAAGAATAGCAAGGAGAGATAAGAGAGCCTTCCTCGGCAATCAATGCAAAGAAACACAGGGAAGGCAATAGAATGGGAAAGACTAGAGATCTCTTTAAGAAAATTAGAGATACCAAGGGAACATTTCATGCAAAGATGGACTTGATAAAGGAAAGAAATGGTATGGACCTAACAAAAACAGAAGATGTTAAGAAGAAGTGGCAAGAATACACAGAATAACTGTACAAAAACAGATCTTCATGACCCAGATAATCACGATGGTGTGATCACTCACCTAGAGCCAGACATCCCAAAATGTGAAGTCAAGTGGGCCTTAGAAACCATGACTACAAAGCTAGTGGAGGTGATGGAATTCCAGTTGAGCTATTTCAAATCCTGGAAGATGATGCTGTGAAGGTGCTGCACTCAATATGCCAGCAAATTTGGAAAACAGCAGTGGGCACAGGACTGGAAAAGGTCAGTTTTCATTTCAATCCCAAAGAAAGGCAATACCACAGAATGTTCAAACTACTGCACAATTGCACTCATCTCACACGCTAGTAAGTAATGCTCAAAATTCTCCAAGCCAGGCTTCAGCAATACGTGAATGATGAACTTCCATATGTTCAAGCTAGTTTTAGAAAAGACAGAAGAACCAGAGATCAAATCACAACATCTTCTGGATTATAAAAAAGCAAGAGAGTTCCAGAAAAACATCTATTTCTGCTTTATTGACTATGCCAAAGCCTTTGACTGTGTGGATCACAATAAACTGTGGAAAATTCTGAAAGAGACAGGAATACCAGACCACCTGACCTTCCTCTTGAGAAATCTATATGCAGGTCAGGAAGCAACAGTTAGAACTGGACATGGAACAACAGACTGGTTCCAAATAGGAAAGGGAATACGTTAAGGCTGTATATTGTCACCCTGCTTATTTAACTTATATGCAGAGTACATCATGAGAACCGCTGAGATGGAAGAAGCACAAGCTGGAATCAAGATTGCCGGGAGAAATGTCAATAACCTCAGATATGCAGATGACACCACTCTTATGGCAGAAAGTGAAGAGGAACTAAAAAGCCTCTTGATGAAAGTGAAAGAGGAGAGTGAAAAAGTTGGCTTAAAGCTCAACATTCAGAAAACAAAGATAATGGCATCCGGTCCCATCACTTCATGGCAGATAGATGGGGAAACAGTGGAAACAGTGTCAGATTTTATATTTTGGTGCTCCAAAATCACAGCAGATGGTGACTGCAGCCACGAAATTAAAAGACACTTACTCCTTGAAAGTAAAGTTATGACCAACCTAGATTGCATATTAAAAAGCAGAGACATTACTTTTCCAACAATGGTCTGTCTAATCAAGGCTATTGTTTTTCCATTGGTCACATATGGATGTGAGAGTTGGACTGTGAAGAAAGCTGAGAGCCGAAGAATTGATGCTTTTGAACTGTAGTGTTGGAGATGACTCTTGAGAATCCCTTGAACTTCAAGGAGATCCAACCAGTCCATTCTAAAGGAGATCAGTCCTGGGTGTTCTTTGGAAGGACTGATGCTAAAGCTGAAACTCTAATACTTTGGCCACCTCATGCAAAGAGTTGACTCATTGGAAAAGACCCTAATGCTGGAAGGGACTGGGGACAGGAGGAGAAGGGGATGACAGAGGATGAGATCGCTGGATGGCATCACCAACTCGATAGACATGAGTTTGAGAGAGCTCCAGGAGTTGATGATGGACAGGGAGGCCTGGTGTGCTGCAATTCATGGTGTTGCAAAGAGTCAGACATGACTGAACTGAACTGAGCAATAGGACGGGAGGACTTCCAGTATGGTCCAGTGGTTAAGCCTCAACATTCCCAATACAGGGGCCCTGGGTTCAATCCATAGTCAGGGAATTGGATTACACATTCTGCAACTAAGCAAAGAATTGTCATGCCACAGCTAAAGATCCCACATTCCTCAGATAAGACCCAGTGCAGCTGAATAAATACATACATAAAAATAAATATTAAAAAAATGGAGCAGGCAAGGCAGGAATGGGGCAGGGAGGTACATGGACAATCTCTATATCTTTTCCTCAATTCTGCTGCAAACCTAAAGCTACTCTAAAAAAATAAAATCTGTTTAAAAATATGTAAATAGGGAAGACAGAATTTAAGGGTAGACAAAAACACCAACTAAACTTCAAAGAATACAGGAAAGAAAGTTATAAAGGGAACAAAGAAAAAGTAAACTGCAAGATCAAGTAAAATTCAAAATTTTTAACAATTACATTAAAAGTAAACTGCAGCATTTAAAAGCATTTCACCTTCATCTTCCTATGCAATATTTCTTGGACCTATACTAGTTGGGAGATGGGGAAAGTTGGCCCCTCAGTTCCATTCAGTCACTTTGTCATATCTGATTCTTTGCAGCCCCATGGACTGCAGCACGCCAGGCTTCCCTGTTCATCATCAATTCCCAGAGCTTGCTCAAACTCATGTCCATTGAGTCAGTGATGCCATCCAACCATCTCATCCTCTGCAATCCTCTTCTCCACCTGCCTTCAATCTTTCTGAGCATCAGGGTTTCTTCCAAAGAGTCAGTTCTTTGCATCAGTTGGCCAAAGAACTGGAGCTTCAGTTTCATCATAAGTCCTTCCAATGAATATTCAGGACTGATTTTCTGTAGGCTGATTGGTTTGATCTCCTTTCAGTCCAAGGGACTCTCAAAAGTCTTCTTCAACACCACAGTTGAAAAGCATCAGTTTCAGTTTTTTTGTAGTCCAATTCTCACGTCTGTATAAGACTACTGGCAAAACCATAGTTTTGACTAGACAGAACTTTGTGGCAAAGTAATGTCTCTGCTTTTAATATGCTGTCTAGGTTGGTCATAACTTTTCTTCCAAGAAGCAAGCACCTTTTGATATCACGGTGGCAGTCACCATCTGCAATGATTTTAGAGCCCAAGAAAATAGTCGCTCACTCTTCCCATTGTTTCCCCATCTATTTGCCATGAAGTGATAGAACTGGATACCATGATCTTTGTTTTTGAATCTTGAGTTTTAAGCCCATTTTTTCACTCTCCTCTTTCACCTTCATCAAGAGGTTCTTTAGCTCCTCTTTGCTTTCTGATATAAGGGTGCTGGCATATGCATATCTGAGGTTATTGCTATTTTTCCCTGCAATCTTGACTCCAGCTTTTGGTCATTCAACCCCGCATTTCATATGATGAACTCTCAAATAAGCTAAGTAAACAGGCTAACAATATACAGGCTTGATGTACTCCTTTCCCAATTTGGAACCAGTCCATTGTTCCATGTCCATTTCTAACCATTACTTCTTGACCTGTATACAGATTTCTCAGGAGGCAGGTCAGGTGACCTGGTATCCCTATCTCTTTTAGGAATTTTCCAGTTTTTTTGTGATCTGCACACTCAAAGGCTTTGGCCTAGTCAACAAAGCAGATGTTTTTCTGGAACCCTCTTGCTTTCTTGATGATCCAACAACTGTTGGCAATTTGATCTCTGGTTCCTCTGCCTTTTCTAAATCCAACTTGAACATCTGAAAGTTCTTGGTTCATGTACTGTTGAAGCCTCACTTGGGGAATTTTGAGCATTACTTTGCTAGCGTGTGAGATGAAAATCTGATTAAGTGAGTCTTTCAGACCCATGACCCCACCTGGACTGACATCAAATGGTGTTTTTGTTGTTGCTGCTGTTGGCTTGTTTTGAGTCCAAGAAGAAGCAGGTAAAGAGAACAGAATGCAAACCACACTATTTTCAGACCTTGAAAGCAAGTGGTCCAGATAACAAACCCAACTGGGACCACCAAGACAATGGAGAGGAGGCTGACCCATTATAAAAGTATGATCTTAAATAGAATGCAGGCAGCAGGAAATAAACCTGTCATTTGGAATAAGATGAAGAAAATCGGGAGCCAATAGAAAATCCTTCAGCATTCCTAGAGCACCACAGGGAAGGCATCTGAATTTATACTGCCACTAGCCCTGAGACACTGGAAAGGAATGCAGTGACTACCTGGTGTTTAGTAACCAATATATAGAGGAAGAAATGTCAGAGAAAGAAAAAGGCCCACATTCAAGTCTGCCCACTGACTGTTTCCCTCTAGTGTCAACTGGTCAGCACAGGAATCTACACTAATGCCCACAGAGATTCTCAGCTCTGGTAAAGGTACCTGACCTCTGCTCCTTCTGAGGGAGAACAAACCAGGACCCAACACTGCACCATGCCAACAAGAGGGATACTAGAAGAGAGAATGTACTCAAATAGTCATAAATGGCAGGCCCTGGCCACTACCCCCAAAAGCTGAGGTTCAAATAGATGAAAAATGATGGGCCCAGCAAGGCTTTCCCTAGTCCAATGACTAATACTTCACACTCTCAATGCAGGACGTGTGGGCTTGACCCCTCGTCAGGGGACTAGATGCCACGTGCTGAAGCTAAGACCTGGCAGAGCCAAAAATATAGATAAACAGGCTTCCCAGGTGGTGCTAGTAGTGAAGAACCCACCTGCCAATGTAGGAGATTTAAGAGATGTGTGTTCAATCCCTGGTTCAGGAAGATCCCCTGGAGGAGGGCATGGCAACCCACTCCAGTACTCTTGCCTGGAGAACCCCATGGACAGAGGAGCCAGGCAGGTTACAGTCCATAGGGCCCCTTAGTGGGGTGGCCTCCTTGCTTAAGAGTAGCTGCTCCCACAACTCTGCTCGGGGAGGTTGAAAAGTGAACACTTGATTAACCATTCACTATATGGGCTCCACATCAAGTTCAGGCTTTATTCAATTTTAAGGGAACAAGAGGGCTATATCCCCCAGAAGGCTGACTCACATTCAGGCTACCCTTTCAGACATCCTAGTGGCTACCAAGGAAAAAAAAAAAAAAAAAACAAAGTCACACACAAAAAAATTGTCACAAGCTAAATCTTGCTGCCCTGCTACCCACAGAAATAGGGCACCTGGAGCATGATTGTATAGAGACCAAAGGCATGACCTATTCTAGATGTCCTGACCTAGGAAATGAGCCTCCTATAAACTCCAAAGAGGGATGGTTCCCAGATAGGAACAGGTTTACAAAAGAAGGAAAAAGCCTGGTGGGATATGCAGTAACCTTCCAGACCCAAGTCAGAGAAGCAAAAAGGCTTCCCACAAGGACTTCTGTCCAAAAGGTGGAACTGATACCCTTAAAGGAACTTTAGAGCCTGGGACGGGGAACATTTTAAATATTTATTCATATTCTTGGTATATATGTGTGTTTCCCTTGTGGCTCAGTAGTAAAGAATCTGTCAAAATGCAGGCAATGCAGATTCAATCTCTGGGTCTGGGAGTACCCCTAGAGATGGAAATGGCAACCTGCTTCAGTATTCTTGCCTAGAAAATCCCACGGACAGAGGAGCCTGGTGGGCTACAGTCCATGGGGTCTCAATAAACACAATAAACTGGTTTATGCATGCCATCCTACACCCATATAGTGTATTATATATATACATACACACACACACATATATATGTGTGTGTGTGTATATATAGAATACATCCTATGGGCCATCATACACCCATATAGTGTATTTTATATACACTATAAATATAAATATATTTATAAATATTTACAAATATATATATATATATATATATATATATAAAATACATCCTATGGGCAATCGTAAACCCATATAGTGTATTATGCTGCTGCTGCTGCTAAGTCACTGCAGTCGTGTCCAACTCTGTGTGACCCCATAGACGGCAGCCCACCAGGCCCTGCTGTCCCTGGGATTCTCCAGGCAAGAACACTGGAGTGGGTTGCCATTTCCTCCTCCAATGCATGAAAGTGTATGTGTGTGTGTGTGTGTGTTTGTATATATATATCACTAGTCCAATGACTAATATTGGATATATTGGATTTATATATATCTCAACTGAAAATATATGTATAACTGAATCACTGTGCTATACAGCAGAAATTAACCCAACATTGTAAATCACCTATACCTCAGTAAATCTAAAACAAAAAAGAAAGGACAAAAACTGGGTTAATTTGCTTCTCACTGCCCTTCTTTGCATGTGCTTACCCCCAGTGGCTAAGTTAAAATTAAATGCATTTGATCTTCTATATTGTAGACACGTTCCTCTAGCCTGAGTGAATGGACACCCTAAATACCTTGAAATGGAACAGTTCAAGTGTGTCCTCCAGGTAGGAGAATCTGTGAAAACTCTCACAAAACATGGTAACTAGGTGCTACCCTGACCTGGCTCACTATCTCTTCTGGCCAGAAGCCTGGGGGCATCTAAAAATCAGAAAAACCAACAACCTGCAAGACCAGCTCACTCCTAGGTAGAACAACCCCACTTGGTGATCCTAACCACACATTCCATGCTGAAGTCGCTGTGGTCACTTCATGGGGTCATCATACTCAAGTGAAGAGGGATCACAAGCCTCAACCTCCAGAGAAACGACCTAGGACAATGGCCTCCTTGACTACCCCTGTGAACCTCTCTGACCTGAAGCTTCTCTTCCAAAAAACAACCAAAGCCTGAACAGAGACATTCAGACCCGGCCAGTGAAGCTAAACATCAAGGCATATTTGCCCACAGGCAAACCTAGATACTTTACTCTTTCATGTTTCTTAAAGTGTCCGATGTCCTTTCCCTCCAAAAGTTTAGAAAACTGGGGTTCATCTCATGAAGATGAACGTTTAGGACTGAAGCTTGGTAACAACCAAACATACGTAATGGCAGCTGAGGGGAAATTCTGCTCCTTTGCACAGGGCTATGATGATGCCTGAAATCAGCAGGAAACAATAACAGAGATAGAGCAACACCCCTCCGCATCCCTCGAGAGTAAGAAGCCAGACAGAGGAGGGATTTTTCACCAGCAAAGCTCATTAGGAAGTCCCTGGCAATAACATTAGAAGCAGGGTTAAAAAAATAAGAAAAAACTAACTAACCTTTCTCTTTTCCTTTGTGTTTCATCTGGTTTCACTTGCTCACAGGCTGCCACGTGCAGAAGCCTCCTGCTGGTGCTTCAGACCAGAGTTCCTCTGCTGAAAGGCTGTGCTGGCTCTGCTCAAGGATGTAGGGAGAAGGACTCAGAGACAAAAGATGACACAGCTCAGAGACTCAAGATGGTAGCGGCCAGTTGAGTGCAAGCGGAGCAACACATCTGGATGTTCCCGCGAGAACTCCGCCTCTTCTACACTGGCAGCCTCAGCAGCCCTGCCAACAGCCTGTCTGTGATGGAGATACTGTGCTCTAGCAGTGGTTTGGAGAAGGCAATGGCACCCCACTCCAGTACTCTCGTCTGGAAAAATCCCATGGATGGAGAAGCCTGGTAGGCTGGAGCCCATGGGGTCTCGAAGAGTCGTACACGACTGAAGTGACTTAGCAGCAGCAGCAGCAGCCGTGGTTCCCGAAATTTTTGGCACCAGGGACCACATTCATGGAAGACAATTTTTCCATAAACAATGGGATTGGGTACTAGGGGATGGTTTCCAAATAGTTCAAGCACATTGCACTTATTTGCACGTTATTTCTATTATTATCACATCAACTCCATCTCAGATCATTAGGCATTAGATTCAAGAAGCTGGGGACGGCTGCTCTGGAGCCAGCTCATTCCTCTCATTCTTTGCTCAAAGAACATAGTTTCCCTTCCTTTGCTTCTGAACTGAGCTCCTTTCATTCTATTGGCTTGAACAACAAGGACAGGAAGACCCTTGTTGGAGTCTGACTCAAAGGGTCAGTAAAAATGGATGCAAGCTTAGTGATGTCCAACTCTTTGTGACTCCTAGACTAGCCCACCAGGCTCCTCTGTCCATGGGATTTAACAGGCAAGAACAATGGAGTGGGTTGCCATTTCCTCCTCCAGAGGATCTTCCAGACCCAGGATCAGACCTACATCTCTGTCTGCAACATTGGCAGATGAATTCTTTTACTACTGAGCCATCTGGGAATCCCTCAGGAACAATATTGCATGTAAATTTTTTAATACATGAGCAAAATGTGGGGAAAAGTGATATTGTATGATTCCTGAAGCTTAGGTTGAGAGACCTTGAAGATTTAGCTTTTGTGAAACAACTACTGCCCTGAGACAGCCATGGTGTGAGAGAGCCCTGTAGATGCTACTGGAGAATGAGAGAGAACTGACTGAAAGGCACATGAGAGAGGCCATCTTGGAGCATCTACTCCATTCAGGCTATCAGAGTGCTGCCAGGAAGCATCAGTGGAAGAACCACCCAGGTGAATCCAAGGAAAACTGCAGAATTATAACCAAATACAATGTTTTTATTTTAAGCCTTTAAGTTGTGGTGTTACGATTTTTAAACTACTAATTTGGGGATTAAATTGTGTGTTGGTAAGCCACTGATTTTTGACTTAGCTCTGTTTGCCAAAGTATATCAATAGATAGCTTACAGGCATACAAGGCAGAAAGTGAAAGAAAAACACTGAAAATTTCCTGGAATTTCCCTAGAGATTCCTTGTTGCTGATGAGCAGGTATATACTGCATGACATGAGTGGATCCTAAATACGCTCAGAAGTTTCCCATCAAACTCCTTCCTGCTACTATGAATGTCCCTAGTATTTTCAGGACTCTGTTTTCTCCCACAACTACAGGAAGAGTACATGGCCAGAGACTGCAGAGAAAATGGCCCCTGTGTGGTGAACTTTGGCTCATGGGAAAGAAAACTTGATGAATATGTACATCTTTCCCTGTCCTGTTAGCAAATTGCTTGGAAAATGAATCCATATTGTCTATTAAAAGCTTCAGTGAGACAAAAAAATCAGCTTCAATGGGCAACTCATAAGTTCTCCCTAAAAGTATGAACTAGTTGCCTTATGACATTTTATTATAAATGAAGAAGGAGGTGAGATGAAAGTAAGAAGGAGAAAGAAGGTATAGAAAGAATGAGGGGAAAGGAAAGAGTAGAAGTACAAGAGGAATAAGAAAGAATATCAGTGGTCAAGAGTCAACCATAACAGTTTGCAATCAAAATATAAAAGAATGAAAGCCCGCACTATGATTATTCCAAGTATAGGTTGGAAGTGAATTTGTTCCCACCAGTTTCTCCAGAAATCACCAGAAACTATATTAAAAAAGAAAAAAAAAATGGTACTAATACTATTGAATATACTATTTTCCAATCAAATGGAACTTTTAAAAGCAGGACAATTAAAATTCAACAGAGAAATACCTCCAAAAAGATATCTTTTAAATAAATATATATAAACTATCAAGTAAATTATATTACATATATGTATATATGCATACATACACATTATTCCACTGAACAAGGTAAACCTCCATAAAATAATCTTATATCTATGTTTACTGAAGTGTTTGGAATAGTGTTATTGTTCTAAATGCACAAATTAATTGTTTTTTAATTTTTTTTTAATTGGAGTATGGTTGCTTTACAATGTTGCTCTGGTTTAACTTTAATAAATTAAAAGCTTTTTAACATTTCTTTTTTTTTTTTTTTTTTTTAGCAAACTGAAAAGACATCTGGAAATTAAAGCTCACTGTTCTCTGAAGTGGTTCTGATTATAGAGGGTACTTTGGGAGAAAGGTTTTCCCCAGGATCATTCACATTTTGTATCATTCCCTTTAGAATGACCTTATAAGAAGTAGAGATAACAGCATTTGTTGCCAAGAGTACTGCAAAATGGCAGATTTCACTTGGTGAGAGACAGACCAGGAACAACAAAATTCTGCCAGTTTTTTATTTTCTGGACTCAGGGATTCTTTGAAACCAATTATTCACAAAATAATTCTTAAGGCATCACTCTTAACTTCGTTTTGAATAGTTGCATCCAAATTATCTCAGGAGTGATAGAAAAACAAAGCAAAATCCAAGGTCTGGACAATACTGGTGAGATTTTTCAATTCTAAAACTAACATTAAAGGTTTCTGAAAAAGCGAGAATTTTATCAAATTTCTATATTTTGAATACTCGTAATATAATTGCAAGGTGATGTTCTTAGAAATAGGGGGAGAATAAAAATTTTAAGATGATAATAAAATGATGAAGTGCATGCAAACCAGACTATGAGATGGATACTAATGACATATGAGTAGGAAAATTCTTGACTTTCAAAAGAAAATGGGTGTTAGTGTGTTTGAAATGTTCCAAACGTGGAGGAAGAAATTCTTTGAGGTGAATCTTGATTCTGGGAGAAAGACGCCTTCCTCCTGAACCTTACAGGATGGACAATGGAGACACAATCCCCAGATCCTCAGGCTTGATTTTAAATGACCGGTTTCTTTGAGATGATAACCAAGTCGCTTTATTCACAGTTGTCAAAAACTGCTATGATTTGAGATCTCTTAAATTGAAGGACTCTCTGAGTGGAGAATAAAATGTTTTATTTAATTCAAGAGGACAAACAAAAGGAGAGTGAGAATGTACATGAATTTTTGGACCCCCTATTTGATATCAAACTCTCATACCGAGAGATGCAGTGTAGGAGAAAGAAAACCAAAATTATGCAAATCTGATTTTAAGATAGTAGTGCTGTCCCTCTAGATAAATTGCTAAGTTTCATGGGGCTTCTGCTATCCCTCCTGCAAAATAAGAAAGTTTTAAGGGATATGTTCAAGTCTGAATTGGGTTGTCATTATATTACAGTTTTTATCATTATTTCTACTGTAAAAGAGAAGACACACCTGGAATGACTATGTTATAAAGTCTAAAATTCAGGTCAGGAACAACATTTCTACAAAACATAACTTAGATCACAGACTTCAGTTGGAATTAACAGATCTTTGGGAGATGTATCCTCAGTTCGATAAAATTCCTGATAATTACCTAAGACACTGTGTAATCCTATCCTAAACCAGAACTTACAGAATCATTTATTAATACATCTGTAGCTTGGCTTGAAAAACAGCTTGAGAGGGGCTTTAATCAAAGGTATTCCCCAGGCCCCTTATTTGTACATATGCTGCAGTGACCTCACTAGAGTTTCTGACATGACACCACTGGAGAGTCATCCATTATAAGTAAATATGAAGGACTAGTGAGATTAAGGAATGAGTCATATCTATTTATTTACTGATGTTAACAGATAAATATATAAAATATCAAAGCAATGCAATTCCTGGGGAATCCTCCAACACTGAGTTTGAAGGTAAGATTTCCCTCCCCTCTATTTAAATCAAACAAATCTTGATGTGCCTCCAACAGTTCCTTTTAAATTTGATCCCTTTAAATTTGATATAACAGAGTCATACAGAGCAACTTTTTGTGGAGGTGGCTTCTTTTACTCTACAATAAGTTTTTGTGAAAATTTTTTATGTTGAGTAGCTCTAGTTCACTCATTATGACTGTAAAATAGTATTACATTATGTGACTTTATCACAATGTATCTACCCATCCTACTCTTCTAATGGTATAGATGAACTTATTTGCAAGGTAGAAATAGAGTGACGGATGTAGAGAACAAATTATGAATATCGACGGGGGATGTAGAGTTGGTTGAATTGGGAGATTGGACTTGGCATATGTATATTGCTATGAATAAAACTGATAACTAATGATAATCCTAGTGTATAGCACAAGGATATCTAGTCAGTGTTCTGTGCTGGCCTAAATGGGAAGAGAATACACAAAAGAGGGGATATGTGTATATGTGTGTCTGATTCACTTTGCTGTACAGCAGAAATGAACACAACACTGTAAAGCAACTCTACTCCATCAGTTTCTTTCATTGTTTTCTTTAGTTTCTGCCTCCTTTTCAGGTTTTTATGGCTATTCCAAGCTGAAAGAGTTGTGTTTTTTTTTTAATTATTTCATACTAGAAATAACTCTTTATGTTATAGATGATAGTGAAATTAAAACTTTCTCATTTTGCAAGTGGGATAACGGAAGCCCCATGAAGCTTAACAATTTATCTAGAGGTACAGCTCCAAGATCTCAGAATCAGATTTGCATAATTTTGCTTTCCTTTCTACTATATCACATCACTCTTTACTATAAGAATTTTATATCAAATATGGGAACAAAAACGCATGTATACAAATATCACAGTTTCTTCAGAAGAACCTGCAATGTCATCCAGTCTCAGCTATTTGAACACTCATAGCAGTATTCAGGCAGGAAAATATGGGTGTGTGTGTTTGTGTCAAAAGTAAGATGAACATTTTCAGGATATAGATGTTGTCATATTCCAAAACTCAAAAGTTGTTTCAAATTTCAGTTGAGTGTATTAGACAGGTTAGGAAAGAAGCAAATTGTTAGAAACAGATGAAAGAATCTTTGTGAAACATGAGGGAAGTGAGAGGGTTGGATAGATGTGTGACTTAGAGGATTTACTTTATCTCTTTGGACTTTGTGTCTAAATTTGAATTAATGAAAGGACTATCATCTTGACATAAGATGATTAAACTATGTAGAATATGTGCACTTCCATTTCTTTAGGTATACATGCTAAATGGTGGTAAGTACCCATTTTTTCATTTTTATAGGTTCTGGTTATTCATTTGTTTTGAGTTAGAAATAAATGCTGGTCTTTGTTACATTTTTTCTTTTTCTTTCAGATAATGTAATTGTCTCTTGAGAACTGGCCTGCTAAACTAATTCCATGGAAAAAATAAGCAATGCAACTGAATTTGTTTTCTGGGGTCTTCTCAGAACATAGAGGTTGAAGAAGTGTGTTTTGTGGTGTTTTCTTTCTTCTACACAGTCATTCTTCTGGAAAACCTCCTCATCATACTGACAGTTTGTGTGGGCAACCTTTTCAAGTCTCCTGTGTATTTCTTTCTCAACTACCTGTCTTTTGTGGATATTTGTTACTCTTTGGTCACAGCTTCTAAGATGATTGTGGACATATTAGCCAAGAGGAAAATGATCTCCTATGTGGGGTGCATGTTGCAGTTCTTTGGGGTACATTTCTTTGGTTGTACTGATATCTTCATCCTTACTGTAATGGCCTATGATCGTTACTTGACTATTTGTAAACCCCTACACTATATGACCATCATGGATGGAAGCAGATGCAATAAAATCCTGCTGGGAACTTGGATAGATATGTTCTTACACTCCATCATCCAAGTGTCTCTGGTAGTCCAACTACCATCTTGTGGACCCAATGAGATTGTTCACTACTTTTGCGATGTTCACCCTGTGCTAAAACTCACCTGCACAGTCACATATGTTGTTGGTGTTGTTGTGACAGCCAACAGTGGTACCATTGCTCTGGGGAGCTTTGTCATTTTGCTAATCTCCTATACCATCATCCCGGTGTCCCTGAGAAAGCAGTCAGCAGAAGGCAGGTGCAAAGCTCTCTCCACCTGTGGCTCCCACATCACCGTGGTCATGATCTTTTTTGGTCCTTGTACTTTCATGTATATCCGTCCTGATACTACCTTTTCAGAGATTAAGGTGGTGGCTGTGTTTTATACCATCATCACCCCCATGTTAAACCCCCTGATTTATACACTGAGAAATGCAGAAGTAAAAAATGCAACGAAGAAACTGTGGGGCAGGAGAGTTTTCTGGGAGGCTAATGGGAAATAGTAAAAAGTGACAGTCCAAGGTGGATGATCTCAAAGTTTCTCATCTGCACAGTGAAGACAATAATAATGATCTCACAGGATGTCTTGAGGGGAACAAATAAGAGAATAACACATTCTACAGAAGCAAGTTATTATTTATCATTATGATTATATTTGTTCTAATATTTCATAATCATAATTTTCTGAAATATCTAGAACAAAGAAATCCTATCAAACTCAGAAATTTAGCATGGTCAGACTTTGCCCTTTTCATTTTTTTTTTTTCCTTTTTTTCAATTTTCTTTAAAGAATGAGTTCACCATGGTTGTATTAATACTTAAGACTATTTTCTAGTGTTTGGATTTATGATTCTTACATAATGAACATTTGATATGTGTATGTTGTTTGAATGAAAGGATTCAGGAAAAATGACCAAAATCTGAGTTAAGGAATTCTGGTACAAATCCTCCAAAACAGCAAAACTAAACCTTGTAAGGTTTGGATGGGAGGGTTTGTGGGCAGAATGTCAGAGATAAAACACAGACTTAGAAAGCAAAAGACCTGTTACCCTCTGGTTTGGGGGAAAAGCTTTCTTTCTCTAGGACTCATTTTCCTTACTCAAACAGTCTATTGGAAAAAATATATATATTACCCCTAATATCTGGATTTTAACTTTAGCATCCTATTTATATGCTTCTGATAACTGACTCTTGTAGTCTGTAGTCAGCCATCACTATTAATGTAAAGTGATTAACAGGAAACACTTAAAAAAACTGAACAATACCAAAGACATCTGTGATGAATACAAGATTGTGTGTTAATCAAGAGGGTAAATGTAATTTACTGAAATGCATGGTTGGGAAACCATATTTTCTCCAGTGTTTGAACCAAACAGCTTTACTGAAAACAGTGAGCCATTTATCACTGCTTCTTTGACTGGCAAAACCTGATTTCTAGCTGTGGATTCTAGAGAGAGTCATTCTGGACAAACAAATGTACCTTTCTTATGTAAACTGGTACTTGCCCTAATAACGCATTCCTCTTCTCTTTGCCCTACCTAAGCTTTATTTTTCCACAGCAATAAACCCATCACTGATTATCTCTCTGTCATTTATTTTCATTGTTTTTTCACAAGTCTGATTATTTAAATTACTGTCAATATGTGGACATGTGATTGTGATTTTGGAGTGTGTGTGTGTGTGTGTGTGTGTGGTGTACACATATTATTGATACATTAAGCACTGTACACTGTCAACGCCTTACACAATGATCTCAGCTATTGGAGCACTCATATCTCAGCTTTAAGATGGTAACTAGGCGGTACTCTCCAAACTCTTCTGATCATTTTAATCCTCTTGAGGTGTTTTTGAAAAGACGACAGTATCTATTCTACGAATCTATGATTCAATAGACCAACGTTCGGTTCAGTTCAGTTCAGTCACACAGTCTCTTTACGACCCCAAAGACTGCCACACGCTAGGCTTCCCTGTCCATCACCAACTCCCAGAACTTGCTCAGACTCATATCCATAAAGTCAGTGATACCAGCCAACCATCTCCACCAATGTTAAAGGGTATAAAAAAAAAAAAAACCCTGTATTTTAAACAAGCTCCTCCGGTAATTTTTATACAAGTAGTGACATATCAAAAATTTAGAAACACTGGGACTAGATGATACTTGATCTTAGAGCACAAAAGGGTCTTTGAATCAATCAATTCCAAAGGGTTATATATTCCCATCTGTTCTACTATTTAAAAGGAAACTAAATTTGAACTGAATTTAGAAAATTGTGGAATAAATTAATGTAGTTCATGTATAAATTTTTCCACAATATTCTTTCCTTTATGTTTCTGCATCAAAGACTTGACTACTGAGAGTTATTTATATTGATGATCTGAAGTTCTGAAGAATGTACAAGCTGACAAATTCAATACTCTCAAAGACCTAGAAACAAAACATATTGATGTAGGAGACAGATGGACTCCAATGTAGATGTTTACAGCTGCTCTCCTGTTTACATTTCATGGGGTGAAAAGTGAGCTTCAGGCTGAATACTTAAAACTGTTGGCATTTTCTGAGACAATGGATAGGTGGGCTCCAGTTAAGGCATTTACAGCTTCCTGTTTGCTCTGGGAAATGAAAGTAACAACATAAACAGGGTAAATAGCCAGTGTTTGTCTCTTGTAAGCATCTTAAGAAAATAGTCATGGCAATAGCCAAAGGAATAGTCAAGGCAAGGACAAAGAGTGGCAAAACCTTGTTTGAGTGAAAGATTAAGGGACCTTCCTCCTCTTCTTTGTGAGACAAGGGAGAAATTACGCATGTGCAGGAAGGCTTCATCTGGGTCAAAAGCCAAGTGGTAATGGCAGGCTATAATGAGTCTTATTCTTCCCAGAAGGATCTTCCAAGATCCTTCTTGGTGGGGTGGCGGGGGTGAGGGGGGTGTTTGCTCATCCAGGGGAGTGCCCCAGGTTAGGTCAAGTGTGGAAAAAGAAAGCAGATAATTGGCTAAAGATAGATAAAACCTGAAAGAACTGACCTATATAAATGACTTAAATACCTCCTTACCGCACTACCCCTCACTCGGAGGGACACCCACACTCTTTATCTCTGAGTGTGTGTCTCAGGCCTTGCTTCTGTCTTAACAAGCAGTTTCTCTATGTACTCTCCCACTTCTTGCTGTGCTACATCTCTAATAATAAACTTTGTATCTTCATTTACAGTTTTTGCCTACATGGCAAAGGAATTTTTCACTGGGGACAGAGATTCAGGGAAAAACAGCTTCTAGCCTCTTAGCCCTAGCTCGTTTGGTGGCTAAGATTCCTGGTTTCCATTCAGGTTGTGTGTGTCTTAGTCACTTAGTCATGCCCAACTCTTGGCAAGCCCATGGACTGTAGTCCTCTGTCCATGGATTCTGCTTGCAAGAATACTGTAGTGGGTTGCTATGCCCTTCTTCAGGGGATCTTCCTAACCCAGGGATCAAACACCGGTATCCTGCATTGCAAGTGGATTCCTTACCATCTGAGCCACCCCAGCCAGGCTACCCAGGTTCAAATCTTGGGCAGGGAATTAAGATCACTCATGATTCTACTGCTCACAGCTGCCTTCTCAAGATCAATATGAAAGGGTATTCAGGTTTGCTGCACTGATTTTATAAACTTCACAGAAGTTTGTCAGAGTCAATCTCAATCACAGGAGCTCAGGGAGACTGCTCATGGGAGTGCCTTATTTTGACAGTGGTCTGATGTATTCAGTTCTTACATGATAACCTGGCTTGTTTTGTGTTTGAAGTACAATACAACTTCATCACTTAATTAAAATCTTACAAGTATTCCTTTTTCTACAAGTTTAGCATATATATACACATATACACATATATATATATATATATATACACATATACATATATATATATATATATATATATAATCAGTTCAGTTCAGTCACTCAGTCATATCCGACTCTTTGCGACCCCATGAATCGCAGCATACCAGGCCTCCCTGTCCATCACCAACTCCTGGAGTTCACTCAGACTCACGTCCATCGAGTCAGTGATGCCATCCAGCCATCTCATCCTCTGTCGTTCCCTTCTCCTCCTGCCCCCAGTCCCTCCCAGCATCAGAGTCTTTACCAATGAGTCAACTCTTCGCATGAGGTGGCCAAAGTACTGGAGTTTCAGCTTTAGCATCACTCCTTCCAAAGAAATCCCAGGGCTGATCTCCTTCAGAATGGACTGGTTGGACCTCCTTGCAGTCCAAGGGACTCTCAAGAGTCTTCTCCAACACCACAGTTCAAAAACATCAATTCTTCAGCGCTCAGTCTTCTTCACAGTCCAACTCTCACATCCATACATGACCACAGGAAAAACCATAGCCTTGACTAGACGGACCTTTGTTGGCAAAGTAATGTCTCTGCTTTTGAATATGCTATCCAGGTTGGACATAACTTTCCTCCCAAGGAGTAAGCGTTTTTTAATTTCATGGCTGCAGTCACCATCTGCAGTGATTTTGGAGCCCAAAAAAATAAAGTCTGACACTGTTTCCCCTGTTTCCCCATCTATTTCCCATGAAGTGATGGGACCGGATGCCATGATCTTTGTTTTCTGAATGTTGAGCTTTAAGCCAACATTTTCACTCTCCACCCTCACTTTCATCAAGAGGCTTTTTAGTTCCTCTTCACTTTCTGCCATAAGGGTGGTGTCATCTACATACCTGAGGTTATTGATATTTCTCCCATGCATCGAACCTGGACTGGTGACTCTTTTCATATTTGATATTAAACATGTTTCAATGCCATTCTGCCAAATCATCCCACCCTCTCCCTTTCCCACAGAGTCCAAAAGACAGTTCTATACTGAGACTGAGTTTTACATTCTATATGTGTGATATCTGAGTGTACCACTGACTGTTATGAAAGTACATCAATGCACATAACTCTCTATACTGTGGTGCACTTACCTTGTGGATCTTTATATATATATATATATACACACACTATATATAAATGTATATAATATATATTGTATATATATTATGCATGTGATATAATATATATAATATATATTATATTACTATATATTGTTTTATATATTATATTAATTATAATTATATATGTTATATATTATACATTATATATATTATATTATACTATTATATAATATATTATATATATAATATATATATTGATATATATAATGATATATATCATATATATGGTATATATTATATATTATGATATATATATATATTATATATATATAAAGATCCACAAGGTAAGTGCACCACAGTATAGAGGGTGATGTGCATTGCTGTAGTTTCATAACAGTCAGTGGTACACTCAGATATAACACATATAGAATGTAAAATTCAGTCTCAGTATAGAACAGTCTTTTGGACTCTGTGGGAGAGGGAAAGGGTGGGCTGATTTGTGAGAATGGCATTGAAACATGTTTAATATCATATATGAAAAGAGTCACCAGTCCAGGTTTGATGCACGATACTGGATGCTTGGGGCTAGTGCACTGGGACGACCCAGAGGGATGGTATGGGGAGGGAGGAGGGAGGAGGGTTCAGGATGGGGAACACATGTATACCTGTGGTGGATTCATTTTGATATTTGGCAAAACTAATACAATTATGTAAAGTTTAAAAATAAAATAAAATTAATTTAAAAAAAATTTAAAAAAAAAATTCAGTCTCAGAAGACTAAGATAGAACTTCCATTTTCTTCATTAGAAAAAATAAAACAACATAAGATATATGTGAACCCACCCTGAGGTTTGGAATGAAGCCTGGTCAAGATTGACCTAGATCAACTGAACCCCAGCTGACCCAAAGACACATGAACAAGGATTCTTAATGCTTATTGAATAATCCTTGAGTTTGGAATGGCTTTTTAATCTGACTTATCCAAGAATGGTGTGATCAAACTGTGGGAGTAGGGGTTCTGAGGCATATTACTGAATTAATTTTTTAAAAATTATATTTAGAGTTAGCTAATTGAAAGGAGTAGTATAAAAGGCTAGCTAAAGAGAATGGGAAGGAGATTGGTTATATAAACACAGGACAAATTCTAAATACCTAAGTCTGCAGCAAGTCTCCCTCTCTCTATTTTTCCATGAACAATATGTGGGAAGAGAAGGATATAGTGATAATCACACTTGGGTAGCTTCATTTTCACCCCTCCTTTGTTGATTAATTGCAGAAGAGAGTTAACAACAGGTAAATCCAAGCTATATTCGAACAGATTCTTAAAGCTTTGTCGTCTTCTGCAAAAAAAAAACAATACTGAATTTTCACAATAAGAAAGTGTAATTCATTACTGGAGAAAGTGGCCTAACTAAGCATCAAAGGCAAGCTTATGAAAAATAGACACTTGAATTAGCTGCCCCTGCAGCTATAGACATTTCTGTTCTCCTTTACCTTCCTGAATCCGATAATACACCAGAAAGTAGTCACCACCAGACCTACATCAAAAAGAAACCCTGACTTGCTCTGCTACTGTCTTTTTTTCTCCTTTGCTAGATATTACATTATTTTTCTGCCTCCCTTTATGTTCTAAGATTTCTAAATTTTCAAGCAGAACACATGTCAGGGACTTCTTGGAAGAGAAACACTATTGCTGAAATCTTCAACATATACCTAATTTCTGCATGTGTGTACTTCATTTTAGAGTGCATATTCCTGTTGAACAAGGGACAGTAATTCTTTAAGAGTACACAGTACAATTTCTTAGTGAGATCAATGGCGAAGAAGGTGGAGCACCAGAAGATAAAAGTCTGTGTCTCTCATAGTTGAGAACTTGGTGAACACACCCTCCGAGTCTTAGATGACCCTAGACACCTAAGAGATGTCTGAGATCAGAATCCTGACCTCAGAATTCTCTTTAAAATTCATGAAGATTGAAGATTCTTTTCTAAATTAAGGAAACACCTTAATGTGCCAAAAAATATTTTAGTTTATGCCCCAGTTGTCAGCTGGCTATGCCTGTTTCTTAGTCTAATCACCTTTATTTCTCCGTAGAATGAAAATGAGGGAAAATGAGACAGATTTACCTAGTTTGACTAATGGAAGACACCATCAAAATACATTATTAGCATGATGAGAGCGAGGATTAACAAAATGCATCCCAGGAGCATCCATTTCTTCAGCTATATGCCTTCTTAAGCTCATGACATTTCACAGAATGGGAGATAATCCATGTTGCACATTTACAAAGAACATAAGTTTTACATACTCATGAAGATTGTTTAAATAAAGTGATAAATATGGTCATAGAATTGCATTTATAAAAACGAAAAGAATTGCTCATTGGCAAAACCAATACAATATTGTAAAGTTAAATAAAATAAAATTTAAAAAAATGAATTGCTCATTTTTCAAGACTTTTAATTATCTACAATAAGGTACTAAGTTTTAATTAGAATTTCTGTAAGTATAGCATAAGTAGAATAATTATATGCAATACATTGTTTTAGATGCAGGATTCGTTAATGTAAAAAAAATTAAAGTATTGCAGTGGAAACCTCAAAAAAAAAAAAAAAAAGTGTTTTAAGAAACCTCTGTGAGAGATGTCTCACTCAAGATTATCTGTTTCCTGAAAGAGGTCAGAAAACCCAACCATGCAGTTTTCACAACTTTCCCTGAAAAAAGGTGCTGAAATGCACTCGCCATGTCAGGGAATACAAAGGCCAGAATGTTCCAGAATGTCAGAGCTGGAAAGTACCTGAAGGGCGTCTGATCCACTCCCCTTGTAGGGAGTCTCAGTCAAGTGACAGATGGACAGTGGCTGAGGAGGGCTTCACTCTTCAGGGTTGCAGCTTTGAATGACAGCACACGATCCTTCTGTATCTGTTGTACTTGTCAACATTAATGATTGTGTGGGTAAAACTAGATCCGACAAAGGGCAGGACAGCCAGAGGCTTCATTTTCCTGCAGAGAGTTTATCTCAGCCCCACACTTTCCTCGTGGCATTTTTCATGTCTGTGTTTCTCAGGGTGTAGATGAGAGGGTTGAACATGGGGGCAATCACGGTGTAAAACATGGCAAAGACCTTGTCGTTCCTGACAGAATCAACCATGGGAACATAGGTGAAGATGAGGGGCAAGAAGAACCTGAAGACCACAGTGATGTGTGAACCACAGGTGGAGAGGGCTTTGCAGGCGGACCTTGGATGAGTGAGTCCTTAGGGTGGACAGGATGATGATGTAAGAAATCACCAAGGCAACAAAGGTCAAAATGGACAACACCCCTGTGGTGGTAATGATTGCAATCACCCACAGTCTAGTGTCCATGGAGGTCAGCTTCAGCAAAGGGAATACATCACAGAAATAGTGGTCTATTTGACTGGGGGCACAGAAAGGAAGTCCAATAATAATTAATACTTGAATGATTGAATGGCTAAAGGCTCCCATAGCAGAAGCCATTACAAGGACATAGCACACCTGTCTGTTCATGATGACCATGTAGTGAAGAGGTCTGCAGATGGCAGCATAGCAGTCATATGAACATCTCAGTGGTTCCAAAGAAATGGGCATATGAACATCATATGTACATCTCAGTGGCTCCAAAGAAGTGGGCAGAAAACATCTGGGCCATGCAGCTGTTGTAGGAGATGGTCTTCTGTTGGGCCAGCAAGTCAGTGATCAATTTGGGTGCCACCGTGGAGGTGAAGCAGACATCCATCAAGGGCAGATAGCTGAGGAAAAAGTACGTGGACTGTTCACTGAGGCAGCTTCCCCTGATGGTGAGAAGAATGAGCATGTTCCCTGAGAGAATCTCAATATAGCAAAGTAAAAACAGCACAAAGCAGGCAACTTTCATATGTTCATCAGTAAAAAGCCCCGGTAGGGTAAATTCTGTGACATTTTCATGTCCCATTGCTTCTGTGGGTTTGATTGTTTAGAAGGGTAAGTTAGTATACCTGAAACACACAACTTTTTCAAATTATTTATGTATTTCAAAAGTCATTCATCTAGTCAATAAATATATATTGGTGTTTCCAAATGATACAAACATTATAACTGCTGATAAGGGTACAGAAGTATACAAAATACACACATCTCATCCACACATAAAGTTTATTAGACAAGACATACAGTGACAATAATAGCAAAAAATAATCGACTTATTGAGGTGGAGCCAAGGAGAATGCAGAGTCTGCATCTCCCCACCTTAGGGAACCTAGCTGACAGTGGTGGGGATGTCAACGCCCAAGAAGATGGGAGGAACCTCTGAGTGACTGGAGAATATTAACTCTGGTGAGATCTCCCAGAGGTCCACATTTCAACACCAAGACCTGGCTCTACCCAACTCTCTGCAAACCCCAGTGCTGGAAACCTTGGGCCAAATAATTAGTAAGACAGGAACACAGTCCCATCCAAAAAAAAAAAGGCAAGAAAAAAATATGTTACAGACAAAGGAGCAAGGTAAAAATCTACAAAACCAAATATATAAAGAGAAAATATATTCTTATATTTTTTAAACTACATGAGAAAAAAATTTAGAGTAATGACAGTAAAGATTATCCAAAATCACAAAAAAATAGAGTGCAAACAAAGATTGAGAAAATATAAGAAATGTTCAATAAAAACATATCAGGACTAAGGAAAAGATGTGGAGATGAATGGCACAATAACTGAGATGAAAAGTACTTTAGAAGGAATCAATAGCACAATAACTGAGGCTTAAAAAATGAGTAACTAAGCTGGAAGATAGAATGGTGGAAATGACTACTGAGGAGCAGAATAAACACAAAATGAAAACAATTGAAGACAATCTCAGAGAAATCTGAGACAACACTAAACACACTAACGTTCAAATTTTAGGGGTCTCAGGAAGAAGAAGGAAAAAAGAAAGAGCCTGACAAGATATTTGAAAAGATTATACTTGAAAACTTCTTTAATGTGGGAAAGGAAATGGCCACTCAAGTCTAGGAAGCTCTGACAGTTCCTCCCACCTTGGATAAACTGTAGGAGAAACACACCAAAACAATATTAATTGAAGTAACAAAAAATAAATGCAAAGGAAAAATATTAAAACTGAAAGGGAAAAGCAAAAAACAATGTACAAGAAATCCCCATAAGGCTATCAGCTGATTTTTCAGCAGAAATTCTGCAGCCCAGAAGGGAGTGATAGGATCTATTTAAAGTGATGAAAGAGATAATTCTACAACCAACATTACTTTGCCCAGCAAGGATCTTAGATTTGACAGAGAAATCAAAAGCTTTACTAACAAGCAAAAGCTAAGAGAATTCTGCAACACCAAACTAGGTTTACAACAAATGCTAAAGGAACTTCTCTATTCAGGTGATACCCCATATTAACAAATTAAAGAATAAAAACTCAGCATATTTGAAAGCAGAGACATTACCCTGCTGACAAAGGTCCATCTAGTCAAAGTTATGGTTTTTCCAGTAATCCTGTATGGATGTGATAGTTGGACCATAAAGAAAGCTGAGCACTGCAGAATTCATGCTTTTGAACTGTGGTGTTGAAGAAGACTCTTGAGACTCCCTTGGACTGCAAGGAGATCCAACCAGTCAATCCTAAAGGAAATCAGTCCTGAATATTCATTGGAAGGACTGATGCTAAAGCTGAAACTCCAATACTTTGGCCACTTGATGTGAAGGACTGACTCATTAGAAAAGACCCTTATCCTAGGAAAGATTAAAGGCAAGAGAAGAAAGGGATGACAAAGGATGAGATGGTTGGATGGTATCACCGACTCAGTAGACATGAGTTAGAGTAAGCTCCTGGAGTTGGTGATGGACAGGGAAGCCTGGTGTGCTGCACTCCATGGGATCACAAAGAGCTGGACACAACTGAGTGACTGAACTGACTGAATCATCTCAATAGAAGTAGAAAAAATTTTGACAAAATTCAACACCTACTTATGGTAAAAACTCTTCAGAAAGTGGGCATAGAAGGAACCTACCTCAAGATAATAAAGGCCATCTATGACAAATATAGAGCAAATACCATTCTCAGTGGTGAAAGCATTCCCCTAAAATCATGAACAAGAAAACGCTGTCCACTCTCACCACTATTATTCAACATAGTTTGTGAAGTCCCGGCCATGGCAATCTGAGAAGATAAAGAAAATAATATAAGTTGGAGAAGAAGAAGTAAAAATATGTGTTTGCAGATGACATAATATTACACATAGAAAATCCTAAAGATGTCACCAGAAAACTACTGGAGTTAATCAACAAATGTGGTAAAGTTGAAAGATAGAAAACTAATGCACAGAAATCCCCTGCATTCCTATACACTAACAATGAAAGAGCAGAAAGAAAAAATAAGGAGAAAACCCCATTTACCACTGCAACATAAAGAATAAAATGCCTAGGAATAAACTTATCTAATGAAGCAAAAGACCTATACTCAGAAAACTATAAAACACTGAAATGAAAGAAACCGAAGACGATACAAACAGATGGAGAAATATACTATGTTCTTGGATTGGAAGAATAAATATTGTGAAAATGAATATACTATTCAAATCAATCTATAGATTCAATGAAATCCCTATAAAATTACCAGTAGCATTCTTCATAGAATTAGAACAAAATTTTTTACAATTTGTATGGAAACACAATCTATGGGATCTCAAAGAGTCAGACATGACTGAGTGACTGAACTGAACCACCTGATGGAAGCAAAAAAGACCCCAAATATTCAAAGTAATCTTGTGAAAGAAATACAGAGCTGAGGTATCAAAATCTGTGACTTCAAACTATACTGCAAAGCTAAAGTAATCAAGACAGAATTTTACTGGCACAAAAATAAAAATATAAACAAACATAGACAAATGATACAGGATAGAAGCTCAGAAATAAGCCTACATACCTATAAGCACCTAATGTATGACAAACGAGGCATGAATATACAATGAGAAAAGACAGTCTTTTCATTAATGGTGTTGGGAAAACTGGCCTACTATATCATACCCAAAAATAAAATCAAAATGGACTAAACACCTATTTGTAAAACTGGACACTATACAATTGTTAGAAGAACACATAGGAGAAATACTCTGACGTAAGCAAGATTTTTGACCCACTTCCTAGCTGAGTGAAAAAAAAAAAAAAGGCAAATAGGTCCTAATTAAACTCAAAAGCATTTGTACAGCAAAGGAAACCATAAGCAAGTTGAGAAGATAACATTCAGAATGGGAGAAAACATTTGTAAATGGAGCAACAGACAAAGGATTAATCTCCAAAATATACCAACAGCTCATGGAGTTCAATATCAAAATGCAAATAACCATCAAAAAATGGGCAGAAAACCTAAAGAGACATCTCTCTAAAGAAAACATACAGAAGGTCAAGAGACACATGAAAAGATGTTCAATATCACTAATTATCAGAGAAACAAAAATCAAAACTACAATGAGGTTTCACCTCACAACAGTCAGAATGGCCATTATCAAAAAAATGTACAAACAATAAATGCTGGGGGGAGTGTGGAGAAAAGAATACCTTGTTTCATGGTTAGAGGGAATGTAAGTTGATACAGTCACTGTAGAGAACAGTATGAATATTCCTTAAAGAAACTAACCATAGAACTACAATATGAACAAACAAGCCCACTCCTGGGCATATACCCTGAGAGAACCAGAATTCAAAAAGACACATGTACCCCAGTATTTATTGCAGCATTATTTACAATAGCTAGGGCATGGAAACAGCCTAAATGCCCAATGACAGGTGAGTGGATAAAGAAGATGTGGTACAAATACACAATGGAATATTACTCAGCCATAAAAATGACAAAATAGGGTCATTTGTAGAGATGTGGATAGACCTAGGGTCTGTCAAACAGAATGAAGTGTCAGAAAAGAGAAAAGGAAATATTGCATATTAATAATTATATATGAGAAATCTAGAAAAATGGTACAGATGAACATATTTCCAAGGCAGAAATAGAGACATAGACATAGAGAATGGACATGTGGACACAGTGGAGGAAAATGAAGGTGAAACAAATTGGGGGATTAGGATTGACATATATGCACCACCATGTGTAAAATAGCTAGCTAGCTAGTGGGAACACACTATAAAAGACTGGAAACTCAGCTTGATGCTGTGTGATGACCTAAATGCGTGGGATGGGTAGGTGGAAGGGAGACTCAAGAGAGAGGAAATATATGTATACATATAGCTGGTTCACTTCATTGTGCAGCAGAAACTAACACAACATTGTAAAGCAATTATATTCCAAGAAAAATTAACATGCAATTATGGTAAATTCCTCAGTCTCACATCTACTATGAAGGGCAGAACAAATACAAGATGAAACATTGCAGTGGTGGGGGAGGGGGTTAAGTTTTAGATGAAATTTCAGTATTCTGCCTTAAGAGTGATTTTGCAGTCTCTGGTACATATGAAATAGCATGGAGGCTATTTGTTCTTCAAGGGCAGGAGGATCGCTATGATTCTTAGTCCTCCCCAGTAACTAAATGTATGCTACATTCTGACAGTTTAATAACATCATTAGATTTCAATGAGGCCATAATTTTAAATTTGGAACATCTGGGTGACAATTTCAGAAAGTGTCTTAAGAAACTTTCTCATGAACAGTTTCAAAATGGAGGCCAAGAAAGAGCAAAGAACACATCTCTGGAGAAAGTTTGCTCCATTGTATGGGCTTCTGGTACATTTGGTTTCCTCAGTGGCACAGTGATAAAGAATCCTGCCAATGCAGGAGATGCAAGAGATGCAGGTTTGACCCCTGGGTCAGGAAGATCCCCTGGAGTAGGAAATGGCAACTTGCTCCAGTTTTCTTGCCTAGAAAATTTCACACAGAGAGGAGCTTCGGGGGCTACACTCAATGGGGTTTCAAAGAGTCAAACACGACTGAGCAGCTGAGCAGTACATTTTGTCTTCCAGTAATCAACCCAGTTACACTCCAGCCTAACATAGGAAATTTCATCGTTTTTTTTTTTTCCTTTAGTCCCACTTTCTAGCATTTCCTTTTATGACAGCATCATGAAAGGAATGGCAGACTGCATTCAAAGATTCATTTACACTCAGTGTCTTCCATCACCTTGTGCTTCTTTGAATTGAAACTTAAAAAAAAAAAAAAGTGGCTCATTACATGCTCACAGGACCAAGTCACAGAATATTTTAATTAAAATGAAATTTCTCTTTGGTGCAAAATATAACACTACATCTCTTCCTATATTCAACCTGCTATAAAATATTTCACAAAACTGTTACACTCAAGGTTCCATTTCATAAAAAGATAAAGCTTATGCATTGATACATGTGTTTCTGAAATGTTATAAGAGCAATTGAATACTGCATTTTACTCCATCTGACCTTAAAAGAATGTTGTTTTTTTCTAAATTAATCAATATATTCAGCAATTAAAACAAAAGTTCTGACAATTTTCCTGAATTTGAGAATTTGATTTCAAACTTCAGAAACAGTTAATAACCAACATAGTTAACCTAACTTTTTAAAAGAAAGTACACAAAGGAAAGACATACCTTTCAGAATTGAAGCATATTATAAAACTATGGCAGTTAAAGAGTAACTGCTAAAGACAAATTGCTTCACTTGAACATAGTCAATAAGTAAACATATAAATATGTTGAAATTTAGTCTATGCTTTATTGAAATTTTAAGTTGATGTAAAATAATGAACTTTTCAGTAACTGGGTGTGAGGACTTTGAATTACTTTCTGGAGGAAAAAAAGCACCTCATAGGGCACATAAAAAGATTATATTCCAGATAATTGAAAGATATAAATGTATCAAGCAAAATTAGAAAAAGTGTTTGAAAAATAATTAGAAAGAATTTCTATCATAGTATAGGAAAATTTTTAAAGCAAAGTGCTAAAGCAAATTCATAAAAAATCATATAGTACATTTAAATTTTCTGCATGATAAAATCCCACATGGACAAAATATTTTAAAAAATGGCAAAATGACCACTGTCTCTATGGCTGATTCATGGTGATGTATGGCAAAAACCAATGCAATATTGTAAAGAAAATATTTTCCAATTAAAGACAAATAAATTAGAAGCAGAAAAATAACAAAATTCGATAAATATAAATCCTATAAATCAATACATTCAAGATATATAAGGGGGGAATGAGAGAGTCATTTCCTAGGCAGGTTGATAGGGAGTCTAGGGGTCCCCAAGGAGAGAGGGGTCTGGAATTCTCAAGGAGGAAGAAAGGACAAACTTTTTTTCTTTCTCCACATTCCTTAGGATTATATACCAATAATGTATCCTGCCTAAGGACAGTCTTTGGATTCAACCTTCTGTTATTTTAAAATGTTAATTATGGGAGTATACCTGGTCTTTACAAGGATGTATCTTGCCTGAGGACAGTGTTATCTTAAAATGTAAATTATGGGAGTAGGTCGGAGGAGGTCTTTACAACCTCCAGACATTCTTTGGATTATATAACCTCATTATTAACACTAGCAAGCGGGTACTCTTTCTGCCCCCTTCTGATGCCTATGTCAGAAGCTTTCTCTATCTCCTTTATACTTTAATAAAACTTTATTACACACACACACACACAAAAGATATATAGCCCAGTTTTCTAAAAGAACAATGCATTTCACTGGACAATGCATAGAAAGGAAGCTACTAGTAGCCAATCAGATGTGTATGAAAATACGCAGTCTCCTTAAAATCAGAGTAATGCAGAATAAACAATGAGATGCTATCTCCACTCATCAACTTCATAAAAATAAAAAGTTTGTGCATATAAAATTTTTATGTGAAACCCAGAGCAACTTTCCCTGAAACTACACAAAGACATTCATTGCAGACTTGTCTCCATTCAAAAAAAAAAAAAGAAATGACCTAAATATTTGAAAACAGAATAGAAATAAGATGTCTTATGTTTTTATTAGGAAAATTAGGAAGAAATTTTGATGTTGAATCCATGTGGCACATCTACCATGATATAAATCACTAAGATATATTTTGAATAAAAACATAAAAAAGTACACAGGGATAATCAAAGTATAATACCTGTATGTTAAAAAAACAAAAATCACATCCACTGAATATTGTGCAGTTGTTATCAGAACCTCTGTACTTATAAATTAACATGGGAAAGTGTGGAGGAAAGATTTACTTGTCAGCAACAAAGAGAGAGATGGCCAGAGGGGATTTCGGTGGTAAACAGGATTTTGATTTCTTTATTAAAGAAGCTGTAATATCAGTATTTCTTCCATAATTAAAATTCATTTAAAATCTCCTATTTTGTAATATGACTTAAGAAGTATACAAAACATAATGAATAAGATTAAAGTAAAATATAAACCCAATTCTTTACAAGAATTCACTAAACACATATAACTTATTTCTCATCGGTTACATCATTTTCTTAACGAATGCAACCAATGTAGACATTGATGCCATCAGCTGTAATTAAATATGCAAACATAACAAACTGATGCATTTCACCCCCCGCCCCCGACTCTTCTCCACAAAGAGGTATCTGAGATACCAAAATGAGAAACACATCTATATATACACCTGCTGCTGCTGCTGCTGCTAAGTCACTTCAGTCGTGTCCAACTCTGTGCGAACCCATAGACGGCAGCCCACCAGGCTCCCCCGTCCCTGGGATTCTCCAGGCAAGAACACTGGAGTGGGTTGCCATTTCCTTCTCCAATATATACATCTGCTGCTGCTGCTGCTGTCGCTTCAGTCGTGTCCGACTCTGCGACCCCATAGACGGCAGCCCACCAGGCTTCCCTGTCCCTGGGATTCTCCAGGCAAGAACACTGGAGTGGGTTGCCATTTCCTTCTCCAATGCATGAAAGTGAAAAGTGAAAGTGAAATCGCTCAGTCGTGTCCGACTCTTAGCGACCCCATGGACTTCGGCCCACCAGGCTCCTCCGTCCATGGGATTTTCAAGGCAAGAGTACTGGAGTGTGTTGCCATTGCCTTCTCCAGTATATACATCTACATTGATACTAATATCTGCTTCTTCTTTTACATGGCATGGGTTTTGTAGCAATATTAAAAAGTCTAGTTATACATTTGTAGTTCTGATAGGATTTAATTAAATTCCAAGATCATTTGTTACATCTAATAGCTGTTATTATTGAAGGATCAAATTTTAAATTTGCTCTTTTTTCATTCCTCCTTGTTTTGCTGAACCAACACTGACTCTTATTACAGCTTTAATAGCAGGAAATAGTGAATTTGCAACAGAGGATGCTAAATAATTAGGTGGTGCTGCTGCTGCTGCTGCTGCTAAGTCGCTTCAGTCGTGTCCAACTCTGTGCGACCCCATTGACGGCAGCCCACTAGGCTCCACTGTCCCTGGGATTCTCCAGGCAAGAACACTGGAGTGGGTTGCCATTTCCTTCTCCAGTGCATGAAAGTGAAAAGTGAAAGGGAAGTCGCTGAGTCGTGTCTGACTCTTCGCGACCCCATGGACTGCAGCCCCCCAGGCTTCTCCATCCATGGGACTTTCCAGGCAAGAGTACTGGAGTGGGGTGCCATTGGTATTTGATATGCAAAGGACTCACTAGAAAGGTCATCATATAAACTTCTTCTAATTAACTGAAAACACCAGCTCTGTTACATATTCATTTAAAAAATCTACATGGAGAACATCTTGACAGAGATGGTTAAGAAAGCAAGGCTCATTCTGCCTTACCACAATCTTCAAAAGAGGAATAAAAATGAAAAAAAAAAAAAAAAAAACTAAACCCCTGTTATTCAGGATCATCTTGGTTTCTTCAGTCTCAAAGAAAGTGTTTCTTAGAAAAGAGAACTGAGTAATCTTCAATTCCTAAACTAAAATTGGCAATAATATCCCCCCAAAGACAGCTTATCAATGGTTAAGGAGAGTGCTTGAGTTAAACTAAATGGATTTCAGTATGTGGCCTGCTATGGCTGGATGGCATCACCGATTAGATGGACATGAGTTTGAATGAACTCCGGGAGTTGGTGATGGACAGGGAGGCCTGGTGTGCTGTGATTCATGGTGTCGCAAAGAGTCGGACACGACTGAGCGACTGAAATGAACTGATGTGGCCTGCTACTTAACTGTTAAATAATCTTAGGTGAGTTACATATTCTCTGAGCCTTGCATTTTTTCCATCTGAAAACAGTGATGATAATAGTACCTATTACATAGGATTCTTGTGAGAATCCAGTTAAAAGATCCATATAAAGCACTTAGGTACAGACGGAGAAGGCGATGGCACCCCACTCCAGTACTCTTGCCTGGAAAATCCCATCAATGGAGGAGCCTGGTAGGCTGCATGCAGTCCATGGGGTCGCTAAGAGTCGGACACGACTGAGCGATTTCACTTTCACTTTTCACTTTCATGCATTGGAGAAGGAAATGGCAACCCACTCCAGTGTTCTTGCCTGGAGAATCCCAGGGACGGGGGAGCCTGGTGGGCTGCCGTCTATGGGGTCGCACAGAGTCGGACACGACTGAAGTGACTTAGCAGCAGCATGGGCATCTAATGCATTGCAATAATTAGCTAAATAGTAACTCTTTCATTATTAATTCAAAAAGTACTAATATTCTACAAATGTTTCACCATTTATAAGACAAGGGAAGCTGAAGGAATACTTTTTTTTCAATGAGTTTAACATGCCACTGAGTACAGATTTCTATAAAAGTCATAAAGTGTTTTGAAAACTAATCACTACTGAAAATTCCAAATTAACTACCAGGATATAAAGTAAGTAATCAGATTACCCACTTTACTAGTGGAAGAACAGAAATAAAGTTTAAAACTTTATTTAAGGATACCTCCAGTACCTTATAAGAGATGATCTCCTTTACAATTAGAAATAATTGAAAGGAACCCTTCAAGAGAATAACTATTTCATCCACATATTTTACTTGTTGTTTTCTAGTTTTCAGCAGTTGTTTTTTCAATTTGAAAATATATGCAAAAATTAAAATATATAAATATTTATATATGCCTAATCTACATTTTTTTAAGAAATAGCTATTGGTTACATAATGTGAATTTCTCTGGCCGTGGTCACTGAGATTTCTTCCTATGCTGTCACTATTCATTCTAAATACCAGGCATTATTGCAAAGTACTGCAGACGTATGACACAGGAAGGCAGAGAACGCAGGCTCTGCTCCTGATCTGCCACTCCCCTATCACATGACTTAGGAAAAAAATCCTCACACTTGATGAGTATCTCTTTCCTCTTAAGAAAATGAAGAACTGTAGTTCTCAAGCTGTTTTTTTTCAGGTGCAAAAATTATTCCTTTCAAAAATCAAGTGAATTACTAAATCATTTATTTTGCTTATTTCTTGTCTTGTTTAATGATTTAACATTCTTTCAACTTTTTTTCTCATTGTTTTTCTATCAAAAGTATATTGTAAAACATTCCAGAATTTTCTTAGCCTCCCGTCCTAGCATCTAACTGTCCTAAGTTTGACATCAGAATTTCGAGATAGCATTTCCATTGTCCATTTCTGTTAAAACAGAATTCAAGTTCTTATGTGACCTATTAAAATCACAGATTGTCACACAATACAACTTACAAGCTTAAACGGCTGTTAAAGCTATAAAAGACATAGTTACCAAGCAGATATATTTTAAAAAATACACATTTCTGGAAAAATAATTTCCTTGAACTAAAAAGTAGATAAGGATAGGTGATGCTATAGCAATTTAAAGAGATGACTACATAAAGTTATGCATGCAAGTATAAACAAATAAGGAAGAAAGAAAAGATATAAAAAGGAAGCAAAAGAGAACTCACATATTTAGTATCACCAATTCCAATCAACATGAAGGAATATCCTTGACTTCTTAAACTCAAGACAACCTATAAACACACACACACACACACACACACACACACACACACGCACACTTGTCTCCTAAATCTAAATAATAATAAATCTCTTAAGGGATTAAAGCAATGAAAAATCTCATGCTTTGTACAAATTATATTTAAAATAAATATTTTAACATCTATTTTAGGTATACTCAAAATAGGAATGAGAATTATGTCACAAAATTGCAGGAAAATACATCAAACACATATAGACCTTTCTTTCTTGTCTTTTTCCTTTCGATCAGCAAGTCCAGCTCCCTACATGCACGGGCTTTGGAAGCTCCTGGTAAATCTGCAGTGAAGAAGTCAGGAGGGCTATTTAAAGGCACCGGAGGAACCCAGGTGCAATCCCAACGGCAGTCCCTATAGTAATTCTTTGACAAGGTAGATAAAAATAAGCCCTGGTGATTTTAATCTGCTTCCACTCTAGCTTTTCAAGTGTGCTTTATAAAATATGTTCTTTTAGATTGCTTCAAATATCAAATGTAGGTTTTATAATCAGTGACCAAAAAGTTTTAAAATTCGTTTTTGACTTTCTACACAGGGAATAAAACCTAAGGTATTCATTATAATTCTGTGTTGGCCAAAAAGTTCATTTGGGTTTTTCAATAGGATGTTAAAGAACTATATTCAAATTTTTAAATGTAATTAAACCAAAGTTAAACATCTACATTTCCACAAAGTTTATCCTGATTACATTATTTTTTCAGCAATAAATCCATACCCCAAACCAACACATCCCAATCCCAGTATGTAATTTCACCAGATCATTTGATTTACCTTTCATAGACAGTCTGAGGGTTTTGCTTGTTTGTTTTGATTTGGGCTTTGTATGTGTGTGCTAAATATTGGTAGTCTCTTTTCTTTACAATAGATTATGAACTCAGTGACATCAGGGTCAACTGTTTCTCATTTTGTATTTAATAATTCAAATTTTAATGATGGCAAGCATGATAGGGGTAATCAAAAACCATCATGACAAAGAGCTAACTGCAGTAAGCGTCCTAGTACTGTTTCCACAGAGGCACTAAAGAGGTAATTTGATAATAGCCAACTAGTAACTAGCATATTAGAATCTGACTCTGGCCAAAATACTTCTCTAATGCTACAACAATTGTAAAAAGTACTGCCACACTTGACACATAGTAAGTATTTAATCAACATTTCTGGATATTTAATTTAGAGTAAAATAATAAAATAATGAGCTGAATATTTCAAAACCATGTTTAAAATTTTAACTGTATAGTTAAGACTCCAGCTATGCACTGGTATTCAAGTTATACAGTCTGTTCTAATAGAATTTCAATAGCAGGGATAAAGTAAATGAATAAGACAATCTTTATAATTCTGATTGGGCTTCACTGGTGGCTCAGTCAGTAAAGAATCTGCCCACATAGCAGGAGATGTGGCTTTAGTCACTCTGTTGGGAAGATCCCCTGGAGAAAGAAATGGCAACCCACTCCAGTATTCTTGCCTGGGAAATTCTATGGACAGAAGAGCTAGCAAGCTATAGTCCATGGTGTTGCAAGAGTCAGACACAACTTAACAACTAAACCACCACCACCATAGTTTTGATTATTTAATGATATCAAAGTAACATACAATTCAGATAAGTTACTTTTGCATTTTACTTGAACTAAACTTATAATTGTATTCCACTGCCTACAATTTAATTTTTGTGCTTTTAATGTCAAAAACATGGCAAGGAGGAATGATTATTTTCATGTGTGTATGTGCATGGTGTGTGTGAATGTGATAATAACAGGAAGATGGCCAATGAGGGGACAGAGCAACAGTGTCAAAACTAATTAGATATGCATCTAAGTACTCAAGAGAAGAAGTAGCAATTTTATGTAAGAGACCAAATGTCCAGGATAACTTATCTTAGGTGTATACCACCTAAGATGCTTAAAGCTAGAAAGTCTGTATGACTACCAAATGTACTTTTAAGCAGCTATGTGACTTTGGGAAAGATTTTTAATTAATTTGGATTCAGATTCTTTATTACAAATACAGTGAGAATATATATTTCATTATACATAATTAATATGTATCCTCTATTATTAGTGATAGTATTATTGCTGTTGAGTCTGACTCTTTGCAACCCTATGGACTATAGCTTGCCAGGCTCCTCTGTGCATGGGAGTCTCCAGGTAAAAATACTGGGGTGGGTTGCCATGTCCTCCCCCAGGGGATGCTCCCAATCCAGGGATTGAACCTGCATCTTTTAAGTCTCATTGGCAGACAGGTTCTTTACCACTGAAGTATAAGAGTGGAAGTGAAGTGAAAGTGTCAGTTGCTCAGTCATGTTCAACTCTCATGGGCTGTAGCCCACCAGGTTCCTCTGTCCACAGAATTCTCCAGGCAAGAATCCTAGAGTGGGTAACCATTACCTTCTCCAGGGGATCTTCCTGACCCAGGGATTGAATTCAGGTCCCCTTCATTGAAGGCGAATTCTTTACCGTCTAAGCCACCAAGGGAAGCTCCACCTAAGGCACCGAGGGAAGCGCCACCTAAATGCTCATTTAAATTGATATTAAAATGTCACATATATCTTCCAAGGCTCCTTCCCATGTCGAAGGGAATGTTATCTTTTCTCATGGATAAAATTTTGATAGGGAATAGAAAGATGACATACTTAATAGAAATAATAGAGCTATCCTTTTGAAATATGGAATGATACATTCTCTGATTCTCTTGCTAAAGCTATGATTTTTAAAAAATGACTCCTATATTTCTGCAGTAAGCATAATGCCAAAATGCCCCTCAAGATTTCCTGCCCGAACCCTTGGGACTTTAAGTATGGTAATATATCACATCTGTGTTAAATTACATGTCATAACGGATTTTTTAAAAATTTAATTATGGTTACTAATCAGTTAACTTTGAGTCATATTTGAACTCTAATTTAAACCCATAAGTTCTTTAAAAACAGAGAATTTTCCCTGGCTGATAATAGAAGAGGATTTATAGAAATTTAAAGTGCAATCAGGAAGAATGACATGCACGATTGCTACATTTGAAGACAGAGGGTTACATTCAGGGACTTCAACCTGCTGAGAATGACCTCTGGCTGAAAGCCAGCGAGGAAATCAGGGCCTCAGTCCTATAAATACAGAAACTGAATTTTGACAACAATATGAATGAACCAGAAAGCAATTCTTCCATGGAACCTGCAGATTAAAGCCCAGCCCAGTAGATCTTTGATTTTGATCTCACTGATGACAGAAACTTTGGCCACCTCATGCGAAGAGTTGACTCATTGGAAAAGACTCTGATGTTGGAAGGGTTTGGGGGCAGGAGGAGAAGGGGACGACGGTGGATGAGATGGCTGGATGATATCACCAACTCGATGGACAGGAGTTTGAGTGAACTCCGGGAGTTGGTGATGGACAGGGAGGCCTGGTGTGCTGCTATTCACAGAGTCGCAAAGAGTCGGACACTACTGAGCAACCGAACTGAACTGATGACAGAAACTTATTCAAACTCCTGACAAGAAACACTGTGAGATAGTAAATGAGTGCTATTTTAGGATATTACTTTGTGGTAATCTGTTACACAGTAATAGACACATAAAATAATCAAAATAATTACTCTGTTACTAGATTCATTATCTAGAAATTGAGCTTAATTTATTAGCTAAATTTAGATTAGTTTAAATTTAGCACCTAGATTTGTTATCAATATACCTGAAATGCAGCAAAGAATACTAAGTTAAAGGTGATAGAATTCTCATTGCAGTTTTCTTTAAAACTGTTGAAGTCTTTTAGAAAAAAAATAAAAAGAAATTCCTATATAATCTACACACACACACACACACACACACACACACACACACATAACCCAATTGTATCAATGTGTTGTGCTGGTTGGACTGCAAGGAGATCAAACCAGTCCATCCTAAAGGAAATAAACCCTGAATATTCATTGGAAGGACTGATGCTGAAGATTAAATACTTTGCAACTAATGCGAAAAGCCAACTCATTGGAAAAGACCCTGATGCTGGGAAAGATTGTGGGCAGGACAGAAAGTGGGTGACAGTGGATGAGATGGTTGGATGGCATCACTGACTCACTGAACATGAGTATGGGCAAACTCGGGGAGATAGTGAAAGGCAGGGAAGCCTGACATGCTGCAGTCCATGGGGTCACAAAAAGTTGGACAGGAGTTAGTGACTGAACAACAACAAAAATATGATAAGGTCAGCATGGACATTAAATAAGCAACATATATTTGTAAAAGACACAGTTAGATGGTAATAAAATATAAATACAAAACATTGAGTTAATGATTTAACAATATAAGGAAAGCAGCCATATTTGTCAATAAGTTAAAACATTATTTGATAAGGCATTGTCAGAATGGCAAATTAATGATAGATTTGATGGAATAGAAAGAGTGAATCAGAGACTACTAGAACTCTTGATTGCCAAAATGGTTCTGTTTATAAACTGAGGTGGGAAGGTTACATAGAAAATTTGTTTTTTTATATGTATTTCCTTTCCTCTCTTTTTTGTCACTGTTGACTTGAATGTTTTCACACCTTCTTCCAGCTCATGCAAAATAAAAAATGAATAAAGAAACTAACCTACACACCAGAGTATGATTCCGATTCCCTGACACTGGTGATTACTGGATGCCATATTTCCCTTCCTCCAGCCTAAATGAGACTGGATCTACAGGAAAAGGAGACAGAGAGCGTTACGGAAGAGGAATAAGGAACATGATTGCAACAATGGGATAGAGAAGATCACTTGATGTGTGAGCTTGTAAGGAGATTCTGAGACCCTAGGATTAAAGAATGGTGCAGAAGAAACCTGAAGTGCTGGGGCTCCCTCTTTGTGCAGACTAGTCATTCTCCATTAATCCATCACACTTACTCAAATTTAAAAGTCCTAAAACTCTGCAAGTCTTCCTAGAGGAGGGGTTATAAAAAAAACAAGGATTTGTTTGAGGATGTGGAGAAAAGGGAACACTTGTGCACTGTTGGTGGTGTAAATCAATATAGCCACTATGGAAAAAGTATGAAGTTTCCTCAAAGAATTAAAAAGACAACTACCATGTGATTTAGCAATTCTACATCTGTATATATATGCAAGGGGAAAAAAAAGTCTTAAAAAGATATTTTACCCCATGTTTAATGCAGTCTTATCCTCAATAACCAAATATGGATACAATCTAAGTGTACATCAAACGATTCATAGAAAAATAAAATGTGGTGTGCATATGCAATGGAATACTCTTAAACAATATAAAAGAAGGAAACCCTACCTTCTGCAACAATGTGGCTGGAACCCGAGGGCATTATGCTAAGTAAAATAAGTCAGACAGAAAAAGACAAACTGTGTGTTCTCACATGCAGAATCTGTAACAGCTAAACATAGAAATACTAGAATGGTGGTTTCCAGGGGCCAGGAAGTAGGAGAAATAGGGCAATATTAATCAAAGAAAAGAAATTCTCACCTAAAAATAAGTGTTTGGGTGATCTAATGTGTAGAATGGTGACTGTAATCAACAATAATGTATTATATGTTGGATGGCATCACTGACTAGATGGACATGAATTTGGTGATAGACAGAGAAGCCTGGTGTGCTGCAGTCTATGCGGTCCCAAAGACTTGGACACGACTAAGCGACTGAACTGAACTGATTGTATGTTGGAATGTTATCAAGAAAGTAGATCTTATATATTATCACCACATATGAGCACACACATATACACACCCATAATAGTATTTGGAGTGAATGCATTAAGTAAATTCATTGTGATACTCATTTTCCAATATATACTTGTATCAAATCATCACAACCCCTGTCACAGATAAATCAAGTCCTGCTCTTTTCTCTGATGAGAGCTCTCAGATGGTCTCAGGTTCACTTTCATCAGCAATGAGTCATTAATGCAACCTGTCAGGCACCATGTGAAGGGACAGTATCTCTTGCTGCTTCCTGAGCTCCCACCTCACTGGGCAGCTTACTGTTTCCTGAACCCACTGGATGCATGACTTCATGTGGCTGTCCTCATGGCTGACTCTCTTATCTTTTTGTAATACTTATTCAATTAATATGTCCTTCATGAAGACTATCTTGATCATGCATTTAAAATTGCAGACTACCTCCTAGCACTAAATATCTTCCTTACAATATGCTACTTTTAATTTTTATATAATACATAAAAGCATAATGACACATGATATCCACTTGTTTGTGTGTGTGGTTAGTCACTCAGTTGTGTCTGACTCTTTGTGACCCTATGGACTGTCCATGGGATTGTTCAGGCAAGAATACAGGAGTGGGTTGCCATTTCCTTCTACAGGGGATTGGCCAATATCTACTTGCATGTTTGTAATTGTAATTAGCAATTTCTCTCTCCTTCTCTAGGATCTAAATTCACAAAGGGGAAGGAATCTTTACTTGTTCTGTTCACTGTTTTAGCTCAAGCACCTAAAATATGTCTGGCACACAGTAGCTAATCAATAAATATTCATGGAAAGAATTAAATTTTTAGTATTGCAAATATTTTGAAAAGTTTTGCAAATATTTTCATGACTCTTTGAAGTCTAGTAGATTCGTTTTGGTGTTTTCCCACTATGTATGACTAAAGATCTGAGTCTACCAAATTTTTTAATAGTTTGGTTCTATATATTTTAGAAAAAAGGGCTTGATGAAGGACAGAAATGATATGGACCTAACAGAAGCAGAAGGTATTAAGAAGAGATGGCAAGAATGCACAGAAGAACTGTACAAAAAAGGTCTTCATGACCCAGATAATCACGATGGTGTGATCACTCACCTAGAGCCAGACATCCTGGAATGTGAAGTCAAGTGGGCCTTAGAAAGCATCGCTATGAACAAAGCTAGTGGAGGTGATGGAATTCCAGTTGAACTATTCCAAATCCTGAAAGATGATGCTGTGAAAGTGCTGCACTCAATATGCCAGCCAGTTTGGAAAACTCACCAGTGGCAACAGGACTGGAAAAGGTCAGTTTTCATTCCAATCCCAAAGAAAGGCAATGCCAACAAATGCTCAAACTACCGCCCAATTGCACTCATCTCACACGCTAGTAAAGTAATGCTCAAAATTCTCCAAGTCAGGCTTCAGCAATATGTGAACCGTGAACTTCCTGATGTGCAAGCTGGTTTTAGAAAAGGCAGAGGAACCAGAGATCAAATTGCCAACATCCGCTGGATCATGGAAAAGGCAAGAGAATTCCAGAAAAACATCTATTTCTGCTTTATTGACTATGCCAAAGCCTTTGACTGTGTGGATCACAATAAACTGTGGAAAATTCTGAAGAGATGGGAATAGCAGATCACCTGACCTGCTTCTTGAGAAACCTATATGCAGGTCAGGAAGCAACAGTTAGAACTGGACATGGAACAACTGACTGGTTCCAAATAGGAAAAGGAGTACATCAAGGCTGTATAGTGTCACCCTGTTTATTTAACTTATATACAGAGACATTACTTTGCCAACAAAGGTCCGACTAGTCAAGGCTATGGTTTTTCCTGTGGTCATGTATGGATGTGAGAGTTGGACTGTGAAGAAGGCTGAGCGCCAAAGAATTGATGGTTTTGAACTGTGGTGTTGGAGAAGACTCTTGAGAGCCCCTTGGACTGCAAGGAGGTCCAACCAGTCCATTCTGAAGGAGATCAGCCCTGGGATTTCTTTGGAGGGAATGATGCTGAAGCTGAAACTCCAGTACTTTGGCCACCTCATGCGAAGAGTTGACTCATTGGAAAAGACTCTGATGCTGGGAGTGATTGGGGGCAGGAGGAGAAGGGGACAACAGAGGATGAGATGGCTGGATGGCATCACTGACTCGATGGACATGAGTTTGAGTGAACTCCAGGAGTTGGTGATGGACAGGGAGGCCTGGCATGCTGCGATTCATGGGGTCGCAAAGAGTCGGACACGACTGAGCGACTGAACTGAACTGAACTAAGTACATCATGAGAAACACTGGGCTGGAAGAAGCACAAGCTAGAATCAAGATTCTGGGAGAAATATCAATAACCTCAGATATGCAGATGACACCACCCTTATGGCACAAAGTGAAGAGGAACTCAAAAGCCTCTTGATGAAAGTGAAAGAGCAGAGTGAGTTGGCTTAAAGCTCAACATTCAGAAAACGAAGATCCTGGCATCTGGCACCATCACTTCATGGGAAATAGATGGGGAAATAGTGGAAACAGTGTCAGACTTTATTTTGGGGGGCTCCAAAATCACTGCGGATGGTGATTGCAGCCATGAAATTAAAAGACGCTTACTCCTTGGAAGAAAAGTTATGACCAACCTAGATAATATATTCAAAGCAGAGACATTACTTTGCCAACAAAGGTCCATCTAGTCAAGGCTATGGTTTTTCCAGTGGTCATGTATGGATGTGAGAGTTGGATTGTGAAGAAGGCTGAGCACCGAAGAATTGACGCTTTTGAACTGTGGTTTTGGCCACCTCATGCGCAGAGTTGACTCATTGGAAAAGACCCTGATGCTGGGAGTGATCGGGGGCAGGAGGAGAAGGGGACGACAGAGGATGAGAAGGCTGGATGACATCACCGACTCAATGGACATGAGTTTGAGTGAACTTATGACAGGGAGGCCTGGTGTGCTGCAATTCATGGGGTCGCAAAGATTCTGACACGACTGAGCGACCGAACTGATTGGAAATCTAGGAGGTCGTGTAGTCAGTTTGAATATCTCAGAGTAGAGAATCTTGATACTAAAATTAATTTTTAAAAAAAAAGAATTATTTTAAAGAACCAAGTCTTGCTTTCCACTTTTGTTGTGAAACTGCTCAAGGATATCTATTTAATACCATCAAATAAAAGACAAACCTGTTCCAGAAGGAGGGGGAATGCATGCTAAGTTGCATATGACTCTGCTAGATGATATCACGGGTGTCCATTCTGTAATTGAGATGACAGTACAGGAACAAATGATTGAACATTTAATGCTGTGATCTATATTTCTGCCTGCACAGCTGCTTGCTGATCGGGCCCCGTGATGTCCTTGCCCCAGGGAATACCTGTTATTAAAGTAGGTGGGTGGAAATTCGCTGGATTAGGGATTAACACCACCATCAGAGGAGAATCAGCCTCAAGGGGTCAGCTAGATGTCACAGCTGCTCAAACAGGCACTGAACTCATAGTCCAGGTTCATCTCCCCAAGGTGAACAGTACATTCATAATATAATTTCTAAGTAGCTGAAAGAAAAATGTTTCTACTTTGACCTCAGACTACACTCAACTGGGATGCAAACAAGGGTCTAAATGATTTGGTAAGCACTGTACTTGGTTGACTTGTAGCAATCATCCCTAATTAAAGAGAATGTAAATCCTTTGGTTAAACCAGAAGTGGAGAAGGAAATGACAACCCGCTCCAGTATCCTTGCCAGGAAAATCAAAAAAGTTTGTTTCTTCATTATGAACATAAATATTTTGACTTCTCTTTTAAATCTCTCTTTGAAAGCAATAAAAATTCTAATTTTGCAAATTTGACCAAGAAGTAATAAACGGATGACGTTTACTTCATTTATATCCCAGACAGCTTTTGTTCACTGTGAAAAAAGAAAAGAAAAAAAAAATCAACTTGGAATAATTTCTCTTGGTTCTTGGACTCCCTAAAGTTACCTCTTGTGAATGAACCTTGAGTTCGTAAGATCTTAGGTTAGATCTCAGATGACCTTATAATTTTTATTTATTGAATTTTCCTTTTTTGATCAACTCTTATAACTAAGCTCTAAGAAAGTATCTTTTGGAGAAGACAATGGCATCCCACTCCAGTACTCTTGCCTGGAAAATCCCATGGATGGAGGAGCCTGATAGGCTGCAGTCTATGGGGTCGCAAAGAGTCGGACACGACTGAGCGACTTCACTTTCACTTTTCACTTTCATGCATTGGAGAAGGAAATGGCAACCCACTCCAGTGCTCTTGCCTGGAGAATCCCAGGGACGGGGGAGCCTGGTGGGCTGCCATCTCTGGGGTCGCACAGAGTCGGATACGACTGAAGCGACTTAGCAGCTGCAGCAGCAGCAAGAAATATCTTTATTACTTAAGTATGCCATATGTAGAGTTTTAGTTATTTCACAGAAATATAGCATAGAAATTACTTCCAACATATGACAATCATTAATTAAATGAATTAGAGTGAACAAGTAGAGTACATAAATCATTCACACTCAATATCTCTTTTCTTTATCTTTAATCAATATTTATTCTTCAGCTTAGGAACTTCTGTTTTGAGTTAGAATAAGTTATTTTATTTTATTTTATTTTTAAACTTTACAATATTGTATTAGTTTTGCCAAATATCGAAATGAGTCCGCCACAGGTATACCTGTGTTCCCCATCCTGAACCCTCCTCCCTCCTCCCTCCCCATACCCTCCCTCGGGGTCGTCCCAGTGCACCAGCCCCAAGCATCCAGTATCATGCATCGAACCTGGACTGGCGACTCGTTTCATACATGATATTATACATGTTTCAGTGCTATTCTCCCAAATCTCCCCACCCTCTCCCTCTCCCACAGAGTCCATAAGACTGATCTATACATCAGTGTCTCTTTTGCTGTCTCGTACACAGGGTTATTGTTACCATCTTTCTAAATTCCATATATATGCATTAGTATACTGTATTGGTGTTTTTCTTTCTGGCTTACTTCACTCTGTATAATAGGTTCCAGTTTCATCCATCTCATTAGAACTGATTCAAATGTATTCTTTTTAATGGCTGTGTAATACTCCATTGTGTATATGTACCACAGCTTTCTTATCCATTCATCTGCTGATGGGCATCTAGGTTGCTTCCATGTCCTGGCTATTATAAACAGTGCTGTGATGAACATTGGGGTACACATGTCTCTTTCCCTTCTGGTTTCCTCAGTATGTATGCCCAGCAGTGGGATTGCTGGATCATAAGGCAGTTCTATTTCCAGTTTTTTAAGGAATCTCCACACTGTTCTCCATAGTGGCTGTACTAGTTTGCATTCCCACCAACAGTGTAAGAGGGTTCCCTTTTCTCCACACCCTCTCCAGCATTTATTGCTTGTAGACTTATGGATAGCAGCCATTCTGACTGGTGTGAAATGGTACCTCATAGTGGTTTGGATTTGCATTTCTCTGATAATGAGATGTTGAGCATCTTTTCATGTGTTTGTTAGCCCTCTGTATGTCTTCTTTGGAGAAATGTCTATTTAGTTCTTTGGCCCATTTTTTGATTGGGTCATTTATTTTTCTGGAGTTGAGCTATAGGAGTTGCTTGTATATTTTTGAGATTAGTTGTTTGTCTGTTGCTTCATTTGCTATTATTTTCTCCCATTCTGAAGGCTGCCTTTTCACCTTGCTAATAGTTTCCTTTGTTGTGCAGAAGCTCTTAAGTTTAATTAGGTCCCATTTGTTTATTTTTGCTTTTATTTCCAATATTCTGGGAGGTGAGTCATAGACGATCCTGCTGTGATGTATGTCGGAGAGTGTTTTGCCTATGTTCTCCTCTGGGAGTTTTATAGTTTCTGGTCTTACGTTGAGATCTTTAATCCATTTTGAGTTTATTTTTGTTTATGGTGTTAGAAAGTGTTCTAGTTTCATTTTTTTGCTTGATCTACTTTTGTATCCTTTTGAGCAAACTGGTAGGGTGCAGTCCATGGGGTTGCTAACAGTCGGATACGACTGAGCGACTTCACTTTCACTTTTCACTTTCATGCATTGGAGAAGGAAATAGCAACCCACTCCAGTGTTCTTGGCTGGAGAATCCCAGTGACGGGGTAGCCTGGTGGTCTGTCGTCTGTGGGGTCACACAGAGTCGGACATGACTGAAGCGACTTAGCAGGCAGGCAGGAGCAAACTTAAAAATTAAATGAATATCTCTCTTAGAAATGAAAATTGCTAAACAAACTAAAACATGTATTTCAAAAAACAGCACTCAGGTAGCAAGAAAGGAAGTGGGTAATGTACTGAGAAATAGTTACTAGGGATTTATTCCATGTCCTTTACTCCAATTTCACTTTCTCTGCTTCTCCCTCCCTCCTCTGCCCACTTTCTATTTCTCACCTCTCTCTCCATGTGACTTTGCATCTGTATCTCTCACTCTCTCCATTTCTTTTTTTTCTTTCTTTCTTTCTTTCTTTCTTTTCCCCACAGTCCAAGACTTTTCTCTCTTATTCTTGGCTTCTAATCTCTGTTCAGGGAAAAAAAAAGTACTACCTTTTTTTCTTAAAATATATTATATTTAGTCCATAATATGTTGAATTCATGGTTTTAAGAATGAAACTAATTCTAATATTTCTCTATATGTCAAAACATAAGTACTGCATTTAGTTGTAATTAGATCTACATATAGGAATGACTGTAGTGATGGCGATGCTGGTGGTTTAGTGACATTAATGGAGGCAATTAAGGGGAACCCTGCATAAACACAAATAAGCTATTGTAGACTTTAATTTTTTAAATAACAGCATTATTGTCACTTTCATTCTGAAAATTTCTACTGGAGTTAGTTGCACTCTACTAGCTAGTCCTTAGTTTTATGAAAAGAGAAAGTACCTAGGAAGATATTTGTATGAAGAGACTGTTTTGAATTCCTTAAGTGATAAATCTAATTAAATTGAATACTCACAGAGTTCTATAAGCTATGAATTCACTGAATACATATAAAATTGAAAAAACAAGTGCAAGCACCAGAACCGTCTAGGTACTCCAGTGTTCCCTGGAGAATGTATATATTCATATACCAAATAGAATTGAGGAAAAAAAAGCTAAGCCACAGTGTCAGTTTTCCTAGAATTTAAATTTAAGCCATACTACTCACTAAGTCTGAGACCTCAAGGAAATGACAAGCTCTATAAATAATAAATGCTAATTATTATTATTACAGTTATTAGAAACAGGTATATTTATGAATTCACAAAGTAAGTCTCACTATCATTTACCTATGAAACTGGTTTAAATGTTTGTTGAAAGTTTTTCTGAATTATTTCCTAACATACAATGTATTCTCATAGGATATAAGTTACAGAAATAAAAAACCTCTCTGATATAATATTGTTGAGAATAAATATTTTGAAAGAAGAATATATGAATATCTATTCAGTTTAAAATGTTTATACCGTTTGATTCTTCAATTCCATTGTAAACATGTTTCTTTCTTGAAGAAACAGCATATACATTACATATAATCACAAGATTTAACTGCACTTTTGTTAAAATAGCAGAAAATCAAAATAAGGTAAATCTTCCTACAGTGACATGGCTTGGTATCAATGATAATTTTTCTCATTAAAATGTAAACTACAGTGTATATGTGTACCTATTGTATAATTATATTGTTCAATTGCATGTATAAATATGCAAATTCAACATTTCTAAATATAAATGTACATGGTAAAGAGTAAATTACATGGCTAAAATAGTTATATGGGCTTCCCTGGGGGCTTAATGGTAAACAATCTGCCTGCCAAGCAAGAGACGCAGGTTCAATCTTTGGGTCAGGAATATACCGTGGACAAGGCAATGGCAACCCACTCCAGTGTTCTTGCCTGGGAAATTCCATGGACAGAAGAGCCTTGGGGGCTACAGTCCACGGGATTGAAAAAGGGCTGGACACGACTTAGAGACTAAACAACAAAAGAAATAGTTACATAGCTAAAAAGTGTTGCAGAAATAAACTCTTGAACTGGTGTGTGTGAGCCAAGACCCTTGATCTATCTTTTATTTACATGTCTCCTCACTCTACCTGTGGGCCTTGGTCCACATTGTTCCCTCTTCTGGAAACAGACCTACCCATCCTGTCTCTTAGCCATGGTCTAGCTTTGAGGCTTACAATTTCTTTGATATTTTATTTTCTTTCATGTATTACTTTCACAATGATTCTTATTTTAATGATTTTTAAAATTTATCAACCCTGCCTTTATGTAAAGAAATGAATCACATCTGATCAACTTACAAAATATTTGCTGTCAACTTAAATAATTAGGGAAAAGTGAGGGAAGTAGACAGGCAAAGAAAAAGAAGAGCATTAATTTAAACTGTCTCTGTCTTCATTTTACCTCCTTATTGACCCACTGTGAAAGGAAATATCAGGAAGGTAATGGGTTGTGTGATGCAACCCCAGGAAGGTCAAGGTACTCTCTAATTCTTGGTTTGGGCTGAAGCATGTCTATGAATACAAATGTAGACAGGACAAAGCATCATTGTGCCTGGTTTACAGAGAAATATCGCCAGACTCTGATGGCAGATCTGTTCTCAAACCCAGAGATGAGCTGGCACCAGCATGCCCTGCACCCCATGGCTCAGTGCAGCTTCCTTCCAGCTGATAAAATGCCTTGGATTATGTTTATACAAACACAATCTTTCTAATTTTTTAAGAACTTGCAGAAAGTGAAAGAAGTAACAGTCCTTAAACATGTCCCTAAGGACATAAGAAAAAATACAAAATAAGCATGAAGGAATAATATAAAGTAAAATGTGCTTAGTTGCTCAGTCATGTCCAGATCTTTGCAACCCCATGGACTTATAGCCTGCTAGACTCCTCTGTTCAAGGGGATTATCCAGGCAAGAACATTGGAGTGGATTGTCATGCCCTCCTCTAAGGGACCTTCCCAACCCAGGAATCAAATTCAGATCTCCCTCATTTCAGGCAGATTCTTTACTGTCTGAACCACCAGGGAAGTCCAAGAATACTGGAGAGTATAGCCTATCCCTTCTCCAGGGGAACTTCTGGACCCAGGAATCAAACTGAGGTCTCCTGCATGGCAGGTGAATTCTTTACTAGCTAAGCTACAAGGGAAGCCCTATGAAATAAATATGTTAAAAATGTTTTATGAGTAAGCGGAATAAGTATTCAGGCTGGTGAAGGTGAGGGCAACTTTGGGGAAATGTAGCAGGTAGGATACCTGATAACGGTTGGTAAAAAGGGGACGGACAAAGGCAGTAAGCAACCCTAGAACTTACAAACATAAGGATGTGATCAGGAAAAAAGTTTTTCTGTGCGTATTACCTCCTTGGACCTTCACAACATCTCTATAATGCAGGAAGTGAGTACGGGGGCTGGGAATTATAGGATTCAATAATAGGACTTTGGATTACTCATATGCCTGTCAAGAAACTGCAAGGACGTTAACACGGGCTCTCTAAGGCTCAGTTGCTACTTCAGAAAATCCACACAGTTAAAATGCTTACATCATTTGGTTGTTTGTGATGACTGAGAAACACCAAAACAGAAGCTTTGCACATTTCCCTCAAGTAATAAGCAATACACCCCTATACACCCGTATGGCTGTGGTCTACGGAGTCGCACAGAGTCGGACATGACTGAAGCAATGCAGCAGCAGCAGCAGCAGCATACAGCATCTATAGTTTCTTGTTTACTAATTGCACTGGTGCAGAAATTGAGTCTCGAGGAAGCTGAGGTTGTGTTCGAAGCAGTAAACAGACTGGCAGTGACTTAGAGTTATTGAGCAATAACGTGAGGAAACAGGAACACTGAATAAAGAAGGGAGGGGTGCTGATGACAGGAGTTGAATGTCAGGTAGGAGTCGCTCTGGTAATAGGACAAAAGGGGTACTAGATATTATTTAGAGCAGGGGCTTTTTTTTTTTTTTTTTTCCCTTTTTTTTTTTTTTTTTTAACATGAAGCAAATCACCTCTCTAAGGAAATCTTGCCGAGAGGCACAGTCAATGAACACAATTAAGGGTAACTGTTTGTATATGAAGAGGACAGTTTCCCTCCCATTGCCTCTCTTGAGTGGACCATCCTTACACTAAAAAGGAGGAGACTGAGGCTCAGAGGTGCCAGTAACATGCTCAAGTGATAGGCTAGATTAGTGATACAACCTGGAACAAAACACACTTCATTTCCTGACTCCCGGGCCAGTGTTTCTTATAATTCACAAGGGTACTTGCAAGAAATATTTCAGCTCTTGGGCTGGGAGGGAGAGGATGAGATTAATGAATGTATAAAATGGCACTTCCATAGTCTCCTGTGGACGCTTTGCATTTTCTGTAATGGGTAGTGGTGGAGCTGCTGTTGTACAGCCAGAGTAATCTTTCATCATTTGCCAAGAATTATAGTCCAAATGTCAATTTGGAGTTATGCTGCTTGCAAAATTCCTAAAATAAGGCAGCCAGCTTCCCTGAAGAATCCCAATAATAGGAAGCATATTTTCATTGTAACTTTTTCCCCTAGGTTGCAACAACTCTCCTGAAACACCACATAAATCTGTTCTCATTTCACGTAGTGGAAACAGTGGTTAAGAATTTGAGCTGTGTGATCAAAATGCCAGCTTCATAGCAAGCAGGTTATATAATCTTATGCAAGAGAGTTAACATTCCAACATTTCAATTTATCCTCTTTAAAATGGGAATAATAATGGTACATAGTTCATATGGTATCATATGAGGCTTAAATGAGGCAATATGTATCTTGGAACCTTGCCTAGCAGCATAGTTAGTGAACCTAAAAACTAATTATTGAATTGTCCCTATTGCATTCTAGAATTCTTAACTCTATTTAGGGAACAGAGAAAACTGAAAGGAATGACTAGGACTGATTCAAGTTTGAGTAGATTATATTGTGGCCTGGATCTTTGCTGTATTGTCATGCTTTGTGATCTTCATTAACAAGCAACATATTATTCAGAGATTATAGTTTTAGATGTATTTCACTAACTTAATATTTATAAGTAAAGCACTTAATTACTAAAGAATCATCATAACATTTGAAAAAAGCAAAGAAAGAATAAGCCACTTCATATTTATTTGGAGATAAAGCAGGATTATATAGTATATTGTAATATACTTAGCACAGTGATTGGTAAATGATAAAATCACAATGTAATGACCAGAGGAGAAATATTGGTATTTGAGGGCACTGATTCTGGAGTCAGAAAATATGGTCCATATTCTGGCTTCACCAGTCACTTGCTGTACCACCTTGGCTATGTTGCCTCAAGTCTGTGAGAATCAGTTCCCTCATCTGTAACATAGAGTCACTTATGGTGTTATTCTACTGCCTGGAGTGGGTAGGTGCTGATAATCAACAATAACAGTAAAAGGGAGAAATGCATTTCACATGGAAACACCATTTAAAAAGAGAAGGGAAAAGCCTGGGGAGAACCTAGCACTAAAGAAGCAGCTCTCTTTTAAGCTCTTTATTTAGCAGGTTATTAACAGGCAAACGCTGGATAATGAATAAATGGGAAAAAAAAAAAAGACACAAAAAACAAAACAGACAAAAAAACCCATCAGTTCCCTGAGATCCTGGAAATACTTGAAGTCAAGTAATCACTAGTCATAAATGATGCGCTCCTTTTTCAGGTCTTCTAACTCTTAGCTGGAGCTCCTATCAGCACCTGACACACAGGACATCAAAACAGTGAGATGGAATTCATGCTTTGGAGCATTACATGGTCTCCAGAGCTGCAGAGAATACTCTCTGTCATGTTTCTAATCATGTATGTGTCCCATCATTTTGGGAAACCTCCTCACTGTGGTAACCATGGCTATGAGTCAGTCTGAGATCGCCTATGTATTTTTTCCTTACCTCCTTGTCCCTTTTGGATGTTACTATCTCTTCCATCATTGCCCCCAAATTGATTGTGGACTCCCTCTCTGAGAGTACTACCATCTCCCTGGAAGGCTGCATGGTCCAGCTCTTCGCTGAGCAGTTCTTTGGTGGAGTGGGCATCATCCTTCTCACCATGATGGCCTATGACCTCTCTGTGGCCATCTGTAAGACTCTTCACTACATGACCATCATGAGGCCTCAGATGTGCTGCCTTTTGCTGGGAGGGGCCTGGGTCAGGGGGATTTTTCCATGCCATAGTACAACTTCATGTATCAAGTACCCTTCTGTGGTTCCCAATACAATAGACCACTTTATGTGTGATTTGTTCCCACTGTTGAAACTGGCCTGCACTGACATCCACATCCTGGGCCTCTTAGTCATCCTCAACAGTTGGGTGATGTGTGTGGCCATCTTCCTCATCCTCATCACTTCCTATTTGGTCATTCTCTGCTCCCTGAAGTCCTGCATCTCTGAAAGTGAAAGTGAAGTCACTCAGTCATGTTCGACTCTTTGTGACCCCATGGACCCCCAGCCTACCAGGCTCCTCTGTCCATGGGATTTTCCAGGCAATGGTACTGGAGTGGGTTGCCATTTCCTTCTCTAGGGGATCTTCCCGACCCAGGGATCAAACCCGGGTCCCCTGTATTGCAGACAGACACTTTACCCTCTGAGCCATCAGGGAAGTCCTGAAGCTCTGAAGGGCAGCATAAAGCCCTCTCCACCTGTGGCTCCCACCTCACTGTGGTCATCATGTTTTTTGTGCCTTGTATGTTTTTGTATTACCCCATAGACAAGGTGATGGCCATGTCTGATTCCATCATCACACCCATGTTAAATCCCTTGATCTACACCCTGAGGAATACGGAGGTGAAAGATGCCATGAGAAAACTGTGGATGAGACAGGGGAGTTTCATTGGCAAGTGACTGTCAAGCTCAGAATGTCATGTGTTTCTGTTAAAGAGAACTCTGTTCTTTCAGAAATATGGGGGTAATAAAACTATCCATGCTCCACTAACAACCGGAGAAATTTCTTAAAAATATAAATCTGATTTTTGATTTATAGTGTTTTCAATTTAAGGATTATGATACTCTTATTGCTTTCTATTCTTTAGCTTCCCATTGCCTTCCTATTTTTTCACTTTTCCTATTTATTTTTTAATTATAATTACATGATGTATCAGAAAATATCTCAATAGCTTAAATAAAAATGCAAATAAATGCAATTATTTTAAAAGAAATAAGATGAGAAAGGAGAATTGATGGAAAAGTTCATTCCAACAAAATTGTCAAATTTCTTGCTATTATTCCTATTATTATTATTTTTATTTTTAATTCATTTCCATTAACATAATTCCAAATGGATTTTGATAGTTCTATCACAAAGCTGGATAACAAACTATCATTATCAGTACATCAATATCAGAACAAACTTCATTATCAGTAATGAGAAAATATAACCATCTCTCAGCAGAACTACTTCCAGATAGGAATGTTTTCTGATGAATTATTTTTTTGTGAAAAAGTGAACTTTTTATAAACAAAGTTTAGTATCAAGTTTAGATGTTTTTCTAGGACTCTTTCTTAAGTGACCCCCTGACTTTTGAAAGTGCAGTGTACACAGTTTTTAAATCTTAATGAACCATTTTATTTATTGTTTACTGATTATTTAGAATATCCTTGCCTTTTACTAGAATTTTCTGGTTAATCTTTCTACTTCCTGCAAATCTCCAATCACATCTTGAGTGCCTCACCTGACCCCTTGGTGTGCATCAGGACTTCCCTGGAGGCTCAAATGGTAAAGTGTCTGCCTACAATGCGGGAGACCTGGGTTCAATCCGTGAGTCAGGAAGATCCTCTAGAGAAAAAAATGGCAACCCACTCCAGTACTCTTGCCTGGAAAATCCCATGGACAGAGGAGCATGGTAGTCTGCAGTCCATGGGGTCGCAAAGAATCTGACACCACTGAGTGACTTCACTTCACTTCTTAGATTTATGAAAGATTTTGCTTTTCTCTCTATCAAAACAAGCCTTCATCCTACTTAGGTGACTACTTCTCTCCAACTTCTGGTACTAGATGAAGTGTCATTATTTTAGAGAGCCTTCCTCTGTGACTCTATTCAATGGTTCTTGTATTCTCACCATTTTTCTCTATGTCAATGTTTTCATTTTCTTAGTAACAATGACCAAAAGCAAGTATATTTCATATAATTATCCTCTGGCTTTTATTACTTTCCATGCTGGTCTAGACTGGACAAGTCTCCAGGAAGGGATTTTTTTTTTTTGATTTTTTATTTATTTTTGACTGTGCTGGGTCTTCATTGCCTCATGAGTTTTTCTCTAGTAGTGGCAAGCAGGGGCTACTGTCTAGTGCCTTTGTGTAGGCTTCCCATTGTGGTGACTTCTTTTGTTGTAGAGCATGGATCCTAGAGCTTGTGGGCCTCAATAGATTCAGTTCACAGGCTCTAGAGCACAGACTAAATAGTTGTGGTACCCGGGCTTGGTTGCTCTGTGGCATGTGTGACTTTCGCAGATCAGGAACACATGTCTCCTGCATTGGTAGGTGGATTCTTTACCACTGAGATACTAAGGAAGCCCAGAAGGGATTTTTATTTGTCCTTCCCATGGATTCATTTTTCAATAAATATCTAATGGATGGATATAAAACACAAGAGCCTATATTTTTCAAATAGCCCAATTCAGATGTTTGAGGCATAAAAAGAAACAAACTCTAAAATTAAAAGTAACTGAAACAAAAAGGCAAAAAGTGAACATTATAATAAAGTTAATGGAAATGGAAGGCTGTGATTATTTCATGGGAGATACTTCATATTGGGCAGTCAGAAAATGATTCTATTAGTGTGTGTCTTTTAAACTGATTAGAATTCTGTTGATATTACCTTAGAAAAAAGTTATGAGCTATATTAATATTTTAATACCAATGAGCTGAGTAGTTGCAAAAATGGTCAGAAGGAAACAGTCGTGTGAGGATTAGTGAGATGAAGATTCTACAGAGAGAAAACTCTAATTCAAGAAATATCATGGTGTTTTTGAGGAAATGTAAAATAACAAAGTGAATGTAACATAGTGATCCAGGCAGAGAGAGGCCAGAAGTAAGATCAAAAAGTATGAGGAACTCAGATCATGCATACAGTGCTGACACCTTTGAGGTTTTATTCAAGCATGGGTAAATAATTTTCCCAGTATATTAAATTTGAGTAAACAACAAGAAAAAATAATGAAAGTTATCTTTGGATTATGTCTGGTTTACTTAAGACGACACCACCCTAATGGAAGAAGTAAAGAGGAACTAAAGAGCCTCTTGTTGACAGTGAAAGAGGAGAGTGAAAAAAGCTCTCTTAGAACTCAACATTGAAAAAAAGAAGATCTTGGCATCTGGTCCCATCACTTAATGGAAAATGTATGGAGAGAAAATGGAAACAGTGACAGACTTTGTTTTCTTGGGCTCCAAAATCACTGCAGATGGTGACTGCAGCCATGAAATTAAAAGATGCTTGTTCCTTGGAAGGAAAGTTATTACAAATCTAGAGAGCATATTAAAAATCAGAGATGTCACTTTGACGACAAAGGTATGTGTAGTCAAAGCTATGGTTTATCTTATAGTCATGTATGGATGTGAGAGTTGGACCATAAAGATTGAGTGCCAGAAACTTGATGCTTTTGAACTTTGGTGTTGGAGAAAACTCTTGAGTGTTTCTGGGACAGCAAAGAGATCAAACCAATCAATCCTAAAGGAAATAAGTCCTGAATATTCATTAGAAGGATTGATGCTGAAGCTGAAGCTCCAATACTTTGACCTCCTAATGCAAGAAGCTGACTCATTGGAAAAGACCCTGATGCTGGGAAAAATTGAGGGCAGGAGGAGAAGCGGGTAACAGGATGAGATGGTTGAATGGCATCATCAACTCAATGGACATGAGTTAGAGTGAACTCTGGGAGATAGTAAAGGACAAGGAAGCCTGACATGGGTTACAAAGAGTCGAACAGGACTGAGTGACTGAACAATAACAACTTAAGAACCAGTAACACTTAATGTCGGAGAAGGCAATGGCACCCCACTCCAGTACTCTTGCCTGGAAAATCCCATGGACGGAGGAGCCTGGTAGGCCATGGGGTCGCTAAGAGTCGGACACGACTGAGCGACTTCACTTTCACTTTTCACTTTCATGTATTGGAGAAGGAAATGGCAACCCACTCCAGTGTTCTTGCCTGGAGAATCCCAGGGACGGAGGAGCCTGCTGGGCTGCCATCTATGGGGTCACACGGAATCGGACACGACTGAAGCGACTTAGCAGCAGCAGCAGCAGCAACACTTAATGTAATCCTTATAAGACCAGGGGCGTCCCTGGTAGCTCAGCTGGTAAGGAATTTGCCTGCAATGCAGGAGACCCCAGTTCAATTCCTGGGTTGGGAAGTCCTGGAGAAGGAATAGGCTACCCACTCCAGTATTTTCTTGGGCTTCGCTGGTGGCTCAGCTGGTAAGGAATCTGTCTTCAATGCAGGAGACCCCCAGTTCAATTCCTGGGTTGGGGCAATCCCCTGGAGAAGGGATAAGCTACCACTCCAATATTCTTGGGCTTCCCTAGTGGTAAAGAATTAGCCTGAAGTGCAGGAGACCTGGCTTAAATCCTTAGGTTGGAGAGGTCCCCTGGAGGAGGCCATGGCAACCCACTCCAGTATTTTTTTTTTTAGATTTTTTTTTAATTTTATTTTATTTTTAAACTTTACAATATTGTATTAGTTTTGCCAAATATCAAAATGAATCCACCACAGGTATACCCGCGTTCCCCATCCTGAACCCTCCACCCTCCTCCCTCCCCTACCCTCCCTCTGGGTCGTCCCAGTGCACCAGCCCCAAGCATCCAGTACCGTGCATCGAACCTGGACTGGTGACTCATTTCATACATAATATTATACATGTTTCAATGCTATTCTCCCAAATCTCCCCACCCTCTCCCTCTCCCTCTCCCACAGAGTCCAAAAGACTGATCTATACATCGGTGTCTCTTTTGCTGTCTCTTATACAGGGTTATTGTTACCATCTTTCTAAATTCCATATATATGCGTTAGTATACTGTATTGGTGTTTTTCTTTCTGGCTTACTTCACTGTGTATAATAGGTTCCAGCAGTATTCTTGATTAAAAAATACCCATGGACACAGGAGCCTGGAGTCCATGGGGTCACAAAGAGTCAGACATGACTGAACAACTAAGCACAACACAGCATAGGATCAAATGGAAATGCTTTAAAAACAGAACTTTAGACATAAAATTAGAAAAATGGAGAGTGTTTATTTGGAGAGAGTGTATAACAAGTTTACAACTTGTGAATATGATACTAAAAGCTCTAACAGGTGTCATTTTTGGTCTTAAATATTTTTCTTTTCCTGTCACTACTTTTTATATTAGAGCTATTGGGGATCTTAGGTGCAACATAATAACATTTTGTCTCCACTTGACAGAAATGCTTCCCTTAAAGCAATACTTAAGTACTTGAGTATTAAATGATACTTAAATATCACAAAATAATACTCTTGGTGCCAGTTTGAATTGGAATTATAAGCTGAGGTTCTAAAATAGCATGACAGTACTTTATCTTGAGATTATGCAGTGGTTGTGGTAGTGGGAGTGGTGAGTGAACATTATTTATACATTAAGCTATCTTCAAATACACATTTTTTTTGAATAACCTCATATAAAATAAAAGATCCAGTTTTGAGAAGTGCTAAGTTTTCAATTTCAGGTTCTTCCCAGAATTCTGAAACTTGTGTTTTCAGATGTTATGGGGAAGCAAAAGAACAAAAATGCTTCTTTTTTATACACAAATAAATATAACAGAGAAAACTTAATGATATGGGAATAGCCTGAAACTTCATTATTTCCTACAAATGTTCATATTCCCAAAAGTGATTCTCAAAGTATAAGGAAGATGTAGCTTCTTCTCTCCTACTTGGATAAAACAACCACTTCCTTTCACTTTTCCTGTCTTTATAAAGCATGCTTTGCTGTCCTCTCTCCTTCCCTTTACCCTCCCTTCTGCACATTCGTGCTGCCAAACTCTTATTTCCTCTTCCCTCTCCTTCGTGAAGAGCAATGTGAAAGACTCTGAAGTGCAACTGACTGACTGGCTGTTATTTCTTATTAAGCCAAATATAAGACCCTTCATCTTCTTAACTATTCACGATATTTTAAGATGTTTTTCAGTGATAGTCTAGGTTTTCACTGATCAGATCAGATCAGTCGTTCAGTCGTGTCCAACTCTTTGCGACCCCATGAATTGCAGCACACCAGGCCTCCCTGTCCATCACCAACTCCCGGAGTTCACTCAGACTCACGTCCATCGAGTCAGTGATGCCATCCAGCCATCTCATCCTCTGTCATCCCCTTCTCCTCTTGCCCCCAATCCCTCCCAGCATCAGAGTCTTTTCCAATGAGTCAACTCTTCACATGAGGTGGCCGAAGTACTTGAGTTTCAGCTTTAGCATCATTCCTTCCAAAGAAATCCCACGGCTGATCTCCTTCAGAATGGACTAGTTGGATCTCCTTGCAGTCCAAGGGACTCACAAGAGTCTACTCCAACACCACAGTTCAAAAGCATCAATTCTTCAGTGCTCAGCCTTCTTCACAGTCCAACTCTCACATCCATACATGACCACAGGAAAAACCATAGCCTTGACTAGACGAACCTTTGTTGGCAAAGTAATGTCTCTGCTTTTTAATATGCTATCTAGGTTGGTCATAACTTTCCTTCCAAGGAGTAAGCATCTTTTAATTTCATGGCTACAGTCACCATCTGCAGTGATTTTGGAGCCCAGAAAGATAAAGTCTGACGCTGTTTCCACTGTTTCCCCATCTATTTCCCATGAAGTGTTGGGACTGGATGCCATGATCTTCGTTTTCTGAATGTTGAGCTTTAAGCCAACTTTTTCACTCTCCACTTTCACTTTCATCAAGAGGCTTTTTAGTTCCTCTTCACTTTCTGCTGTAAAGGTGGTGTCATCTGCATATCTGAGGCTATTGATATTTCTCCCAGCAATCTTGATTCCAGCTTGTGCTTCTTCCAGTCCAGCGTTTCTCATGATGTACTCTGCATATAAGTTAAATAAGCAGGATGACAATATACAGCCTTGACGTACTCCATTTCCTATTTGGAACCAGTCTGTTGTTCCATGTCCAGTTCTAACTGTTGCTTCCTGACCTGCATACAAATTTCTCAAGAGGAAGATCAGGTGGTCTGGTATTCCCATCTCTTTCAGAATTTTCCACAGTTTATTGTGATCCACACAGTCAAAGGCTTTGGCATAGTCAATAAAGCAGAAATAGATGTTTTTCTGGAACTCTCTTTCTTTTTCCATGATGCAGTGGATGTTGGCAATTTGATCTCTAGTTCCTCTGCCTTTTCTAAAACCAGCTTGCACATCAGGAAGTTCACGGTTCACATATTGCTGAAGCCTGACTTGGAGAATTTTGAGCATTACTTTACTAGCGTGTGAGATGAGTGCAATTGGGCGGTAGTCTGAGCACTCTTTGGCATTGCTTGTCTTTGGGATTGGAATGAAAACTGACCTTTTCCAGTCCTGTGGCCATTGCTGAGTTTTCCAAACTTGCTGGCATATTGAGTGCAGCACTTTCACAGCATCATCTTTCAGGATTTGGAATAGCTCAACTGGAATTCCATCACCTCCACTAGCTTTGTTCATAGTGATGCTTTCTAAGGCCCACTTGACTTCACATTCCAGGATGTCTGGCTCTAGGTGAGTGATCACACCATCGTGATTATTTGGGTCGTGAAGGTCTTTTTTGTACAGTTCTTCTGTGTATTCTTGCCATCTCTTCTTAATATCTTCTGCTTCTGTTAGGTCCATACCATTTCTGTCCTTTATCGAGCCCACCTTTGCATGAAATGTTCCTTTGGTATCTCTGATTTTCTTTTTTTTTTTTTTTAAGAAAAAAGTTTATTTATTTTTGGCTGTGTTGGGTCTTTGTCGTTGCATGGGCTTTTCTTTTTTTTTTTTTAATTTTATTTTATTTTTAAACTTTACATATAGGGAGGAGCCAAGATGGCGGAGGAGTAGGACGGGGAGAACACTTTCTCCCCCACAAATTCATCAAAAGAGCATTTAAACGTCGAGTAAATTCCACAAAACAACTTCTGAATGCCGGCAGAGGACATCACGCACCCAGAAAAGCAACCCAACTCTTCGAAAGGAGGTAGGAAAAAATATTAAAAACAAAAAAAAAGAGACAAAAGAGGGAGGGACGGAGTTCCGTCCCGGGAAGGGAATCTTAAAAAGAGAGAAGTTTCCAAACATCAGGAAACCTTCTCACTGCCGAATCTGTGCCGAGCTTTGGAAGCACAGAGGGCAACATAACAGGGAGAAGAAATAAATAAACAATTTAAAACTCACAGATTGCGAGCCCTACAGTAACTCCCCCAGCAGAGAAGCAGCGCAGACGCCTGCATCCGCCATTAGCAAGCCGGGGCTGGGCAGGGAGGCGCGGCGTGGGCTGCATCGCTGAGAGTAAGAATCTGGCCTGAATACCCTGAGCGCTATCTGAGCGAAATAATTTGGGCTAGCAAACCAGACTGTGGGATACCTACCACGCGAAAAGCCAGCCCTAACCTAAGACCGCCAGGCCCGCGCACGAAACAAAGGACTGAACAGAGATAGCCGGCTGCAGACCTTCCCCCTCTGGTGACAGGCAGCCAGAGCCGGAAGGGGGCAATCGCAGCCCCAGAGAGACATTATCTATAAAATTGTAAGCAGGCTTCTTTGCTAACTAAAACTTCTTGGGGGTCTGGACGGTCAACATCTGCCTGAGAAGGTGCGCTGGTTTTACATCCAGATAACCGAGTGGCGGGGAGGCGATAAGTCGCAGCATTGGCGCTCGCCTGGGAAGAGCAAATTGGCGCTCGGACCTGGGAAGAGCACAAAACGCAGGCCCAACTGAGTCTGTGCCTCTGAGGACTACCCGAGTGCCTGAACCTGAGCGGCTTGGACCTGGGAGGTGCATGCAGCCCAGGGCCAGCCTCGGATTGTTCCCGGCGGAACAACCTAGAGTCCGAGCAGTGTGGACAGGGAGGCTACACGCGCCGTGAGCGGGGGCAGACCCAGGGTGGCTGAGGCACTGCGAGCCCACGCCAGTGTTATTTGTTTGCAGCATCCCTCCCTTCCTCCCCACAGCGCGACTGAACAAGTAAGCCTAAAAAAAAAAAAAAAAAAAGTGTCCTCCACCGTGCCCTTTGAGTCAGGGCGGAAACCAGATACTGAAGAGACTAGCAAACAGAAGAAGATATAACAGAGGGAAACGCCTTGGAAGCTACAGGCAATAGATCAAAACCCTGTGGTTACTACGGACTACATAGGAAGGGGCCTATAGATCTTGAGAAATATAAATCTGACCAAGGAACTAGCCAAAAATGAACTGAACCCACAACACCCACAAAAAAAAAAAACAAAAAAGTCCTAGATATATTTTTATTATTTTTACGATCATTCTTTCTTTTTTTTTTTAATTAAAAAAAAAAAATTTAAGTCCTCTATTGTTCCTTTAATTTTCACTTTTATAACCTATTACTTTGCAAAAAAAAAAAAAAAGACCCTATTTTTTTCTTCTTCAGCAAACTTCATATATATATATTTTATAATTTTTTGACCTTGGTTTTTTTTTTTTTTTTTGGTCTTTGTTTTTTTCTTCTTTTCTTTAACATTGTATTTTTGAAATTCCAAACTCTACTCTAGATTTTTAATTTTCGCTTTTTGGTATATGTTATCAATTTTGTACCTATAGTTTTTTTTTATATAATTTCTGTGACTTTTTTTTTTTTTCTTTTTTCTTCTTCTCTGTTTCTTTCTCTTCTTCTTTTATATAACATTGTATATCTGAAATTCCAAACTTTACTCTAGATTTTTAATTTATGCTTTTTGGTATTTGATATCAATTTTGTACCTGTGTTTTCTTTATAACTTTTGTGACATTGTTCGTATTTGTTGTTTGTTTTCTCTCTTTATTTTTCTTCTTCTTCTTCTTTTTTTTTTTTTTAAACATTGTATTTTTGAAATTCCAAACTCTACTCTAGATTTTTAATTTTTGCTTTCTGGTATTAGTTATCAATTTTGTACCTGTACTTTCTTTATAATTTTCGCGACCTTGTTTGTTTTTGTTTGTTCGTTTTTTCTCTCTTTCTTTTCCTTCTTCTTTTCTTTAACATCGTATTTTTGAAATTCCAAACTCTACTCTAGATTTTTAATTTTCGCTTTCTGGTATTAGTTATCAATTTTGTACCTGTACTTTCTTTATAATTTTCGCGACCTTGTTTGTTTTTGTTTGTTCGTTCTTTCTCTCTTTCTTTTCCTTCTTCTTTTCTTTAACGTCGTATTTTTGAAATTCCAAACTCTACTCTAGATTTTTAATTTTTGCTTTTATGTATTTGTTACCAATTTTGTACCTTTAAGGACCCAATCTTCAGGACCCATTTTTCACTAGGGAGTGAGATTACTGGCTTGACTGCTCTCTCTCCCTTTGGACCCTCCTTTTTCTCCACCAGGTCGCCTGTGTCTCCTCCCTAACCCCTCTCTACTCTACCCAACTCTGTGAATTTCTGTGTGTTCCAGACGGTGGAGAACACTTAGGGAACTGATTACTGGCTGGATCTGTCTCCCTCCTTTTCATTCCCCCCTTTTATCCTTCTGGCCACCTCAGTTACCTTCCTCCTTCTCTTCTCTGTATAACCCCGTGAACATCTCTGAGTGGTCCAGTTGTGGAGTGCACATAAGGAAGTGACTACTGGCTAGCCCACTCTCTCCACTATTGATTCACCTCATCTCATTTGGGTCACCTCTAACTCCCTCCTCCCTCTTCTCTTCTCCATGTAACCCTGTGAACCTCTCTGAGTGACCCTCACTGTAGAGAAACTTATCATCTTTAATGTAGATGTTTTATCAATGGTGTTATATAGAAGGAGAAGTTTTGAAACTACTGTAAAAATAAGACCGATAATCGGAAGCAGGAGACTTAAGTCCAAACCCTGACTCCAGGGAACTCCTGACTCCAAGGAACATTCATTGACAGGAGCTCATCAAATGCCTCCATACCGACACTGAAACCAAGCACCACACAAGGGCCAATAAGTTCCAGGGCAAGACATACCAAGCAAATTCTCCAGCAACAAAGGAACACAGCCCTGAGCTTCAAGATACAGGCTGCCCAAAGTCACCCCAAAACTATAGACATCTCATAACTCATTACTGGACATTTTATTGCACTCCAGAGAGAAGAAATACAGCTCCACCCACCAGAACACCGACACAAGCTTCCCTAACCAGGAAACCTTGACAAGCCACCTGTACAAACCCACACACAGTGAGGAAAAGCCACAATAAAGAGAACTCCACAGACTGCCAGAATACAGAAAGGACACCCCAAACTCAGCAATTTAAACAAGATGAAGAGACAGAGGAATACTCAGCAGATAAAGGAACAGGATAAATGCCCACCAAACCAAACAAAAGAGGAAGAGATAGGGAATCTACCTGATAAAGAATTCCGAATAATGATAGTGAAATTGATCCAAAATCTTGAAACTAAAATGGAATCACAGATAAATAGCCTGGAGACAAGGATTGAGAAGATGCAAGAAAGGTTTAACAAGGACCTAGAAGAAATAAAAAAGAGTCAATATATAATGAATAATGCAATAAGTGAAATTAAAAACACTCTGGAGGCAACAAATAGTAGAATAACAGAGGCAGAAGACAGGATTAGTGAATTAGAAGATAGAATGGTAGAAATAAATGAATCAGAGAGGATAAAAGAACAACGAATTAAAAGAAATGAGGACAATCTCAGAGACCTCCAGGACAATATTAAACGCTACAACATTCGAATCATAGGGATTCCAGAAGAAGAAGACAAAAAGAAAGACCATGAGAAAATACTTGAGGAGATAATAGTGGAAAACTTCCCTAAAATGGGGAAGGAAATAATCACCCAAGTCCAAGAAACCCAGAGAGTACCAAACAGGATAAACCCAAGGAGAAACACCCCAAGACACATATTAATCAAATTAACAAAGATCAAACACAAAGAACAAATATTAAAAGCAGCAAGGGAAAAACAACAAATAACACACAAGGGAATTCCCATAAGGATAACAGCTGATCTTTCAATAGAAACTCTTCAAGCCAGGAGGGAATGGCAAGACATACTTAAAATGATGAAAGAAAATAACCTACAGCCCAGATTATTGTACCCAGCAAGGATCTCATTCAAGTATGAAGGAGAAATCAAAAGCTTTTCAGACAAGCAAAAGCTGAGAGAATTCAGCACCACCAAACCAGCTCTCCAACAAATACTAAAGGATATTCTCTAGACAGGAAACACAAAAACGGTGTTTAAACTCGAACCCAAAACAATAAAGTAAATGGCAACGGGAACATACTTATCAGTAATTACCTTAAACGTAAATGGGTTGAATGCCCCAACCAAAAGACAAAGACTGGCTGAATGGATACAAAAACAAGACCCCTACATATGTTGTCTACAAGAGACCCACCTCAAAACAGGGGACACATACAGACTGAAAGTGAAGGGCTGGAAAAAGATTTTCCATGCAAATAGGGACCAAAAGAAAGCGGGAGTAGCAATACTCATATCAGATAAAATAGACTTTAAAACAAAGGCTCTGAAAAGAGACAAAGAAGGTCACTACATAATGATCAAAGGATCAATCCAAGAAGAAGATATAACAATTATAAATATATATGCACCCAACACGGGAGCACCACAGTACGTAAGACAAATGCTAACAAGTATGAAAGGAGAAATTAACAATAACACAATAATAGTGGGAGACTTTAATACCCCACTTACACCTATGGATAGATCAACTAAACAGAAAATTAACAAGGAAACACAAACTTTAAACGATACAATAGACCAGTTAGACCTAATTGATATCTATAGGTCATTTCATCCCAAAACAATGAATTTCACCTTTTTCTCAAGCGCACATGGAACCTTCTCCAGGATAGATCACATGCTGGGCCATAAAGCTAGCCTTGGTAAATTCAAAAAAATAGAAATCATCCCAAGCATTTTTTCTGACCACAATGCAGTAAGATTAGATCTCAATTACAGGAGAAAAACTATTAAAAATTCCAACATATGGAGGCTGAACAACACGCTGCTGAATAACCAACAAATCACAGAAGAAATCAAAAAAGAAATCAAAATTTGCATAGAAACGAATGAAAATGAAAACACAACAACCCAAAACCTGTGGGCCACGGTAAAAGCAGTCCTAAGGGGAAAGTTCATAGCAATACAGGCACACCTCAAGAAACAAGAAAAAAGTCAAATAAATAACCTAACTCTACACCTAAAGCAACTAGAAAAGGAAGAAATGAAGAACCCCAGGGTTAGTAGAAGGAAAGAAATCTTAAAAATTAGAGCAGAAATAAATGCAAAAGAAACAAAAGAGACCATAGCAAAAATCAACAAAACCAAAAGCTGGTTCTTTGAAAGGATAAATAAAATTGACAAACCATTAGCCAGACTCATCAAGAAACAAAGGGAGAAAAATCAAATCAACAAAATTAGAAACGAAAATGGAGAGATCACAACAGACAACACAGAAATACAAAGGATCATAAGAGACTACTATCAACAATTATATGCCAATAAAATGGACAACGTGGAAGAAATGGACAAATTCTTAGAAAAGTACAACTTTCCAAAACTGGACCAGGAAGAAATAGAAAATCTTAACAGACCCATCACAAGCACGGAAATTGAAACTGTAATCAAAAATCTTCCAGCAAACAAAAGCCCAGGTCCAGACGGCTTCACAGCTGAATTCTACCAAAAATTTAGAGAAGAGCTGACACCTATCCTGCTCAAACTCTTCCAGAAAATTGCAGAGGAAGGTAAACTTCCAAACTCATTCTATGAGGCCACCATCACCCTAATACCAAAACCTGACAAAGATGCCACAAAAAAAGAAAACTACAGGCCAATATCACTGATGAACATAGATGCAAAAATCCTTAACAAAATTCTAGCAATCCGAATCCAACAACACATTAAAAAGATCATACACCATGATCAAGTGGGCTTTATCCCAGGGATGCAAGGATTCTTCAATATCCGCAAATCAATCAATGTAATACACCACATTAACAAATTGAAAAATAAAAACCATATGATTATCTCAATAGATGCAGAGAAAGCCTTTGACAAAATTCAACATCCATTTATGATAAAAACTCTCCAGAAAGCAGGAATAGAAGGAACATACCTCAACATAATAAAAGCTATATATGACAAACCCACAGCAAACATTATCCTCAATGGTGAAAAATTGAAAGCATTTCCTCTAAAGTCAGGAACAAGACAAGGGTGCCCACTTTCACCATTACTATTCAACATAGTTTTGGAAGTTTTGGCCACAGCAATCAGAGCAGAAAAAGAAATAAAAGGAATCCAAATTGGAAAAGAAGAAGTAAAACTCTCACTATTTGCAGATGACATGATCCTCTACATAGAAAACCCTAAAGAATCCACCAGAAAATTACTAGAAATAATCAATGACTACAGTAAAGTTGCAGGATATAAAATCAACACACAGAAATCCCTTGCATTCCTATACACTAATAATGAGAAAACAGAAAGAGAAATTAAGGAAACAATTCCATTCACCATTGCAACGGAAAGAATAAAATACTTAGGAATATATCTACCTAAAGAAACTAAAGACCTATATATAGAAAACTATAAAACACTGGTGAAATAAATCAAAGAGGACACTAATAGATAGAGAAATATACCATGTTCATGGATTGGAAGAATCAATATAGTGAAAATGAGTATACTACCCAAAGCAATTTATAGATTCAACGCAATCCCTATCAAGCTACCAACAGTATTCTTCACAGAGCTAGAACAAATAATTTCACAATTTGTATGGAAATACAAAAAACCTCGAATAGCCAAAGCGATCTTGAGAAAGAAGAATGGAACTGGAGGAATCAACCTACCTGACTTCAGGCTCTACTACAAAGCCACAGTTATCAAGACAGTATGGTACTGGCACAAAGACAGAAATATTGATCAATGGAATAAAATAGAAAGCCCAGAGATAAATCCACGCACATATGGACACCTTATCTTCGACAAAGGAGGCAAGAATATACAATGGATTAAAGACAATCTCTTTAACAAGTGGTGCTGGGAAATCTGGTCAACCACTTGTAAAAGAATGAAACTGGACCACTTTCTAACACCATACACAAAAATAAACTCAAAATGGATTAAAGATCTAAACGTAAGACCAGAAACTATAAAACTCCTAGAGGAGAACATAGGCAAAACACTCTCCGACATACATCACAGCAGGATCCTCTATGACCCACCTCCCAGAATATTGGAAATAAAAGCAAAAATAAACAAATGGGACCTAATTAACCTTAAAAGCTTCTGCACATCAAAGGAAACTATTAGCAAGGTGAAAAGACAGCCTTCAGAATGGGAGAAAATAATAGCAAATGAAGCAACGGACAAACAACTAATCTCAAAAATATACAAGCAACTCCTACAGCTCAACTCCAGAAAAATAAACGACCCAATCAAAAAATGGGCCAAAGAATTAAATAGACATTTCTCCAAAAAAGACACACAGATGGCTAACAAACACATGAAAAGATGCTCAACATCACTCATTATCAGAGAAATGCAAATCAAAACCACTATGAGGTACCATTTCACACCAGTCAGAATGGCTGCGATCCAAAAGTCTACGAATAATAAATGCTGGAGAGGGTGTGGAGAAAAGGGAACCCTTTTACACTGTTGGTGGGAATGCAAACTAGTACAGCCACTATGGAGAACAGTGTGGAGATTCCTTAAAAAACTGGAAATAGAACTGCCTTATGATCCAGCAACCCCACTGCTGGGCATACACACTGAGGAAACCAGAAGGGAAAGAGACACGTGTACCCCAATGTTCATCGCAGCACTGTTTATAATAGCCAAGACATGGAAGCAACCTAGATGTCCATCAGCAGATGAATGGATAAGAAAGCTGTGGTACATATACACAATGGAGTATTACTCAGCCATTAAAAAGAATACATTTGAATCAGTTCTAATTAGGTGGATGAAACTGGAGCCTATTATACAGAGTGAAGTAAGCCAGAAGGAAAAACATAAATACAGTATACTAACGCATATATATGGAATTTAGAAAGATGGTAACAATAACCTGGTGTACGAGACAGCAAAAGAGACACTGATGTATAGAACAGTCTTATGGACTCTGTGGGAGAGGGAGAGGGTGGGAAGATTTGGGAGAATGGCAATGAAACATGTAAAATATCATGTAGGAAACGAGTTGCCAGTCCAGGTTCGATGCATGATGCTGGATGCTGGGGGCTGGTGCACTGGGACGGCCCAGAGGGATGGTATGGGGAGGGAGGAGGGAGGAGGGTTCGGGATGGGGAGCACATGTATACCTGTGGCGGATTCATTTTGATATTTGGCAAAACTAATACAATTATGTAAAGTTTAAAAAATAAAATAAAATTAGAGAAAAAAAAAAAAGAAAACTAAAAAAAAATAAATAAATAAAATAAACTTTACATAATTGTATTAGTTTTGCCAAATATCAAAAGAGATCTCTAGTCTTTCCCATTCTGTTGTTTCCCTGTATTTCTTTGCACTGATCGCTGAAGAAGGCTTTCTTATCTCTTCTTGCTATTCTTTGGAACTCTGCATTCAGATGTTTATATCTTTCCTTTTCTCCTTTGCTTTTCACTTCTCTTCTTTTCACAGCTATTTATAAGCCCTCCCGGGACAGCCATTTTGCTTTTTTGCATTTCTTTTCCATGGTAATGGTCTTGATCCCTGTCTCCTGTACAATGTCACGAACGTCCGTCCATAGTTCATCAGGCACTCTGTCTATCAGATCTAGTCCCTTAGATCCATTTCTCACTTCCACTGTATAATCATAAGGGATTTGATTTAGGTCATACCTGAATGGTCTATTGGTTTTCCCTACTTTCTTCAATTTAAGTCTGAATTTGGCAATAAGGAGTTCATGGTCTGAGCCACAGTCAGCTCCTGGTCTTGTTTTTGCTGACTGTATAGAGTCTCTCCATCTTTGGCTGCAAAGAATATAATCAATCTGATTTCAGTGTTGACCATCTGGTGATGTCCATGTATAGAGTCTTCTCTTGTGTTGTTGGAAGATGGTGTTTGTTATAACCAGGGCATTTTCTTGGCAAAACTCTATTAGTCTTTGCCCTGCTTCATTCCTTATTCCAAGGCCAAATTTGTTTCTTGACTTCCTACTTTTGCATTCCAGTCCCCTATAATGAAAAGGACATCTTTTTTGGGTGTTAGTTCTAAAAGGTCTTGTAGGTCTTCATAGAACCATTCAACTTCAGCTTCTTCAGCGTTACTGGTTGGGGCATAGACTTGGATTACTGTGATATTGAATGGTTTGCCTTGGAAAAGAACAGAGATCATTCTGTCGTTTTTGAGATCGCATCCAAGTACTGCATTTCGGACTCTTTTGTTCACCATCATGGCCACTCCATTTCTTCTGAGGGATTCCTGCCCACAGTAGTAGATATAATAGTCATCTGAGTTAAATTCACCCATTCCAGTCCATTTTAGTTCACTGATTCCTAGAATGTCAACACTCACTCTTGCCATCTCTTGTTTGACCACTTCCAATTTGCCTTGATTCATGGACCTGACATTCCAGGTTCCTATGCAATATTGCTCTTTATATCATCAGACCTTGCTTCTATCACCAGTCACATCCACAGATGGGTATTCTTTTTGCTTTGCCTCCATCCCTTTATTCTTTCTGGAGTTATTTCTCCACTGATCTCCAGTAGCATATTGGGCACCTACTGACCTGGGGAGTTTCTCTTTCAGTATCCTATCATTTTGCCTTTTCATACTGTTCATGGGGCTCTCAAAGTTCCAGCTTTTATAGGAGTTTGAGGGTCATCAGGGTAGATACACTAGTGAGGTGGATTCAGCACTGATTTCCAGAGTAACATTTTCTAAGAGAATCTTGTCTAATTGTTAGGTTTTCAAGACAGAAACCATGATTCTGTAAAGTTCCAGTCCTTATGGATAAGCTCTTATGACCACCTTCATAAGAACTAGAACAAAATCTAGAAAAAGAATCAATGTGCACGTATGCGTGTGTGTGCAAGCACACATACACACACACACACATATTCTGTCAGTCCATTTCTCTCTGAAGAAATATTTGTACAGGAAACTAAATTATCATATGAATATTGTCTGATGTTGATAGAAAAAAAGTAAGAGTCATCAGAGGTTGTTCAAAATTGTTATGGATTTTATTTTCTAAAGCAAGCCTCTCAGAATAAGGATACTGTGTATCTCTGTCCTTATATCCATGTATTTCTTTATTCTTGCTTCTGAACAAATATATGCTATTTCTTCTGTCCATAAAGCAGAACTAAATCATTAAGGAAATATACACAAGGATTCCTGTATATACACTTATCAACTGAAGTCATGCTTTACTATACCATAACATTTTCATGGCATTTTTCACTTCTTCATTCCATAGTGTATAGATCAGTGGGTTAAGCAAGGGTGTCCCAATTGTATAAAATACAGCCACCATCTTGTCTATTGGAAATGTGGTTGGTGGGCATGTGTATATGAATATACATGGGCCAAAAAATAAGACAACCACATGAAGTGGAAGGTGCATGTAGAGAGGGCTTTCACCTTGCTTCTGCACTGTGGTTTCTCAGTGAGTACAAGATGACAACATAAGAGATAAATAGGATTATGACCCCCGCCATGCATATGGCCCCACTATTAGAAACAACAAACAAATTTATCACAAAAGTGTCCATGCGGGCAAGTTTCAACAAGGGCTGCAAGGCACAGAAATAATGGTCAATCACTTTGGGGCCACAGAAGGGCAACCTCAAAGCCAGGAAAATCTGTGCTGAAGAGTGAATACAAGACCCCGCCCAGGCTAAAATCACCAACACACCAAAAAGGTGCTGGTTCATGAGGGTTGTATATCGCAAGGGTTTACAAATGGCTATGCAGTGATCAAAGGCCATGAGGATGAGCACAAAGATCTCCATGCATCCAAAGAAATGGGCTGCAAAGACCTGGGTCATGCACTCATTGTAGGAAATGGTTTTCTCCTGAGAAAGGGCATCCTGGGGACTGTGATTGTAGAGAAGCATGCATCAGCAAAGGACAGATAGAATAGGAAGAAATATATGGGACTCCCAAAATGTCCTGCTTGTCTTAACAGTCACTACAATAAGTTCCCCAACAGTGTTGCAAGGCATAAGATCAAGAAGACTCCATTTTGGACTCTGTGGGAGAGGGAGAGGGTGGGATGATTTTGGAGAGTGGCATTGAAACATGTATAATATCATATAAGAAATGAATCGCCAGTCCAGGTTTGATGCAGGATACAGGATGCTTGGGGCTGGTGCACTGGGATGACCCAGAGGGATGGTACAGGGAGAGAGGTGGGAGGGGGTTCAGGATGGGGAACACGTGTACACCTGTGGCGGATTCATGTTGATGTATGGCAAAACCAATACAATATTGTAAAGTAATTAGCCTCCAATTAAAATAAATAAATTTAAATTTTAAAAAAAGAAAATATAGCCTGTATATTCAGTTCAAAAAAAAAAAAAAAGAAGAAGAAGACTCCAAATATCACTTTCTGCTTTCCTGCATCCTGTGTCAAGCCACAGAGAATGAATTCAGTCACACTCTTATTCACTGACATGATAATGACTGTAGATAAGATGTAGTTGACAAAGGTTTAGTCTGCAGAAAGAAGAAAAGAATAGACATCTCGGGAAGATAAGTGGACTGAATTCTGAAGTCCTAGTTTTTGTTTCACGCTCTGTTTGTTCCAAATGTCTTTAAACTGATATGAATCTCTGGAAATCTGTACATGTCCTAATCTCTCCCAGATCTATCTATTGATTCAGAAGTTAGCTACCTTGGATCAAAGTTTTTGCATTTTGAGAATACAGAATGAATGGCCTTTAAAATTTTTATTCCAACCAAGATTGTGAACTCCAGAACTAGTACTTTCCGTTAGCAAATGACTTTAACATTTCCAAATTCAGCCTTCAGACAAGAAATGGAGTACAAATACTTGCCATATTTTATTCTGAGTTTTCCTAAAAATTTAAAGACGATTTTGTATCCACATAGACATCAATATACACATGTATATTCCAGGCATTATATATCTTTTCTATGTTCTCTAAAATCTAAATAGCACTATTTCAATATTAACTGCTAATATTATTAGAGTCCCTGCTGAAGAAACCATTCTTACTTTGGTTCATTTTTGTGTCTATTATACCTGACTCCATTGGAATCTTGGTTGAAATATGCTTTGACAATTTTTACCTATGCCTCTTGTGTTCAAGATGTCAGCTTCACTGATAGTCATAATATAACAAATGTGTGGATAATACACTAAGGTTTATGTAATTTGGGAAACTACTATTTACCCTCTTGACTATACTCCTGAACTTACCCCATTAAAGTACTGAGCCTTTCTGCCTATGGATTTGACTTGTAAAACTTCCTATATGTGTATAATCTAATATATGATCTTACTGTCTGTCTTTACTCTAAATTTTCCAGAAAACTTTCTTAAAAATATTGTTTGAAAAAAATCCTGCAGTTTCAATATACAGTAATATAATTTTTCTATTTTAGATATTTGTTAATATCACATATAGTTTGATTGAAATAATCATTGTAGTTTCTGACTTTCACTTAGAATTATTATAATAATTTTCACATATTACTATAATTTCCATAGTTTAATTATTGACTTGATATAATTATATATAAAGTTTTAGAATATTGCAGAAAAATTAATGCACATACAAGCAAAGCAAAAAGAGCTTATTGTATTATCTCTCTTGGTTAGCAAAAATGTATTTTTATTATGTGTATAGCAAATTATATTACAAGCCACATTTTATTTTTTACCACATTTTTATGAAAATATATTGTCCTGAGTATCCTTTATTTTTTGTCATCTTATATTTTGTAATCTTGGTGTTTTATTTACAATTAATATTAATCTAGCAAAATGATATTTCTTGGTAAAGAATACAGTTGCTGGAGTCAGTTTGTCTGGGTTCAAATCCCCGATTCACTATTTACTAGTTGCAAGATCTTGGGAAAATCACTTCAGTCATAATCATGTTTACTATGCAGATAAAATGAAGAAGGATGTGGCTCATAGTAAGTAAGAACTATGTAAGTCTGTCTCTACTATTTTCATTTTTATGACTTTGCTTCTTTTCTTCTTCTGCGACTTTGTTCCTTTTTATAAAATACAAGCTGTCAATTTTCCTATTTTAATGTAGTCTATATTTTGAAAAAACTTTAAAATAGTAATACAGTATCCACTCACCTTCAATTAATTCCATAATTATCTTTCATTTTAAATACTTAATTGAAATTATCTGGAGTTATTGTGAGGAATGTGGAAAACATCCTCACTGTTCCTAAAAGTTTAATATGAGTTTTAAGGTACTTGGATATAAGATCACTAATTATGTAAGTCATCATATGATTGGTGTTATAAGAGTAGAAACCATCTGCAGGGAGAAAAGTACAAATTCCTAAGAGTAAATCGATCAGTGAAAAATTCAGAATTTTTTAAAGAGATGAACTTTAACTGAAGAAAGTCAGGTTTTAAATCAGGTCTGAGAGTTAGCATAGAATCTGAGGCCACACTGCCTAGATTCACACTCCATCTGCTGCCTATGAGGGTGTATATTTAACAAATTCCTTGATTCTATGCATTTCATTTTCTCCAGCTGTGAAAATATATGATAAAGCAATCTACTTTTCAGGGTTGCTATGAAGGTTGGATAATTCAGTATGTGCAAAACATATGGAAGATGCAGGTATGCAGTACCTTCAATTGTAGTGGTTACTTCCATTATGATTATGAGTGTTAGCTTTCCAAGAGGGATTTTTCATTTTCCAAAAACATCAATTCCAAATTTTTATTTACCTATAAAACAACTGCACAACTGTTATAAACATTAAGTTCCATTTCTGAGTAGCTGAAATCATATCAGCACTGTGTATCACACCAGTTTTCTCATGGTAACCAGAAATTAGGAATGATGCTTTCAGAAATTTTAATGTGTATTTAAATATAAATAAATAAAAGTACATAACACCTACAGTAATATGGGCCCATGATAAGAAGAAAGTAGAAGGAACATAGGCCCCTGGATGTGAAAAAGTCTAGAATCCAGAGATAAAACTCAGAGGAGGGAGGGCTTTGGAAGGAGAGAGGAAAGCAATATTTTAATGGATATGATACTGCTGCTACTAAGTCACCTCAGTCGTTCAATCGTGTCCAACTTTGTTACCCCATAGATGGCAGTCCACCAGGCTCCCTCGTCCCTGGGATTCTCCAGGCAATAACACTGGAGTGGGTTGCCATTTCCTTCTCCAATGCATGAAAGTGAAACTGAAAATGAAACTGAAACTGAAGTCGCTCAGTCATGTCCAACTCTTCATGACTCCATGGACTGTAGCCTACCAGGCTCCTCCATCCATGGGATTTTCCAGGCAAGAGTACTGGAGTGGGTTGCTGTTTCCTTCTCCAAATGGACATGATAAGGCAAATGCTTTATCAAGCGAATAAAAAGAAAATCAAACTGAAACTTCTAGCTTAGTTGGATTATTCTGATGCTGGGAAATATTGAAAGCAAAAGGAGAAGGGGTTGGCAGAGGACAAGATGGTTAGATAGCATCACCGACTTAATGGACATGAATTTGAACAAACTCCAGGAGATCATGGAGGGAAGAGAAGCCTGATATGCTGCAGTCCATGGAGTGGTAAAGAGTCAGACATGACATAGTGACTGAACAATAACAAAGGCATAGTAGAAAAACTTTGAAAACTAGGTTTTCTACCTACCCAGAGGCCATGAAAGCAAGAGTATATTGTTTGATTATGTTTTTGTAGGGATATATAAAATGTAGAGGCCTAAAATGATGTAGACAGCTTTTATTACGATTTATTTGTTACCTAAGAACAGAAATTTTGAGTGCAAGATTTGCACAGCATCATCTTTCACAATTTGAAATAGCTCAACTGGAATTCCATCACCTCCACTAGCTTTGTTCATAGTGATGCTTTCTAAGGCCCACTTGACTTCACATTCCAGGATGTCTGGCTCTAGGTCAGTGATCACACCATCGTGATTATCTGGGTCATAAAGACCTTTTTTGTACAGTTCTTCTGTGTATTCTTGTCACCTCTTCTTAATATCTTCTGCTTCTGGTAGGTCCATACCATTTCTGTCCTTTATCGAGCCCATCTCTGCATGAAATGTTCCCTTGGTATCTCTAATTTTCTTGAAGAGATCTCTGGTCTTTCCCATTCTGTTGTCCCCCTCTATTTCTTTGCATTGATCGCTGAGGAAGGCTTTCTTATCTCTCCTTGCTATTCTTTGGAACTCTACATTCAGATGCTTATGTCTTTCCTTTTCTCCTTTGCTTTTTGCTTCTCTTCTTTTCACAGCTATTTGTAAGGTCTCCCCAGACAGCCATTTTGCTTTTTTGCATTTCTTTTCCATGGTAATGGTCTTGATCCCTGTCTCCTGTACAATGTCACGAACGTCCGTCCATAGTTCATCAGGCACTCTGTCTATCAGATCTAGTCCCTTAGATCCATTTCTCACTTCCACTGTATAATCATAAGGGATTTGATTTAGGTCATACCTGAATGGTCTATTGGTTTTCCCTACTTTCTTCAATTTAAGTCTGAATTTGGCAATAAGGAGTTCATGATCCGGGCCACAGCCAGCTCCTGGTCTTCTTTTTGTTGACTGTATAGAGCTTCTCCATCTTTGGCTGTAAAGAATATAATCAATCTGATTTCAGTGTTGACCATCTGGTGATATCCATGTGTAGAGCCTTCTCTTGTGTAGTTCGAAGAGTCTGTTTTCTATGACCAGTGCATTCTCTTGGCAAAACTCTATTAGCCCTTTCCCTGCTTCATTCCGATGGGCTGGAAGAAGCACAAGCTGGAATCAAGATTGCCAGGAGAAATATCAATAACCTTAGATATGCAGATGACACCACCCTTATGGCAGAAAGTGAAGAGGAACTAAAAAGCCTCTTGATGAAAATGAAGGAGGAGAGTGAAAAAGCTGGCTTAAAGCTCAACATTCAGAAAACGAAGATCCTGGCATCTGGTCCCATCACTTCATGGGAAGTAGATGGGGAAACAGTGGAAACAGTGCCAGACTTTATTTTTCTGGGCTCCAAAATCACTATAGATGGTGATTGCAGCCATGAAATTAAAAGATGCTTACTCCTTGGAAGTAAAGTTATGACCAACTTAGCATATTAAAAAGCAGAGACATTGCTTTGCCAGCAAAGGTCAGTCTAGTCAAGGCTATGTTTTTTCCTGTGGTCATGTATGGATGTGAGAGCTGGACTGTGAAGAAAGCTGAGTGCTAAAGAATTGATGCTTTTGAACTGTGGTGTTGGAGAAGACTCTTGAGAATCCCTTGGACTGCAAGGAGATCAACCAATCCATTCTAAAGGAGATCAGTCCTGGGTGTTCATTGGAAGGACTGATGCTAAACCTGAAACTCCAATACTTTGGCCACCTCATGCGAAGAGTTGACTCATTGGAAAAGACTCTGATGCTGGGAGGGATGGGGGCAGGAGGAGAAGGGGACGACATAGGATGAGATGGCTTGATGGCATTACCGACTCGATGGACATGGGTTTGAGTGGACTCTGGGAGTCGGTGATGGACAGGGAGGCCTGGCTTGCTGCGATTCATGGGGTTGCAAAGAGTCGGACACAACTGAGCAACTGAATTGAACTGAAGAACAGAAATAACTAAGTTGTTTAACAAAATTGTCATTAGAAAAAAATTTCAATTGGACTTTAAGCTCATATGCAATGAAAAGTCTATCTTCTTGAAGATATTCAGCTTCCAGGGGAGATATGTCTTTCTATCCCCTATACTAAGAAACTAAGTGGGAAGCGTACAAGTTGATCCAACGTGGTCCCAACTAAATAAAGTCTGGACCTTCAGTGACCCCAGATATGATTCATTGGTGACTTTGGATTTCTTATTTCCTTCCCTGGAGAAGGAAATAGCTACCCACTCCAGTATTCTGGCCTGCAAATTCCCATGGTCTGTATAGTTCATGGGTTGCAAAGAGTCGGACATGACTGAGTGACTTTCACTTCTTACAGAAGGATCTTAAATGCTCATTTTTGATTAGTGTCATGCAAAATAGCAAAATTAAATATATCTTGTTATATTTAATAAGATCATGTGCTGTCATTGTTATTATTTTTAAGGCTTTATTTTTTTTATAGCAGCTTTAGGTTCACAATAAAATTAAGAGAAAGGTTCAGAGATTTCCCATACAGTCCCTGCCCTAACGCATATATAACCTCCACCCCATTATCAAATATCCCACCGGAGTGGTGCATTTTACTGATGAATTTACACTGACACATTGCAATCACCTGAAGTCCATGGTTTAGCACAGGGCTCACTCTTGGTGGTGTACATTCTATGGATTTGAATAAATGTGCAATGATATGTATGTATTACTATAATATTATAGAGAATATGTTCACTGCCCTAAAACATGATCATTTTTATATTTCTAAAACATAGAATACAGTAAGTCTTTTCACAGAGTACTTCATTTTCATTAAATTCTAAATAAACTATCTTGCACAAAAATTTAGGGGATGGAAAGTAACAGTTTGAGTGAGATCTTTCTGTGTGTTTTGATTGTAAGAATTATTAGCTCCTACATACTATAAAGTCAGGCAGATATTTCATAAACATCAGTATTACCAATGGTGGTCTAGTGGTTAAGACTCCATACTCCTAGTGCATGAAGCACAGGTTCATTCCCTGATCAGGGAACTAAGATCCTGCATGCCATTAGACAAGGCCAAAGTAAGAAAGAAAGAAAAGGGAAAGTGAACATTTTAAAGATATGACACATCATAAATGCAATAAAATGATTACTATAGTTTTCAAGAACAATGGCTGAAATACTCACTGTGGCTCTCAGAGTCCTCTAACTCAGTGCCAGTGCTTCTGCATGCAGCAGCCAAGCCTGGCACTGTCAAATAATGTGCTTGCTAATGGCTATCCATTTTAAAGGGTATGTTTCCGTGTGTGTGTGTGTGTGTTGTGTGTGCGTATTTATGAATTGTGCAATCCTTTCAGGTTTGTTTTAATATTTTTTGTTCATTTGATTTTTCCATCTCATAAGGTATGTTCAGTCGTGTGTGTGTTTTATTTTTTTAATTTTTATTGGAGCAGAGTTGTTTTACAATGTATTATTTCCTCCTATACATGAAAACCATAATTGCAAAAGATACATGCACCCCAATGTGTATTGCGGCACTTTTTACTGCAGTGAGGACATGGAAGCAGCCTCCATCAGCAGAGGAATGCATAAAGATGTGGCACACACACAATGGAATATTACTCAGCCATAAAAGGATCAAAATTGTGCCATTTGCAGAGATGTGGATGGACCTAGAAACTGTCATACAAGTTATTGTTCTATTTTGTTTACTTCAAGTTAAGCTGGGAGGCAGGATTTAGCAGAAAATAGTCAGAGAGGAACCAGGACTGGAACTGAAGCATTTGTGTTCTATGGCAATTCTTGCTGACTCTGCTCCACACTGTTGCATAAAATATCAGTCTCCAGCCATCCAGAAGGAGCTAGCATAAAGCCTGAAAATCACAAGCAGATAAAGGAGTAAACCTCTGACATGCTCAGTGCATGCTCTGACTAGTCAGTGGGTGAAACTTCAGGATGGGTCAAAGAAATCAACATTTTAGATGTATATCTGAAAAATAATAGCGAGGAGTAAGGGATAGAGAGATTAGAGAATGGTGGCAGGAATCAGAGCAAAAGGGGAAAATCTGATTGTGGGAAACAGCCAGAAAAGGAAGAAGAACCAGGGGATGAGACAGGGATGAGACACAAGAGCAAAGATCCATGTTAGGGATAAAGAGTAGTTTATCCCAGGGTTTCATTAGAGAGTTATCTTTCTCTTCTCCAGCCCTCATATTATCTCTTACTCCAATCCCAGAAACAGAATGCAATTTGGGGCTGTAAGTAGGGGCAATGGTGTGTCCTGGACAGAAAATGTTAGTATAATAATTAGGACAATAAGTATCACAACATCACCAGTATCAGTGCATATCCACTGCATATCATTAATCTGTGTCTGTGTCCTTTTCCTATCCCTATGCCTTGTAAATAAGAAACGTGTAAGTATAGAATACTGTGCCTCTGCTCCCTTCAATACCCCTTTTTGGAAAATAATTGGGCCTGGACCAGTGTTGCATTAAGCAGAGACCAATGAAAGAAGAGGCTCCCCCAAATATTAGAATCCTCTTATCTCCAAGGGAAATGTGTTTCTTGAACTTGAGGTTTCTCAGGAGACAGAATTGGGTAGAGGCAACTGACCTAAAACCCAATCTTGACTGGGAGGTAAGAAAAAGGAAATTGTTCAGTTGGGCTTGAAAACTTATCTTTTTTCTTTGTGGAGGAAAAAAAAAAAAAAACCTATGAGCTCTTGCTCCTTCAATTCTTATTTACTTTGAAGACAAATCATGCTCAGTATTTGCAACATGTAAATTGTACTCCAAATAGATCCACTCTGCTTTCTGTCTCAGGACCTATGGGGAGAGAAGATACACCATAGATACCAACCCTTCCTAGAAAGGTTAGACTCTTTTGAGTTAGACTCCTCAAAAGGGTCTGTAATACTAGCAGAAATTTTCTTACTCTACTCTTAGAAATTTCTAGAATAAATAGGAAATATTCTCACTATTCTGTGATAAAACTATCTCTAAATAGCTATATCCATTACCCCAAATCATTCCCTGGCAGATCACGTGAATTAAACATTTCTTCTTCCTCCAACAAATATTTATTACTCATGAAAAGTTCTTTGTCAAGGCTTTGAAGGAAAAATGTCTCACCCTTCCCACCCAACCCTGAAGGATTTGCTAAATAAGCCATTTAGTTCCCTTAATCCAGAATCCCATCAAACCATGATGCTAATTAATCCCAGACAAGATTGTCAAATGGAATATTCTGCCCACAGAGCTCTCCTCACTTCCTACTCTGTCCTAATGGGACAGCTTCCATTTCAGTTACCAAGAGCTCCACTCATGTACCCTCAGTTGAGTTCAGTTCAGTCACTCAGTTGTGTCCGACTCTGCAACCCCATGAATCTCACCATGCCAGGCCTCCCTGTCCATCACCAACTCCCGGAGTTCACTCAAACTCAAGTCCACCGAGTCAATGATAGCATCCAGCCATCTCATCCTCTGTCGTCCCCTTCTCCTCCTGCCCCCAATCCCTCCCAACATCAGTGTCTTTTCCAATGAGTCAACTCTTCGCATGAGGTGGCCAAAGTACTGGAGTTTCAGCTTTAGCATCAGTCCTCCCAATGAACATCCAGGACTGATCTCCTTTAGAATGGACTGGTTGGACCCCCTTGCAGTCCAAGGGACTCTCAAGAGTCTTCTCCAACTCCACAGTTCAAAAGCATCAATTCTTTGGCACTCAGCTTTCTTCACAGTCCAACTCTCACATCCATATATGACCACTGGAAAAACCATAGCCTTGACTAGACGGACCTTTGTTGACAAAGTGGTATCTCTGCTTTTGAATATGCTATCTAGGTTGGTCATAACTTTCCTTCCAAGGAGTAAATATCTTTTACTTTCATAGCTGCTATCACCATCTGCAGTGATTTTGGAGTCGAGAAAAATGAAGCCTGGCACTGTTTCCAGTGTTCCCCATCTATTTCCCATGAAGTGATGGGACCAGATGCCATGATCTTCGTTTTCTGAATGTTGAGCTTTAAGCCAACTTTTTCACTCTCCTCTTTCACTTTCATCAAGAGGCTTTTGAGTTCCTCTTCACTTTCTGCCATAAGGGTGGTGCCATTTGCATATCTGAGGTTATTGATATTTCTCCCAGCAATATTGATTCCAGCTTGTGCTTCTTCCAGACGAGCGTTTCTCATGATGTACTCTACATAAAAGTTAAATAAGCAGGGTGACCATATACAGCCTTGACATACTCCTTTTCCTATTTGGAACCAGTCTGTTGTTCCATGTCCAGTTCTAACTGTTGCTTCCTGATCTGCATACAAATTTCTCAAGAGGCAGATCAGGTGGTCTCGTATTCCCATCTCTTTCAGAATTTTCCACAGTTTACTGTGATCCACACAGTCAAAGGCTTTGGCATAGTCAATAAAGCAGAAATAGATGTTTTTCTGGAACTCTCTTTCTTTTTCCATGATCCAGCAGATGTTGGCAATTTGATCTCTAGTTCCTCTGCCTTTTCTAAAACCAGCTTGAACAAAAAAAGTTCACGGTTCACCTATTGCTGAAGCCTGGCTTGGACAATTTGAGCATTACTTTACTAGCGTGTGAGATGAGTGCAATAGTGCGGTACTTTGAGCATTCTTTGGCATTGCCTGTCTTTGGGATTGGAATGAAAACTGACCTTTTCCAGTCCTGTAGCTATGGCTGAGTTTTCCAAATTTGCTGGCATATTGAGTGCAGCACTTTTACAGCATTATATATTTTGATTAGCAATAGAGAATAACACTTTTGTATATTTTAATTTCTTATATTTCATTTGTTTTGAATTTCATATGCAATGTCAATTTAATTTTTGATATCTTTAAGTTTTGAGCTTGTTTTCCCCAACATTATGCAATAAACTCTATCAATTTTAAACTCCTGTTTCCGTTTTAGTCAATCATGCCTTTAAATTTTAATGTCAAATGAAACACATTTTAACGTGAATTTTGATGTACACTTCCTCTCTCTGATTAATCATCAATTCTTTAGTGATTCAATAACTCCATCAACTCAGTCATCAAATGTGTACTGAGAATCTACTCATATCTGGAGTCAACTTATAGAGCATGAAAAGACGTCCTCAACCTCCTCATAACGACGTTGGAGGGATACCTTTTCTCTATGTAAGAATTTTAATCATTAAAAAACTACACATAACTCTGCAATAACACCAAGTGAATTTTATTTTATTTTATTTTATTAGGTTTATTTATTTATTTATTTTTAATTTTATTTTATTTTTAAACTTTACAATATTGTATTAGTTTTGCCAAATATCACTCTATATCAGAAAGATCCTATAAAATAAGTTGATTGGTTGTTAAAGATTTAAACATGGAAAATAAGTGAAATTATGTCTTTAGTTTAGTTAAACTGCAATTTCCAACAAAGTTCTCTGAAAATTAAATATTCAAAAAATTTATAAAGGGTTTCCCTAAGTAAGGTAAATATATCAGTGTCAGTAAATCAAACTATTTAACTCTATTAAAGTTATACATCTAAATACAATTAGGTTTCCCTTGCAGTTGAGCTAAAATACTATTAGTTCACTATGAGAAATTGGAAATATCACAATAATTATAAACTCTGATTAGAAGTTGCAATTTTCTCTGTTGATTATTTTAAAAAGAAAATAAATCAATGATTATTTAATTTTAATACATTAGGTTTCCAGTAGGGGATAAAAACAAAAGAAAGGGAGCTCTTTGTTGTGAGAAGAGGAGTTAGGATAGAAGAGTGATTAAATATTTTTAGAAAGGGAACATGCATTGCTTCAGGGAAAATAGACGCTCCCATCATTAAAAACTGCACTCTCATTAAATCCAAACGTTTTAAGAGACAAATTTTGGGTAGATAACAGACAAACATGACATCCAGTTCAACTAATTCTATTTTATTTTAAGTAAGAAAAGAGAAGGTTTGGGACATAAAACCGGGAAAGCATCATTGAAGAATGTATGCATTAGTTTAAATCAATACTACTTGAGAATTTTATTATTGCATTCAACCATTATCTCCAAACTTTTCTGGACCACCCTGCCTCTTTGATTTGGGAGGGCATCATGGTAGTAGAAGGTCTTTTTCCTTCCTTGATCCTTACATTTTACTTTTACCTACTGAACTGTTAACTGATTCAAATATATTTGGTGCCAAATTTTTTCCATTCTTCCTAAGTTAAATAACCATCTGCCTCTATCTCCTATGTTCCAAATGTGTGTGTGTGTGTGTGTGTGTGTGTGTATGATTGAATAAGGCAATTCAGGATTAAATATTATTCTTTTTCCATAATCTTATCATTCAAACAAGTTTTTGCTTGTCCTATTTCATTTGACATACCCGTTTTTTGCAAGGTAACTGGACTGGCCATGTGATTCATCCATTTTTAGTTACAAAGCATGATCTGTGATACAGAGTGTTTTAATTAAGACACTTAGGCTAGAACTAGAAAGGGATGTTACTACATAGCCTCTCTCTCAGCATCTCATATAAAATATCAAATTCTAATCATCACATAGATTGCATCTTAGAAAAAAGAAATCATGAGTCATGAGAGAAGGATAGCAACTGATATCTTAAATTTCTGTCCTGATTCTAAAACCAAGTGCATTAAACTGCATGCTGAGGTTAATATTAAAGCAAAATAAATAAATAAATAAAGATCCAACTGGATAATAGTGAGGAGGAGGAAAGAAGCAGACTAAAGCAGTCAGAACAGGAGAGAGGAGTGAGCAGGTTCCAGGGAAAGAAGAGTTGAGGATGGGATATAGAAAGATATAGAGTGGGAAGGAAAACAAACATCTTAGAGAAAGTCATTTTATCTGAGATTTCATCCCATAGTTCAGCTTCTTTCTTCCTGAACAACCATGCCATCGTTCACCCCAATTAAAGAGAGACTGTTGTTGTGTGTCGTCCCAAGGATTGTCAAGGATCCTGAAAATCCAGGTGTGTAGAAAGTGGAGCCCAATTTCATACTCTGTCCCAGAAGCATCAGCTCTGACCATAGACTTTGAACCAGGAGCTCCCCAAGGGAGAAACTTCTGCCAAGCTGGCCTTCATTCCATGTGTTGTGTCCTCTGTGAGCAGAAGTGCCTTTGAGAAGTAGTTCAGCCATGTGCTGAGCCCAGGGAAGGCCTAGGAAGCCTGAACCACCATAACTCTTCATTGGTAGAAACACTCTCCAGGAGCTCTGTCATTTGTTAGAAGACACACTGAGTATAGATTCCAAGAGATCAGTGTTTAGGGCTCAGATGGTAAAGAACCCGTCTGCAATACAGGAGACCTGGGCTCAATCCCTGGGTTGGGAAGATCCCTTGGAAGAGTGCAACACCATCCAGTATTGTCACCTGGAAAATCTCATTGACATAGGACCCTGGCAGGCTACAGTCCATGGGGTCACAAAGAGTCAGACATAACTGAGACTAAGCACAGCACAGAAGAAAAAATTTCTGACAGATTGAGAAACTTACCTCTTTCCTTACAACAAAACAGATGACTTCCAGTAGAGTATATTTTTCATATATTCAACTTTCATTTACTTATAAGGTGAATTATGTGTAGCTTGAATACAACACACAAACTATACTTCATTGAGATTTATCATTGCCTTCTATCACAAGTGATGATGGGATGTAAAGAGTTTATGGAGAAAGGGAACTCTTCATGTAGCCATAATTCACACAGCTCCTTCCTGGTAACACTGGGTCAGACAGAACAGCAAGGTCTGTATTGGAGCAGAGAGAATGCTCTGAAAATGGAGTGAATTTCTTAATTCCATTCTTGGAAATTTAATTGAAGTAAACTATTCCTGAACTCTGAGACATAAATGCCTCTGCGGCCAGCTTTCTTCCCACTGTATCTCTCTCTCTCTCTCTTGCTGTTTTCTTTTTGTGTATGTGTGAAAAATCATGAGGCTAAGTGTTTTCTTTTTACTGTACTGGATATTTATAGAAATTCACACAAGAGTTTGCAAATGCTTAAGGTAGGCTTTAAGCCTCAGGAGCTCCAAGGAAACTATTTCTTCCAAACCAGTCCCAAGTGATATGCAATGAGCTATCTAGCTCAAACAGTCCAAGGGCAAAATCAAGCCTTGGGGACAATTAGTCATACTTCAACTCATATGACTTGATTTGAGGTAATTCTGTTCTCTTCCACATAAACTTTCCTAAGTCCATCTCTTCTAGAGGCCTGGAAGTCTTTGAAGACAGCTGAAAGCCCGTAGATGAAATACGTGTGGTTAACTACTCTTTTTTTTTTTTTTTACTTCTTCTTTTTTTTTTTTAATATATATGCATTATGGTCATATTACCTTTTCTCCCTTATCTATATATCTTTTTTTTTTGAATGTTGAGTTTTATTTTAATTTAATTTTATTTTTAAACTTTACATAATTGTATTAGTTTTGCCAAATATCAAAATGAATCCGCCACAGGCATACATGTGTTCCCCATCCTGAACCCTCCTCCCTCCTCCCTCCCCACACCATCCCTCTGGGTCGTCCCAGTGCACCAGCCCCAAGCATCCAGTATCGCGCATCGAACCTGGACTGGCAACTCGTTTCTTACATGATATTCTACATGTTTCAATGTCACTCTCCCAAATCTTCCCACCCTCTCCCTCTCCCACAGAGTCCATAAAACTGTTCTATACATCAGTGTCTCTTTTGCTGTCTCGTACACCAGGTTATTGTTACCATCTTTCTAAATTCCATATATATGCATTAGTATACTGTATTTATGTTTTTCCTTCTGGCTGACTTCACTCTGTATAATAGGCTCCAGTTTCATCCACCTCATTAGAACTGATTCAAATGTATTCTTTTTAATGGCTGAGTAATACTCCATTGTGTATATGTACCACTGCTTTCTTATCCATTCATCTGCTGATGGACATCTAGGTTGCTTCCATGTCCTGGCTATTATAAACAGTGCTGCGATGAACATTGGGGTACACGTGTCTCTTTTCCTTCTGGTTTCCTCAGTGTGTATGCCCAGCAGTGGGATTGCTGGATCATAAGGCAGTTCTATTTCCAGTTTTTTAAGGAATCTCCACACTGTTCTCCATAGTGGCTGTACTAGTTTGCATTCCCACCAACAGTGTAAAAGGGTTCCCTTTTCTCCACACCCTCTCCAGCATTTATTATTCGTAGACTTTTGGATCGCAGCCATTCTGACTGGTGTGAAATGGTACCTCATAGTGGTTTTGATTTGCATTTCTCTGATAATGAGTGATGTTGAGCATCTTTTCATGTGTTTGTTAGCCATCTGTATGTCTTCTTTGGAGAAATGTCTATTTAGTTCTTTGGCCCATTTTTTGATTGGGTCATTTATTTTTCTGGAGTTGAGCTGTAGGAGTTGCTTGTATGTTTTTGAGATTAGTTGTTTGTCAGTTGCTTCATTTGCTATTATTTTCTCCCATTCTGAAGGCTGTCTTTTCACCTTGCTAATAGTTTCCTTTGATGTGCAGAAGCTTTTAAGGTTAATTAGGTCCCATTTGTTTATTTTTGCCTTTATTGCCAATATTCTGGGAGGTGGGTCATAGAGGATCCTGCTGTGATGTATGTCAGTGTTTTACCTATGTTCTCCTCTAGGAGTTTTATAGTTTCTGGTCTTACGTTTAGATCTTTAATCCATTTTGAGTTTATTTTTGTGTATGGTGTTAGAAAGTGGTCTACTTTCATTCTTTTACACGTGGTTGACCAGATTTCCCAGCACCACTTGTTAAAGAGATTGTCTTTAATCCATTGTATATTCTTGCCTCCTTTGTCGAAGATAAGGTGTCCATATGTGCGTGGATTTATCTCTGGGCTTTCTATTTTATTCCATTGATCTATATTTCTGTCTTTGTGCCAGTACCATACTGTCTTGATAACTGTGGCTTTGTAGTAGAGCCTGAAGTCAGGTAGGTTGATTCCTCCAGTTCCATTCTTCTTTCTCAAGATCACTTTGGCTATTCGAGGTTTTTTGTTTTTCCATACAAATTGTGAAATTATTTGTTCTAGCTCTGTGAAGAATACTGTTGGTAGCTTGATAGGGATTGCATTGAATCTGTAAATTGCTTTGGGTAGTATACTCATTTTCACTATATTGATTCTTCCAATCCATGAACATGGTATATTTCTCCATCTATTAGTGTCCTCTTTGATTTATTTCACCAGTGTTTTATAGTTTTCTATATATAGGTCTTTAGTTTCTTTAGGTAGATATATTCCTAAGTATTTTATTCTTTCCATTGCAATGGTGAATGGAATTGTTTCCTTAATTTCTCTTTCTGTTTTCTCATTATTAGTGTATAGGAATGCAAGGGATTTCTGTGTGTTGATTTTATATCCTGCAACTTTACTATAGTCATTGATTATTTCTAGTAATTTTCTGGTGGAATCTTTAGGGTTTTCTATGTAGAGGATCATGTCATCTGCAAATAGTGAGAGTTTTACTTCTTCTTTTCCAATTTGGATTCCTTTTATTTCTTTTTCTGCTCTGATTGCTGTGGCCAAAACTTCCAAAACTATGTTGAATAGTAATGGTGAAAGTGGGCACCCTTGTCTTGTTCCTGACTTTAGAGGAAATGCTTTCAATTTTTCACCATTGAGGATAATGTTTGCTGTGGGTTTGTCATATATAGCTTTTATTATGTTGAGGTATGTTCCTTCTATTCCTGCTTTCTGGAGAGTTTTTATCATAAATGGATGTTGAATTTTGTCAAAGGCTTTCTCTGCATCTATTGAGATAATCATATGGTTTTTATTTTTCAATTTGTTAATGTGGTGTATTACATTGATTGATTTGCGGATATTGAAGAATCCTTGCATCCCTGGGATAAAGCCCACTTGATCATGGTGTATGATCTTTTTAATGTGTTGTTGGATTCGGATTGCTAGAATTTTGTTAAGGATTTTTGCATCTATGTTCATCAGTGATATTGGCCTGTAGTTTTCTTTTTTTGTGGCATCTTTGTCAGGTTTTGGTATTAGGGTGATGGTGGCCTCATAGAATGAGTTTGGAAGTTTACCTTCCTCTGCAATTTTTTGGAAGAGTTTGAGCAGGATAGGTGTCAGCTCTTCTCTAAATTTTTGGTAGAATTCAGCTGTGAAGCCGTCTGGACTGGGGCTTTTGTTTGCTGGAAGATTTTTGATTACAGTTTCAATTTCCGTGCTTGTGATGGGTCTGTTAAGATTTTCTATTTCTTCCTGGTCCAGTTTTGGAAAGTTGTACTTTTCTAAGAATTTGTCCATTTCTTCCACGTTGTCCATTTTATTGGCATATAATTGTTGATAGTAGTCTCTTATGATCCTTTGTATTTCTGTGTTGTCTGTTGTGATCTCTCCATTTTCGTTTCTAATTTTGTTGATTTGATTTTTCTCCCTTTGTTTCTTGATGAGTCTGGCTAATGGTTTGTCAATTTTATTTATCCTTTCAAAGAACCAGCTTTTGGTTTTGTTGATTTTTGCTATGGTCTCTTTTGTTTCTTTTGCATTTATTTCTGCTCTAATTTTTAAGATTTCTTTCCTTCTACTAACCCTGGGGTTCTTCATTTCTTCCTTTTCTAGTTGCTTTAGGTGTAGAGTTAGGTTATTTATTTGACTTTTTTCTTGTTTCTTGAGGTGTGCCTGTATTGCTATGAACTTTCCCCTTAGGACTGCTTTTACCGTGGCCCACAGGTTTTGGGTTGTTGTGTTTTCATTTTCATTCGTTTCTATGCAAATTTTGATTTCTTCTGTGGTTTGTTGGTTATTCAGCAGCGTGTTGTTCAGCCTCCATATGTTGGAATTTTTAATAGTTTTTCTCCTGTAATTGAGATCTAATCTTACTGCATTGTGGTCAGAAAAAATGCTTGGGATGATTTCTATTTTTTTGAATTTACCAAGGCTAGCTTTATGGCCCAGGATGTGATCTATCCTGGAGAAGGTTCCATGTGCACTTGAGAAAAAGGTGAAATTCATTGTTTTGGGATGAAATGACCTATAGATATCAATTAGGTCTAACTGGTCTATTGTATCGTTTAAAGTTTGTGTTTCCTTGTTAATTTTCTGTTTAGTTGATCTATCCATAGGTGTAAGTGGGGTATTAAAGTCTCCCACTATTATTGTGTTATTGTTAATTTCTCCTTTCATACTTGTTAGCATTTGTCTTACGTACTGTGGTGCTCCCATGTTGGGTGCATATATATTTATAATTGTTATATCTTCTTCTTGGATTGATCCTTTGATCATTATGTAGTGATCATCTTTGTCTCTTTTCACAGCCTTTGTTTTAAAGTCTATTTTATCTGATATGAGTATTGCTACTCCTGCTTTCTTTTGGTCCCTATTTGCATGGAAAATCTTTTTCCAGCCCTTCACTTTCAGTCTGTATGTGTCCCCTGTTTTGAGGTGGGTCTCCTGTAGATAACATATGTAGGGGTCTTGTTTTTGTATCCATTCAGCCAGTCTTTGTCTTTTGGTTGGGGCATTCAACCCATTTACGTTTAAGGTAATTACTGATAAGTATGATCCCGTTGCCATTTACTTTATTGTTTTGGGTTTGAGTTTATACACCGTTTTTGTGTTTCCTGTCTAGAGAATATCCTTTAGTATTTGTTGGAGATCTGGTTTGGTGGTGCTGAATTCTCTCAGCTTTTGCTTGTCTGAAAAGCTTTTGATTTCTCCTTCATACTTGAATGAGATCCTTGCTGGGTACAATAATCTGGGCTGTAGGTTATTTTCTTTCATCATTTTAAGTATGTCTTGCCATTCCCTCCTGGCTCGAAGAGTTTCTATTGAAAGATCAGCTGTTATCCTTATGGGAATTCCCTTGTGTGTTATTTGTTGTTTTTCCCTTGCTGCTTTTAATATTTGTTCTTTGTGTTTGATCTTTGTTAATTTGATTAATATGTGTCTTGGGGTGTTTCTCCTTGGGTTTATCCTGTTTGGTACTCTCTGGGTTTCTTGGACTTGGGTGATTATTCCCTTCCCCATTTTAGGGAAGTTTTCCACTATTATCTCCTCAAGTATTTTCTCATGGTCTTTCTTTTTGTCTTCTTCTTCTGGAACCCCTATTATTCAAATGTCGTAGCGTTTAATATTGTCCTGGAGGTCTCTGAGATTGTCCTCATTTCTTTTAATTCGTTTTTCTTTTATCCTCTCTGATTCAGTTATTTCTACCATTCTATCTTCTAATTCACTAATCCTATCTTCTGCCTCTGTTATTCTACTATTTGTTGCCTCCAGAGTGTTTTTAATTTCATTTATTGCATTATTCATTATATATTGACTCTTTTTTATTTCTTCTAGGTCCTTGCTAAACCTTTCTTGCATCTTCTCAATCCTTGTCTCCAGGCTATTTATCTGTGATTCCATTTTAGTTTCAAGATTTTGGATCAATTTCACTATCATTATTCGGAATTCTTTATCAGGTAGATTCCCTATGTCTTCCTCTTTTGTTTGGTTTGGTGGGCATTTATCCTGTTCCTTTATCTGCTGAGTATTCCTCTGTCTCTTCATCTTGTTTAAATTGCTGAGTTTGGGGTGTCCTTTATGTATTCTGGCAGTTTGTGGAGTTCTCTTTATTGTGGCGTTTCCTCACTGTGTGTGGGTTTGTACAGGTGGCTTGTCAAGGTTTCCTGGTTAGGGAAGCTTGTGTCGGTGTTCTGGTGGGTGGAGCTGTATTTCTTCTCTCTGGAGTGCAATGAAATGACCAGTAGTGAGTTATGAGATGTCTATAGTTTTGGGGTGACTTTGGGCAGCCTGTATCTTGAAGCTCAGGGCTGTGTTCCTTTGTTGCTGGAGAATTTGCTTGGTATGTCTTGCCCTGGAACTTATTGGCCCTTGTGTGGTGCTTGGTTTCAGTGTCGGTATGGAGGCATTTGATTAGCTCCTGTCAATTAATGTTCCTTGGAGTCAGGAGTTCCCTGGAGTCAGGGTTTGGACTTAAGTCTCCTGCTTCCGGTTATCGGTCTTATTTTTACAGTAGTTTCAAAACTTCTCCTTCTATATAGCACCATTGATAAAACATCTACAGTAGAGTTTGGAATTTCAAAAATACGATGTTAAAGAAAAGAAGAAGGAAAAGAAAGAGAGAAAAAACGAACAAACAAAAACAAACAATGTCACAAAAATTATAAAGAAAATACAGGTACAAAATTGATATTATTCAGATATACAATGTTATATAGAAGAAGAAGAGAAAGAAACAGAGAAGAAGAAAAAAAGAAGTCACAGAAATTATATATAAAAAAAAACTATAGGTACAAAATTGATAACAAATACCAAAAAGCGAAAATTAAAAATCTAGAGTAGAGTTTGGAATTTCAAAAATACAATGTTAAAGAAAAGAAAAAAAAAAAAAAACAAGGTCAAAAAATTATAAAATATATATATATGAAGTTTGCTGAAGAAGAAAAAAATAGGGTCTTTTTTTTTTTTTTTTTTTGCAAAGTAATAGGTTATAAAAGTGAAAATTAAAGGAACAATAGAGGACTTAAAAATTGTTTTTTAATTAAAAAAAAAAGAAAGAATGATCGTAAAATTAATAAAAATATATCTAGGACTTTCTTGGTGTTGTTGTGGGTTCAGTTCATTTTTGGCTAGTTCCTTGGTCAGATTTATATTTCTCAAGATCTATAGGCCCCTTCCTATGTAGTCCGTAGTAACCACAGGGTTTTGGTCTATTGCCTGTAGCTTCCAAGGCGTTTCCCTCTGTTATATCTTCTTCTGTTTGCTAGTCTCTTCAGTATCTGGTTTCCGCCCTGACACAAAGGGGACGGTGGAGGACACTTTTTTTTTTTTTTTTTTTAGGCTTACTTGTTCAGTCACGCTGTGGGGAGGGAGGGAGGAATGCTGCAAACAAATAACACTGGGGTGGGCTCGCAGTGCCTCAGCCACCCTGGGTCTGCCCCCGCTCACGGCGCATGTAGCCACCCTGCCCACTGCTCGGGCTCTAGGTTGTTCCGCCGGGAACAATCCGACGCCGGCCCTGGGTTGCATGCACCTTCCAGGTCCAAGCCGCTCAGGTTCAGGCACTCGGGTAGTCCTCAGAGGCGCAGACTCAGTTGGGCCTGCGTTTTGTGCTCTTCCCAGGTCCGAGCAGCTCAGGTGATGAGGTGTTTGGCGAACGCCAATGCTGCAACTTATCGCCTCCCCGCCACTCGGTTATCTGGGTGTAAAACCGGCGCACCTTCTCAGGCAGATGTTGACCTTCCAGACCCCCAAGAAGTTTTAGTTAGCAAAGAAGCCTGCTTACAGTTTTATAGATAATGTCTCTCTGGGGCTGCGATTGCCCCCTTCCGGCTCTGGCTGCCTATCACCGGAGGGGGATGGTCTGCTGCTGGCTATCTCTGTTCAGTCCTTTTTTCCGTGCGCGGGCCTGACGGTCTTAGGTTAGGACTGGCTTTTCGCATGGTAGATATCCCACAGTCTGGTTTGCTAGCCCAAATTATTTCGCTCAGATAGCGCTCAGGGTATTCAGGCCAGATTCTTACTCTCAGCGATGCAGCCCGCGCCGCGCCTCCCTGCCCAGCCCCCGCTTGCTAAAGGCGGATGCAGGCGTCTGTGCTGCTTCTCCTCTGGGGGAGTTACCGTAGGGCTCTCAATCTGCGAGTTTTAATTGTTTATTTATTTTTTCTCCCTGTTATGTTGCCCTCTGTGCTTCCAAAGCTCGGCACAGATTCGGCAGTGAGAGGTTTCCTGGTGTTTGGAAACTTCTCTCTTTTTAAGATTCCCTTCCTGGGAGGGAGCTCCGTCCCTCCCTCTTTTGTCTCATTTTTTTGTCTTTAATATTTTTTCCTACCTCCTTTCAAAGAGTTGGGTTGCTTTTCTGGGTGCCTGATGTCCTCTGCTGGCATTCAGAAGTTGTTTTGTGGAATTTACTCGACGTTTAAATGCTCTTTTGATGAATTTGTGGGGGAGAAAGTGTTCTCCCCGTCCTACTCCTCCGCCATCTTGGCTCCTCCCCCCCCCGTGGTTAACTACTCTTGTTTGTGTTATATCAACTTGTGAACTGGTTTCCCTGGTGGCTCAGATGGTAAAGCATCTGCTTGCAATGCAGGAGAGCAGGGTTAAATCCCTGTGTTGGGAAGATCCCCTGGAGAAAGAAATGGCAAGCCACACCAGTACCCTTGCCTGGAAAAGCCTATGGACAGAGGAGCCTGGTAGGCAACAGTCCATGGGGTCACAAAAGAGTTGAACATGACTGAGCAACATCACTTTCACTTTGAAAGTGTGAATTATAGTTATCATCAATATCAAAGGGCTAATGTCAGCAATAATTACAGTTCTTTGGCAAATCTGAAAATTAATATGTTAATGTTTTTCTTTCTATTGTTTATTTATTTATTTTTAAAATAGTGTTGATTTACAAAGTTTTGTTATTTTCAGTTGTACAGCAGATACATTAGGTTGGGCAAAAATTTCCTTGATATATATATGTATTTATATTTATATATGCAAAACCTGATCCCTAAGACAATTTTGTCTTCCCTCCAGAAATATTTCCCAAAATATCAAATGAGTGGCAAGAAGTGACAGTAATTTTTTTCATTCTTTTTTACTTATAGATTCTAAGTCTTCTTAGTTCATTTGAGGATATTGAATTGCCAAATCAGAGTTCATAAGTGACCTAAAATGAAAACTAAATTATTTCCTAGAACTTATGCTATTTTTTATAATATTACATTACTTACAGTTTAGCTCAGTTCAGTCACTCAGTCATGTCCGACTCTTTGTGACCCCATGAACCGCAGCATGCCAGGCCTCCCTGTCCATCACCAACACCTGGAGTCCACCCAAACCCATGTCCATCAAGTCAGTGATGCCATCTAGCTATCTCATCCTCTGTCATCCCCTTCTACTCCTGCTCTCAATCTTTCCCAGCATTGGGGTCTTTTCAAATGAGTGAGCTCTTCGCATCAGGTGGCCAAAATATTGGAGTTTCAGCTTCAACATCAGTCCTACCAATGAACATCCAGGACTGATCTCCTTTAGAATGGACTGGTTGGACCTCCTTGCAGTCCAAGGGACTCTCAAGAGTCTTCTCCAACTCCACAGTTCAAAAGCATCAATCCTTTGGCACTCAGCTTTCTTCACAGTCCAACTCTCACATCCATACATGACCACTGGAAAAACCATAGCCTTGACTAGATGGACCTTTGTTGACAAAGTGATGTCTCTGCTTTTTAATATGCTATCTAGGTTGGTCATAACTTTCCTTCCAAGGAGTAAGCATCTTTTAATTTCATGGATGCAATCACTATCTGTAGTGATTTTGGATCCCAGAAAAATAAAGTCTGACACTGTTTCCACTGTTTCCCCATCTATTTCCCATGAAGTGATGGGACCAGATGCCATGATCTTCGTTTTCTGAATGTTGAGCTTTAAGCCAACTTTTTCACGCTCTTCTCAACTTTCATCAAGAGGCCCTTTAGTTCTTCTTCAGTTCTGCCATAAGGGTGGTGTCATATGCATGTCTGGGGTTATTGATATTTCTCCCAGCAATCTTGATTCCAGCTTGTGCTTCCTCCAGCCCAGTGTTTCTCATGATGTACTCTGCATATAAGTTAAATAAGCAGGGTGACAGTATACAGCCTTGACGTACTCCTTTTCCTATTTGGCATCAGTCTGTTGCTCCATGTCCAGTTGTAACTGTTGCTTCCTGATCTGCACACAAGTTTCTCAAGAGACAGGTCAGGTGGTCTGGTATTCCCATCTTTTCAGAATGTTCCACAGTTTATTGTGATCCACACAGTCAACCCCTGTCAAAAAATGCTCATCCATATAAAATTTTTGTCTGATTAGAAATTTTTAATTTTTTATTCAACTTTAAATGTTTTATTTTTCATTAGAAACCATTATCTTATTCCACACTTTCCTCATGGCACTTTTCACTTCTTTGTTCCTGAAAGCTTAAATCAAAGGATTGAACATGGGAGTTAGGATGGTGTAAAGTATGGCTACCATTTTGTCAAAGGAGAAAGAATATGGAGGCCATACATAGATAAACATGCATGGGATAAAGAACAAAATCACAACAGCAATGTGAGATCTGCAGGTAGAGAGGGCTTTCTGCTGACCTTCAGAGCTATGGGTTCACAGAGACAGCAAGATGACCCCATAGGAGACAAGCAACAAGAAGAAGATTAGGATGCAGATAAACCCACTGCTGCTGCTGCTAAGTCACTTCAGTCGTGTCCAACTCTGTGCGACCCCATAGACAGCAGCCCACCAGACTCCCCCGTCCCTGGGATTCTCTAGGCAAGAACACTGGAGTGGGTTGCCATTTCCTTCTCCAATGCATGAAAGTGAAAAGTGAAAGTGAAGTTGCTCAGTCGTGTCCGACTCTTCGTAACCCCATGGACTGCAACCTACCAGGCTCCTCCGTCCATGGGATTTTCTAGGCAAGAGTACTGGAGTGGGGTGCCATTGCCTTCTCTGAAATCCACTGTTGGTGACTACCAAAAGCCCAAAGATGTGAGTGTCAGTGCAGGCAAGCTCCAGCAGTGGGTACAAGTCACATATGAAGTGATCAATGACATTGGGGCCACAGAAGGGCAGCTGGAAAGTGAAGAGAATCTGTATCATGGAATGAATGAAGCCCCCTGTCCAGGCTACCACCATCAGCAGGACACAGAGTCTGTGTTTCATGATAGAAGAATAGTTCAAAGGCTTGCTGAAGCCACATCCATGTTCTGAGGAAGGGAAAAGAGAAGTTTATTGATCATGCCTGCCATGTGCATGAGTGGGGGGGGGGGGGGGGAGTTGCATGCCATCCGTGATCAGATGACTTCCTTATCTACATACAGATAGAAGGAGAAATAAGACAAAACTGAAGAAGTACTTGGATCATGGCTATACTCCTAGTTATTTCTTTAAAGTCTAAAAAAAAACCTGAAACTTTAAAATCAACTAATTCATCCTTCAAAAAAAAGGTCATTGGGAACACACCTTGCTGTAGACTAATACATAATAAATATCCATGTATTAAGTTGGCTTTCTTTTCACTCATTATTTAAAAACAAGAAGAAAAGCTGACAAAAATAAGTAATACCTACTAATATGTACTGTTATGATGACTAAGTTAAATAATGCAAGGAAGCAGTTGTTCAGAGTTAAGTGGCTATGAAACAGTCCACATTAGATCTTATTACCCAGTTTTACTGGTAGGAAGTCCATGCTTAAAGAGATAAAATTAAAGAAATAACAGACACTGGCTCTGGAGTTTTAACCCAGAACCTCTGACTCCAGCATGGAAGTGACTGGCTCTACAGGGAAAGAAGAAAAAATTTCTCTAGTAAGAGCTTCAGAGCAGGAGGGGCTTCTCTAGAGTTTCCATTCACTGTAAAGGTTATAATCTGATTTCTGTGTTCATATTTGACTGATGCTTCTTGATGAAGGACACAGAGCCAATGATGTAGAATCAGAAGGTAATGGCCGAATTATTTAAAGATACAAAGTGACAGTAACCACATGGGTAAGGAATAGAAACAGAATGTTGACTATAGACAGAGCCTGAGGCTTTATTCATTGCTAAGTATTTATTAAGAAATGCAAAAGCAAAACGGCTGTCTGGGGAGGCCTTAGAAATAGCTGTGAAAAGAAGAGAAGCGAAAAGTAAAGGAGAAAAGGAAAGATATAAGCATCTGAATGCAGAGTTCCAAAGAATAACAAGAAGAGGTAAGAAAGCCTTCCTCAGCGATCAGTGCAAAGAAATAAAGGGGAACAACAGAATGGGAAAGACTAGGGATTTCTTCAAGAAAATCAGAGATAGCAAGGGAACATTTCACGCAAAGATGGGCTCAGTAAAGGACAGAAATGTTATGGACCTAACAGAAGCAGAAGATATTAAGAAGAGATGGCAAGAATACACAGAAGAACTGTACAAAAAAGATCTTCACGACCCAGATAATCATGATGGTGTGATCGCTGACCTAGAGCCAGACATCCTGGAATGTGAAGTCAAGTGGCCCTTAGAAAGCATCACTATGAACAAAGCTAGTGGAGGTGATGGAATTCCCGTTGAGATATTCCAAATCCTGAAAGATGATGCTGTGAAAGTGCTGCACTCAATATGCCAGCAAATTTGGAAAACTCAGCAGTGGCCACAGGACTGGAAAAGATCAGTTTTCATTCCAATCTCAAAGAAAGGCAATGCCAAAGAATACTCAAACTACCGCACAATTGCACTCATCTCACATGCTAGTGAAGTAATGTTCAAAATTCTCCAAGCCAGGCTTTAGCAATATGTGAACCGTGAACTTCCGGATGTTCAAGCTGGTTTTAGAAAAGGCAGAGGAACCAGAGATCAAATTGCCAACATCCACTGCATCATGGCAAATGCAAGAGAGTTCCAGAAAAACATATATTTCTGCTTTATTGACTATGCCAAAGCCTTTGACTGTGTGGATCACAATAAACTGTGGAAAATTCTGAAAGAGATGGGAATACCAGACCACCTGATCTTCCTCTTGAGAAATTTGTATGCAGGTCAGGAAGCAACAGTTAGAACTGGACATGGAACAACAGACTGATTCCAAATAGGAAAAGGAGTTCGTCAAGGCTGTATATTGTCACCCTGCTCATTTAATTTATATGCAGAGTACATCATGAGGAACACTGGACTGGAGGAAGCACAAGCTGGACTCAAGATTGCTGGGAGAAGTATCAATAACCTCAGATATGCAGATGGCACCACCCTTATGGCAGAAAGTGAAGAGGAACTCAAAAGCCTCTTGATGAAAGTGAAAGAGGAGAGTGAAAAAGTTGGCTTAAAGCTCAACATTCAGAAAACGAAGATCATGGCATCTGGTCCCATCACTTCATGGGAAATAGATGGGGAAACTGGAAACAGTGTCAGAGTTTATTTTGGGGGGCTCCAAAATCACTGCAGATGGTGACTGCAGCCATGAAATTAAAAGACGCTTACTCCTTGGAAGGAAAGTTATAACCAACCTAGATAGCATATTCAAAAGCAGAGACATTACTTTGCCAACAAAGGTTCGTCTAGTCAAGGCTATGGTTGTTCCTGTGGTCATGTATGGATGTGAGAGTTGGACTGTGAAGAAGGCTGAGCGCTGAAGAATTGATGCTTTTGAACTGTGGAGTTGGAGAAGACTCTTAAGAGTCCCTTGGACTGCAAGGAGATCCAACCAGTCCATTCTGAAGAAGATCAGCCGTGGGATTTCTTTGGAAGGAATGATGCTAAAGCTGAAACTCCAGTACTTTGGCCACCTCATGCGAAGAGTTGACTCATTGGTAAAGACTCTGATGCTGGGAGGGATTGGAGGCAGGAGGAGAAGGGGACGACAGAGGATGAGATGGCTGGATGGCATCTCTGACTCAATGGACGTTAGTCTGGGTCAACTCCAGGAGTTGGTGATAGACAGGGAGGCCTGGTGTGCTGCGATTCATGGGGTCACAAAGAGTCGGACACAACTGAGCGACCAAACTGAACTGAACTGAAGTATTTTTTCAAAGTGACCCAATCAGATCAAGCAGTACTCATGAGTGTGTGTCTGCTTCAAATGTATATGACTTACTGTAATGTAGGGAGATTCACATATAATATCCCTACCCATTTCATACAATTATAATGAGGGTCAAATTGGAAAATGTGAAATTGCTGCTTATGATAAAATGCCCTTACTGATTTTAGTGACTCTTCTCTCACTTAAGAAGCCAAACAGCTTACCCACAGAAAGCTTTTCCATTAACCATCCAGATATTACTCCAATTTTTTACTTCATTTCTTATAGCAAGACACAGCTTTGAAGAATGACTGTCCTTTGTTGTTGTTTAGTCACTCAGTCATGTCTGACTTTTTGTGACCCCATGAACTGTAGCCTGTCAGGCTCCTCTGTTCATAGGATTTCTCCTCTGTTCATAAGAACCCAGGAGTGGGTTGTCATTTCCTTCTCCAGGGGATCTTCCTGATGCAGGGATTGAAACTCATTGGCAGGTGGATTCTTTACTGCTAAACAATGAGAGAAATATGATTGTATCCTTCCTTGTACACATGAGAAATTCATCAGTCAAGTGGCAAGTGAGTGTGTGTGTGTGTGTGTGTACATATATATACTACCTATGCTTGTTAAATAGGGAAGTAAAAGAATAATTGGGCTTTCTGAAAGAATTAAAAATGAATTGAATTTTATGAATGACACTGACTGCTAACAAAAATGATTGAAAATATGAATAAAACTAGCAAATATACAGATGTATATACAGCACATTTTTTTACTTACTTTAAAACAAATTGTTTCCAGGGCATAAGAGATTTCTAAACAGTGCCTGGACTCTGAATGCCATATTCAGCTATGTCATCAAGCAAACAAGAACATGAAACAAACCTTATAATATCATTGGATAAGTTAATGACTATATATTAAACAGTAAAAACTATCAATATATGTAGAGACAATGAAATGAAATAAAGATATCAGGTCCAGATTCATAGAGACCTAGGTTCAAATCAAAGCTCTTGTACTGTTATATTATGTGATGAGAAAAGTTACTTAAAATTTTCAAGAGCTCAGATTCTATTCTATAATTGTGTATAATAACAATGGGTTCTTGGAAGAATCAGATAAGGCAATATTGATATTGATAAAACCATTAATGCATTTAGATGCACTGGAGAAAAGTGCCGTAAGTGTGAACACGCTCCCAGAGCCTTTGACACAGAGCAGAAATGACCATCCTTTTACTCCTAATTCATGCTTTACCATGATCATGAGAAATTCTGGGCTGGAAGAAGCACAAGCTGGAATCAAGATTGCTGGGAGAAATATCAATAACCTCAGATATGCAGATGACACCACCCTTATGGCAGAAAGTGAAGAGGAACTAAAGAGCCTCTTGATAAAAGTGAAAGAGGAGAGTGAAAAAGTTGGCTTACAGCTCAACTTTCAGAAAACTAAGATCATGGCATCTGGTCCCATCACTTCTTGGGAAATAGATGGGGAAACAGTGGAAACAGTGTCAGACTTTATTTCTCTGGGCTCCAAAATCACTGCAGGTGGTGATTGCAGCCATGAAATTAAAAGATGCTTACTCCTTGGAAGGAAAGTTATGACCAACCTAGATAGCATACTGAAAAGCAGAGGTCCATCTAGTCAAGGCTATGGTTTTTCCAGTGGTCATGTATGGATGCGAGAGTTGGACTGTGAAGAAAGCTGAGTGCCAAAGAATTGATGCTTTTGAACTGTGGAGTTGGAGAAGACTCTTGAGAGTCCCTTGGACTGCAAGGAGGTCCAACCAGTCCATTCTGAAGGAGATCAGCCCTGGGATTTCTTTGGAAGGAATGATGCTAAAGCTGAAACTCCAGTACTTTGGCCACCTCATGCGAAGAGTTGACTCATTGGAAAAGACTCTGATGCTGGGAGGGATTGGAGGCAGGAGGAGAAGGGGATGACAGAGGATGAGATGAAATTAAATGGATGGCATCACTGACTCAATGGACGTGAGTCTGAGTAAACTCCGGGAGTTGGTGATAGACAGGGAGGCCTGGCGTGCTGCGATTCATGGGGTCGCAAAGAGTTGGACACGATTGAGCGACTGATCTGATCTGATCTGATCTGAATACAATTTTATAGTCTTCAGACCCTCATGTGTGCATGTGTGGGTGCTAAATTGCTTCAGTTGTGTCCAATTCTTTGTGGCCTTATGGACTGTAGCCTGCCAGGCCGCTCTGTTCATGGAAGTCTCCAGGCAAGAATATTGGGATGGATTGCTGTGCCCTTCTCCAGGGGATCTTCCCGACCCAGGGATCAAACCTACATCTCTTCTGTCTCCTGGATTGGCAGTTAGGTTTTTTACCATTAGCATCAGCTAGGAAGCCCAGATCCCCAGGAGTCCAAATCTTTTTCATGTAGTGTCATTGTACAAAGAAAATCAAATAATACAAACAGTGGAGAGAAAGAGCAAGGCTCTGTATTAATCTAACAAGTAATTCTTAGGCTCTGTACTTCCCTAGTCTGGGAAGTTTCTAAGAAATACTATTTTAGAATCAAATGCCCATTAAATATGAACAAATCAAACTGCTCTTTTTTTTTTTTAGATAAAAGGAATTTCCAAAATTATTGTTAATACTTAGGCAATGGAGAATACAGTGTCCTCAGAGTTTATGATCACAATGTCTATGATTAGAAATTATTTGAAAGGTAATTAAACATGCTGTGCTGTCCTGGATTGACCCCTAGAAAAGAAAAGTGATAGACATGGAAAAGTTAGTGAAACATGATTAAAATCTTGTGCTTTTTTAATCAATGTTCATTCCACAGTTTTGACAAATATACTACTAGTAACATTAGATGATAATTATTAGGGGGAAATAATTGAGGAGTAGACAGAAACTCTGTATTATCTTGTCAGCTTTTCTATTAATCTAAAATTATTCCAAAATGAAAAGTTAATTAAAATAATATTATAATTGTTCAGTTTCCAATATAAAAAATCTAGAAGCTACAGATTTATAGTCATGTGTCACTGAAGAAACCACAAAACTTCTAAGTCCTCTCCGATAAAATACAGTACCATTTGTTCAAGCTGTTGACCTGTGAGAGTCAAATAAGACAGTTACTATAAACTGCTTTGTAATATATAATTCAACAGGAAGATGCGGAATATTGATATAAGCTTTATTTTCTTAAATAGTGTTTTCACATATAAAGTGCACTAAAGAATCTATCATAAGAATAAACTAGGTTTGTTTCTAAGTCGGGTTTTTAAAAAATGATGTCTTCTAAATTGCAATGAAACAGCTTCATTCATATTATCTAATTGGGAAATGTTTTAGCAAATATTTTTATAGTCATAAAAATGACTATGTTTTTTATACAAGTAACCCCAACCCTAAAAATTATTCTAAGAGTGAAATAAAGTGATGTAAGTTTTATGGAAGATGATATTACATTTATTAAAAAATCAGAAATATCTAAAATGTTGAATAAGATGTTTATGCAACTCAATCTACTATAAATTAACAAGATATGCTATGAATAAAACACTAATTAATAACATAAGGACATACTTTGTGAAGAATTTTTACAGCATGTTAAATTAAAAATTGTAGCAACCCTATTCATTAATAATGTATGAAGATAGTAGAGATTTTTTATTTTCAACATGCATTTTGAAATAATAATAAGAAAAATTAACATTAAAAAATCAATTTTAAAACCCACAACATTGTATTATTTATCATCTAAATATTTGTTCAGGAAGAGATGATGTTTGAAGATAATTTTATTACTTATCCAGTGTAATTAATTTGTACTGGTGGAACCAACATGCTAACATAACATAGAATCTCACACTGTAAGTATTTCCTGCTGTAAAGAATCCACAGATAGACAAATCATAGGCCTAGCCCTCCCTATCAGTTTTCCCTTCATATGTTTTTCTTGGAAATAGCTTGTTCTGTTCATATTTCTGAGAAAATATCTCACGGACTTCCCTTCCCTATTCTTCAGATGCTGGAGATGCACAGAAGATTGCTGAGGGCCCTTCACACCATGAACTGAGGGCTCTGAACCATCTTTTGGACCTGGGACCCTGGAAATTTTGCCTCCTGGCTCTTACCATTATTCATTACTGGTTCTTCCCATTCATTTTGGCACCAACATTATTCTAGCATTGATCATTCTGAAAATAATATAGAAATTTCTGTGTCTAATTTAAAGCTGATGTAACTATTATATAATAGTTTATATAATAGCATTATAAAATAAATATAATATTCAAAATTATATGAGAAATTAGTAATAAGGATGTCACTATATGCAGTGTTTTCTAATTATATTTTAATATTAAATTAATAGATTAAAAACCCATTCTAATTACCTTCCAAGTTAAATTCCTTGAATCCACTGCATTTTTATCCAGTGACTGAACTGAACTGTTGTATTAGATATCAATGGTTCTCTAAATAAATCACCTTCTTTCTACATAGGCATTATGTAGTCCACTTTTTTAAATCTAAAACACTAGGATGAGGGCTAAATGAATGATAAATATAACATATAAAGAAACAATAATTAAATGATAACAAATTAAGAAACAATAATGATAAATGATAGCATATCAAGAAACAGCAAATAAAATGCTATCTACTAGCTCCAACAAAAATACTCAGATGTTGCATTTTATAGTTATTTGGATTTAACTTTAAGATAAAAAACTGATGCTAGCTATAATTTCATTAGACTTGAATAGGAACACATAACCCTCCAAAAATATTTGTATTCAAACAGCTGCTATACATTCAATACTTAAATTATTTCAAGTCCTATCTAATTAATTTCACATGTATTATTTTATTTGTTTCCAAATCCTTTGGCCTTGTGAACATATAATCTCCATTAAAAATAAACATTCTGAGGGCAAAAAGGTTTATAGAACTGGCCCAAATGTACACAACCAAGTGATAGACCACAGCTTGCTTTAAACTTGGCAGCCTGCATCATAACACCTATAATTTTACATACTACATCACAATTTTAAATCACCTGTGAATATGCAAAAATGTGAATTATAAATCTCACCATGTGTCAGTCTCTTGAAAATTCTGGTAATGCTAACATCCTTCTGTCTATGGAGAAAAACCCATTCAACAGCTGGTCAAAATGTGAAATATAAAATTTCTAAGTCTTACTTCTATATCTAAGAGAGATGTTGCAATTCTGGTAGATGTGGTAAAGAAGTTTCCCTACTGATTCTCAAACACTGTCTTCACCATGGTCTCAATGAAAACATAAAGGAGCAAAAGTTTCTTCCTTGACCTTTAAGTGGAATTTAAAGAGGTTTCCCTGAGAGGTCATGAACCTTAGAACTGAATCTCAGTTTCCCTCAGGGTATGGACATTTCCCATCATTACAATTTTCTAAGACACAGTTATTTATGGTTTGACTTGCTCAAGTGTTTGTAAAAATTTTATGACCCCAGTTAGGTGTTTTTTTTTTGTTTTTTTTTTTTGTTTTTTTTTTTTTGGCTTCTCCTGGGCATCTATTTGTAGGTGCTTTCAATTCCCTTCATATTCAGAAAGAGAAACTGTATAAATTAGGACCAAATATAGTACCTTTGCAGACTGCGGGGAAACGTCTATTTATTTACCAAATGCAAAAGATGAATTCTGGGATAAGACACAGCAGCAATCCATAAAGGCATGTACTGTGTGGGGACTAGTGCAACAGTTATGCTTACTAAAGAGTAACAACTTTTATGTGTGAATTTTTTTCATGCAAAAATCTATACATTAATCCAGAATCTGCTTTTCTTCTCTCAGTATTTGATCTTGATATGCCATAATTTTAAAATTAAAAGTACAATTTCCAGACCTTAAAGAAATTTTTCTCTTTTTTTTTTTTTTCCAGAGAAAGATTGACAGTTTGTTTACTCTGATGGAATGTAGCATTGCAACTGAAGCTGGAGGGAAAACTGGGGCTTAGCTCATGAGGTCCCTGCAGAAAGTCTATATCAATGAGTGTGCCCCTCTATGGACTCTTGTATTCTACCTATTTTTAATGCTTAGTCACACTCCCCAGAAAGAAGCAGTATTGAAGTGATTAATCAGAAAGGTAAATATTAATAATTGCCTAGACTTCATTTGCACATGGTATTAAGGGACAAGTGTTATTATATTTTCAATAAAATTTTAGATGCTTTTCCTGACATGGGATAGCCATCTGATATGGACCACTCTCTTAGAGGGGATATTTTAAAATTATGACTCAACAGCAGGACTCCAGCAATTAATCCTGGAACTCTGGTTCCTACTTCAAAACGCATGCACCATCTTCTACTTTATTCCAAGTCCTGATTTATTTAATCCTTTATTATTTGCTTCAGATAGAGGAAGTGAGTGGGGTAAGAAATAATATTGTGATGATGGGGTGGGGCAGATAATGTAACAGATATGTTATAGAAACAGGGTAAATTCAGAGAAACCTACAAATCAGAAAAGGGAGAAGGACACAAGGAGCAAAAAGCACAAAGAGTGGGTGAAATGAGAGGATAATGTGGAGGGTTGACCATATGGCTCTTTCAGAATTTATTCAGTAGTCCCTGCTTCCTGAGAGATTAAAATTCCATCCTGATCATTAATTAATTATATTATAGCATTTATTTTAAATCTACAAATATAGAGGACTCAAGTCTGTACCATTTCTCCTGTTCTTTAGGATTCTCTATTCATGGGAATATAGCAAAAAGTTTACAAACTAAAGCTTTGTGATATGTTCTTACAGTTAGTAAATCTAGTTTCCTATCAACTTCCTATTCTTCTTTTCTTTTGTCACCAAACGTATTTAAAGACAGGCACACATCCATATAATTTTAGAATTGTTATATCAATTTCCAGGAAAATATGCTTTGTCATTGGGACCAGTGTAAGAAAGCTATTAGTCATTCAGGTGGAAATACAATGGAAGAATTTGGATTTCAAGATCTCAAACTCAAAGAATCATTGTTCAAAGAAAGTATGCCAAGAAAGATGGGATGAAATACTGCTGGTGGATTCTGTAAGATAAGTGAGTGATGACAGTTACGTTGAATAACATAGAGGTCACTGCTGCTGCTGCTGCTGCCAAGTCACTTCAGTCATGACCCAGAAAAGAGAAATTTAACTGAAGTGTGGCTGAAAGGGTTTAAACAGAACAGAATAACAAGTGTTAGAGAATCTCTTGTGTTTTGTAAGAAAGAGGAGAGAATGAAATGAAAGAGTAACTGATGAAGGAAAAGGAATCAATGGAAGATTTACTTGAAAGATGAAAGACATAACAGATTTGTTTCTTTGCTGATGTAAAATTATCAAATAAAAATTGAAATGTAGATAAAATAGATATAGAAGCTATTTTTAGACCAATGCCCTCATACAAACAAGGAAATAAGATCTAGTGTACAATAAAAAGGTTGATTGCTTTGCATAGGAGCATAGATAATGAATGCATTTTTAAGAGTAGGTAAGAAGGTAGCAAATATCTGAATGGGTGCTGGAAATTGGTAGATATATTTGTAATAGTCTAAGGAAATTCCCTTCAGATAGCTTACATTTTCAGAGTGAAATAGGAAGTAAGCTTATTTAATGTCTCCAAATAAGTTGGATGTTTGCAGTAGTTTTCTTTTTTTTAATACCAATACTCTCCTTCAAATTAAAATGCTATTTTATTCCTACTTTGGAATGTCTTTGTATCATAAATAGTATTGAAATTTTCTATTCTGATACACAGATTAGATTATTTACAATCAATTATCCATAGTGAGTTTCTTTTAAAAAAAAAAAAAAAAGCAGCAAGACCAAGATTTGTTTCAAAATAAGAGCATTAAAGAACCAAACAAAAAAGATGATCAGTGAGCTGAAAAGTAATATGTTTAATGAATAAAGCTATTTCATGTGAAGAAATTAGGAAGACTTACAGAAGAGAGAAGAGATTTGTAGAATATAATTGCAGGTAATAACTTTAGCATGAATGGTCAGAATGGCCTTACCTTTGTAATATAAAATGTAAATTCTGGACCTATGCTGATGCTGGAGAATTACCAAAAATATTATTTAGCTTTAGGGATCTATTATGAACCTTTCAATTCTCATAATTAAAATAGTAAAAATGATCATGAGAAAGTTCTTACAGAGATCAACATTTACAAACTGTCAGCAGCTTTTTCTTCTTTGACATGAGGCAAGAAAAAATAATTATTAGATGAATCCAGATGTTAAATTTTAAGATATTGTAGGGAGCCAGTAAACATTGTGCTCTGTATGACGTAGCAAAAATCAAATGGACGCTCTGTGCAAAGATGCATGCATGCGTACCAAGGTGCTTCAGTCATGTCCTACTATTTATGACCCTATGGAGCCCACCAGGCGCCTCTATTCATGGGATTCTCCAGGCAAGAATACTGGAGTAGGTTGCCACACCTTCCATCAGGGGATCTTCCTGACCCAAGGATCAAACTAGCGTCTCTTATGACTTCTGCATTGGCAGGAGTGTTCTTTACCACTAGCACCATCTGGGAAGCCCATTTGCAAAGATGTTTGATGCTAAATTGCTGAGTTATTCATAAACAAATGAGGGATTTGATTTTCAATTATTCTTCTAATCAAAATTATTCTGATGCTGATAATTCATCTTGAATTTAAAAGTCAAATAATAACAGATTTCTTGATCAGAAGAAGTCTGTTAAATTTTCACTTCTCGCCTTGCACCACATTCCCTCCTGTCCACTGATAATCTTCAGTTCAGTTCAGTCACTGAGTCGTGTCCGACTCTGCATTCCCATGAATAGCAGCACGCCAGGCCTCCCTGTCCATCACCAACTCCTGGAGTTCAACCAAACTCATGTCCAATGAGTTGGTGATATCATCCAACCATCTCATCCTCTGTCATCCCCTTTTCCTCCTGCCCTCAATCTTTCCCGGCATCAGCGTCTTTTCAAATGAGTCAGCTCTTTGCATGAGATGGCCAAAGTATCGGAGTTTCAGCTTCAAAATCTGTCCTTCCAATGAACACCCAGGACTGATCTCCTTCAGAATGGACTGGTTGGATGTTCTTGCAGTCCAAGGGACTCTCAAGAGTCTTCTCCAACACCACAGTTCAAAAGCATCAATTCTTTGGTGTTCAGCTTTCTTTATAGTCCAACTCTCACATCCATACGTAACTACTGGAAAAGCCATAGCTTTCACTAGATGGACTTTGGTGGCAAAGTAATGTCTCTACTTTTTAATATGCTGTCTAAGTTGGCCATAACTTTTTTTCCAAGGAGTAAGCATCTTTTAATTTCATGGCTGCAATCACCATCAGCAGTGATTTTGGAGCCCAAAAATAAAGTCAGCCACTGTTTCCCCATCAATTTGCCATGAAATGATGGGACTGGATGCCATGATCTTTGTTTTCTGAATGTTGAGCTTTAAGCCAAATTTTTCACTCTCCTCTTTCATTTGCAACAAGAGGCCCTTTAGTTCTTCTTCACTTTCTACCATAAGGGTGGTGTCATCTGCATATCTGAAGTTATCAATATTTCTCCCAGCAATCTTGATTCCAGCTTGTGCTTCCACCAGCCCAGCGTTTCTCATGACGTACTCTGCATATAAGTTAAATAAGCAGGCTGACAATATACAGCTCCTTTTACATACATACTCCTTTTCCTATTTGGAACCAGTCTGTTGTTCCATGTCCAGTTCTAACTGTTGCTTCCTGACCTGCATACAAATTTCTCAAGAGGAAGATCAGGTGGTCTGGTATTCCCATCTCTTTCAGAATTTTCCACAGTTTATTGTGATCCACACAGTCAAAGGCTTTGGCATAGTCAATAAAGCAGACATAGCTGTTGTTGTTGTTGTTGTTGTTGTTTTTCTGGAAATCTTTTGATTTTTTGATGATCCAGTGGATGTCAGCAGTTTGATCTCTGGTTCCTCTTCCTTTTCTAAAACCAGCTTTAACATCTGGAAGTTCACACTTCACGTATTGTTGAAGCCTGGTTTGGAGAATTTTGAGAATTACTTTGGTAGTGTGTGAGATGAGTGCAATTCTGTGGTAGTTTGACCATTCTTTGGCATTGCCTTTCTTTAGGATTGGAATGATAACTGACCTTTTCCAGTCCCATGGCCACAGCTGAGTTTTCCAAATTTGCTGGCATATTGAGTGCAGCACTTTCACAGCATCATCTTTTAGAATTTAAAATAGCTCAACTGGAAATCCCTCACCTCCACTAGCTTTGTTTGTGATGATGCTTCCTAAGGCCCACTTGGCTTCACATTCCAGCATGTCTGGCTCTAGGTGAGTGATCACACCATCATGATTATCTGGGTCATGCAGATATTTTTTGTACAGTTCTCCTGTGTATTCTTGCCACCTTTTATTAATATCTTCTGCTTCTGTTAGGTCCATACCATTTCTGTCCTTTATTGAGCCCATCTTCGAATGAAATGTTCCCTTATCTAATTTTCTTGAATAGATCTCTAGTCTTTCCCATTCTATTATCTTCCTATATGTCTTTGCATTGATCACTGAAGAAGTCTTTCTTATCTCTCCTTGCTATTCTTTGGAGCTCTGCATTTAAATATGCATATCTTTCCTTTTCTCCTTTGCTTTTCACTTCTCTTCTTTTCACAGCTATTTGTAAGACCTCTTCAGACAGCTATTTTGCTTTTTTGCATTTTTCTTGGTCAGAAATTATCAGATAATCATTTCTGATTATCTTGACCTTCTTCTATTCAAGGTGGCTTCTAACTTATAAGTTTTTCACTAGCTTTTCAGTAGTCCCTTGAAATGCTCTTCTCACTGATGTGTTTAAGGATGATTCTATCTCATCATTTAGGTCTCAGTTTAAAAGTAACCTCTCAGAAAAACTTCCTTGTCCACCTAACTTAAGTTGTCTGGTCACATAGGCACCATTCCACTACAGTCTCTGACAATCAGTTAACACTTCATGACTTTATTTTCATTTCTACGTATTGTCTCCTGCACTAGAATGTAAACCTATTCATGACTGTGTACCCTGATCTTAAAGAGTATCTGACACTTCATACAAAGTAAGCAAATATTCTTCAGTAAATAAATGGAACTCATAGTTTTCAAAAATAACTGAGGATAATTAACATGAAATATCTACTGTATACACATGTTTTTGTGTATATAAATAAATACTGGCTTAAATATTGTCCTTGCTTGAAATAGTATGACTGATATTGTAATTATTTATATCTTTTATACTGTGTATTTTTAAAATTAAGAAAACTATAACAGAATGCTAATTTAGTCTAAGACATTAGATTTTTAAACTGCAGGCAGTTTAAAAGGGGTCAGCGTCTCTCTAGTGACAGGCAAAGCAAAATCTGGAGGAAAAGAAATGCCATTTGGATTCTCAAATCGAACTCTATGATGTAACAGCAAGAAAAAATTTCCCACAGTTTAAGAAAAATTTAGGTCTCTATAGAGTTACTTTTTTCTCATAAAAGGCATAGCTACAGACACTAGAATCTAAAGTATGTTGACTCCCAGTGTGAGTGGTTCTTATTCTGCCTCTTTAAAGGAGAAATAACAGCAGCAGAGAATTTTGGCAGTGCTGTAGTCCTTATTAAATAGTAAACAACTAAGTAAAGTACTAATCTGAGATTGTAGTTGCTTTCAAATGTTTCCAGAAAAGACACTTGGAAATATGAAATCAGATAATTCTAACTCCTATATTTTGTGTATGTATATATACACACACACACACACACACACACACACACACACACATTTGTATATACACCCCTACTTTTGGCATTAATTTATATTAAGAAAAAAACAAGTTACTTTTAGACTTATATTCATTCAACAATATTTATTAAGCACAGCATGAAGCCATAAACACAATCTCTGACCTTACAGGGATTACAAATTTGTTGAAAGGAAAAGAGAAAATAAAAGCCAAGAAATAATTGCTAAAGTTTAGTTTCTGACATTGATACAAAGGATGTAATCAGATGAAGAGTTAAAGAGTTACCTAGAAGAAAGTCATCAGCGAAAACGTCTAAGGAGATGACAGTTCATCTGAAAGAAGGAAAAAAAAAAAAAAGATAAAGCCAGAGAAGAAGAACTCTGGGAAAGAGAATTTCAGGAGTGGGTAGAGTAAGAAAAGCAAAAGCCACAAACTAGAAAAGGCTTGAATTATTCAAAATGCAGGAGAAAAATGTAGAGAGAGAAAGAGAAAGTGGGCAGAGCCTTGTGAGAAAAGGAATGGAGCACACACTGCACTGGGGAGAGAAAAGTAACAGGATTACAGAATCTTAGCCTGATTTGCTTGATTAAATGATGCCAGTGACTACTGTTTCCTCAATAGATTGGAATGAATGGGAGGGTAAAAGCACATTGTCCTTGTAAGAAAGAATTGCTTTTAGTATGTAAGCTAATGACCACACAACGCCCCTTGTTTCATTCACAGTTTCCTCATGGCATTTTCACCCCCATGTTCCTCAAGATGTAGATCAGGGGATTTAACATGGGTGCAATGATGGTAAAGGACAGAACCATCACTTTGCCTATGGGGTAAGTGACCACAGGCATCACGTACAGGAAAATACAAGGCACAAAGAAGATGAAAACCATCATGAGGTGGGAGCCACAGGTGGATAGGGCTCTACGCTGCCCTTCAGAGCTGCAGGACTTCAGGGAGCAGAGAATGACCACAAAGGAAGTGGTGAGGATGAGGAAGATGGCCACACACATCACCCCACTGTTGAGGATGACTAAGAGGCCCAGGATGCGGGTGTCCATGCAGGCCAGTTTCAGCAATGGAAACAAATCACACATAAAATGATCAATGATGTTAGGGCCACAGAATGGAATTTGATACATGAGGAGAAGCTGTACTGTTGCATGGGTAAAAAGCCCCATCCATGACCCTTTCAGTAATAGGCAGCACATCCACGGCCTCATGATGGTCATGTAGTGAAGGGGCTTACAGATGACCACGTAGTGGTCATAGGCCATCACGGTGAGAAGGATTATGTCCACCCCACCGAAGAAGTGGTCAATGAAGAGCTGGGCCATGCAGCCTTTGAGGGAGATGGCAGTGTTCTCAGAGAGGGAGTCCACAATCATCTTGGGGGCAATGATGGAAGAATAGGTGACATCCGTGAGGGAGAAGGATATAAGGAAAAAATACATGGGTGATCTCAGACTCTGACTTGTTATCACAGTTACCACAATGAGGATGTTTCCCAAAATGGTGGACATAGACATGATTAGGGACACAGCAGAGAGTATTTTCTGCAGCTCTGGATTCTTTGCAATGCCCAAAAGAATGAATTCTGTCACATTGTTGAGATTCCCCATTTACTATGGGCTGATCTAAGCTTCTGTCTCTGAGCTGGAAAATCTACAAAAGAATATGATTCTAAATTAGCAATTATTACTAATTTGGGATTTTTTATTTTTTGGACTCTCTCTCACACCCTCTTGACTTACCTTTTCCTTCAGCCATCAGAACAGCAACTTGCTGCAAACAATCGTATCCTGATAACACCTTGATCCTTATCATTCCCCATACAACACCTTTCACGAGTGTATCTCTTGCTTTTCTGACACTTGCTGCTTGAGACACTTAGAAGACCCTGCTTCATCACCCTGGGACATCAACCATGTGGTGATATGGAGAATTAACATACCTTTAGGAAATCCTAGATCACCAGTCGATAGGAGCCAGTGGATAAATGGTAACCAGCCTAGCACAATCTAAGATTCAGATTTGTTCCTCCCCTGTTTCACTCTCCCCCACTCACTGCCTTCATTTTCTTTTCCAAAATGAGCTAATGACACACAAGTCCTCTCAGCTGCTGCCTTTTACAAAGCTCAAACTAGGAAGCTGACCTTAATGTATCACTGGACATACGTAGTAACCTCAGAATATTTTATTTTAGCTCATTTCCTTCATATTCTTATTGATCACTAGAATGTTCTAGTTGAAGAGTCTGTAAAGCAAGTAGGTCATATCCCAAGGCCTCTTCACTTATTAAGAACTATACTCTTTTCATCTGCATTTCTTCCTATCAAAGTGGATTATTATTGCACTGTGACTATTCAATAAATCTCTCTTGTGTATCAGGCACTAGACTATCCCGTGAAGCATTTTCTTCATTTTATTTGTTTGTTTGTTTTTAATTTTATTTTATTTTTAAACTTTACAATATTGTAGAGATAAGATACTGAGGCAAAAATGGGTGAAAAAAATTACAGCAAGTTCCCAAAGATAATAAACATTGAAGCCAAGTTCAAGTCCAGGTTTTCCTGCATCAAAATCAGTATCAACAACATTGATATTGCTCCTTTTAGTATAATGTTGAGTACTCAACATGAAAGAGATACTGAGAATTCAATAATTTCTGTATCATGACAATACAGAGAGGCAAATTTATGCTTCCTGTGCTTATCTTACCCAGTAATTCTGCAATAAAATTCAATGATTAATTCAATGATGAGATTACAATGAAGAATATGTTTTATTATAAATATAATCCTGAAACCACGATTTATAACCTTTAACTAACCTCCCAAGATTCTAATTATTTTCCAAAAATATTGATTAAAGAAAACAAAAGCTTAAATCTCTTTCTTTGCTCTAGGAAGACCCAGATTCAACTTGGCCAGCCTCATTCCAGCAGACGAGCCTGAGTCAACATAAATCCTTTCTTCCATTTTGATATGTGAAGGGGTGCATCCAGATAAAGCCAAAGATTCTAAAGTACAATAAAAATATTAACAAAGCAATTAATCTATTTTGCACTCACTGTGTGACAGCAAGGTGTTTTGTCTGCTATTTGCATTATTACATTTATTTTCATATCACTTGGGACAGGGTACTGTCACAGATCTCATCTTGAGGATGAGGAAACAGAGGTTTAGACACAATGAGCATCCCAGTTAAAAAGAGCAGAAGTTACAAATCCATGTCATCTTGTTTTAAAACACAAATTCTTAGTTTTTGCCTTATACCACTAAAGAAGTGAATAGTGGCCTCCATTGACTAAATGCAATTATTACCACAGTTGGATGATGAGATGGTAAGACAAGTGCTTCATTAGCCAAGGTCTCTTTGCAAGGAATACTTAAGCAGAGGCTGTCTTGGGGGACCTCTGTTAGAGATGATTGCTTTAAATGGGGATGCAAACTACACAGTCTCTGAGATGCCTGTAAACACCTAAAACCCACTCTTAGGATTATCCCTCTTACTAAACAAAATTATACAACTTTCAGGACACTCTATGCAAATATACAATGTAGATTAGCTTCAACCACTCTCATCTCCAGTCTAAAAGTTTCAAAAATTTTAATAGCACAAATGAAGTAGAAAGGACCTGTTCTTGGAAATCAGGAAAGCTGGGTTTTATTCCAGGTTGTCCCTCTCACTCCTAGGTTATGTTGTTAAATTGTTCACTATTCTGGGCCTCAGTTTTCTCATCTAGATAATGAGGTAGCTATGGCACATTATTAGTGAACTCAGATTTGAAAGAGCCAGCATAGAGACTCTGTTCCTTTCAAACACAGCAGCTCAGCTCTTACCTACATTAAATGTTTACACTTCCAAGTAATGTTTCCTATGAACTATCTCATGGCTTCAAATATTTTAAAACAAAATACACTATACTAAGATAACAATGTCCTTCTATTTTAATATATATTGACTACTAGTTCACATCTAAGCTTCCTATTTTGAAATTCAAAACCCCCAACCAAAGTAGTAAACTTCACCTTTTTCTACAATTCTCTCTCACTGCCATAAAGCCCATGTTTAACTGTCAGAACACATTTGATTGTGTTTTGTACAGTGGGAAAATCCATAGGGTCAAGAATGAACAACATAATTCTCCTATTTATACAACCTATAAATCCCGTAAAAATAAAACAGTGCAACAGCAGTTCAAGTCACTAAGTCTTAAGGAGTTATTATTTGAGAATACTGTGCTAAAATATTTATGGTTATCTTTTTAGTTCCCACAAAACCATATGAAATAAGACCTAGCATTATCCTGATTTTCTAATGCAGTGAATAAGGTCTCAGTTCAGTTCAGTTCAATTCAGTTGCTCAGTCATGTCCGACTCTGTGACACCGCGACTACAGCATCTCACACCTCCCTGTCCACCACCAACTCCCAGAGTTTACCCAAACTCATGGCCATTGAGTCAGTGATGCCATTCAACAATCTCATCCTCTGTTATCCCCTTCTCCTTCCATCCTCAATCTTTCCCAGTCTCAAGGTCTTTTCAAATGAGTCAGTTCTTCCCATCAGGTGGCCAAAGTATTGAAGTTTCAGCTTCAACATCAGTCCTTCCACTGAATATGCAGGACTGATTTCATTCAGGATGAACTGGTTGGATCTCCTTGCTGTTCAAGTGACTCTAAACAGTCTTCTACAACACCACAATTCAAAAGCATCAATTCTTCGGTGCTCAGTTTTCTTTACAGTCAAACTCTCACATCCATACACGACTACTGGAAAAACCATGGCCTTGACTAGAAGGACCTTTGTTGATGAAGTAAGTCGTGAAGTCACTCAGTCATGTCTGACTCTTTGTGACCTCATGGACTGTAGCCCACCAGGCTCCTCCATCCCTGGAGTAATGTCTCTGCTTTTTAATAAGCTGTCTAGGTTGGTCATAACTTTTCTTCCAAGGAACAAGTGTCCTTTAATTTCATGGCTGCAATCACTATTTGCAGTGATTTTGGAGCCCCCCAAAATTAAGTCTGTCAGTTTCTACTGTTTCCCCATCTATTTGCCATGAAGTGATGGGACCAGATGCCATGATTTTAGTTTCTGGAATGTTGAGCTTGAAGCCAACTTTTTCACTCTCCTCTTTCACTTTCATTGAGAAGCTCTTTAGTTCTTCTTCCCTTTCTGCCATAAGAGTGGTGTCATTGGCATGTCTGAGGTTATTGATATTTCTCCTAGAAATCTTGATTCCAGATTGTGCTTCATCCAGTCCAGCATTTCTCATGACATACTTTGCATATAAGTTAAATAAGCAGGGTGACCATATACAGCCTTGAGGTACTCTTTTCCCTATTTGGAACCAGTCTGTTGTTCCATGTCCAGTTCTAACTGTTGCTTCCTGACCTACATACAGATTTCTCAGGTGTCAGGTTAGGTGGTCTGGTATTTCCATTTCTTGAGGAATTTTCCACAGTTTGTTTTGATCCACACTGTAAAGGTCTTTGGCGTAGCCAAAAGCATAAGTAGATGTATTTCTTGAACTCTCTTGCTTTTTTGATGATCCAACAGATGTTGGCAATTTGATCTCTGGTTCCTCCGCCTTTTCTAAAACCAGCTTGAACATCTGGAAGTTCAGAGTTCTTGTATTATTGAAGCCTTGCTTGGAGAATTTTGAGCAATACTTTATTAGCATTGAGATGAGAGCAATTGTGGAATAGTTTGAGCATTCTTTGGCATTGCCTTTCTTTGGGAATGGAATGAAAACTGAACTTTTCCAGTCCTGTGGCCACTGCTGAGATTTCCAAATTTCCTGGCATATTGCGTGCAGCACTTTCACAGCATCATCTTTTAGGATTTGAAATAGCTCAATTGGAATTAGTGTATATAACTTGCCCAAAGCCATTTGATACCTATGTAATTAAGTTGATACCTCAGCTCACTGACCACAGCCCCTCCACAAATTTTACACATTGTCTCACTAACTGTCATGAAAATCAAAGGAAGAGGCATGAGAATGTTTGGAGAGCACTATCCAAATATTCATTATGATTTTCTTCCATTCCTATAAGCTCCTGGCCTCCACTTCCCATGTTCACGTCATTTGTTAAACTAATCCATTACACTCATCTCTCTGCCTCACATCATCTTCCAAATCTCCTTCACCTGTTATTCTGGATATTTGTTATTTGTATCTGTATAGCTTGCATATCAGAAGTAATTCATTTATTTCCTTAGTTAGCTAAATTTTTTTAAAAAGATTAATGCTTATTAAATAAATTTTTAAAATGATGCAGCAAAAAATTGGAGGTCTTTCTTAAGAAACATTTAACCAGTTCATCAGATTTTTCAAAAGATAAAGTTTAAAGAAATATCAAATTTTCCAAATCAATTTATAATAAAGGAAAATATACTATACAGTCCATGGAATTATATAGGCCAGGATACTGGGTTGGGTAGCCATTCCCTGCTTCAGGAGATCTTCCTAACCCAGGGATCGAAGTTGCATCTCTTAGGTCTCCTTCATTGGCAGGCTGATTCTTTACAACTAACATCACCTGGGTCTATTAAATACTAAATTGACTAAAAGGGTATCAGCTTAATTATTCCTGAACAGTTAGCAATATATAAGTTTCTGAACTGACTTTAAAAGAAACCTTCAAAAGCAACTTGTTTCCTAAAATGCTCTTCTAGCCAAAAGTAGAATGTTTATAATTAAATAATTTATTTTCATAAATTGTAAAAACAAGACATGCCCCACGAGGAATAGCTTAAATAGATAGATATATAGAAAGGTTAAAGTCAAAAACCTTCTCCCAACCATAAGCACTCACTCATTTGATCCTCTATTAACAGTTTAGTAAATGCTCCTAAGATATGCATTTGTTTTTGGTATATATATATCATCATTGATGTGTTTTACTCTATATGAACATATGCAAAATATAATAATTCACTTGAAATTCTAATTATAGCTTGTGGAACATTATCTGTCAATATTGATGAATTTTCCTTGATTTTAATTGTTACGTATTATTCCATGTCATTGTTACAACATAATTCCTTTAGTCCATTTTTGCTTGAAATTTATTTTTAGTTTTAATATTTTACCTTATACACAGATACACAATGAACACCACTTACAGACATCTTCACTTATTTCTGTTGGAGAAATCTATGTCATCATCAAAACAAAAATTACACATATGTTTACATTTGACAGATTCAGTAGCATTGTTCTCAAAATCCTGAAGTATCGTTTATACCCCAAAATAGTGTATTAAAAACTAATTTTTCCCACAGCTTTGCCATCACTAAATATTAGGAACCTTGAATATATTAAAAATAATGATGTAGAAAATCACCTCATTTTAATTTGAATTTGCTTAATCATTCATTCTTAGAATCTCATTGGTGATATAAACAACAAATGTTAGTCTCCAGAATTAAAGCTGTGCTGCGTGCCTGTGAACTCATTCATTCAGTTGTGTTCAACTCTTTTGCGACCCCAAGGACTGTAGCCCACCATGTTCCTCTATCCATGGAATTTGCCAGGCAAGAATACTGTAGTGGGTTGTCATTTCCTCCTGCAAGGGATCTTCCCAACCCAGGGATTGAAACCATGTCTCCTGCATTGTCAAGCAGACTCTACCCTTGAGCCACCAGGGAAGCTCAAATTAAAGTGATATGATATAATATATATATAGAGAGAGATGATCTATATGTGCTAAGTCACTTCAGTCATGTCCAACTCTTTGTGACTCTATGGACTGTAGCCAGCCAGCTCCTCTGTCCATGGGATGCTCCAGGCAAGAATACTGGAGTGGGTTGCCATGCCCTCCTCCAGGAGATCTTCCCGATGCAGGGATAGAAGCTGTGTTTCCTGCGGCTCCTGCATTACAGGCAGATTCTTTACCACTGAGCCACCATCTATACACATATCCTAATCAAACTAATAATAAATTATTTAGTATATTCTATATATCAGATATTTTGCTATTACTTAATGTATGTTTTCTCACTTAGTCCTCACATCTAACTCTAATGAGACACATTGTATGACTGAGATGAAGCCAAATGATTAATTTGCTCAAGGGTATACAGTCAGTAATTAACAAAGCCTGGATATGAACCCAGGAAGCCAATTCTAAGTTGTTATGTGTCTCTTGTGTCTGAATTTCTCATGGAGCTTAATGATTTATTCAATAAAATCTTGGATAACAGGAATTGCTAGCAAGGTATTTAGGGAGAGCCCCTGGGTCATCATTTTTAAGGAGCAACAGTGTCCTGTTTCTTAGAAGACTCATGAGCAAGCACAGGCATGAGCTATTCCATATGCTATTAGGAATGTGTATTCTTCTCTTATAGTTTTTCAGTTCAGTTCAGTCGCTCAGTCATGTCTGACTCTTTGCGACCCCAAGGACTGCAGTACACCAGGCCTCCCTGTCCATCACCAACTCCTGAGGTTTACTCAAGCTCATGTCTGTTGAGTTGGTGATGCCATCCAACCATCTCATCCTCTGTCATCCCCTTCTCCTCCCGCCTTCAATCTTTCCCAGCATCAGGGTCTTTTCAAATGAGTCAGTTCTTTGCATCAGGTGGCCAAAGTATTGGAGTTTCAGCTTCAGCATCAGTCCTTCCAATGAATATTCAGAACTGATTTCCTTTAGGATAGACTGGTTGGATCTCCTTGCAGTCCAAGGGACTCTCAAGCGTCTTCTCCAACACCACAATTCAAAAGCATCAATTCTTCAGTGTTGTTTTCTTTATAGTCTGACTCTCACATCCATATATGACTACTGGAAAAACCGTAGCTTTCACTAGACATCAATCGACTGTCTCTAATGAAAGACTTTAAAAGGATTGTTTCTGTCCCTAAGTCTTCCTTCCTTGACTCACCATCCTTGAAAGAGGAATAGACATGTAATTATATACATCAGCATAATTTTGGATAGAAATTATTATATCATTGTAGATATAAAAACTAATGCTTTCTTGAAATGACTCCAGAGGCAGGGTACTTCAACCCTGAACAGCCATTTGCTTAACCCTCAGGACCAATGCAGACACCACCCTTATAGACAGAGTTCCTTAGAAATAAACATCTGTGTTTTAACATATACACACACACACACAAATTTAATATGTATTATTTATATATGTATATAAATTTAACATATAAATAACTAGAATCAATAATTTATCAAAACAGAAAGAAAAAATAACAAATAAGGTCTTTGTCAAAGGTGACTAATAGAAAAGGAAAGGCAGGGAGGTGGTCTTAAGATGGCAGAGGAATAGGATGGGGAGACCACTTTCTCCCCCACAAATTCATCAAAAAAACATTTAAATGCTGAATAAATTCCACAAAACAACTTGTGAATGCCGGCAGAGGACATCAGGCACCCAGAAAAGTAGCCCATTGTCTTCAAAAGGAGGTAGGAAAAAATATAAAAGACAAAAAGAGAGACAAAAGAGGTAGGGATGGAGCTCCATCCCGGGAAGGGAGTCTTAAAAAGATAGAAGTTTCCAAACACCAGGAAACACTCTCACTGCCGAGTCTGTGGCGAGCCTTGGAAGCACAGAGGGCAACATAACTGAGAGGAAAAATAAGTAAATAATTAAAACCCACAGATTACATGCCCAATGGCGACTCCCCCAGCGGAGAAGCAGCGCAGATGCCTGCATCCGCCACAAGCTAGTGGGGACTGGGCAGGGAGGTGCAGGCTGCATTGCTTAGAGTAAGGACCAGGCCTGACTGCCCCAAGGGCAATCTGAGGGAACTAACTTGGGCTAGCAAACCAGACTATGGGATAGCTACCACACAAAAAGCCCTAACCTAAGACACTGCCAAGCACTCAAAGAACAGAGCTAGTGGGCTGAAGACCATCCCCCTCTGGTGACAGGCAGCCAGAGCCAGAAGGGGACAATCGCAGCCCCAGAGAGGCATTATCTACAAAACTGTGAGCAGTCTTCTTTGCTAAGACTTCTTGGGGTTCTGGACAGTCAACATCCGCCTGAGAAGGTGTGCCGGTTGTACACTCAGAAAACCAAGCGGCAGGGACGGGGGAGGCGATAAGTCGCAGCTACTGCACTCGCCAAACACCTCACCACCTGAGCTGCTCGGACCTGAGAAAGGCACAAAATGCAGGCCCAATAGAGTCTGTGCCTCTTAGGGCTACCTGAGTGCCTGAACCTGAGCAGCTTAGACCTGGGAGGTGCATGCAGCCCAGGGCTGGCCTTGAACGGTTCCTGGAAGAGCAACCTAGAGGCTGAGCAGTGTGGGCAGGGAGGGCACACGTGCCATGAGCGGAGGCAGGCCCAGTGTGGCAGAGACACTGCAAGCACATGCCAGTGTTATTTGTTTGCAGCGTCCCTCCCTCCCCACAGGACGACTAAACAAGTGATCCTAAAAAATGTCCATCATCGCCCCCTTCTATCAGGGCGGAAATCAGACTCTGAGGAGACCACCAAACAGAAGAAGTTAAAACAGAGGGAACCGCTTTGGAAGTGACAGGTGCAATAAATTAAAACCCTGTAGTTAGTACCGACTACATAGGAAGGGGCCTATAGATCTTGAGAAATATAAGCTGGACCAAGGAACTATTCAAAAATGAAATGACCCCACACTGCCCACAACAACACCAGAGAAAGTCCTAGATATATTTTTACTATTTTTTTTAATTTTTAAGTCCTCTATTACTCCTTTAATTTTCATTTTTATAACCTACTATTACTTTGAAAAAAAAAGGCCCTATTTTTTAAAGCAAACTTCATATATATATATATACATATATATGTATATATATATATATATAATAATTTTTGTGACTTTTTTTTTCCTTTCTTTAATATTGTATTTTTTAAAATCCAACCTCTACTCTAGATTTTTAATCTTTGCTTTTTGGTATTTGTTATCAATTTTGTACCTTTAAGAACCCAGTCTTCAGTACCCATTTTTACTTGGGAGCGAGATTACTGGTTTGACTGCTCTCTTCCCCTTTGGACTCTCCTTTTTCTCCACCAGGTCGCCTCTATCTCCTCCCTCCCCCTTCTCTTCTCTACTCAACTCTGTGAATCTCTTTGTTGTTCCAGACGGTAGAGAACACTTAGGGAAATGATTACTGGCTGGATCTGTCTCTCTCCTTTTGATTCTCCCCTTTATCCTCCTGGCCACCTCTGTCTCCTTCCTCCCTCTTCTCTTCTCTGTATAACTCCATGAACATCTCTGAGCGGTCCAGACTGTGGAGTGCACATAAGGAAGTGATTACTGGCTAGCTTGCTCTCTTCTCTTTTGATTCCACCTCATCTCATCTGGGTCACCTCTAACTCCCTCCTCCCTTTTTTTTTCTCCATGTAACTCTGTGAACCTCTCTGGGTGTCCCTCACTGTGGAGAAACTTTTCATTTTTAACCTAGATGTTTTATCAATGGTGCTGTATAGATGGAGAAGTCTTGAAGCTACTGTGAAAATAAGACTGAAAACCAGAAGCAGGAGGCTTAAGTCCAAATCCTGAGAACACCAGAGAACTCCTGACTCCAGGGAACATTAATTGACAGGAGCTCATCAAATGCCTCCATACCTACACTGAAACCAAGCACCACACAAGGGCCAGCAAGTTCCAGAGCAAGACATACCACATAAATTCTCCAGCAATTCAGGAACACAGCCCTGAGCTCCAATATACAGGCTGCCCAAAGTTACTACAAAAACATAGACATCTCATAACTCATTACTGAACACTTCATTGCACTCCAGAGAGAAGAAATCCAGCTCCACCTACCAGAACACCGATACAAGCCTCCCTAATCAGGAAACCTGGACTAACCACCAATACAACCCCACCCACAGTGAGGAAAGTCCACAATAAAGAGAACTCCACAGACTGCCAGCATACAGAAAGGCCACTCCAAACACAGCAATATAAACAGGATGAAGAGACAGAGGAATACCCATCAGGTAAAGGAACAGGACAAATGCCCAACAAACCAAACAAAAGAGGAAAACATAGGGAATCTACCTGATAAAGAATTCCAAAAAATGAGAGTGCAAATGATCCAACATTTTGAAATCAAAATGGAATCACAGATAAATACCCTGGAGAAAAGGACTGAGAAGATGCAAGAAAGGTTTAACAAGGACCTAGAAGAAATAATGCAAAAATAATGCATTATAATAATTATATATTAATATATTACATTATATAATATATATAATTATATATATTATATCATATATACTTATAGTATTGTTATATTATTTTATAATATAAATTTTAATATAATAAAATTATTAGATTATAATACTTTTATAATTTTTATACTTTTTAATATATATAATTTTATAAATTTATAAAATATATATTATTAATATTATTTATAATAATATAATACCTATATATTATAATTATATAATACTATAATATAATTGCACTATGTATTATCTATATAATATATATTTCTATATATATATTTCTGTATATATAGATATTTCTATATATATATTTATATATTTTTAATATATTTATATATGTTTATTTATATATATTATATATATTTCTATATATTATATATTTATATATATTAATATATATTTATATATAGATATATAATTATAATATATAGGTATTATTATATTATTATATATATTATATATAGGTATTATATTTAATATACATACATTATATAATATAAAATATATTATTATATGTATTAATATATAATATATATAATATATTACACATTATATTATATATTATAATATATAATATGTTCAGTTCAGCTCAATTCTGTCACTCAGTCATTTCCAACTCTTTGCAGCCCCATGAAGCGTCCCTGTCCATCACAAACTCCCAGAGTTCACCCAGACTCACATCCATCAAGTCAGTGATGCCATCCAGCCATCTCATCCTCTGCCGTCCCCTTCTCCTCCTGCCGTGAATCTCTCCCAGCATCAAAGTCTTTTCCAATGAGTCAACTCTTCGCATGAGGAGGCCAAAGTACTGGAGTTTCAGCTTTAGCATCATTCCTTCCAGAGAAATCCCAGGGCTGATCTCCTTCAGAAGAGACTAGTTGGACCTCCTTGCAGTCCAAGGGACTCACAAGAGTCTTCTCCAACACCACAGTTCAAAAGCATCAATTCTTTGGCACTCAGCCTACTTCACAGTCCAACTCTCACATCCATACATGACCACAGGAAAAACTATAGCCTTGACTAGACAGACCTTTGTTGGCAAAGTAATGTCTCTGCTTTTCAATATGCTATCTAGGTTGGTCATAACTTTCCTTCCAAGGAGTAAGCGTCTTTTAATTTCATGGCTGCAGTCACCATCTGCAGTGATTTTGGAGCTCAAAAAAATAAAGTCTGACACTGTTTCCACTGTTTCCGCCTCTATTTCCCATGAAATGATGGGAATGGATGCCATGATCTTTGTTTTCTGAATGTTGAGCTTTAAGCCAACTTTTTCACTCTCCTTCTTCACTTTCATCAAGAGGCTTTTTAGTTCCTCTTCAGTTTCTGTCATAAGGGTGGTGTCATCTGCATATCTGAGGTTATTGATATTTCTCCCGGCAATCTTGATTCCAGCTTGTGTTTCTTCCAGTCCAGCGTTTCTCATGATGTACTCTGCATATAAGTTAAATAAGCAAGGTGACAATATACAGCTTTGACGAACTCCTTTTCCTATTTGGAACCAGTCTGTTGTTCCATGTCCAGTTCTAACTGTTGCTTCCTGACCTGCATACAGATTTATCAAGAGGAAGATTAGGTGGTCTGGTATTCCTATCTCTTTCAGAATTTTCCACAGTTTATTGTGATCCACACAGTCAAAGGCTTTGGCATAGCCAATAAAGCAGAAATAGATGTTTTTCTGGAACTCTTTTGTTTTTTCCATGATCCAGCAGATATTGGCAATTTGATCTCTAGTTCCTCTGCCTTTTCTAAAACCACCTTGAACATCAGAAAGTTCACGGTTCACATATTGCTAAAGCCTGGCTTGGAGAATTTTGAACATTACTTTACCAGCATGTGAGATGAGTGCAATTGTGTGGTAGTTTGAGCACTCTTTGGCATTGCCTTTCTTTGGGATTAGAATGAAAATTGACCTTTTCCAGTCCTGTGGCCACTGCTGAGTTTTCCAAATTTGCTGGCATATTGAGTGCAGCACTGTCACAGCATCATCTTCCAGGTTTTGAAATAGCTCAAGTGGAATTCCATCACCTCCACTAGCTTCCTTCATAGTGATGCTTTCTAAGGTCCACTTGACTTCACATTCCAGGATGTCTGGCTCTAGGTCAGTGATCACACGATTGTGATTATCTGGGTCATGAAGACCTTTTTTGTACAGTTCTTCGGTGTGTTCTTGCCACCTCTTCTTAATATCTTCTGCTTCTGTTAGATCCATACCATTTCTGTCCTTTATCAAGCCCATCTTTGCATGAAATATCCCATTGGTATCTCTAATTTTCTTGAAGAGATCTCTAGTCTTTCCCATTCTGTTGTTTTCCTCTATTTCTTTGCACTGATCACTGAGGAAGGCTTTCTTATCTCTTCTTGCTATTCTTCAGAACTCTGCATTCAGATGCCTATACCTTTCCTTTTCTCCTTTGCTTTTCGTTTCTCTTCTTTTCACAGCTATTTGTAAGGCCTCCCCAGACAGCCATTTTCCTTTTTTGCATTTCTTTTCCTTGGGGATGGTCTTGATCCCTGTCTCCTATACAGTGTCACGAACCTCATTCCATAGTTCATCAGGCACTCTATCTATCAGATCTAGGCCCTTAAATCTATTTCTCACTTCCACTGTATAATCATAAGGGATTTGATTTAGGTCATACCTGAGTGGTCTAGTGGTTTTCCCTACTTTCTTCAATTTAAGTCTGAATTTGGTAATAAGGAGTTCATGATCTGAGCCACAGTCAGCTCCTGGTCTTGTTTTTGTGGACTGTATAGAGCTTCTCCATCTTTGGCTACAAAGACTATAATCAATCTGATTTCAGTGTTGACCATCTGGTGATGTCCATGTATAGAGTCTTCTCTTGTATTGTTGGAAGAGGGTATTTGCTATGACCAGTGCATTTTCTTGGCAAAACTCTATTAGTCTTTGCCCTGCTTCATTCCTTATTCCAAGGCCAAATTTGCCTGTTACCCCAGGTGTTTCTTGACTTCCTACTTTTGCATTCCAGTCCCCTATAATGAAAAGGACATCTGTTTTGGCTGTTAGTTCTAAAAGGTCTTGTAGGTCTTCATAGAACCATTCCACTTGAGCTTCTTCAGCATTACTGGTTGGGGCATAGACTTGGATTACTGTGAAAGTGAATGGTTTGCCTTGGAAATGAACAGAAATCATTCTGTCATTTTTGAGATTGCATCCAAGTACTGCATTTCAGACTCTTTTGTTGACCATGATGTCTACTCCATTCTTCTGAGGGATTCCTGCCTGCAATAGTAGATATAATGGTCATCTGAGTTAAATTCACCCATTTCAGTCCATTTCATTTTGCTGATTCCTAGAATGTCGACATTCACTCTTGACATCTCTTGTTTGACCACTTCCAATTTGCCTTGATTCATGGACCTGACATTCCAGGTTCCTATGCAATATTGCTCTTACAGCATCAGACCTTGCTTCTATCACCAGTCACATCCACAACTGGGTATTGTTTTTGCTTTGGCTTCATCCCTTCATTCTTTCTGGAGTTATTTCTCCACTGATCTCCAGTAGCATATTGGGCACCTACTGACCTGGGGAGTTCCTCTTTCAGTATCCTATCATTTTACCTTTTCATACTGTTCATGGGGTTCTCAAGGCAAGAATACTGAAGTGGTTTGCTAGTCCCTTCTCCAGTGGACCACATTCTGTCAGATCTCTCCACACTGACCCACCCATCTTGGGTTGCCCCACTGGCATGGCTTTGTTTCATTGAGTTAGACAAGGCTGTGGTCCTAGTGTGATTAGATTGACGAGTTTTCTGTGAGTATGATTTCAGTGTGTCTGCCCTCTGATGCCCTCCTGCAACACCTACTGTCTTTCTTTGGTTTCTCTTACCTTGGGCGTGGAGTATCTCCTCACAGCTGCTCCAGCAAAGCACAGCCACTGCTCCTTACCTTGGACGAGGGGTATCTCCTCATCACCGCCCTTCCTGACATTCAATGTGGGATAGCTCCTCTAGGCCGTCCTGCACCCATGCAGCCACCGCTCCTTGGACATGGAGTTGGTCCTCCCGGCCACCACCCCTGGCTTCTGGTGTAGAGTAGCTTCTACCAGCCTCTGCCTCTGGCCTCGGGCATGGGAGCGTGGGGTAGCTCCTCGTTTGTGGGTTATCTCCTCTCAGCCACCACCCCTGACGTCAGACGCGGGGTATCTCCTCTCAGCCGCGGCCCCTGACCTCAGACGTGGGTAGCTCTTCTCAGCCGTTCCTGTGCTGTGGCAGGCTGGCACTCTCGGCCGCTGCCCCTGACCTCAGACGTGGGGTAACTCCACTTGGCCGCCGCCCTTTCGGCATGGGGTCCTCCCGGCTTCTGCCCCTGACCTTGGACGTGGGGTAGCTCCTCTAGACCGCGCTTAGTGCGCCGGTGGCAGCCGCCGCAGTGCTTTGGAGGCATGACAGGCAGGCCTAGAGAGTGGGTTTTCAGGCCTCTATCATGCAGCAAATGTGTGGCTTCTCAGACGCCAGGCCACCAGGACCTGCTCCAAGGGCCTCAATTCCTCAGTCAGTGCCATGTGTTTGCCTGCACTTTCCAAGTCTTGCAAGCACATTCTTAGGTCAGCGCAGTCCTGCCCATGGGGAAGGAGGCTGGGGGTGTATGTCTGAGGGTGCCGGGTGCCGGGTGCCATGCTGGGGTCACCTGTTCCAGGGGTCCTGGAACCTCCCATGGGCCCCTGGCAAGAAGTGGTGGGCTGTCCCCTGGCTTATGAAACGCCAAAGCAGGGAACAGATAGCTCTGTCAGTAGTAAGAAAACAGCAATGGGATGATTTTGCAAGCAGTTGTGGGCCCCTCTGCATTAGGGCTCCCTGGGAGAAAAATGCGAATTTTAGCCCCTAGGCTCAGCATCCAGGTGGGCGCCTAGCATGTTCTCCCCACTAGATCCACGCACGCTGCAGACAGACCTGTCTCACAAGTTTCTCCTGCAGAGCAAACATGACAGAACAGCCGTTTGGAGGTTGCCCTGACCTTCCCTGGGTGTTTGGGAGCCCTCCCTGGACGCAGGGCCTCAGGGGCCATTGTCACTGAAAAATGACCTCCCAGACAGTGCTTCACAGCCTGGTATGACTCTTAGCGCGCAGGCGGCTGGGAATGCTATCTTCCTTGGAGGCAGGAAAGGCAGCCCCAGAGAGTGGGTTTCCAGGATTCTAATTCACAGGAGGTCTCTGGCTCCTCAGAAGTAAGATCACCTGGCCAGCTTCAAGACCCCCAATACCCAAGTCAGGGCCGTGTGTCTCCCTACACTTTCCAAGTGTTGCAAACAAATTCCTAGGTCAGTGCAATCCTGCCCATAGGGAAGGAGGCAGAGGGATTGTGTTGGAGGGGGCCGGGTGCCGCTCAGAGGACACCTATTCAAGGGCACCTGGCACCTCTCATGGGTGCCTAGCGAGCACGCCGGCCCCTGGCTTGCAAAATACCCAAGCGTGGAGTAAAGCTAGCTCTGGCACAAGGAAGAAAAATGAGCAAGATGCATTTGCAAGCAGTTGAAGGGCTGCTCCGCGTTTAGGCTACCTGGGGGAAAAAATGCGAATTTTGGCACCTAGGCCCGGGATCCAGTTGGGCGCACAGGGTATTCTCCCCACAGTATCTGACCATGGTGCGGATAGAACTAGGCACATGAGCTCTCCTGTAGAGCAACCAAGCCAGAACAACTGTGTGGAGATTGCCTTGATGTTCCCTGGGAGTGTTGGAGCCCTCCCTGGGTGCAGGGCCTCAGGGGCCATTGCCATTGAAAAATGGCCTGCAAGGCAGTCTTTCTAGCCCTGTGTGACTCTCAGCCCGCAGTCAGCTCTGAAAGCTATCCTCCTTGTAGGAAGGAAAGGCAGCGCCAGAGAGTGGGTTTTCTGGCCTCTATCCTGTAGCAAGTGGGTGGCAACTCAAACATCACACCTCAAGGTCTGGTCTGATGGCCTCAATTCCTGAGTCAGGGCCGTGTGTCTTCCTGCACTTTCCAAGTCTTGCAAATACTTTCCTAGTAAACAAAGTCTTGCCCTATGGGAAGGAGGCCGCAGGAGTATGTCTGAGGGGCCCTGTGTCATGCTTAGGTCACCGGGTCGAGGTCACGTTGCACCTCCTATTGTCCCCAGGTAAGGAGTGGCAAGCCACCTCCTGGTGTCAGAAATTCCAAATCAGGAAGAAGAGCTAGCTCTGTTAGAAGGAAGGAAACAGCAAGGGAATGCATTTTCACACAGCTGATGGGCTCCCCCACGTTAGGGGCACAGTCAGCATGGTCCTGCCAATGAGGAAGGAGGCTGCGGGAGTGGGTCTGAAGGGACTGGGTTCCATACTCAGGTCACCTGATCTAGGGCACCTTGCACCACCAATGGGCCCCAGGCGAGGTGTGGCGGGCCGCGCTCTGGCTTTCGAAATGCTGAAGCAGAGAGCAAAGTGAGCTCTGTCAGAAGGAAGAAAACAGCATTGGCATGCATTTTCAAGCAGTTACTGCGTGACCCCACGTTAGGTCCCCCTGGAAGAAAAATGCGAATTTTGTCCCCTAGGCTGTTATCCAAGTGTTATCCAAGGGTGTTTTCCCCGCAAGATCTGAGCATGTTGCAGACAGACCTAGGCTCACTAGGACTCTCATACAGAGGAAACGTGATGGAACGGCTGTGTGGAAGTTGCTTTGACATTCCCTGGGAGTGTGGGAGCTTTCCCTGGGTGCAGCGCCTCTGAGGCCCTTGCCACTGAAAAATGACCACAAAGCCATCACTTTACAGCCCACATGTGGCTGGGAAAGCTATCTTCCTTGGAGGAAGGATAGGAAGCCCCAGAGAGTGTGTTTTTATGACTCTATCTTGCAGCAATATTTGGCTTTTCAGACGTTAGACCTCCAGCCCTTCTCCGAGGGCCTCAGTTCCCAAATCAAGGCCGTGTGTCTCCCTGTATTTTCCAGCCTTGCAAACACATTCCTAGTTCAGCACAGTCTTGTCCTTGGGGAAGGAGGCTGCAAGAGTGTATCTAAGGGGGACGAGTGCCATGCTGGGGTCACTTGGTCGAGGGAATCTTGCACCTCCAATGTGCCCCAGGTGAGGAGTGGTGGGCTGCCGCCTGGCTTCAGAAATGCCAAAGCGGGGAGCAAAGCTAGCTCTGTCAGAAGGAAGAAAACAGCAAAGGGATGCATTTTCAAGCAAATGCTGGACCACCCCACATTAGGGCTCCCCTGGAGAAAAATTCGAGTTTTGGCCCCTCGGCCAGATGTCCAGGTGGGTGCACAAGGTGTGCTCCCCTCAGGATCTGAGAACATTGCAGACAGACCTAGGCTCATGGGCTCTCTCCTGCAGAGGATACGGGATGGAAGAGCAGTGTGGAGGTTGCCTTGACTTTCCCTGGGAGTGTGGGAGACCTCCCTGGGCTCAGGGCCTCAAGGGCCATTGCCACTGAAAAATTAACCTCCAAGCTAGCACTACCCAGACGTGTGTGACTCTCAGCCTACATGCGGCTGGGACAACTATCTTCCTTGGAGGAAGGAAAGGCAGCCCCAGAGTGTGTTTTAAGGCCTCTATCTTGTAGCAAGTGTTTGGCTTCTCAGACATCATACCTCCAGGCCTTCTCCAAGGACTTCAATTCCTGAATCAGGGCTGTGTGTCTCCATGCACTTTCTGAGCCTTGCAAACACATTCCTAGGTCAGTGCAGTTCTGTCCATGGGGAAGCAGGCTGCACGTATGTGTCTGAGGGGGCCAGGTGCCATGCTTGGGTCACCTGGTCAAGGGCACCTTGTACCTCCAATGGGCCCCAGGTGAGGAGTTGTGTTCTGCCCCCTCGCTTCAGAAATCCAAAGCGGGGAGCAAAGCTAGCTCTGGCAGAATGAAGAAAACAGCAACTGGATGCATTTTCAAGAGGTGCGCGTTAGGGCTCCCTGGGAGAAAAATGCTAATTTTGGCCCCTAGACCCATTATCCAGGTGGTCGCACAGGGTGTTCCCCCTGCAGGATCCAAGAGCGTTCCAGACAGACCTATGATCACTAGCTCTCTCCTGCAGAGGAAACATGATGCAACAGCCATTTGAAGACTGCTTTGACTTTCCCTGGGAGTGTGGGAGCCCTCCCTGGGTGCAAGTCCTCAGGGGCCATTGCCACTGACAAATGACCTCCAAGCCAGTGCTTTCCAGTCATGTGTGACTCAGCACACAGGAGGCTGGGAAAGCTATCTTCCTTGGAGGAAGGAAAGGCATCCCCAGAGAGTGTGTTTTCAGGCCTCAATCTTACATCAAGTATTTGACTTCTTTGACGTCAGACCTCCAGGTCTGCTCCAAGGGCCTCAATTCCCAAGTCAGGGCCGTGTGTCTCCCTGCACTCTCTAAGCCTTGCAAAAACATTCCTAGTTCATAGATTTACTGCCCATGAAGAAGCAGGCTTCAGGAGATTTTCTGAGGGGGCTGCTTGCCATACTGTGGTCTCCAGGTCAAAGTCACCTTGTACCTCAAGTGTGCCCCAGGCAAGGAATTGCGGGCCGCCTCTTTGCTCCTGAATTCCCAAAAAGGGAAGCTAAGCTAGCTCTGTCAGAAGGAGGAAAATAGTCTTCGAATGGATTTTCAAGCAGTTTCTAGGCCACACCCTGGTAGGTCTCCCCAAGAGAAAAATGTGAATTTTGCCCTTGAAGCTCTTATCCAGGTTTACACACAGTGTGTGTACCCACAGGATCCAAGAATTTTCCAAACAGACCTAGGCTCACTACATCTCTTCTGCAGAGGACCCGTGGTGCAGCAAACGTTTGTATGTTATTTGACTTTCCCTGTGAGTGTGCGATCCTTCCCTAGGTGCAGGGCCTCAGGGGCCACCCAAAAATGTCCTTAAAGAAGTTGTGAGTCTCAGCACTCAGGAGTTTGGGAAAGCAAGCTTACTTTGAGGAATGAAAAGCATCCACAGAGAGTGTGTTTTTAAGCAACTGTTTGGCTTCTCAGACGTCAGACCTCCAGGCCTGCTCTGAGGGCCTAAATTCTAGAGTCAGGGCCATGCGTCTCCCTGTCCTTTCTGAGCCTTGAAAACACATCCTAGATCATTACACTACTGAAAATTTGTTGCTGAACCATGGAAAGTTGCCGGAATCCAGCTCCAGCAGCCAGGGATTCAACCTGAAGGGGTAAGCGGTGTCAGTGAGAAACGAGACAGCCTCTCAGTTTCCTTGGACTGCATATTTATTTCAAGTTTAAGATTTTCTTTTATACTTTTACAAAAGCATTAGGTCAGAGGTATGACATTTTCAGTTCCCCCTCACCCAGATTTATTATCTCCATAAATCATTGTTGCTCTTCAAACAGAGTTTCTGCTTCAGCAATTCTCTCAGAATCAGCTTTACCATCTATTATCTACTTCCTCTTATGTGTCCTATAGTTAACTTGTGATTACATTGTAACTCATGCTACATTCCTCAGTTTATTTCTTATCTTTCTAAATCCTGTTTGTCCCTAACATCCTGAGCTCACTATATCTTAAAAAGGCTTCTAGCTATAGTATCTCTAAAGTTCCTAACCTCTATAAGCTATAGTAAATATGCTAACATTACAACATCCCTTAAATCTTCAACTTCTGACTATTTTAATTATTTCTAAGTCCTAAATTCAGTAAACTCCTTTGCCATAAACATTTTCCTCACAAATAGGCTTCAGATAGAAATCCCTCCCATGGCCTCAAGCTGCGGCCTATGTGTTCATCTTGGAACACTCTTTTGTAAAAGTCTTTGAACAAATGTCAATGACTAACTTTATGAATTATTTTCTGAGCACAGCTGCAGAAGGCTTTGTGTGTTTTAGTGCTCCTCTCAAGAACAATAAGCACCTTAATATTCCTTTTCAGTCAACTCAGCCAAGGAAAGGAAAAAAACAAGTCAGAATCACAAAGCCTAACTCTTTCATCCTGTGTCCGTGCCTGCAGGACAAAGAGAGGGGGTTGGGGCCATGCCTCCATTTTGTCAATAATGCTTAACGTGGCTCCCGACAGAAAGTGCCGGGATTCTTGGCCTCTGGAGAAGAATTCAATCCAGGGCCAGAGTCGAGGATTGATCACTCTTAGCTCTTGTGTAATAGCGTTTTATTAAAGTATAAAAAGGATAGAAAAAGCTTCTGACATCAACATCATAAGGGGGAAGAAAGAGTACCCCCTTGCTAGTGTTAGCAATGGAGTTATATAACTTTTAATTAGTTATTACAATGAATCAAAAGAATGTCTCAAGTTTGTGAAAATTCTACCAGGCCCACTCCCACAATTTACCTTTTAGGATAACAAGATTAAAATTTAACAATAGAAAGATCCTACCAGACCCACTCCCATAATATACATTCTAAGATATTAGGATTCAGTTCAGTTCAGTTCAGTTCAGTTGCTCAGTCATGTCAGTCTCTCTGTGGCCCCCTGAACTGCAGGACTCCAGGCCTCCCTGTCCATCACCAACTTCCGGAGTTTATCCAAACTCATGTCCATTGAGTCGGTTATGCCGTCTAACCATCTCATCCTCTGTCCTGCCCTTCTCCTCCTGCCGTCAATCTTTCCCAGCATCAGTGTCTTTTCAAATGAGTCAGTTCTTCTCATCAGGTGGATTAGTCAGAAGGTTTTCAGGAAGGAGAAACTGTCCTCAAGCAGGATACATTGTTTTTGTATAATCCCTAGTACAGAGTTTAAACTGAGTTGTGTAATTGACTAAGACTAGGGAATGTAGACAAATAAAGTTTGTCATTTATTTACATTTACAGATGCAGAGAGCAAAGAACAAAAACAGAACAATCAGAATTATTGTAATTAAGATAGTTTTCCACCACAGAGAACTAGTTAACATCTCCCAAAGTGAGGCAATTGAGGCTTTAGGAGTATCCATAGCCTCAATCATCTTGTTCATACATTTAGTAAAATGAGTAACATTAGTGCTCCTATTGGATATATATGTATAGCACTGGGTATGAATAATGGCACAAGTTCCTCCTTGTGCAGCTGTCAGAATATCTAAGGCCAATCTGTTTTGTAAGACCACCTTTCTAATTTGTGCTTGTTTAGCATTAAAATAGCTTTTTGAGAATCTTGTAATGCCTATTGAGTAAAATTAGTCAAAGCATTCACTCATAGCATAACATCTGGAGTTCCCAGAGAGGGAACAAACACTGCAGCCAAATAATCATACCAGTGAAATACAGACATTGCCCACTGAGTTTTAAAGTGTGGTAAATTAGCAGGATTTTTTGGAAGCTCTGAAAGTATAAAGCCATGAGTAAAACTAGGCCTAGGATTCATCTCCCTATCCAACCAGGGGGAACCCATGCCTATAGGTAAGAGCCATATATCCAATAGGTCCCATTTGGAGCAAACCAGCTGACTGAGATATCCAGTTCAAATCTAGTGCCTGGCCTGGCAAAAGAAGGACTTGAACTGGGGTTGGAAAACATGGGAATGATTACATTGCATATTTCCTGAGGCAAAAATCCCAATTGTTTCCAATCATTATAATTAAGTTGTTGGCTAACTTCTGGAGATGGCTCTATTTGTTCCCAGCATATAGGGGCAGTAGATATTAGACGTCCTTTTTCAGGAGTTAGTCATATAACCTCATCCCATATTTGATAAATGTCAGGTAAAAAACCATTAGATCTAGACCCATTTGCCTTATGTGTAGTGAAAAAGTCATTAAACTGAGACAATGTATAATCAAAAGTAAAAATTGCATTATGTCCATAGTTAAAGTACAAAGTGTTGCACCAGTACATCTTAGGGTTATTAGATGTCATCAGTTTAAGAAAAGGCATCACATATGATTGTTGTTGAAGGTATTTGCAGACTTGGAGAAAGTCTTTTCCTTGAGGTGGAGATGTCTACCACAGGAAGCCTTCCACTGATAAAAAGGGGAGCACTCCTCAGACCCAGAAGTTAGACTGATTATGGAGTGCAGCATAGGAGTGAGCCCAGGACAGGAAGGCATTGTCTTGAGGATCAAACGGCAGACTCAGGATTTTTGGAGTCAGCAGAAGTAGGCTCATATAGATTATCATGCCCACTTGAAAAGTACAAAGTCAGAGCATAGAAAGTAAAGATATAAAATGATGTCACTTAGTTCTGGTCAGGGTGCCACCTCTTAACTCGAGTGTGATGTACCCACAAACCAATTCCTGGCACTTTCACAGCTGTGGGAGAAGAAAGAATAACCTGGTTAGAGCCTTCCCAGAGGGGCTCAAGGGACTTTCCCCCAGATCCCAATGTTTTTATCAGGACCTTGGTTCCTGGCTCAAATAGAGGCTTGCTTGACTCAGAGGCTGGGTCAGAAGTCACCTCCTGGAGTTCGGTTAATGCCTGTTGAAAAGCTGAGAGCTGGGGGAGGAGCTAAGATGGCAGAGGAATAGGATGGGGAGAGCACTTTCTCCCCCACAAATTCATCAAAAGAACATTTAAACACCGAGTAAATTCCACAAAACAACTTCTGAATGCCGGCAGAGGACATCAGGCACCCAGAAAAGCAGCCCATTGTCTTCGAAAGGAGGTAGGAAAAAATATAAAAGACAAAAAAGGAGACAAAAGAGGTAGGGACAGAGCTCCATCCCAGGAAGGGAGTCTTAAAAAGAGAAAAGTTTCCAAACACCAGGAAACAGTCTCACTGCCGAGTCTGTGCCGAGCCTTGGAAGCACAGAGGGCAACATAACAGGGAGGAAAAACAAATAAACAATTAAAACCCACAGATTACGAGCCCAATGGTAACTCCCCCAGCAGAGAAGCAGTGCAGATGCCCGCACCCGCCACTAGCAAGTGGGATCTGGGCAGGGAGGCGCGGTCTATATCACTTAGAGTAAGTAACTGGCCTGAATGACCCGAGCGCTATCTGAGCGAAATAACTTGGGCTAGCAAGCCAGACTGTGGGATAACTACCACACAAAAAGCCAGCCCTAACCTAAGACACCACCAGGCCTCTGCACAGAACAAAGGACTAAACAGAGATAGCAGGTTGCGGACCATCCCCCTCTGGTGACAGGCAGCCAGAGCTGGAAGGGGGCAATCGCAGCCCCAGAGAGACATTATCTACAAAACTGTAAGCAGGCTTCTTTGCTAACTAAGACTTCTTGGGGTTCTGGATGGTCAACATCTGCCTGAGAAGGTGGGCCGGTTGTACACCCAGAAAACCGAGTGGCGGGGAGGCAATAAGTTGCAGCGACCACGCTCACCAAACACCTCATCACCTGAGCTGCTCGAACTTAGGAAGGGCACAAAACGCTGGCCCAACCGAGTCTGTGCCTCTGAAGACCACCCGAGTGCCTGAACCTGAGCAGCTTAGACCTGGGAGGTGCATGCAGCCCAGGGCTGGCCTCGATGGTTCCCGGCGGAGCAACCCAGAGCCTGAGCATTGTGGGCAGGGAGGGTGGGTACATGTGCCATGAGCAGGGGCAGGCCCAGTGTGGCTAAGGCACTGCGAGCACATGCCAGTGTTATTAATTTGCAGCGTCCCTCCCTCCCCACAGTGCGACTAACAAGTGAGCCTAAAAAAAAAAAAAAAATGTCCACCACTGCCCCCTTTATATCAGGGCGGAAATCAGACACTGAAGAGACCAGCAAACAGAAGAAGCTAAAACAGAGGGAACCAACTTGGAAGCGACAGCTGCAATAGCGACAGTTGCAATAGATTAAAACCGTATCACTAGTACCAACTACATAGGAAGGGACCTATATATCTTGAGAATTATAAGCCGGACCAAGGAACTAGCCGGAAATGAACTGACCCCATAATACCACAACAACACCAGAGAAAGTCCTAGTTATATTTTTACTATTTTTATGATCATTCATTCTTTCTTTCTTTCTTTTTTAATTTTCAAAAAAAATTTAAGTCCTCTATTACTCCTTTAATTTTCACTTTTATAACCTACTATTACTTTGCAAAAAAAAAAGACCCTATATTTTTAAAAGCAAAGTTCATATATATATATTTTATAGTTTTTGTGACTGTTTTTTTTTTTTTTTTCTCTTTCTTTTTTTTTTTTTTTTTTTTCCTTCTTTTCTTTAACATTGTATTTCTGAAATTCCAAACTACTCTAGATTTTTAATTTTTGCTTTTTGGTATTTGTTATCAATTTTGTACCATATTTTTTTTTATAATTTTTGTGACTTTGCTTTTTCTTTCTCTTTCTTTCTCTTCTTCTTTTCTTTAACATTGTATTCTGGAAATTCCAAACTCCACTCTAGATTTTTAATTTTTGCTTTTTGGTATTTGTTATCAATTTTGTACCTTTAAGAACCCAATCTTCAGTACCCATTTTTACTTGGGAGCGAGATTACTGGCTTGACTGCTCTCTCCCCCTTTGGATTCTCCTTTTTCTCCACCAGGTCGCCTGTGTCTCCTCCCTAACCCCTCTCTGCTCTACCCAACTCCGTGAATTTCTGTGTGTTCCAGACGGTGGAGAACACTTAGGGAACTGATTACTGGCTGGATCTGTCTCTCTCCTTTTCATTCCCCCCTTTTATCCTCCTGGCCACCTCTGTCTCCTTCCTCCCTCTTCTCTTCTCTGTATAACTCCGTGAACATCTCTGAGCGGTCCAGTTGTGGAGTACACATAAGGAAGTGATTACTGGCTAGCCTTCTCTCTCCTCTATTGATTCCACCTCATCTCATTCGGGTCCCCTCTAACTCCCTCCTCCCTCTTCTCTTCTCCATGTAATGCTGTGAACCTCTCTGGGTGTCCCTCACTGTGGAGAAACTTTTCATCTTTAACCTAGATATTTTATCAGTGGTGTTGTATAGAAGGAGAAGTTTTGAGACTACTGTAAAAATAAGACTGAAAACCAGAAGCAGGAGGCTTAAGTCCAAACCCTGACTTCAGGGAACTCCTGACTCCAGGGAACATTAATTGACAGGAGCTCATCAAACGCCTCCATACCTACACTGAAACCAAACACCACACAAGGGTCAACAAGTTCCAGAGCAAGACATACCATGCAAATTCTCCAGCAACACAGGAACACAGACCTGAGCTCCAATATACAGGCTGCCCAAAGTTACTACAAAACAATTGACATCTCATAACTCATTACTGGACACTTCATTGCACCCCAGAGAGAAGAAATCCAGCTCCACCCACCAAAACACCGACACGAGCTTCCCTAACCAAGAAACCTTGACAAGCCACCTGTACAAACCCACACACAGCAAGGAAACGCCACAATAAAGAAAACTCCTCAAACTGCCAGAATACAGAAAGGACAGCCCGAACTCAGCAATATAAACAAGATGAAGAGACAGAGGAATACCCAGCAGGTAAAGGAACAGGATAAATGCCCACCAAACCAAACAAAAAAGGAAGAGATAGGGAATCTACCTGATAAAGAATTCCGAAAAATGATAGTGAAAATGATCCAAAATCTTGAAAGCAAAATGGAATCACAGATAAATAGCCTGGAGACAAGGATTGAGAAGATGCAAGAAAGGTTTAACAAGGACCTAGAAGAAATAAAAAAGAGTCAATATATAATGAATAATGTAATAAATGAGATCAAAAACACTCTAGAGGCAACAAATAGTAGAACAGAGGCAGAAGATAGGATTAGTGAATTAGAAGATAGAATGGTAGAAATAAATGAATCAGAGAGGAAAAAAGAAAAACTAATTAAAAGAAATGAGGACAATCTCAGAGACCTCCAGGACAGTGTTAAACACCCCAACATTGGAATCATAGGAGTCCCAGAAGAAGAAGACAAAAAGAAAGATCATGAGAAAATACTTGAGGAGATAATAGTTGAAAACTTCCCTAAAATGGGGAAGGAAATAATCACCCAAGTCCAAGAAACCCAGAGAGTCCCAAACAGGATAAACCCAAGACTAAACACCCCAAGACACATATTAATCAAATTAACAAAGATCAAACACAAAGAACAAATATTAAAAGCAGCAAGGGAAAAACAACAAATATCACACAAGGGAATTCCCATAAGGATAACAGCTGATCTTTCAATAGAAACTCTTCAGGCCAGGAGGGAATCGCAAGACATACTTAAAGTGATGAAAGAAAATAACCTACAGCCCAGATTACTGTACCCAGCAAGGATCTCATTCAAATATGAAGGAGAAATCAAAAGCTTTACAGACAAGCAAACGCTGAGAGAATTCAGCACCACCAAACCATCTCTCCAGCAAACACTAAAGGATATTCTCTAAACAGGAAACACAAAAAGGGTGTATAAACTCAAACCCACAGAGTCCATAAGACTGTTCTATACATCAGTGTCTCTTTTGCTGTCTCGTACACAGGGTTATTGTTACCATCTTTCTAAATTCCATATATATGTGTTAGAATACTGTATTTATGTTTTTCCTTCTGGCTTACTTCACTCTGTATAATAGGCTCCAGTTTCATCCACCTCATTAGAACTGATTCAAATGTATTCTTTTTAATGGCTGAGTAATACTCCATTGTGTATATGTACCACAGCTTTCTTATCCATTCATCTGCTGATGGACATCTAGGTTGCTTCCATGTCTTGGCTATTATAAACAGTGCTGCGATGAACATTGGGGTACACGTGTCTCTTTCCCTTCTGGTTTCCTCAGTGTGTATGCCCAGCAGTGGGGTTGCTGGATCATAAGGCAGTTCTATTTCCAGTTTTTTAAGGAATCTCCACACTGTTCTCCATAGTGGCTGTACTAGTTTGCATTCCCACCAACAGTGTAAGAGGGTTCCTTTTCTCCACACCCTCTCCAGCATTTATTATTTGTAGACTTTTGGATCGCAGCCATTCTGACTGGTGTGAAATGGTACCTCATAGTGGTTTTGATTTGCATTTCTCTGATAATGAGTGATGTTGAGCATCTTTTCATGTGTTTGTTAGCCATCTGTATGTCTTTTTTGGAGAAATGTCTATTTAGTTCTTTGGCCCATTTTTTGATTGGGTCGTTTATTTTTCTGGAGTTGAGCTGTAGGAGTTGCTTGTATATTTTTGAGATTAGTTGTTTGTCGGTTGCTTCATTTGCTATTATTTTCTCCCATTCTGAAGGCTGTCTTTTCACCTTGCTAATAGTTTCCTTTGATGTGCAGAAGCTTTTAAGGTTAATTAGGTCCCATTTATTTATTTTTGCTTTTATTTCCAATATTCTGGGAGGTGGGTCATAGAGGATCCTGCTGTGATGTATGTCGGAGAGTGTTTTGCCTATGTTCTCCTCTAGGAGTTTTATAGTTTCTGGTCTTATGTTTAGATCTTTAATCCATTTTGAGTTTATTTTTGTGTATGGTGTTAGAAAGTGGTCCAGTTTCATTCTTTTACAAGTGGTTGACCAGATTTCCCAGCACCACTTGTTAAAGAGATTGTCTTTAATCCATTGTATATTCTTGCCTCCTTTGTCGAATGACATTGTAACATGTAAAATATCATGTAAGAAACGAGTTGCCAGTCCAGGTTCGATGCACGATACTGGATGCTTGGGGCTAGTGCACTGGGACGACCCAGAGGGATGGTATGGGGAGGGAGGAGGGAGGAGGGTTCAGGATGGGGAACACATGTATACCTGTGGTGGATTCATTTTGATGTTTGGCAAAACTAATACAATTATGTAAAGTTTAAAAATAAAATAAAAAAATATATATATCTTTAAAAAAAAAAAAAAACTCAAACCCAAAACAATAAAGTAAATGGCAACGGGATCATACTTATCAATAATTACCTTAAATGTAAATGGGTTGAATGCCCCAACCAAAAGACAAAGACTGGCTGAATGGATACAAAAACAAGACCCCTATATATGTTGTCTACAAGAGACCCACCTCAAAACAGGGGACACATACCGACTGAAAGTGAAGGGCTGGAAAAAGATTTTCCATGCAAATAGGGACCAAAAGAAAGCAGGAGTAGCAATACTCATATCAGATAAAATAGACTTTAAAACAAAGGCTGTGAAAAGAGACAAAGAAGGTCACTACATAATGATCAAAGGATCAATCCAAGAAAAAGATATAACAATCTTAAATATATATGCACCCAATATAGGAGCACTGCAATATGTAAGATAAATGCTAACAAGTATGAAAGGGGAAATTAACAATAACACAATAATAGTGGGAGACTTTAATACCCCACTCACACCTATGGATAGATCAACTAAACAGAAAATTAACAAGGAAACACAAACTTTAAATGATACAATAGACCAGTTAGACCTAATTGATATCTATAGGACATTTCACTCCAAAACAATGAATTTCACTTTTTTCTCAAGCACACACACAACCTTCTCCAAGATAGATCACATCCTGGGCCATACATCTAGCCTTGGTAAATTCAAAAAAATTGAAATCATTCCAAGCATCTTTTCTGACCACAATGCAGTAAGATTAGATCTCAATTACAGGAGAAAAAATATTAAAAATTCCAACATATGGAGGCTAAACAACACACTGTTGAATAATCAACAAATCACAGAAGAAATCAAAAAAGAAATCAAAATATGCATAGAAATGAATGAAAATGAAAACACAACAACCCAAAACCTGTGGGACACTGTAAAAGCAGTCCTAAGGGGAAAGTTCATAGCATTACAGGCATACCTCAAGAAACAAGAAAAAAGTCAAATAAATAACCTAACTCTACACCTAAAGCAACTAGAAAAGGAAGAAATGAAGAACCCTAGGGTTAGTAGAAGGAAAGAAATCTTAAAAATTAGGGCAGAAATAAATGCAAAAGAGACCATAGCAAAAATCAACAAAGCCAAAAGCTGGTTCTTTGAAAGGATAAATAAAATTGACAAACCATTAGCCAGACTCATCAAGAAACAAAGGGAGAAAAACCAAATCAATAAAATTAGAAATGAAATGGAGAGATCACAAGAGACAATATAGAAATACAAAGGATCATAAGAGACTACTATCAGCAATTATATGGAAATAAAATGGACAAAGTGGAAGAAATGGACAAATTCTTAGAAAAGTACAACTTTCCAAAACTGGACCAGGAAGAAATAGAAAATCTTAACAGATCCATCACAAGCACAGAAATTGAAACTGTAATCAGAAATCTTCCAGCAAACAAAAGCCCAGGTCCAGATGGCTTCACAGCTGAATTCTACCAAAAAATTTAGAGAAGAGCTAACACTTATCATACTCAAACTCTTCCAGAAAATTGCAGAGGAAGGTAAACTTCCAAACTCATTCTATGAGGCCACCATCACCCTAATACCAAAACCTGACAAAGATGCCACAAAAAAAGAAAAGTACAGGCCAATATCACTGATGAACATAGATGCAAAAATCCTTAACAAAATTCTAGGAATCCGAATCCAACAACACATTAAAAAGATCATACACCATGACCAAGTGGGCTTTATCCCAGGGATGCAAGGATTCTTCAATATCCGCAAATCAATCAATGTAATACACCACATTAACAAATTGAAAAATAAAAACCATATGATTATCTCAATAGATGCAGAGAAAGCCTTTGACAAAATTCAACATCCATTTGTGATAAAAACTCTCCAGAAAGCAGGAATAGAAGGAACACACCTCAACATAATAAAAGCTATATATGACAAACCCATAGCAAACATTATCCTCAATGGTGAAAAATTGAAAGCATTTCCCCTAAAGTCAGGAACAAGACAAGGATGCCCACTCTCACCACTACTATTCAACATAGTTTTGGAAGTTTTGGCCACAGCAATCAGAGCAGAAAAAGAAATAAAGGAATCCAAATTGGAAAAGAAGTAAAACTCTCACCATTTGCATATGACATGACCCTTTACATAGAAAATCCTAAAGACCCCACCAGAAAATTATTAGAACTAATCAATGAATATAGTAAAGTTGCAGGATATAAAATCAACAAACAGAAATCCCTTGCATTCCTATACACTAATAATGAGAAAATAGGAAGAGAAATTAAGGAAACAATTTCATTCACCATTACAACGAAAAGAATAAAATACTTAGGAATATATCTACCTGAAGAAACTAAAGACCTGTATATAGAAAACTATAAAACACTGATGAAAGAAATCAAACAGGACACTAATAGATGGAGAAATATACCATGTTCATGGATTGGAAGAATCAATATAGTGAAAATGAGTATACTACCCAAAGCAATTTATAGATTCAATGCAATCCCTATCAAGCTACCAACGGTAGTCTTCACAGAGCTAGAAGAAATAATTTCATAATTTGTATGGAGATACAAAAAAACCTTGAATAGCCAAAGCTATCTTGAGAAAGAAGAATGGAACTGGAGGAATCAACCTGCCTGACTTCAGGCTCTACTACAAAGCCACAGTCATCAAGACAGTATGGTACTGGCACAAAGACAGAAATATATAGATCAATGGAACAAAATAGAAAGCCCAGAGATAAATCCACGCACCTATGGACACCTTATCTTTGACAAAGGAAGCAAGAATATACAATGGATTAAAGACAATCTCTTTAACAAGTGGTGCTGGGAAAACTGGTCAACCACTTGTAAAAGAATGAAACTAGAACATTTTCTAACATTATACACAAAAATAAACTCAAAATGGATTAAAGATCTAAACGTAAGACCAGAAACTATAAAACTCCTAGAGGAGAACATAGGCAAAACACTCTCCGACATACATCACAGCAGGATTCTCTATGACCCACCTCCCAGAATATTGGAAATAAAAGCAAAAATAAACAAATGGGACCTAATTAAACTTAAAAGCTTCTGCACAACAAAGGAAACTATAAGCAAGGTGAAAAGACAGCCTTCAGAACGGGAGAAAATAATAGCAAATGAAGCAACTGACAAACAACTAATCTCAAAAATATACAAGCAACTCCTACAGCTCAACTCCAGAAAAATAAACGACCCAATCAAAAAATGGGCCAAAGAACCAAATAGACATTTCTCCAAAGAAGACATACAGATGGCTAACAAACACATGAAAAGATGCTCAACATCACTCATTATCAGAGAAATGCAAATCAAAACCACTATGAGGTACCATTTCATGCCAGTCAGAATGGCTGCGATCCAAAAGTCTACAAGCAATAAATGCTGGAGAGGGTGTGGAGAAAAGGGAACCCTCTTACACTGTTGGTGGGAATGCAAACTAGTACAGCCACTATGGAGAACAGTGTGGAGATTCCTTAAAAAACTGGAAATAGAACTGCCTTATGACCCAGCAATCCCACTGCTGGGCATACACACTGAGGAAACCAGACTTGAAAGAGACACGTGTACCCCAATGTTCATCACAGCACTGTTTATAATAGCCAGGACATGGAAGCAACCTAGATGTCCATCAGCAGATGAATGGATAAGAAAGCTGTGGTACATATACACAATGGAGTATTACTCAGCCATTAAAAAGAATACATTTGAATCAGTGCTAATGAGGTGGATGAAACTGGAGCCTATTATACACAGTGAAGTAAGCCAGAAAGAAAAACACCAATACAGTATACTAATGCATATATATGGAATTTAGAACGATGGTAACCATAACCCTGTATACGAGACAGCAAAAGAGACACTGATATACAGAACAGTCTTGTGGATTCTGTGGGAGAGGGAGAGGGTGGGATGATTTGGGAGAATGGCATTGAAACATGAATAATATCATATGTGAAACGAGTCGCCAGTCCAGGTTCAATGCACAATACTGGATGCTTGGGGCTGGTTCACTGGGATGACTCAGAGGGATGGTACGGGGAGGGTTCAGGATGGGGAACACATGTACACCCGTGGCGGATTCATGTCAATATATGGCAAAACCAATACAGTATTGTAAAGTCAAAAAATAAAATTAAAAAAATAATAATAATAATAAAAGAAAGAAAAGCTGAGAGCTAGGTTACATAATTAGTTAATTCTAAGGCTTCGGGGTCTATAACAATGTCTGTGCATAAGAAAGGCCTTCCATAAATACATTCAAGGAGGGACAGTCCCTCCTTTTGGAGGTAGTCCAAGCCCTCATTAAGGCTATGGGTAGAACTTTAATCCAGTTGTCCTTCGTCTCTTTAGTTAATTTGTGCAGATGTCTTTTGATAATGTCATTAGCTTTTTCAACCTTTCCTGAGGATTGGGATCTCCAGAAACGGTGTAAGTGATATTCTATTTCTAGAGATTTAGACACCCCCTGAGTTATGCCAGCTTTAAAGGCAGAGCCAATGTCACTCTGAAGGCTCTGTGGCAGCCCAAACCTGGGGATAATTTTATGGATTAAAATCCTTATCTTTGATCTTGACAACTACAGGAATAGCATTTTGTGCTCGACCCACAGATTTTCCATCATCCCACACTCTAGGATTTACTTTTTTTTTTTTTTCAATTAAAGGGAGAGAAAGGGAGGGCTTCATATTCCTGAAAACAGAATCATGGACCTTGCTCAGCATATCCCTCCCCCAAAGGGGTGAAGGAGACTGGCACGATAGGAAACTCATGTGAAAATAGCACAGAGTTCCAGTTACAGCTTAAAGAGCAACTAAAATAATACCTTTTGGCTCGTCCAGACAGTCCCACTATGGAAGCGGATCAGGAAGAAAGTGGGCCAGGGGCTTCAGTAAGCACAGAGAAAGTTGCCCCAGTATCTAAAAGGATATCAATGGATTCCCCCCGCCCCCCGCAGTTAATAATACCTGGGGTTCCTCAGGAGCAATTAGGACGTGAGTTTGTGTGGGGGCCCCCTGGCACCTTCAGTCCTGATTGTCTTGAAAGTCCGACCCCTGAAACTTACACCTCTGGGGGCAGTTTCTCTTCCAGTGTGGTCCCTTGCAGACCAGACATGGAGCTGGGGGCGGCCTAGATGCCTGAGGGCAATCTCGCTTGAAGTGCCCCTCCTTTCCACAATATTAGCAAGCCCATCCCATTTCACTTGGGTCCCTCTGGGCATTTTTCTCAGGCTGTTTAAAAACGGTTCATACAGCCATTATGAGGGCTTCCTTCTGTGCCTTTGTCTTTTTCTGCATTTCTTTCTTTTCCTCATGTTCCCTAACATAGTAGACTGATTGAGTTGCAATAGATTATCTAAACACAGATTTATTCCATATGCCTGTTATAATAGCTTACAGTGGATATCTAGAGCCAACTGAGTGAGAAATCTATCTTTCAAGATCCCTCTCCCCTCTTCACTTTTGAAATCAATCTCAGTGAATCTGCAAAGGGCTTCTCTCAGTCTATCTAGGAATTTACCAGGAGCCCCCTTCTCCTCCTGTTCTATGATTGCCAATTTAGCATAAAGTTTTAGTATGTACTTGCCTGAGTCCTTCAAGAATACATCTGACAAAATGACTGTGATCCCATCTTCCTTTAGCCGTTTTATAGTCCTAGTCTGGTTCTATAGTTGGGACCGCCTGATTCCCAGTGGGGAAGGTGGCTATCTCGTCCTCCCTCTTCCCTACTGACTCATTACCAAGGCATTCATCTCCATAAGCAACCACTTCCCCCAAAACTTGAGTTTTTGAGTTGGGAATCAGCGTCTGTCCCAAGATATACATCACATTCTTTCAAGTAAGGTCATAAAGCAGAGTAAAAACTTTATGTTTGTGGAAAGCTCTAATATACTTTTGGGGGTCCTCTAAATAGTCTCAACCACAACTGATACTGTTTGAATTTCTACTGAGACTGAGGCAACCCGTACTGGAAGGGTGCGCTGATTCTCAGCCTGTTCAGTGGGGACCCCTGATACAGGGGCAAAGTAGGAGGTCAGGAGGGAGCTGAAAGTTTCACACCCAGATCTATATCCTTAGGACATAAGTCTGGCATATCTCAAAGAGAGAAAAGGGGCAACATATATGCTACTTCTACACATTTTCCTTGTTTTCTAAAGAACTGGTCTAATTGTAAAACAGTATTATAATTAAGAGACCCTCCAACTGGCCACTGTTCGCCATCCTCCCATGGGTACTGTGGCCATGCAGTATCACATAGGAAGACCAGGTGTGTCTTCTTTAAGCTCTAGGGATCAAATCTATCCCAGTATTTTTTTCTGGATACAGTTCAAAGGAGTGAGCCTGGAATTGTTAGCTCCCATCTGTAAGAAAGAAGCAACCAGTGCCTTCTTTCTACCCGAGGCATCCCTCCCTGCTCTAGATGGGGGTGTAGACAAACTTTACACCAAAGCTTTTCTTCCCTGGTTGGACTTAGTCTGTCCCTTACTGATGCAGGTGCCGTACTTGTCCCTCCTAGTTCTACCACAGAGGTGGGGTGGAGGTGCGCAGGTGTAGACCTGATGGCATCCCAGATTGATGTCCAGTTCCTCACCATTAAAACCTTGCTTGCCTCTGATGCCACCCGGGGTGCAATCAGAGTAACCTTCCAGAATGCCTCCCAAGCTAAGACTGCTAGGGGAAACATTTGTCACCTGAGTGCCTGTGCATGACCCTGAGTATAATCCTGACTACAATAAGACCTGTACAAACACAAAACTGACAAGCATTGCCACACCAGTATAAGCGATAGAAAAAGAGATGGTGAGGGACTGGCCAGTGAGGAAAAATTGATAGAGCCAGTCCTTCCCGTTCATTCCGACAGATTCTACAGAAAGAATATCTAAGGGGTTGCAACTAAAGCCACTGGAAAGCCTCCTCTGGTCCACTAAGAGCTAGCATTACCAAAGAAGAAACTCATTGTAATTCCAACCCGAGTAACCTTTAACCTCAGAGATGCTCTTGCAGCCAGAGCTCTATCTAGCTTCCGATTTTTTGATTCCTAGCGAGGTTAGGTGTTTCCTGACTACCAATCCAAGTTTGGGACCTAAGTAACAGTACATAATAACAGTATAGATCACAAGTCCCTTGAAAGTCTATGATCCAATAGATTAAGTTAGTACCTCTGATTCCCAAGAAGTTATGAAATGGTCAAAGAGACCAGAAAGTTTGACTGAGAAAGGAGAGTTTGGTCCACACATTTTGCCCATTTCTGATCAGTCCCCAAAGGAGACGTTGGGTGCCTCTTGGCATTGGCAGGTCAGTATAAACCCCTGACAGGTTTCTGCCATAAGCCGTATGAGGTCACCATGAACTGCAGAGCAGGGCTCCATACTTGCTTCATACAGGGCGTGTGTCATTCATTCACACAAGCACACCGTAGAGATAGTAAAGTACAGCAGAAAACGTATTTACTAGGAGAACAAAGAACTAGAGCTCCAAGCATTAAGGTTGTTGCTGAACTAGAAAGATGATGGGATTCCTGGCCTCTGGAGGAGAATTCAATCCAGAGCCAGAGACAAGGATTGATCGCTCAGAGCTTTTGCATAATACAGTTTTATTAAAGTATAAAAGGGATAGAAAAAGCTTCTGACGTAGACATCAGAAGAGGGCAGAAAGAGTACCCCCTTACTAGTGTTAGCAATGAGTTATATACCTTTAAATTAGTTTTTACAATGAATCAAAAGAATGTCTCAAGTTTGTGAAAATTCTACTAGACACACTCCCACAATTTACCTTTTAGGATAACAAGTTTAGAGTTTAACAAAAGAAAGATCCTACAAGACCCATTCCAATAACATACATTCTACAATATCAGGATTAGTCAGAAGGTTTTCAGGAAGGAGAAACTGTCATCAAGCAGGATATATTGTTGTTGTATAACCCCTAGTACAGAGTTTAAACTGAGTTGTGTAATTGACTAAGACTAGGGATGGCACCCCACTCCAGCACTCTTGCCTGGAAAATCCCATGGACGGAGGAGCCTGGTGGGCCGCAGTCCATGGGGTCGCCAAGAGTCGGACACGACTGAGCGACTTCACTTTCACTTTTCACTTTCATGCATTGGAGAAGGAAATGCCAACCCACTCCAGTGTTCTTGCCTGGAGAATCCCAGGGATGGGGGAGCCTGGTGGGCTGCCATCTATGGGGCCGCACAGAGTTGGACACGACTGAAGCGACTTAGCAGCAGTAGCAGCAGCAGCAGGGAATGTAGACCAAAAAAGTTTGTCTTTTCCTCCTCCTTGAGAATACCAGACCCCTGTCTGCACTTTGAGATCCCCAGACCCCTTTCTTCTTCTTGGGGACCCTGGACTTCCTATCAATCTGCCTAGGAATTGACAGTCTCAGTACTGCCCATGAGGAAGCAGGCTGCTGGAGTATGTCTTAGAAGGCCAGGTGCCATACTGTGGTCACCTCGTTGAGGTGACGTTGCACCTCAAATGGGTCTCAAGCGAGGAGTTGTGGGTCGCCCCCTTGCTTCAGAAATCCCAAAGTGGGGAACAAAGTGAGCTCTGTCAGAAGGAAGAAAACAGCAATTTGATGGATGTTCAAGCAGTTGCTAGGCTGCACCACGTTAGGACTCCCAGAGAGAAGAATGTGAATTTTGCCCCCTAGGCCTGCTATCCAGGTTGAAACACAGGGTGTGTCACCACAACATTCAAGAATGTTCCAGACAGACCTACACTCACTAGCTCTCTCCTACAGAGAAAACGTGACAGAACAGCCATGTGGAGTTTGCCTTGACATTCCCTGGGAGTGTGGGAGCCTTCCATGGGCACAGGGCCTCAGGGGCCATTGCCACTGAAAAATGACCTCCAAACAAGCACTTTCAAGCAGTGTGTGACTCTCTGCATACAAGAGGCTGGGAAAGCTATCTTTCTTCAAGGAAGGAAAGGCATCCAGAGAGTGTTTTTCAGGCCTCTATCTTGCAGCAATTCTTTCACTTCTCAGAGGTCATATATCCAGGCCTGTCCCGAGAGCCTAAATTCCAGAGTCAGGGTTGTGTGTCTCCATGCCCTTTCCAAGCCAGCAAATACATTTCTAGGTCATAGCAGTACTGCCCATGAGGAAATAGGTTACCGGAGTGTGTCTGAGAGGGCTGGGTACCATAATGATGTCACCTCTTCGAGGTCATCAAGAACAGTGAGAAGAACTACGAGTTCCCCACCAAGACTCCCCTGGAATCCTGCATCCACTGCTGCAAATCTAGAGGAATGTTGATTTCCCCCTGCACTTCGAGAGGATCCCAGAGTCCCTTGTGGCAACACTCGAGGAAACCCCGAGTTTCCAGCAACGACTATAGAGGAATCCTAAGTTTCTGCTGCATTTTGAGAGAAGGCCTGATTCCCCTGCAGCGACTCGAGAGCAATCCATAGTTCTCCAAGGAAACTGGAAAGGAGGCTTGATTCCCTTTTTGCAACTTGAGAGGTTCCCCCAGATGCCTGTTGCAACTCGGGAGGAATCACAAGCTCCCCACTACAACTCGAGATGAGGCCTGAATCCCCTGCAGAACCTCGAGAGGAATCCCAAGTTCCCCCTCACAATAGGAAAGGAGGCCTGTACCCCCTAGGGCAACTTGAGTGGTTCCCTGAGATCCCCGTCACAACTCTAGAGGAACCCCGAAATTCCAGTGGCAACTTGAGAGGAAATTCGAGCTTCCCACCACAACTCGAGAAAAACTGCAAGATCCACCCTCAACCTGAAATGATGTGGGATTTCACTGCAGTGACAGGACAGCAATCCTGAGTTCCCCTTCATAACTTGGAAGGAGACTTGGCTCACTTTTGGCAGAACAGAGGTTCCCCCAGATTCCTTTTGCAACTAGAGAGGAACCCAAAGGTTCCCACTGCAACATGAAAAATACTACAAGATGCCCCCTGAACCAGAGATGAGGCCGGATTCCCCTGTAGCAACTCGAGAGCAATCCCAAGTTCTCCCACGCAACTGGAAAGGAGGCTTGACTCAATTTTTGCAACTTGAGAAGTTCCTCCTGATCCCCATCGCAACTCATGAGGAAGCTTGAGCTTCCTGCCACAACTAGAGAAAAACGACAAGAACGCCCCTCAACCCGAAATTAGGTGAGATTTCACTGCAGCGACTCCAGAGCAATCCCAAGTTCCCCCTCGCAATGTTAAAGGAGGCTTGACTCCAATTTTGCAACTCAACAGGTTCCCCATATCCCCGTTATAATTCAAGAGGAACCCCGATGCAACACGAGATAAGCCACGAGAGACCACCTCAACCCCAGGTAAGGCCTGATTTCCATTCAGTAACTCGAGAGATATCCCGAGCTCCCTCTCACAACTCGAGAGGCTTGACTCCCTTTTTGCAACTCGAGAGGTTCCCCTAGATCCCCGTTGCACCTCCAGAGGAACCCCGAGTTTCCCACAGAAACTCTAGAAGAACACCGAGTTCCCCACCGCATCTCAAGATGAGGCACGATTTCCCTGCTTCTACTTGAGAGTAATCTTGAGTTACCCCTGGGAACCGGAAAGGAGGCCTGACCCCCTATAGAAACTCGGGATGTTCACTGAGATCCCCATCACAACTTGAGAGGAACACCAAGATTCCCGTCACAACTCGAGAGGAACCCCGAGTTTCCTGCCTCACCTCTAGATGAGGCCTGATTCCACTGGAGCACCTAGAGAGGAATCCCAAGTTCCCCCTCACAACTAGAAAGGAGGCCTGACTCCCCTGAGGCAAATAAAGAAGTCCCCTGTGATCCCCGTCGCAACTTGAGAGGAACCCCAAGATCCCTGTCAACCTTGAGATGAATCCCGAGTTTCCTGCCTCAGCAGGACATGAGGCCTGATTTCTCTGCAGTGCCTCAAGAGGAATCCTGAGTTTCCCCTCACAACTGGAAAGTAGGCCTGACTCCTCTGAGGCAACTCAAGAGGATCATGAGATCCCCTCCACAACTTGGCAGGACTCCCGAGCTTTGAAATGCACCTTGAGAAAAACCACGAGATCCCCCCTCAACCTGAGATGAGGCCCAATTCCCCTTCAGAGACTCGAAAACAATCCCTAGTTCCCCCTCGCAATTTTAAAGGAGGCTTCACTTCCTTTTAGTAACAAGAGAGGGTGCCCCAAATTCCCATTGCAACTCAAGAGGAACCCCGAGCTTCCAGCCACAACTCAAGAAAAACCACAAGAACTCCCTCAACCCGAGATGAGGCTAATACCACTGCACTGACTTGAGAGCAATTCCAAGTTCCCCCTTATAACTCGATAGGAGGGTTCACTCCCTTTTTACAACTCAAGCGGTTCCCCCAGTTCACTGTCACAACTCCAGAGGAACTCCAAGCTTCCCACAACTCTGAGAAAAACCACGAGATCCCTGTCCAACCCGATATGATGCCTGATTCCCCTGTAGCCACTCGAGAGCAATCCTGAGTTCCCCCAGGTAATTAGAAGGGGGTTTTTTGACTCCCTTTTTGCAACCCAAGAGGTTCCCCCAGATCCCTGTTGCAACTCGAGAAAAACCATAAGACACCCTTAACCCGAGATGAGGCTCAATTCCACTGCAACGATTTGAGACCAATCCCGAGTTCCCCCTCACAATTTGAAAGGAAGCTTGTCACCTTTTTTGCAACTCAAGAGGTTCCCCCAGTTCCCCGTCACAACTCGAAAAGTACACCATGTTCCAAACCACATCTCTCGATGATGCCTGAAACCCCTGCTTTGACTCAAGAGGAATCCCAAGTTCCCACACACAACACAAAAGGTGGCCTGACTCCTCTGAGGCAAATAGAGAAGTTCACTGAGATCCCCGTTGCAACTCAAAAGGAACCCCAAGATCCCTGTCATAACTCGAGAGAAACCCCTAGTTTCCTGCTTCAACTTGACATGAGGCTTGATTCTTCTGCAGCACCTCAAGAGGAATGCTGAGCTCCCCCTCACAACTGGGAAGGAGGCTTGACTCCCCTGAGGCAACTTGAGAGGATCACTGAGATCCCCAATGCAACTTGACAGGATCCCCAAGCTTCCAGCCACACCTCGAGAAAAACCATGAGATCCCCCCCTTAACCAAGATGCGGCCCAATTCCCTTGCAGCAACTTGAGAGCAATCCCGAGTTCCCCCTTGCAAATCAATAGGAGGCTTGACTCCATTTTTGCAACTCGAGAGGTACCCCCAGATCCACGTTGCAACTCAGGAAGAACCCTGAGCTTCCTACAGCAACTCGAGAAAAACAAAGATCTCCCCTCAACCCGAGATGAGGCCCAATTCCTCTGCAGTGACACAAAAGCAGTCCCAAGGTCCCACTCGCAACTCAAAAGAAGGCTTGACTCCCTTTTCACAACTCAAGAGGTTTCCCCATATTGCCTTCGCAACTCCTGAAGAATACAGAGCTTTCTGCCAAAACTCGAGAAAAACCACGAGATTCCCCCTCTCAACCCTAGATGAGGCCAGGTTCGCCTGCTGCGACTCGAGAGCAATCCTGAGTTCCCCCCAGGCAACTGGAAAGGAGCTTTGACTCCCTTTTTGCAACACGACAGGTTCCCCTAGATCCCCATCGCAACTCGAGGGGAACCCAGAGCTTTTCATCGCAATGCAAGAAAACCCACAACATCCACCCTCAATCTGACCCGATTCCACAGCAGCGACTCGAGAGCAATCCCAAGTTGCCAATTGCAACTGGAAAGGAGCTTTGACTCCATTGTTGCAACTCAAGAGGTTCCCCCAGATCCTCGTCGCAACTTGAGGGGAACCCTGAGCTTCCTGCCCCAACTGGGGAAACCACAATATCCCCCCTCTACTTGAGATGATGCGGGATTCCACTGCAGTGACTCGAGAGCAATCCCAAGTTCCCCCTTGCAACTCAAAAGAAGGCTTGACTGACTTTTTGCAACGCTAGAGGTTCCCTGAGATCCCCGTCATAACTCGAGAGCAACCTCAAGCTTCCCACCACAACTTGAGAAAAAACATGAGATACCATCTCATGAGGCCCAATTCCTCTGCATACCCTTCAGAGCAATTCTGAGTTCACCCAGTCAACTGGAAAGGAGGCTTGAATCCCCTTTTACAACTCGAGAGGTTCCCCCAGATCCCCATCACAACTTAAGAGGAACCCCGAATTTACCACCGCTACTCAACAAAAACCACAATATCCTCCATCAACCCCAGATAAGGCCAGATTCCAAGGCAGGGATCGAGAGCAATCATGAGTTCCCCATAACAACTAGAAGAAGTCTTGATTCCCTTTTTGCAACTCGCGAGGTTTCCCCAGATCCCCTTTGCAACTCGACAGGAACCCCAATGTTCCCGCCACAATGTGAGAACAACCAAGAGATCCCCTCTCAACCCGAAATTTGTCCTGATTCCCCTGCAGGGACTCCAGAGTAATCTGGAGTTCACCCTCTCAACTATAAAGTGGGCTTAACTTCTTTTTTGCAACTTGGGATGTTCCCTGAGATCCCCACCACAACTTGAGAGGAACCCCGAGTTTCATGTCTCAACTAGAGATGAGGCCTGATTACCCTGCAGGGTCTCAAGAAGAATTGCAAGTTCCCCCTCACAAATTGAAAGGAGGTCTGACTCTCCTGAGGCAAATTGAGCAGTTCCCTGAGATCCCCATCACAACTCGGGTGGAACCCCAAGTTTCCTGCCACAACTTGAGAAGAACCCCATGTTCCCCACCACGTCTCACGATGAGGCCCAATTTCCATGCTTTAACAAGATCCCCCCTCAAAGCGAGATGAGGCCCCATTACACGGCAGCAACTGGAGAGAAATCCCGAGTTCCCCCTCACAACTTGAAAGGAGGCTTCACACCTTTTTGTAGCTTGAGACGTTCCCCCAGATCCCCATCACAACTCGCAAGGAACACCGAGTTTACTGCTGCAACTCGAGATGAAGCCTGATTCCCCTGCAGCGACCTGAGAGGAATCTCGAGGCTCCCCTCGCAATTTGAAAGGAGGCCTGACTCCCCTGAGGCAACACGAGAGGTTCCCTGAGGTCCCTGTCACAACTTGAGAGGAATGCCAAGCTTCCCGTAGCAACTAGAGAAAAACCACAATATCCCCCCTTCAAAGCGAGATGACACCCAATTCCTCTGCAGTGACTCAAGAGCAATCCCAAGTTCGCCCCCGTATCTCAAAAGGAGACCTCACTCCCTTGAGGCAACATGAGGGTTTCCCTGAGATATCCGTCGCAACTCAAGGGGAACCCCGAGTTCCCCGCCTCAACTCGAGATGAGGTGAAGCTGGATTCCTCTGCACTGACTTGAAAGGAATCCCGAGTTTTCCCTCACAACTCTAAAGGATGCCTGACTCCCTTGAGGACACATGAGAGGTTCCCTGAAGTCCCTGTCGTAACTCGAGAGGATCCCCGATTTTCCGCTGCAACACGAGAAAAACCACCACATTCATCCCTCAATACGAGATAAGGCCCATTTACCCTGCAGCGACTCAAGAGCAATCCCGAGTTTCCTCCTGCAACTGGAACGGAGGCTTGACTCCCTTTTTGCACCTTGAGAGGTTCCCCGAGATACCTGTCGCAACTCGAGAGGAATCCCAAGTTTACTGCTGCAACTCGAGATAAAACTCGTGTTGCCCACCTCATCTTGAGATGAGGGCCAGTGCCCCTGCTTCAAGTCAAGAGGAATCCCGGCTTCCCCTTGCACCTCAAGAGGAGGCCTGTCTCACCTATTACAACTTCATATGATCCCCGAATTCCATGTCACAACTCAAAAGAAACCCCGAGTTTCCTGCCACAACTCAAGAAGAACCCCGGGTTCCCCACCTCAAGTTGAAATGTGTCCCAATTCCCCTGAAGTGACTGGAGAGGAACCCCAAGTTCCCCGTCCCAACTCGCCATGAGCCCCAAGACCCTCATGCAACTGCAGAGAATGCCCAAGAGATTACCCCACAACAATTGGAGAAGAACATTCTACCACAAACAGAGAAGAAGCCTCATACCACACCTAAGCAGGAGGCCCCTGTTGCAGTCCTTTAATGGACCGGAACCTGGTGGTCCAGAGTCGACGATAAGAAAGTGAAAGAGAGAGCTGGAGGGGGAGAGAGAGAGGGAAGGAAGGAAGGAGGGAGGGAAGGAAGGAAGGAGGAAAGGAAGGAAAGAAGGAAGACAGAGGGACCCAAGCCCTGATGGACCAAGGGTGCTTTATTAGCAGAAATGCAGGCTTATATATCTTTAGTAAGATGATTACTCAGCTATTACACAGGATGAAATTTTATCAATAGCCACAATATGGATAATCTAATGCTTAAAGCTCAACATTCAAAAAATGAAGGTCATGGCATCTGGTCCCATCACTTCATGGGAAATAGATTGGGAAACAGTGGAAACAGTGTCAGACTTTATTTTGGGGGGCTCCAAAATCACTGCAGATGGTGACTGCAGCCATGAAATTAAAAGATGCTTACTCCTTGGAGGAAAAGTTATGACCAACCTAGATAGCAAATTGAAAAGCAGAGATATTACTTTGCCAACAAAGGTCCATCTAGTCAAGGCTATGGTTCTTCATGTGGTCATGTATGGATGTGAGAGTTGGACTGTGAAGAAAGCTGAGTGCTGAAGAATTGATGCTTTTGAAGTGTGGTATTGAAGAAGACTCTTGAGAGTGCCTTGGACTACAAGGAGATCCAACCAGTCCATTCTAAAGGAGGTCAGCCCTGGGTGTTCTTTGGAAGGAATGATGCTAAAGGTGAAACTCCAGTACTTTGGCCACCTCATGAGAAGAGTTGATTCATTGGAAAGACTGATGCTGGGAGGGATTGGGGACAGAAGGAGAAGGGGACGACAGAGGATGAGATGGCTGGATGGCATCACTGACTCGATGGATGTGAGTCTTAGTGAACTCTGGGAGTTGGTGATGGACAGGGAGGCCTGGCGTACTGCAATTCATGGAGTCACAAAGAGTCAGACATGACTGAGTGACTGAGCTGAACTGAACTGAATGCATACAAGGGTGCTGACACTGAAAAGAGTCACTGCATGTCTCATCCTATGACCTCAGTCCTGAGAACTGCATACAGCTCTACTCGTTCTATGGATAGGAACTGATAAGGAACAGAGAATCCTTGAGAAATAGAAAACAGCATGCAGGAATCCTCCTGTTAAATGTTCCCTGACAAGCCTGCCTTACCACAAAAAGCCAGTAGCTTCCTGCACTTCATAACTAGAAAAAGCGCCCCTTCTCATCACAACCGTAGAAGAGTCACCCACCTCCCAATTTGAGAAAAGCACTCTACCACATCTAGAGAGGAGCCAAACTACCACAATTAAAGAGGAGTTCCCCTTCCACAACTAGAGAGGTAGCTGCAGAAGAAACTAGAGATGAGCAGACCCACAGCAAATAAAGAGCGCACCCCCACTGCAATTAAAACGGAGCCCATGCTGTATCTAGATAGTAGCCTCCCACACATTCCACTTAGATGGGGACCAACTTGCACATGGCTAATACAGAGGATCTGCCCCAGATTCATTAATCTAATTCAAGAGGAGTCTCCACCACAACTCTTAAGGAACCTCGAGTCATATACTGCAACTCAAGAGGAACCCCGAGATCCCTGCTGCAATTTCACAGAATCCCTAGGCTGGAACAAGAAAAGGGGCCACTAAACCAAATGACGGAGTGGCTCCCTGGCCAAAACTGAAGTGGATTCCCCAGGCACAACTAGTGCCATGTCCCCAAGGATAACACACCTAGAGAGAAGACCTTCTGCCTCCAATGAAGACAACCTTCCTGAAGGAAGTCAAGTGGAGGCCCTGACAACTAGAGAGCAGGAATCTCACGAATAGAAGTGAGGAACCCATAGTGCCAAAAGCAGAGAGGACCTTCCCCCATGGAGACACACTCACCCAACCCCAGAGGACGCAGCCTCAACCCTCAAGAGGAGCCCTCCTGCACAACTTGAGAGAAGCCTGCTGGACATCACACACAGAGAGGAGCCCCTCTTCTGCTAAGACAGATGAAGCTCACACAACAAGGAGAGAGGAGATGGCACACCACCACTAGAGAGAATCATAGCTCCAGCAACTACAGAGTTGACCCTGACAACAATGGTAGAGTAGTCCCTTTTCAAAACTAATGAGCAGCCACCAGTCATTGCAACAAGACACAAGCCACCCTGCACATCCCTGCTACGATGAGTCACCTCAAGAAAACTCGACAGGATGCCCTACTGCAAGTCTCCAGGAACACTGAATACCAACCAAGCTTAAGTATAACCCCAGCTTCTGTGACAGAACTCCAGTGGAATCCTGCATCCCATGCTGCAAATCCATAGGAACACTGATTTTTTGCTGCACTTCGAAAGGAGCTCTCAGGCATTGTGGCATTCCCCAGCCAACCCTGAGTTTCCAGCAACCACTAGAGAAGAACCCCGAGTTTCTGCTGCAACTCGAGAGAAGGCCCGACTCCCCTGCTGCAACTTGAGGAAACACGACTTCCCCACCTCAACTCGAGAGAAGTCTTGACTCTCCTGTTGCTATTTGAGAAGTAATCCCAGATCCCCATTGCAACTCGAAAGGAATCCTGTGTTTCCCGCCACAAGTGGAAAGGACGCTGAGTTCCCCTCCTTGACCTAAGATAAGGGCTGATTCCCCTGCAGCGACTAGAATGGAATCCCGAGTTTCCCCTCACAACACGATGGGAGGTCCAACTCCCCTGTTGCAACTCTAGAAAATCCCGAATTCCCCACCTCAACTCGACAGGAGGACTGACATCCCTATTACCACTTGAGAGGAAAGTGGAAGTCCATGCCTCAACATGAGATAAGGCCTGACTCCCCTCTTGCAACTCTAGAGGAACCCTGAGATCCCTGTTGCAACTGGAGAGGAACCCCAAGTTTCCCACCTCAACTCAAGATGATCCCCTATTCCCATGCAGCAACTTGGGAGGAATCCCGAGGTGCCCCCTTGCAACTCAAAAGGAGGCCTGACTCCTCTGAGGCAACCTAAGCATTCCTTGAGATCCCCGTCGCAACTTGAGAGGAACCCCAAGTTTCCCATCTCAACTCGAGATGAGGTGAACTTGAGTGGAGGCCCTCAAAATTAGAGCAGAGCAATCCCACAAAAAACCAATGAGGAGATCCCAGTGCCAAAAGTAAAGAGGATGCCCACCTCACTGACACTACACACCAGTATTGAAAAGGAGGCATCACTGCAATTCTAGAGGAGCTCTGAGTCCCCTGCCTCAACTCAAAAGGAGCCTTCCACAGCAACTTGAGAGGAACTCAGAGTTGTGCACTGTACTTGAGAGGAACACTGAGCACCTGCTGCAAATTGAGAGGATCCCCAAATCCTCTGTTGCAACTCAAGAGGGACCCCGAGTTCCCTGTTACAACTTGAAAGGATCTCAAGACATCTGCTGCAACTTGAGAGGAGGCACCACCAGAACTCAAGAGGAGCTCTGAGTCCCCTGCCTCAACTCAAGAGGATCTTGCTTGGCAAATCAAGATAAGACCTCAGGACAACTAGAGAGAAGCACCGTGCCACCATAAGAGAGGAGCCCAGGCACACATCACTGAGAGAGGAGCAGCCATGGCACAATTAGTGCAATTCAGCTCACCACAACTAGAGAGGAGCCCACACACTACATCTGGAGAAGAGCTCCACCTCACATTTCAGCTATTGAGGAAAAGCCCTGCCCAATGTACCTAGAGAGGAGACCCCCACTGCAATTAGAAATTTGACCAACTACCACAACTCGAGAGTTGAACCCCACTGCAACTAAAGAGGAGACTTTTGGATAAAACTAAATTGGAAACTCCACCACAACTAGAAATCAGCCCCTTACACACAGCAACAAGAGTAATGACTGCAACAACTTGAAGGAGCCACCACATCACAACTAAAGAGAAACCCCCAGTACAGTGCAACTACAGAGAGCCCCTGACCGTAACTTGTGTGTTGACCATGCATCACAATGAGAGAGGACCGTGCAAACTACAATGCAACTAGAGAGGAACCACTGACTCCTTTGCTGCAACCCGAGAGGAGCCACTGGCCCCAGTGACAGAGGAACCCCCACCAAAACTGGAGAGGTTTCCCTTGCCACATGTAGAGAGGTGGCCAGCAAGAATCACACATAGAGTGGAGCCCCTCTGCTGCACAAAGAGATGAGCCCCATGAAGTAACTTGAGAGGAGGCCCTCACAAGCAGAGAGGAGCATCCATGCAAAAAATTGTGAGGAACACTGAGTGCCAAAAGAAGAGAGGAACCTCCTTCACAGCCACCCATCACCACCTAAGAGGAGGGACCACTGCAATTCTAGAGGAGCCCTGAGTCCACAACTACAACTTAAGAGAAGGACTCCACTGCTATTTGAGAGAATCCACTGGCCAAAAGGTGAGACCATGCCCCCAGACACCATACCTAGAGGAGTCACACTTCAGGAAATATAGATGAGTCCCCCAACCACAATAAGGAGGCCCTGCACATTGCAATGAGAGTGGACTACCCTCAGAAATCGCAGCTGAAGAGCCCCTAGAGAGTAGGGGCTAGAGAGTAGGACACTAGCACACCACAACTAGAAAAGAGCAGCCACACCACAGCTAAAGATAATCCCTAACCACAACTAGAGAGGAGCTTGCACGTCACAATTAGAGAAAATCAAACCCACTACAACTACAGAGTTGACCCCAACCACAACTAAAGACCCATGCCAAAACAAGTGAGTAGCCACTGGGAAATTGCAACAAGAGAGGAGCCATACTGCACATCCCTGCTAGAGAAGAGTCGACTCAAGATAACTCATAAGGAGGCTCCCCTGCAACTCAAGAGGAACCCTGAGTAACCTCCAACTAGAGAGGAACCTTGAGTTCCCCTCCATGGCTCAAGTGGAACCCTGAGACCCATACTGCAATTCGAGAGGAACCCTGAGTTTCCACCGCAACTCAAGAGAAGTTGTGAGTACACTGCTGCAACTGGAGAAGGACCCCAAGTTTCTCTCTGCAACTCTAGAAGAAACCCGTGTTCTCAGCTGCAACTCAACTGGAGCCCCAGGTACTCTGTTGCCACATGAGAGGAACCCCCAGTTCCCCACTGCAAATTGAGAGGAACCCCAAGTTGCCTGCCTCAACTCCAGAGGAGGCCCAACTCCCCAGGTGCAACTGGAGAGGAACCCCAATTTAGCCTGCCATAATTCAAAAGGACCCCAAGCACCCTGCTGCATTTCGACAGGAGGCACCACCACAACATGAGAAGAGCTCTGAGTCCCTTGCCTCAACTCAAGAGGAGCTCTCATGGCAAACTGAGACAAAACATCAGCAAAACTAGAGGAGCACCATGCCACTGCAAGAGAGGGACTCAGGTACACATTACTATAAGAGAGGAGCAACCACAGCACAATTAGAGAAGGGCAGCTCACCACAACTTGAGAGGAGCCCACATACTACACTTGGACAACAGCCCCACCTCACATTGCAACTATTGAGGAAAACTGCTGCCCAATGCAACTAGAAAGGAGACTCACCACCACAACCAGACAGTGGACCGCCACTTCAAATAGAGAGGAAGCTTCTGGATATAACTATATTGGAAACCACACCACAACTAGAGAGTATCCCCTTGCCCACAGCAGAGTAACAACAGCAACAACTCAAAGGAGTCACTACACCACAAACAGAGAGAAACCCCTGCTGCTAAGTCACTTCAGTCATGTCCGACTCTGTGCGACCCCATAGACGGCAGCCCACCAGGCTCCCCCATCCCTGGGATTCTCAAGGCAAGAACACTGGAGTGGGTTGCCATTTCCTTCTCCACTGCATGAAAGTGAAAAGTGAAAGTGAAGTCGTTCATTCCTGTCCGACTCTTAGAGACCCCACGGACTGTAGCCCACCAGGCTCCTCCATCCATGGGATTTTCCAGGCAAGAGTACTGGAGTGGGGTACCACTGCCTTCTCCAAGAGAAATCCTAGAACAATGCAACTAGAGAGGCCCCAGGGCCACAACTAGTGTGTTGAACATGCTCCACAATGAGAGAGGAGCTGGCACCCCAAATCTGGACAAGGGTCCCCTGCATACCACAAAGACTGAAGGACACCACTCCCCAACACAACTATAGAGGAACAACCGAGTTCTTTGTTGCAACACCAGAGGAACCACTGGCCACAATGACAGAGGAGACGCCCACCAAAACTAACGAGGTTTCCCTCAACACAAATAGAGAGGTGTCCACCAAGACATCACACATAGAATCCTCTCTGTAGCAAATAGAGAGGAGCACCCTGAATTAACTCTAGAGGGGGCCCGAATAAGTTGAGAGGAGCAACCATGATAAAAATTGTGAGGAATACCTAGTGCCAAAAGAAGACAGGAGCTCTCTGCAGAGCCCCCCATCACAACCTAAGAGGAGGGACCACTGAAAACTGAGAGAAGCCCCCAGTCCACAGCCACAACTCAGGAGGAGGACTCCGCCACTTAAGAGAAGCCACCGGCAACAATGTGAGAGTATGCACACAGACATCATACCTAGAGAGGAGTCACTATGCAGTAAATGTAGATGAGCAACCTCTAACTCAAGAGGAAATACAAGTTCCTTGCCACACTGCAAGGGGCACCCTGAGTCCCATGCTGCACCTCAAAAGGAACCCCAAGTTCTTCAGTGAAACTCGAGAGGAACCCCAAGTTCCCCGCCTCAACTCAAGAGGAGGCCCGACTCCCCGGCTGCTACTCAAGAGGAACCCGTGTTCCCCGTTGGAATTCAAGATGAACACCAAGCCCCCTAAGGCACCTTGGAAAGATTCCCAAGACCACCACTGCAACTCAAGAGCAACCATGAGAATCCAGCTCAACAGAAGAGGAGCCCTATTTCCCATCACGAGGAGAGCCCCCGAAAAAAAGACAGAGGAACTCCCCCAGCAGAAGAAGAGGATCCCCTCACCACAACAAGAGTGGGGTCCCCAGGACATTGCACCTAAAAGGAGTCACTTGGCCACAAATAGAGATGAACCCACTGAAGTATCTCTAGAGGAGTTCCACAAAATGAGAGAGAAGCAATCCCGTGAAAAACTAGTGAGGAGACTCAGTGCCAGAAGTAGAGAGGACGCCCCACCCCATGGAGACAACCCACCCACAACTCAGGAGAAGGCGTCACTGCAACTAGAGAGGAGCTCTGAGTCCCATGACTCAACTAAAAATGGGCTTTCCATGGCAACTGGAGAGGATCTCCTAGTTCCTCTGTACTCGAGCAGAACACTGAGTACCCTCCACAACTCAAGTGGAGCTGTGAGTCCACTGCTGCAACTCATGAAGAACCCTGAGTTCCCTGCCACAGTTCAAAAAGACCCGGAGCTGGCTGCTGCACCTCGAGAGGAGGCAGCACCAGAACTCAAGAGGAGCTCTGAGTCCCCTTCCTCAACTCAAGAGGAGCACTTCTGGCAAATCAAGATAAGACCTTAGCACAACTAGAGAGGAGCACCATGCCATCACAAGAGAGGGGCTCAGCTCATATCACTACAAGAGAGGAGCACCCACAGCACAATTAGAGAAGTGCAGCTCGCCACATCTAGTGAGGAGCCCACACACCACATCTGGAGAAGAACCCCACTGCACATTGCAAATATTGAGGAAAACCCCTGCCCATCGCCAATAGAGAGGAGACCCCCACCACAACTAGAGACTTGACCACCCATCACAACTAGACAGTTGAACCCCACTGCAAATACAGAGGAGTCTTTTGGATAAAACTAGATTGGAAAACCCACCACAACTAGAGAGAAGCACTTCACCAAAACTTGAGAGGAGCCCCCGATTCATCTTGACAGGATCCGAAGCCCCCTTTTAGAGGAGTCCTGAGCTCCCGCAGCATATTGATATGTGCTTCCTGAGATAAATAAAGAGGAACCCACAACCTCAAGTACAGAGATGCCCTCACCACAACGCAAGAGCCCCATGAACACCACAATTAGCTTGGAGTCCCCTGCCACAACAAATTGGGTGCAACAATAAGTTGCACCCTGCCACAATTAGAGAGGATTATGCATATCACAACTAGAGAGAAGTTACCCACAACTATCAAGGAGCCCCTGGAAATCAACTTAGAGAGGAGCCTGCCAGCACAACAATAGGCAAGCACCCTGCCACAACTCCAGATGAGCCTACATTCCTCATGTGGAGAAGAGCCACATAGACATTCCACCTATTGAGGAAAAGCCCCTTCCAAGGCACCAAGAGAGAAGCACCTTCAACACAACTACAGAGTTGACTACCCATCACAATGAGAGTGGGTCAACCCCAACAAAATTACTGAGGAACCCCTAGCGCCAAAGGTGGAGAGGACCTCCCCTGTGGAGCCATCCACACCCCAACCAGAAAGGACACATCCCCACAACTCAACAGGAGGCCTCACCACAACTCAAGAGGAGCCTGCTGGACATTACACATAGCGAGGAGTCACTCTGCTGCTAATAAAGATGAACCTAACACCACAAGTAGAGAGAAGCTTGCACACTAAAGAGAATCAAACCCACCACAACTACAGAGTTGACCCCGACCACAATGATAGAGAAGTCCCATGCCAAAACTAGTGAGTAGCCACCTGACATTGCAGCAAGACAGGAGCCACCCTGCACATCCCTGCTAGAGATGAGTCACCCACTCAAGACTAGTTGAGAGGAGGCCCCACCGCAAATTGAGAGGGACCCTGAGTACCCCTCCCAAACTCAAGAGAAACCCCAGGTTTCCCACCACAGCTCGAGTGGAACCCTGAGACCCATGCTGCAACTCTAGAGGAACACTGAGTTCCCACTGCATCTTGAGAGGAGCTCTGAGTCCCCTGCTGCAACTCAAGAGGAACCCCAAGTTTCCCTCCACAACTCAAGATAAACCCCGAGATCCCCACTACAATTCGAGAGGAGCCCCTTCTCCTCTGCTTTTAAATCGAGAGAATCCCGAGTTACCCAGAGCAACTCAAGAAAAGCCCCAAGCCCCCTGATGCAACTCGAGAGGCTTTCCAAGAGGAGCCAAACCCACCACAATTTAAGAGGAGCACTCTACCACAACAGGAGAGGAAGCCCCATACCACTTCTAAAGAGTAGACCCCCGCCCCTGCCACAATTAGAGAGGAGTCTACAAACCATAACTAGAGAGGAGTTGAAACAAAAACGTCAGTTGACCCCACTGCAACTAGAGTGGAGCCCAATGTGTAAATATACAGTAGCACACCACACATAACAATGAGACAGGAGCCAGCTGCTAATTGCTACTAGCGAGGAGTTCCCCAATGTAGCTTGAGAGCAGGCCCAATCACAACTATAAAGGAACCCAAGTCACCTGTCCCAACTCAAGAGGAACTCTGAGTCCTCCACCATAACTCTACAGGAGCCCTATATCATCACAAAGAAGGAGCCCCTGGCAACAAACAGAGGAGCCCCCTGCCAAAATTGGAAATGATTCCCCTGCCAAAATTATAAAGGAGCCCTCTGGCACATTGCACCTAAAGGGGTGGCCCTCTGACAATAAATAGAGATGCAGACCCTGACATAACTCTAGTTGAGCCTCTCACCCATTAGAGTGGAGCAACCCCGTGAAAACTAGAAAGGAGCTCCCAATGCCACAAGTAGAGAGAACACTGTCTCCACAGAGAACCCCCAGAGGTTGCACCACCACAATTAGAGAGGAGCCCTGAGTCCCCACCTGAACTTGAGGGAAGACCTATGCCAAAACTCAAGAGAAACCTATGGCCATGAGAGAGGAACCCACCCACCACAACAACTGGAGAGAAGACCCAGGACATCACACCTAGAGAGGGCCCCCTCCATCACAAATAAAGACGAGTCTCTGCTGCAAGTCGAATAGAATCCCCTACCACCGACAGAAAGGAATAACTTTGACACAACTAGAGAGTAGATGTCACACACAACTAGAGAGGAGCCCCCTGAACATTGGCAATTGAGAAGAGCATCCCTGCACATTGCAATTAGACGGAAGCCTCCTTTCAAAACTAGAGAGGAGGCTCCCATGCCAAAACTAAAGAGGAGGGGCCCTGTGATAATTAGAGTATAGGCTCACAGATATCACACCTGGAAAGAGTGCCTGTGCACATCGCTACCAGAGAGTAAATCTTCTCCATATTTTGAAAGGAACATTCAACCCCAACTCTAGAGGTGACCTCTGCACACCATAACTAGAGAAGAGCCCCACTAACACAACTCGAGAGGAGACTTCCTGACACAACTAGAGAGGAGCCCACTGACACAACTAAGAGTTGACCCCCCCCCATACCAACTAGAGAGGAACCCCATGCTGCAGGTAGTTTAGCCACCAACACATTGCAACTAAACAGAAGCCACCCTGCACATTGCTACTAGAGAGGAGCCACCCCACCACAACTCGAGTGGAGGCACCACCTCAACTTGAGGGGAACACCAAGTTCCATGATGCAACTCAAAAGGAGTCCCTCACCACAACTTGAGAGGAGCCCACACACTGCAACTAGAGAGGAGACCACCTGGACACCGCATGAAGAAAGGAGGTCCCTCACCCTGCCCCTAGAGAGGAGCAATCTCATATACGTCTAGAGAGGTGGCTTCACACCACTACTAAAGAGTTGCCCCTCAAGCCACAAATAGATATGAGCAAGCAAACTGCAGCTAGAGAAGAGCCACACAACATGATGCAACAAGACAGGAGTTTCCGCTCCACAACTAGAGAGGACTTCCCCAGGCACAGCACATCTACAGAGGTGCACCCCCACACATCACAACTTTGAGCCCAACCACCAAAACCAGGGAGCTGAATACATGCTGCAGCTAGATAGTTGATCCCCAGGCACAATTCGTGAACAGCACACTGCTGCAACTAGAGAAGAGCCCCCATCCCATATATTGCATCTAGAGTGTAGAACCACTGCCACAACTAGAGTGAACACCCCTGCCACAGGTAGATAGGAGCGGGCCCCTCACATCACAATTAGAGAAAAGTGCCCATGCACATCAAAACTAGAGTGAAATTCCCATATGGATCATAACAAAAGAGGAGGCCAGCACTGCAATTAGAGAGTAGACCCATGCCGTAATTAGAGATAAGCCCCCATGAACATTGCCGTTAGAGAGGAGCATATCCACACATCACAATTAGACAGAAGCCCCCTGCCATGGGTAGAGAGGAGCCCACCATGCTGCAACTAAAAAGGACTCCTTCTGCCACAACTATAGAGTGGCCTCCAGTAAATCACAACAAGAAAAACGGCCTCTTCACATCACAATCAGAGAGGAGCCGCCCCCATCATAATTTGAGAAGAACACTCTACTGCAACTAAAGAAGAGCCCAGCCACCACAACTAAAGAGGAGCCTCCGCTGCCACAACTAGAGAGGAGTCTGCAAACGACAACTAGAGAGGAGCTGACCCACCATAAATAAAGTGTGGACCCCCACAGCAACTAGAGTAAAGCCCCATGCTGCAACTAGACAGTATCCTCCTGCACATTGCAACTAGGTAGGGACCAGCCTGCACATCGCTACTAGAGGATCTGGCCCACTGAAGCTCGACTGGAGGATCCACCACAACTCTCAAGGAAGCCCGAGTCACCTGTGGTAATTCAAGAGGCACTAGGAGTTCCCTGTTGCAATTTGACAGAAGCACTCAGCTATGACAAGAAAAGGAGCCACTGGCCAAAATGACAGAGGGCTCCCCAGCCAAAGCTGAAGTGGATTCCCCCAGAAAAACTAGAGTGGAGTCCCACAGGACTTAGAAAGAAGACCTTTCTGCCCCAAATAGAGATGAGCTCCATGAAGTAAGTCGAGTGGAGTCCCTCATAACTAGAGAGCAGCAACCCAACTAATGTTAGTGAGGAACCCCTAGCACCAAAAGTAGAGATGACCTCCCCCATGGAGGCACCCACACCCCATCCAGAGAGGACATAGCCCCACAACTCAGTAGGAGTCTGCTGGACATCACAGAGAGAGATGAGACCCTCTGCTGCTAACAGAGATGAACCTCACACTACAAAGAGAGAGGAGCTTGCACACCACAACTAGAGGAAATCAAAACCACCACAACTACAGAATTGACCCCAACCACAATGACAGATAAGTCCCAGGCCAAAACTAGTGAGTAGCCAACAAGTAATGAGCCACCCTGCACATCCCTGCTAGAGACGAGTCAGCCCAAGATAACTCGAGAGGAGGCCCCACCTCAAGTCGAGAGAAACCCTTAGTATGCCCCCAACTCAAGAGGAACACCAAGTGCCCCATAATGGCTTGTGTGGAACCCTGAGTCTTGCAGTGCAACACAAGAAGAACACGGAGTTCACGCTGTGACTCAAGAGTAGATCTGAGTCTCCTGCTGCAACTCGATAGGAACCATAAGAACCTGCCTAAATTCAAGAGGAGCCCTATTCTGCATCACACTGAGAACCCCCGGCAACAAAGACAGAGGCACTCCCCTGCTAGAGCTAGAGAGGATGTCCTCACCACAACCAGAGAGGTGCCCCCAGGACATCGCACCTTAAAAGGAGTCACTCTGCCACAAATAGAGATGAGCCCACTGAAGTAGCTTGAGAGAATACCTTCAAAATTATAGAAGAGCAATCCCAAGAAAAACTAGTGGGGGTTGCCCAGTACCAAAATTAGAGATAATGCCCCACCCCACAGAGACCACCCACCAAAACACAAGAGGCAGTATCACTACAACTCGAGAGGAGCTTTGTGTCCCCTGTCTCACCTGAAGAGGAGCCTTCCATGTCAATTCAAGAGGAACTCCTAGTTCCGCACTGTACATAAAAGGAACACTGAGTACCCACTGCAAATTGAGATGACCCCCGAGTCCACTGCTGGAACTTGACAAAAAGCCCGAGTTCCCTGCTGCAACTCAAAAGATACCCATGCATCCTGTTGCAACTCGAAAGGTGGCACCACCAGAACTCGAGTGGAGCTCTGAGTGCCCTTCCTCAACTCAAGAGGCTCTCTCACAGTAAATCGAGAATAAGGCCTCAGAACAACTAAAGAGTAGCACCATGCCACAGCAAGAGAGGAACCCAGGCACACATCACTACAAGAGAGGAGCACCCACAGCACAATTAGAGAAGTTCACCTCGCCACAACTAGAGAGGAGCCCACACAACACACCTGGAGAAGAGCCCCACCACACATTGCAACTATTGAGGAAATCCCCTGCACAATGGAACTAGAGAGGAGACCACCACCATCACTAGAGACTTGACCACCCACCACAACAAGAGTGTTGACCCCCACTGCAAAGAGAGAGGAGCCTTCTGGATAAAACAAGATGGCAAACCCCACCATAACTACAGAGTAGGCCCTTGCTCTCAGCAAATAGGGTAACAACTGCAACAAGTCAAAGGAACTACCACACCACAACTAGAGAGAAACCCCTAGTACAGTGCAACTAGTGAGAGCCCCTGACCACAACTAGTGTGTTGACCACATGCTAAAGAATGAGAGGAGGTTGCAAGCTGCATCTGGAAAAGAGTTCCCCACAAACCACAATGATTGAGGAACACCATTGCCCAATGCAACTAGAGAGGAACCACCAAGTCCTCTGCTGCAACACGAGAGGAGCCAATGGCCAGAATGACTGAGGAGCCCCCCGCCAAAACTGGAGAGGTTTCCCCCATCACAAGCAGAGAGGAGTCCACAAGATATCACACATAGAAAGGAGCAGGTCTGCCACACATGGAGACATGGCCCCTGAAGTAAATCTAAAGGAGGCCCTCACAAATAGAGAGGAACAACCATGCTAAAATCTGTAGGAACATTTAGTGCCAAAAGAAGAGAGGACCCCCTTCAGATCCCCTCATCACAACCTTAGAGGAGGGTCCATGGCAACTCGAGAAGAGCCCCGAGGCCAGTGCCACAAGTCAAGAGTAGGACACCACCACTTCTTGAGAGAAGTGACCAGCCACAATGTGAGAGGAGGTCCCCAGACATTATACATAGAGAGAAGTCACTCTGTGGCAAATAAAGATGAGCCCCACCATCACAACAAAAAAGCAGGCCCCTGCATGTTGCAAAGAGAGAGAACTCCCCACAGATATTCCAACTAAAGAGTCCCTTAGAGTAACCCACCAACAAACCACAACTGGAAAGAAGCAGGCACTCCACAGCCAGAGATAATTGCCCATAACAGCTAGAGAGCAGCCCCCACTGGAGGGGAGCTCACCAGCACACTGCAACTAGAAAGAAACACCCATGCCACATGTAGAGAGGAGTCCTCAACCACAACTAGAGACCCACACTGAAATTCAGGAGAAGCCCCCTATTTCATCTCAACAAGATCTATTGCCTCTTTTTAGAGGAGCCTGAACCCCCACAGCAAATTAATATGGGCCTCCTGAGATAAATAGAGAGGAGGCCACCACCTCAAGTACAGAGATACCCACAACACAACTGGAGATTCCCGTTTGAGAGGAAGACCATAACTAGCATGGAGTCCTAGTCACAACAAGAAACTTGCACCCTGCCACAACTAGAGTGGAGCTTGCACATCACAACTAGAGAGAAGTCCCCCACAACTAGACAGGAGCCCCCGGAATTCAACTTAGAGAGGAATCCACCGGCACAATACACAAGCCTGCTGCCACAACTCCAGAGGGGCCTGCATTCCTCAAGTGGAGGAGAGCCCCATACAAACAGAAACTATTGAGGAAAAGCCCCACCCACACAACTAGAGAGGAACTTCCTCACCACAGCTAGAGAGATGACCACCCATTGCAAAGAGAGAAGTTCAATCCCAAAATTAGTAAGGAAACCCTAGTGCTACAAGTAGAGAAGACTCATCACCATGGAGCCTCCACATGACAAACGCAATAGCAGGCACAACAGCAACTCAAGAGGAGGCCCGAGTATCTGCAGCAACACTAGAGGAGCCCTGCAATGAAACTCAAGAGATGCCCCATGCAGCAACTCAAGAAGTGCCTCCTACTACAACCAGAGAGGAGCCCCAGCCACAGATTAAGAGCACTGTGTGCCCTGTAACAAGCTTAGAGCCCCCTGCCACAACTGGAAAGGAGCATCCATTTACAACTAAAGATGAACCTGCAAACCACAACTAGGGAAAAGGCCCCCCAAAATAGAGAGGAGCTTCCAATCAGATTGGAATAAGAGCAGAGCCAAACATCACAACTTGAGGGGAGAACTCCACCACAAATAGACATTGACCTCACTGAACATCACCACGAGAGCTGAGCACACCCACATATCACAATTAAATATAAACCCCTTGCGATGAGTAGAGAGGAGCCCAATATGCCACAACTAACAAGGATGCCCCCTACCACAGCTAGAGAGTGTTCTCCTTCACTTCACAACTGGAAAATGCACCCCTTCACATGACAAGCAGAGAGAAACCACCCCAGCCACAGTTTGAGAGGAGCATTCTACTGCAACTAGAGAGGAACCCCCATACCACAACTAAAAAAGAGTGCCCCCACCACAACTAGAGAGGAGTCTGCAAACCACAACAAAGGAGCAGGGGAGGGAAAAAAGCCATTAGTCTAACCCCACTGCAATTAGAGTGGATCATGCCTTAACAGTACAATAGCCCACTGCACATCACAACTACACAGGAGCCAGCCTGCTAATCACTCCTAGAGAGGAGCTGCACCACGCAGCTCGAGAGGAGGCCTCACAACAACTATAAAGGAACACCAAGTCACCTGTGGAAACTCGAGTGGACGCCCAGGTCACCCAATGCATCTTGACAGGAGCCCAATGCTCCATCAAAATTGGAGAGGAATCCCTGGTCAGAACTAGAGAGGAGCCCTCTGGCACATTGCACCTAGACCTGAGCCCCTCTGCTGCAAATAGAGACGAGGCCCCAGAAGTAAATCAAGATGAGCCCCTCACAACTACAGTGGAGCAATAACCTGAATACTAGTGAGGAGCCCCCAATGCCACAAGTAGAGAGGACACCCTCCCCAAAGATAACCCCCAGAGGTGGCACCACCACAACTAGAGAGATGTTCCTCCTGAACTTGAGAGGAGGCCTATGCAACAACTCAAGAGAAGCCCATGGCCACAACAACAGAGGAGCCTATCCAGCAAAACTGGAGAGTGTCCCCAAACCACAATTAGAGAGATGATTCTGGACATTACACCTAGAGAGGGTCCCCTCCACCACAAATAGAGATGAACCCCTCCTGCAAGTTGAGTATATTCCCCTACCACCATCAGAGAGACACATCCTTGTCACAGCTAGAGAGTAGACCCCATGCTGCAACTAGAGAATAGCCCCCTGAACATTGACACTTGAGAGGAGCATTCTCACACATCGCAATTAGATGGAAGCCTCCTTCCACAACTAGAGAGGAGGCCCCCAAGCCACAACTAAAGAGGAGGGGCCATGCCAAAATTAGAGAGTAGGCTCAGGCATATCGCAAAAGAGTACCTGTGCACATCACTACCAGAAAGGAAACCCCCACCACAATCAGAAAGGAAAAATCCACTGCAACTCTAGAGGTGCCCGCCACACACCACAACTAGAGAAGAGACCCCCTAACAAAACTCGAGAGGAGCCTGCACACAATAACTGGAGAGGAGCCCACCTGACACAACAGCTGATCCCACACACCAACTAGAGAGCAGCCCCATGCCACAGGTTTTGTAGCCACCCACACACCGAAACTAAATAGAAGCAACCCTGCACAATGCTACTAGAGAGGAGCCACCCCACCACAGCTCGAATGAAGGCTCCACCACAACTCGAGAGGAACACGAATTCCCCTGATGCACATTGAGAGGAGTCTCCCACCAAAGCTAGAGAGGAGCCCACCCAGACACTGCATGTAGAAAAGAGGCCCCACACCCTGTAACTAGAGAGGAGCAATCTCACACACCACATCTAGAGAGGAGGCTCTACATCACTACTAGAGAGTAGCCCCTCAAACTACAAATAGGAACAAAAGTAATTGCAGTTTTGCATTGTTGAAATTTGCTGTTTGATATTGGAATGCATTCTTAAATAAATGTGTTTATGTTGTACATCATTTTAATTCACAAAAAAAATAAATAAAATTTTTTTTCCTTTTTTTTAATTTTTATTTATTTATTTTTTTTCTTTTATTAAAAATAAAATTTGTGAACCTTCCTCCCTCCTCCCAAATTAAAAAAAAAAAAGAAATGAGCCAGCAAACTGAACCTGGAGAAGAGCTGCACAGCACAATGCAACAAGACAGGAGTTCCCCCTCCACAACTAAAGAGGACTTCCCCAGACACAGCACACCTAGGGAGGACCACCCTGGCATATCACAACTAGAGAGAAGCCCAACCGCCAAAACTAGAGAGTTGAATACATGCTACAACTAGATAGTTGACCCTCAGACACAACTAGTGAGGAGCACACCGCCAAAAACTAGAGAGGTTCCATCTTCCCCCATATATCGCAACTAGAGTGGAGCACCACTGCCACACCTAAATGGACACCCCTGCCACAGGTAGATACAAGCCCTCCCCACACATCACAATTAGAGAAAAGTGCCCATGCACATCACAACTAGAGTGGAACTCCCACACGGATCATTACAATAGAGAAGGGCAACACTGGAACTAGAAAGGAGACCTCTTCCACAACTAGCGATAAGCCCCCCTGAACATCATCATTAGAGAGTAGCACACCCATACATCACAATTAAACAGAAGCCCCCTGCAGTGAGTAGAGTGGAGCCCACCATGCCACAACTAAAGAGGACTCCCACTGCCACAACTAGACAGTAGCCACCTGCTATCATAACTAGAAAAAGCATCCCTTCACTTCACAACCAGAGAGCCACCCCCAGCACAATTTTGAGAAGAGCACTCTACTACAATTAGAGAGGAACCCAACTACCACAACTAAAGAGAATTCCCCCCTGCCACAACTACCGAGGAGTCTGCAATCAAGATTTAGAGAGGAGCTGCCCCACCACAAATAAAGAATGGACCCCGCACTGAAACTAGAGTGGATTCCCATCTAGCAACTAGGCAGGAGCCAGCCTGCATTGCTTTTCTAGATAGGATCTGCCCCACTGCAGTATGAGAGGAGGCTCCACAAAAACTCTAAAGAAACCCTGAATAACCTGCTTCAACTCAAGGGGAACCCCAAGTTCCCCATTACAATTCTACAAAAGACCTATGCTATAACAGGAAAGGAGCCCCTGGCCACAGTGACAGAGGATCCCCTCTGCCAAAACTGAAGTGGATTCCCCTGGCACAAATAGTGGAGTCACCCAGGACATAACACCTAAAGAAAAGCCCCTCTGTCACAAATAGAGATGAGCTCCCTGCAGTAAGTTGGGTGGAATCCCTCACAACTAGAGAGAAGTGACCCCACTAAATATTAGTGAGGAACCCCTAGCACCAAAAGTAGAGAGGACCTCCCCCATGGAACCACCCACGCCCCAAGCAGAGCAGACACAGCTCCACAGTTGTGGAGCCCTCCACCACAACTGAGAGGAGCCCAGTGGACATCACACATAGAGAGGAGCCCCTCTGCTGGTAATAGAGACAAACCTCACACCACAACTATAGAGAATCTTGTACAGCACAACTAGAGAAAATCAAACCCACCACAAATACAGAGTTGACCCCGACCACAACTAGAGAAAAAATCCATGCCAGAACTAGTGAGTAGCCACCCACACATTGCTACAAGACAGGAGCCATCCTGCACATCCCTGCTAGAGACAAGTTGCCACCTAGACAGCTCTAGAGAAAGCCCCACCACAACTGGAAAGGCACACGGCATCCCCCACCATAGCTCTAGTGTAACCCTGGGTCCCACCCTGTAACACAAGATGAATCCTGCTGCTAAGTTGCTTCAGTCATGTTCGACTCTGTGCGACCCCATAGACAGCAACCCATCAGGCTCCCCCGTCCCTGGGATTCTCCAGGCAAGAACACTGGAGTGGTTTGCCATTTCCTTCTCCAATGCATGAAAGTGAAAAGTCAAAGTGAAGTTGTTCAGTCGTGCCCGACTCTTAGCAACTCCATGGACTGAAGCCTACCAGGCTCCTCCATCCATGGGATTTTCCAGGCAAGGTACTGGAGTGGGGTGCCATTGCCTTCTCCGAGATAAATCCTGAGTTCCCGCCAAAACTCCAGAGGAGCTCTGAGTCCCTGACCTCAACTCCGAGTTTCCCACCACATCTCAACAGGAACACCAAGTTCCCCGCCTCAACTCGAGAGGAGGTCCAACTCTGCTGCTGCCACTCAAGAGGAACCCCAAGTTCCCTGTTGCAGTTCAAGACAAGCCCCAATCCCCCTGATGCAATTCGTGAGGGTCCCAAGACACCCACTCCAATTCAAGAGTGAGAATCTGCCTCAATTCAAGAGGAGCCCTATTCCAAATCAAGAAGGGGGACCCCAGCAACAAAAACAGAGGCACTCCCCGACCAGAGCTGGAGAGGTTCCAATCACTGCAATTAGAGAGGTGACCCCAGGACATTGAACCTAAAAAGGAGTCCCACTGCCACAAATAGTACTGAGTAAACTGAAGTAACTTGAAAAGAACCCCTCAGAATTAGAGAGTAGCAATCCCACCAAAAACTACTGAGAAGACCCCTGTACCAAAAGTAGAGAGGACTGCCCACCCCATAAGGACACCCACCACAACTCAAGAGGAGGCATCACCACAACTCAAGAGGAGCTCTGAGTCCCCTGCCTCAACTCAAGATGAGCCTTTCATGGCAATTCGAGAGGAACTCCGAGTTGTGTGCTGTACTCGAGAGGAATATCAGTAAGCGCCACAACTCAAGAGGATCCCCAAGTCCACTGCTGCAACTTGAGAGGAACCCAGAGTTCACTGTCACAACTCTAAAGGAACCTGAGCCCCTGAGGCAACTCAAGAGGGACCCCGAGTTCACTGTCACAACTTGAAAAGACCCAGAGCCCCCTACTGCCACTTGAGAGAAGGCACCACCAGAACTTGAGAGGAACTCTGAGTCCCCTGCCTCAACTCAAGAGTTCTCATGGCAAATCGAGATAAGACCTCAGCACAGCTAGAAAGGAGCACCATGCCACCACAAGAGAGGAGCCAAGGTACCCATCACTACAAGAGAGGTAAAAGTGCAGCTCAAGACAACTAGAGAGGAGCCTACATACTACACCTGGGAAAGTGCCCCACCCCACATGGCTACTGTTGAGGAAAATCCCTACCCAATACAACTAGAGAGGAGACCCACACCACAACTAGAGACTTGAACACCCACCTCAACTAGAGAGTTGGCCCCAGTGAAACTAGAGAGGAGCATTCTGGATAAAACTAGATTGGAAAACCCACCACAACTAGAAAGGAGCACCTTGCCAACAGCAACTAGAGTAACGATTGCAACAACTCAAAGGAGCCACCACACCACAACTAGAGAGAAACCCCTAGTAAAGTTCAACTAAAGAGAGCCCCTGGCCACAAATAGTGTGTTGAACCCAGGCCACAACCAGAGGGGAGGCTGCACATCACATCTGGAGATGAATCTGAAACATACCACAAAGATTTAGGAACACCACTGCCCAAGGCAACTAGACAGGAACTACCAAGTCTTTTGTTGCAACAGGAGAGGAGCCAGTGGCCACAATGACAGAGGAGCCCCCCACCAGAACTGGAGAGGTTTCCCCCGCAACAAGTAGAGAGGAGTCCACCAAGACATCACACATAGAGGAGTCCCTTTGAAGCAGATAGAGATGACCCACCTGAAGTAACTCTAGACGAGGCCCTCACAAGTAGAGAGGAGCAACCACGTTAAAATTTGTGAGGAACACCTAGGGCCAAAAGAAGTGAGGACCCCCATTGCAGAGACCCTCATCACAACCTAAGAGGAGGGGGCACTGCAATGCAGAAGAAGCTCCAAGTCAAAATTATAACTCAAGGGAGGACTCCACCCCTACTCAAGAGAAGCCACCAGCCACAATGCGAGAGGATGCCCCCAAACATCATACCTAGAGAAGAGTCACTCTGCGGCAAATATAGCTAATCTCTCCCACCACAAGAAAGGAGGCCCCTGCATACTGCAATGAGAGTGAACTCCTCTCACATATTGCAACAAAAGAGCCCCTCACCATAACTAGAAAGGAGCCCACACACTGTAACTAGAGAGTAGCCCACCAGCACACCACAACTAGAAATGAGCAGCCACACCACAGCTAGAGATAATCCCCCACCACAACTAGAGAGGAGCCCTCACTGATACGTGAGATGAGCGCTCACCAGCACACTACAACCTAGAAAGAAACCTCCATGTCACAAAAAGAGAGGATTCGTGAAACACAACTAGAGAGGAGTCCCTCATTGCCAAAACTCAAGAGGAGGCCCATGCTTCCTCTCCATACAATCTGCTCCCTTGTTTTAGAGGAGCCCCACACTCCCACAGCAAATTGATATGTGCCTCCTGAGACAAACATAGAGGAGCCCACCACCAGAAGTACAGAGATGCCCCCACCACAACTTGAGAGCCCCTTGAACACCACAACTAGCTTGCTGTCCCCTGCCACAATAAGAAAGTTGCACCTTGCCACAACTAGAAAGGAGCCTGAACATCCCAAATAGAGAAAGGCCCACACAACTAGACAAGAGGCCCTAGAAATTGACTTAGAGAGGAACCTGCTGGCTCAACAATACACAAGCCTCCCACCACAACTCCAGAGAAGCCTGCATTCCTCATATGGAGAAGAGCCATATACATACTGCAATTATTGAGGAAAAGGCCCATCCAACGCAACTAGAGAGGATCTTCCTCTCCACAACTAGAGAGTTGACCTCCCATCACAACTAAAGAGGGTCAACTCCACCAAAATTAGTGAGAAAATCCTAGCACTAAAAATAAAGGCCCCTCACCCTGGAGCCCCCCACATGACATACACGAGAGGAGGCCCAACCACAACTCAAGAGGAGACAAGAGTACCCTGCAGAATCTCTAGAAGAGCCCTACAGCACAAGTCAAGAGAAACCACTGTCTACAACGAGAGAGGAATCCTCTGGACATCACATCTAGAGAGGAACCAATCCACTGCAAATACAGACAAAGCCCACACCACAACTAAAGAGGAGACCCCCTGCACATCACAATGAGAGGAGTCCCCTCAGACATCTCAACTAAAGAAGAGCACCTCACCTCAACTAGAGTGGAGCATGTGCACTTCAACTAGAAATAGGCCACCATTTTACATCTATAGAGAAGTCTGCCACCAAACTTAGAGAGGAGCTGCCCACCGACTTCAGAGGAGCTCACCAGCACACCACTAGTAGAAAGGAGGCACTATACCACAGCTAAAGAGGAGTCCTGCACCACAATTACAGATGAGTCTGCCACAAACACTCGAGAGGAGCCACCTACAGAAAATCAATAGGTGCCTCCTACTGCAACTAGAGAGGAGTCCCAGCCACAAATTGAGAGCTGGCTGTACCCTGAAACTAGCTTAGAGCCCCCTGCCACAGCTAGAAAGAACCCCTCCAAAACTAGAGAGGAGCCTGCACATCACAACTAGAGATAAGGTCCCTACAAGTAGAGAGGAGTTCCCACTTACATGGTAATAAGAGAGGAGTCCCACACCACGACTAGATGGCAGAACCCCACCATAAGGAGACATTAGCCCCACTGAACTTTGCCACTAGAGAGGGGTACACTTACGCATCACAATTAAATGTAAGTCCTCTGCCTTGAGTATACAGGCACTCAACATGTCACAACTAAAGAGGGTACCCTCTGTCTTAAGCAGAGAGTATGCTGCTTCACATCACAACTGGAAAAAGTGCCCCTTCACATTACAAGCAGAGAGGAGCTACCCCCACCTCAATTCGAGAGGAGCACTCTACCACTACTGGACAGGAACCCTCATACCACAACTAAAGAGGAGCACCCCCATCACCACCACCACCACAACTAGAGAGGAGTCTGCAAACCAAAACTACTGACAAACTGAAACAAATGTCACTGACCCCCATGGCAACTAAAGTGGAGCCACATGCCATAACTATACAGTGCAAATGAAGTTGCTCAGCTGTGTCTGACTCTTTGCAACCCCATGGACTGTAGCCTACCAGGCTCCTCTGTCCATCGGATTTTCCAGGCAAGAGTACTGGAGTGGGTTGCCATTTCTTTCTCCAGGAGATCTCAACTCAGGGATTGCACCCAGGTCTCCCGTATTGTAGGCAGACACTTTAATGTCTGAGCCACCAGGGAAATCTGTACAGTAGCCTACTGCATGTCACAAGTAGACAGGAGTGAGCCTGATAATTGCTATTAAAGAACAGCTGCTCCACGCAGCTTGAGGAGTTTCCTCCACAAGGAACCCCAAGTTACCTGTCACAACTTGAGAGGAACCCTGAGTCCCCCACCACAATTCAACAGGAACCCTACGCCATCACAAGGAAGGAGCCCCAGGTGATAAAGACAGAGGAGGATCCACCAAAATTGGAGAGGGTTCCCCTGCCAAAACTTGAGTACAGCCCTCCAGCACAATGCACATAGAGAGGAGCTCCTCTGTTGCAAATAGAGACAAGACCCCTAAAGTAACTCAAGAGGAGCTCTTCATGACTACAGTGGAGCAAACCCATGAAAACTAATGAAAATCCCCCAACGCCACAAGTAGAGAGAACACCCTCCCCACAGAGAACACCCAGAGGTGGCACCACTGCAACTAGAGAAATGTCCTGAGTCCCCTCCAGAAATTAAGAGGAGGCCTATGGCACAACTCAAGAGAAGCCCATGGCCACAACGATAGAGGAGCCCACCTGGAAAAACTTGAGAATGCCCCCCCCACACACACACAACTAAAGTGATTATCTCAGACATAGCACCTAGAAAGGGTCCTCTCCACCGAAAATAGAGACTAATCCTTTATGCAAGTTGAGTAGATTCCCCTACCACCATCAGAGAGGCACATCCTTGTCACAGCTAGAGAGTAGACGCTCCACCACAACTCAAGAGGAACACAGAGTCCCCTGACACACATCGAGAGGAGTCTCCCACCACAATTAGAGAGGAGCCCACACATGGAAACAAGAGTGGAGCCCACCACATGTAGGAAGGAGGCCAGGCACCCTGTAACTAGAGAAGAGCAATCTTGCACACCACATCTAGAGAGGAGGCTCTACACCACTGCTAGAGAGTAGCCCCTCAAACTGAAAATAGAAATGACCCAACAAATTGAACCTGGAGAAGAGCTGCACAGCATAATGTAACAAGATGGGAATTCCCGCTCCACAACTAGACTGGACTCCCCCAGGCACAGCACTAGGGTGGACTACCCCGGCACTTCACAACTAGAAAGAAGCCCAACCGCCAAAACTAGAGAGCTGAATACACGCTACAACTAGATAGTTGACCCTCAGGCACAACTAGTGAGGAGTACACCACCAAAACAGAAAGGTGCTACCCCCTCCCCACCGTACATCAAAACTAGAGTGTAGTACCACCACCACAACTAGAGTGAACACACCTGCCACAGGTAGATACAAGCCCTCCCCACACATCACAATTAGAGAAAAATGCCCATGCACATCACAACTAGAGTGGAACTCCCACATGGATCAAAACGAATGAGGAGGCCAACACTGCAGCTAGAGAGGATACCCCTGCCACAATTAGAGATAACCCCCCTTAACATCACCATTAGAGAGGAGCGTACCCGCACATCACGATTAGACAGAAGCCTCCTTCCATAAGTAGAGTGGAGCACACCATGTTAGAACTAAAGAGGCCTCCCATTGCCACAACTAGAGAGTAGCCTCCTTCACATTAAAGCTAGAAAAAGTGCCCCTTCACATCACAACCAGACAGTAGCCACCCCCACCACAGTTTGAGGACAGCACTCTACCACAACTAGAGAGGAGCCCAACTACCACAACTAAAGAGGAGCCCCCTGGCACAACTAGAGAGGAGTCTGCAAATGACAAGTAGAGAGAAGCTGACGCACGACAAATAAAGAGTGGACCCCCACAGTAACTAGAGTGGAGCCCATGCTGCAACTAGAGAGTCGCCTCCCACTCAGTGGAGGTAGACAGGGACTAGTCTGCACAGCACTACTAGAGAGGATCTGCCCCACTGCAGCTCGAGAGGAGGCTCCACCACAACTCTAAAGGAACTCTGAGTCACCTGCTGCAACTCAGGAGACACTCCAGGTTCCCCGCTGCAATTTGACAGGAGTCCTAGGCTGCAACAAGAAAAGGGGTGACAGGCCAAAATAATGGAGGGGCTCCCCAGCCGAAACTGAAGTGGATTCCCTCAGCACAACTAGATAGGAGTCCCCTAGGATACCACACCTAGAGAGATGCCCTTCTGCTGCAAATAAAGACAAGCTCCCTAAAGTAAGTCAAGTGGAGTCCCTCACAACTCGACAAAAGCAGTCCCACTAATATTAGTGAGGAACCTCTAGAGCCAAAAGTAGAGAGGACATCTCCCATGGAGCCACCCACACCCCAACCAGAGAGGACACAGCCACGCAATTTGAGAGGAGCCCTCCACCACAACTCTAGAGGAGCCAGCTGGACATCACATATAAGAGGGACCCATCTGCTGCTAATAGAGACGAACCTCACACCACAACCAGAGAGGAGCTTGCACACCACAACTAGAGAGAATTGAACCCACGACACCTATTCAGTTGACCCCAACCACAAGGAGAGAGTAGTCCCTTGCCAAAACTAGTGAGTAGCCACCCACACATTGCAACAACACAGGAGCCACCCTGAACATCCCTGCTAGAGATGAGTCACCCCAATACAACTCAAGAGGAGGCCCCACCGCAAGTCAAGAAGAACCCTGAGTACCACTCAAACATGAGAGGAATCCCGAGTTCCCAGCCACGGCTCAAGTGGAACACTGAGTCCTGTGCTGTAACGCAAGAGGAACACTGAGTTCCTGCTTCAAAAACTCAAAAGGAGCTCTGAGTCCACTGCTGCAACTCGAGAGGAACCCTGAGTTTCCTACCATAACTCAAGAGGAACCCCAAGATCCCCCTCGCAACTCGAGACGAGGCCTGACCCCCCTGCTGCAACTTGAGAGGAAACATGAGTTCCCCACCTCAACTCCAGAGGAGCCCTGACTCCTCTGCTGCAACTGGGTTAGAAACCCCAGGTTACCTGCTTCTACTGAAGAAGAAGCCCAATTTCCTGCAGCAACTTCAGTGGAATCCCAAGTTCCCCATCACAACTCAAGATGAACCAAAGTCCCCTGATGCAACTCCAGAGGATTCCCAGGATGAGCCTACCCCACCACAATTCAAAAGGAGAACTCGACTGCAACAAGAGAGGGAGGCCCATACCACAACTAAAGAGGAGCCCCCCACCAACCCCTGTACAACTAGACAGGAGTCTGCAATCCAAAATTAGAGAGGAGCTGAAACAGAAATGTCAGTTGGCCCAACTGCAACAAGAGCGGAGTCCCAAGCCATAACTATTCAGTAGCCTACCACACGTCACAACCAGACAGGAGCCATCCTGCTAATCTCTCCTAGAAAGGAGCTGCCCCATGCAGCTCAAGAGGAATCCCCACCAAAACTTTAAAGGAACACTAAATCACCTTTCCCAACTCGAGAGGAACCCGGAGTCCCCAACCACAACTTGACAGGTGCCATATACTGTCACAAGGAAAGAGCCCCCGGTGAAAAGCAGAGGAGCTGCCCGACAGAACTGGAGAGGATTCCCTACCAAAACTAGAGAGGTGCCCTCTGGCACATTGCGCCTAGAGAGAAGAGACTGCCACAAATATAGAAGAAACCCCTGAAGTAACACGAGACGAGACTCTCAGAACTAGAGCGGAGCCATGAAAACTAGTGAGGAGACCCAAATGCCACAAGTAGGGAGAACATCCTCCCCACAGAGAACCCCCAGAGGAGGCACCACGGCAACTAGAAAGGAGCCACAAGTCCCTTCCTGAACTTGAGGCTTATGCCACAACTCAAGAGAAGCCCATGGCCACAACGAGAGAGGAGCCCACCCGACAATACTGGAGAGTGTCTCCCCACCACAACTGGAGAGGAGACCATGGACATTGCACCTCGAGAGGGTTCACTCTTCCCCAAATAAAGACACACCCCCTGCACCAGTCAAATAGACCCCCATACCACCATCAGAGAAGAGTAACCTCAGCACAACTAGAAAGCAGCCCCTTGAACATCACCACTTGAGAGGAGCATTCCCACACAACGCCATTACACAGAAGCCTCCTTCCTCAACTAGAGAGGCCCCCATGCCACAAATAAAGAGGAGGGGCCATGCCAAAATTAGAGAGCAGGCTCGCAAATATCGAACCTGGAAGGACTGCCTGTGCACATTGCTACCAGAGAGGAAACCCCTCCACAATTCGAGGAGAACACTCCACTGCAACTCTAGAGGTGCCAGTCACACACCATAACTAAAGAAGAGCCCCCTAAAAAAACTCAAGAGGATACTGCACAACTATAGAGGAGCTCATCCAACACAAGTAAGAGTAAGCTCATCCAACACACCAACTTGAGAGAAGCACCTTGCCACGGGTTGTTTAGCCACCCACAAATCGCAACTAAACAGAAGCCAAATGAACATTCCTATTAGAGAGGAGCCACACCATCACACTACCACAACTAAAAGAAGCCCCCCTGCCACAACTAGAGAGGTGGCTGCAAACAAGAACTAGAGATGAGCCGACCCACAGCAACTAAAGAGCAAACACCCACTGTAATGAGAGTGGAGCCCATGCCTCATCTACAGAGTAGCCTCCCATACATTGCACTTAGACAGGGACCAGCTTCCATATCACTACTAGAGAGGATCTGCCCCACTACAGCTCCAGAGGAGTCTCCACCACAACTTTAAAAGAGGTCTGAGTCACATGCTGCATCCCAAGAGACACCTTGAGTTCCCTGCTGCAATTTCACAGGATCCGTTGTCTGTAACAAGAAAAGGGGCCACTGCGCCAAATGATGGACTGGCTCCCTGGCCAAAACTGAAGCAAATGCCCCAGGCATAACTAGAGTGGTATCCCCCAGGATATCACACCTAGAGAGATCTTCTGCCTCCAATGGAGACAAGCTCCCTGAAGGAAGTCTAGTGGAGGCCCTCTGAACTAGACAGCAGCAATCCCACAAAGAGAAGTGAGGGACCCACTGTGCCAAAAACAGAGAGGACCTCCCCTGTGGAGACGCACACACCCCAACCAGAGAGGACACAGCCTCGCCCCTCGAGAGGAGCCCTCCACCACAACTTGAGAGGAGCCCGCTAGACATCACACACAGAGAGGAGCACCTCTTCTGCTAATGCAGCCGGACCTCACACCACAAGGAGAGAGGAGCTTGCACACCACCACTAGAGAGACTTGAAACCCCCGCAACTACAGAATGGACCCCAACCACAAGGAGAGAGTAGCCCCTTGCCAAAACTACTGAGCAGCCACCCATCATTGCAACAAGACAGGAGCCACCCTGCACATCCCTACTAGAGATGAGTCACCCCAAGGGAATTTGACAGGAGGCCCCACCGCAAGTCAAGAGGAACCCTGAGTACCAACCAAACTCAAGAAGAACCCTGAGTTCCCTGCCACTACTCCAGGGGAATCCTGCATTCCATGCTGCAAATCCAGAGGAACACTGATTTCCTGCTGCACTTCGAGAGGAGCTCTGAGTCCCCTGTGGCGATGCTAGAGGAAACCCCTAGTTTCCAGCAACAACTAGAGAGGAACCCCAAGTTTCTGCTGCAACTTGAGAGGAATCCTGAGATCCCCCTCATAATTCAAGAGAAACCCCAAATTTCCCACCACAAATGGAAACAAAACTGAGTTCCCCCTCATCTCAAGATAAGACCTGATTCTTCTGCAGTGACTCAAATGGATCATGTGACCCCAGGTGCAGGGTCTGGGGTGTGGGGTCACCCAGAGACTGTGCAGGTGTGATCCCAGGTACAGGGTCTGGGAAGAAGTGTCACCCTAGAAACTGGAAATTTGACCCTAGGTGCAGGGTCGGGAGGGGATCACACTGGAAATAGTGGTCATGTGAACCCAGGTGCATGGTCTAGAAGGGAGTCACCATGAAAACTATGGATGTGCGGCTCCAGGTGTAGGGTTTGGGAAGTGGGGTTACCCTCGACTGTAGATATGTGATCCTAGTTGCTCAGTCTGGGGGGTGGGATCAGGCCAGACACTGTGGATGTGTGACCAGAGGTACAATGTCTGCAGAGGGGTTTCACCAATAGACACTGTAGAAATGTGACCCAAGGTCCAGGGTCAAGAAGGGGTCACCCTGGATACTGTGGACATGTGACCCTAGGGTCTAGGAGGTGGGGTACCCTAAAGACTTTGGATGTGCGACTCCAGATATAGGGTTTGTGAGGTGGGGTCTCCCAGGAGACTGTGTACACGTGTCCCCCAGTACAGGTTCTGGGAGATGGGTTTATTTCCAGGACTGTGAATGTGTGACCTAAAGTACAGTGTCTGAGGAAGAGGCTGACCCTGGAGACTGTGGACTTGTGACAACATGCATATTGCCTGGGAGTGGGTAACCCTGGAGACTACGTACATGTGACCACAGGTGTAGTGTCTGGATGGGGGGTCACCTTGAGACTGTGGATGTGAAAACCCAGGTGCTGGGTCTGAAAGCTTGGGTAACCCTGGAGACTGTGGATGTGGGACCTCAGATACAGGGTCTCAGTGGTGGGGTCACCCTGGGGACTGGGGACATGTGACCCAAAGTGCAGTGTCTGGGGAAGAGGCTGACTTTGGAGACTGTGGACATGTGACCCATGTAAATGGTCTGGGAGGGGGTCATCATGGATACTGCAGACATTTGACATCAGGTGTAGGATCTGGGAGAGGGATCACAATGAAGACTGTGGTCATGTGACCCAAGTACAGGGTCTGCACAGGGTTGTCATCCTGGGGACTGTGGATGTGTGACCCCAAATGCAGCATTTGGAAGGGGGTCACCCTGAAGACTGTGGACATGTGACATTAGATGCAGGGTCTGAGAGGGGATCACCCTGGAGACTGAGGATGTGTGAACCCAGTACTGGGTCTTGGAGGTGGAGTAACCCTGGAGACTATATATGTGACCACATACATAGTGGGAGGTGGGGTCACCCTGGGGACTGTCGGCATGTGACACCAGGTGAAGGGTCTGGGAGATGGAGACACCAGAGATTGTGAACATATGACCCCAGATGCAGGGTCTTAGGAGAGGGCTAGCCCTGGAGACTGTGGACATATGACACCAGTTACAGGGTCTGGGGAGAGGGGTCACCCTGGAGACTGTTGACATGTGACCCCAGGTGCAGGGTTTGGTGTGTGGGATCACCGTGGAGACTGTGGAGTTTTGAAACCTAGTACAGGCTTTGTGAGGTGGGTTCATGCTGGAGATGGGGCATGTGACCCTATGTTCATGGTTTTGGAAGGAGGTCACCCTGGATATGGGGGACATGTGACCTCAGGTACAGGGTCTGGGCTGGGGTGTCACCTTGGAAACTCTGGACATATTACCCAAGGTGCAGGATCTGGAATGGAGTCAACCTAGAGATTCTGGACATGAGATGCCAGGAACAGTTTCCAGGGATGTGTGTCACCCTATAGACAGTGGAAATGTTACCCAAGGTGCAGGTTTGGGAGGGGGTCACCCTGAAGACTGTGAACGTGTGATCCCAGGTGCAAGGTCTGCAAGATGTGGTCTCCCTGGAGACAGTGGACATGTGACTCCAGGTAAAGGGTCTTGGAGACAGGGTCACCCTGGAGAATGTGGACATGTTACCTCAGGTGCAGGGTCTGGGAGGGATTTACCCTGGTGACCGTGGATGTTAGAATACAGGTGCAGAGTCTGGGAGTTTTGGTCACAGTAGAGACAGTGCTTGTGATACCCCAGTACAGGGTCAGGGAGATTGGGTCAGCCTGCAGAATGTGGATGTGCCACTCCACAGACAGGATGTGGGGAGGATTGGCACCCTGGAGACTGGACATGTAACCCCACGTACAGGGTCTGGGAGCACGGTCACAGTAGAGACTGGAAATTTGATCCCAAGTGTAGTGTCTGTGAGGGAAGGTTACCCTGGAGACTGTGGATATGTGATCCCAGGTGCTCAAACCGTAGTTGTGGGGTCACATTGAAGTCTGTGGACATGTGACCACAGGTTCAGTGTCCTGGGCAATGTTACCCTGGAGACTGGACATGTGACCCCAGGTACAGAGTCTGGGAGGATAGTCACAGTAGAGATTGGAAATGTAACCCCAGGTGTAGTGTCTGTGAGGGAAGGTTAGCCTGGAGACTGTAGATGTGTGATCCCAGGTGCTTGGACTGTATTTGTGGGGTCACCCTGAAGTCTGTGGATATGTGACCACAGGTTCAGTGTCCTGGACTGTGTCACCCTGGAGACTATGGACGTATGACCAAATGTTCACTGTCTGGGAGTGGTGGTCACTCTGGAGGCTGTGAAAGTGTGACCACAGGTAAAAGTTCTGATAAGGTGGGGTCACCCTAGAGACTGTGGACATGTGACCCAAGGTACAAGTACTGGTGAGGTGCACTTACCCTGGAGTCTGTGGTGACATGACCCCAGGTGCAGGGTCTGGGAGGTTTGTCACTACAGAGACCGTGGAGGTGTGACCTCAGGTGCAGGGTCTGGGAGGGGAGGTTACTCTGAAAACTAGAAATGTGACCCCAGGCCATGGTGGGGTGTCACCAAGGAGACTCTGGACATGTAACCCAGGTGCAGGTATTTCAAAGGGGTCACACTGGAACCTGTGGACCTGTGACCCTAGGTGAAGGGTCTGAGAGGTGGGTTCACCCTGGAGACTGGACATGTGACCCCAGGTGCAGGGTTTGCTGATGTGGGGCACCCTGCTGACTGTGGACCTGTGACCCTAGGTGCAGGGCCAGAGAGGGGGTAACCCTGGAAACTGCAGATGTGTGACCCCAGGTGTCACACATAGTGTCTGGGAGGTGGGGTCATACTGGAGACTGTGGAGTTTTGAACCCTGGTACAGAGTCTGGGAGGTGGAGTCAGGCTGGAGACTGGATATGAGACCCCATGTACATGATATGGGAAATGGGTCACCCTGGAAATGGTAGAGATGTGACCTCAGGTACAGGGTCTGTGACGGGGTTCACCATGGTGACTGTGAACATGTGACCCCAGGGCTAAGGTAGGGTGTCAGCCTGAAGATTCTGAACATGTTACCCCAGGTGTAGGTTCTGGAAGGGGGTCACCCTGGAGATTCTGGACGTCTTATTCCAGGTACACCCTCTGGGTACATGTGTCACCCTATAGACAGTGGAAATGTGACCCCAGGTGTAGGTTCAGGAAGGGGTCACCCTGGAGACTGTGAACATGTGACCCCAGGTGCATGGTCTGCGAGGTGTTGTCTCCCTGGAAACAGTGGATGTGTGACTCCAGGCACAGCATCTGGGAGGTAGGGTCACTTGGGGACTGTGGACATGTGACCCCAAGTACAGGGTCTGGAAGGATAGTCAATGTAGAGACTGTGGACATGTGACTCCAAATACAATGCCTGGGAAGGGTCACCCTGGGGACTGAAGGCATGTAACTTCAGGTAGAGGGTCTGAGAGTGTGTCCTGGGAAACTGTGGACATGTGAACCCAAATGTAGGATTTGGTGGGGGGTCACATAGGAGATTTTGGATGTGGGAACCCAGGTGCTGTGTTTTGGAGTCCTCGCCCTGGACTGTGGATGTGTGACCCCAGGTTCAGGATCTGGGATGGATGTCACCCTGGAAACTGTGTATGTTTGACCCCAGGTGCAGGGTGTTTGAAGGTGGGTCACCTTGGAGATTGTCAACGTGTGACAGCAGGTGCCGGGTCTGTAAGGGGTGTCACACCAGAGACTGCAGATATTTGACCCCAGGTACAGAGTCTGGGTGGGGGGTCACACTAGAGACTGTGGAAGTGTGATCCCAGGTGCAGGGTCTGGGAGGGAGGTAATGCTGGAGACAGTGGACATGTGATACCAGTTGCAGGATTGGGCAGGGGTGTCACCATGGATATCATGGAAGTGTGACCCCAGGTACAGAATATGGGAAAGGGTGTCAGCCTGGAGACTGTGGACGTGTGAACCTAACTACAGTGTCTGGTAGGATAGTCACAGTATAGACTTGGATATATGACCTCAAGCACAGCACCTGGGAGGGGACACCCTGGGACTTGAAGACATGTGGTCTCAGGAAAAGGGTCTGGGAGGGTATCAACCTGGAAACTGGACATGTGACCCCCAGGTGTAGGTCTGTTAGGGGTTGTTACCCTGGAGATTGTAGACATGTGATCCCAGGTGCTCGGACTGGTGTGGTGCGGTCACCCTGAAGTCTGTGGACGTGTGACCACAGGTACAGGGTCTGGGGTGGGGAGGGGGTGTCACCCTGGAGACTGTGGATCTGTGACCACAGCTAAAAGTTCTGATGAGATGGGTTCACCCTGGAGCCTGTGGACATGTGATCCCAGGTAAAGGGTCTGGAAGTCAGGGTCACCTTGTAGACTGTGGACATGTGACTTCATGTACAGGGATGGGATAGGGGTCACATAGGAGACTTTGGGATATGTGAACCCAGGTGCAGTGATTGGGAGTCCTCACTCTGAAGACAGTGGATGTGTGACCACAGGTACAGTGTCTGGGCAGTGATGCCACCATAGAGACAGTGCAAGTATGACCCAGGTGCAGGTTCGGGAGGGGATCACCCTGGAGACTGTGAAAGTGTGACCCCAGGTACAGAGTCTCAGGAAGTGGGGTCACCCTGGAAACTGGACATATGATCCCAGTACAGGGTCTGGGAGGTGAGGTCTCTCAGGGACTATAAACGTGTGACCCCATGTGCAGAGTCTAGGGAGGGGGCTCATCCGAGAGACTGTGGACATATGTCCCCATGGACCTGGTCTGGGAGGTGGGGTCACTCTGGAGACTGTGAACATGTTACCTCAGGTGCAGGGTCTGGGAGTGGTTTATCATGGAGAACACGGACCTGAAAATGCAGGTGCCAGGTCTGAGGTTTGGTCACTGTGGTCATGATACCACAGTACAGGGTCAGGGAGGTTGGGTCACCTGGAGAATATGGATTTGTGGCCTTATGTACAAATCTGGGGAGGATTGTCCATGGTGGACTGTGAACATGTGACCCCAGATGCAGGTTGTGGCAGGGGGTGTCACAATGGAGACTGTGGACATATGACCACAGGTACAAAGTCTGGGAGGGATATCACCCTGGAGACTGTGGACTTGTGAATCCTGGTGCATGGTGTGAAGGGGGTTCACATAGGAGACTTTGGATATGTGAACCCTATGCACTGTTTGGGAGTCCTCTTCCTGAAGACTGTGGATGTGTGACCCCAGATTCAGGGTCTGGGAGGGGGTGTCACCATGGAGACTGTGGACATGTAACCACAGGTATAGGGTCTGGGAGGGTTCACCCTGGAGACTGTGGATGTGTGAGCCCAGGTGCAGGGTTTGGGAAGTGGGATCACTCTTGGGATTGCTGACATGTTACCCCAGGTGCATGGTGTGGGAAAGAGTCACCTTGTAGACCATGGATATGCGATCCTAGGTGCAGGGTCAGGGAGGTGCTGTCACCCTGCGAACTGTGGTCATGTGACCCCAGGTACAGGGTCTGGAGGTAAGCATATCCAGGCGACTGTTGATGTGTGACCCCAGGTAAAGTGTTTGGGGTGGTTTGTAAACTCTGGACATATTACCAATGTGAAGGGTCTGTGAGGGGGTCACCATGGAGACTGTGGACGTGTAACCCCAGGTACAGGGTCTGGGAGGGGTAAACCCTGGGGACTGTGGACATGTGACTCCAGGTGTAGGGACTCAGAGGTGGGGTCACCTTAGGACTGTGGACATGTGATCCCAGGTACATGGCCTGGGAGGAGGTCACCATGGAGACTGTGCATGACTCCAAGTATATGGCCTGGGACGTAGGGTTACCCTGGACTGTGGACATGTGACTCCGGTACAGGGTCTGGAGGTGGGCTCATCCTGGAAACTGGAGGTGTGACCCCATGTTTATGGTCTGGGGGGGTTACCCTGAATACTGCAGATATTTGACCCCAGGGACAGGTCTGCAAGGAGAATCACCATGGAGTCTATGCACATGTGACCCCAGCTACATGACCTGGGAGAAGTATCACCCCGGGGACTGTAGAAATGTGACCCCAACTGCAGGATCAGGAGCAGTCACCCTAGAGACTGTTTAAGTGTCACTGCAGGTACAGGGTTGAGAGGTGGGATCACCCTTCAGACTCTAGACATGTAACCCTGGTCCAGAGTCTGGGAGGGTGTCACCCTAGAGCTTGTGGACATGAGGTCCAGGTGCAGGGTCAGGAGGGTTTCACCATGGAGACCATGGACATGTGACTGCAGGTGCAGGATCTGGGAGGTGGGTCACCCTGGAGATATTGGACATGTGACCCCAGGTGCAGGGTGTGTAGGGGGGGTCACTTTGGAGACTGGAAGTTTGATCCCAGGTACAGGGTCTGGGAAGGGGAGTCACCCAGGAGACTGTGGATGTACCCCAGGGTAGGTTCTTGGAGGGGTTCACCACAGAGACTGTGGACATGTGACCCCAGGTGTAGAGTCTGGGAGGTTGAGTCACTCTGTGGAATGTGGACATGTGCAGGGACTTGAGAGTGGACATGTGACCCTAGGTATTGGATATTGGATGTGGGGTCACACAGTAGTACCTATGGACATGTGGCCCCAGGAACAGAGTCTGGGGTGGGGTCATTGTGGACATGTGACCAAAAGTGCAAAATTTGGTGAGGGGGCTCTCCCTGGAGACTCTGATGTGTGATTCAAGATGCATGGTCTTGGAGGGGGTCACCATGGAGACTGTGGACTTGTGACTCCAGGTATAGGGCCTAGGATTTGGGGTTACCCTGCAGACTGTGAACACGTGACTCCTGGTAGAGGGTCTGGAGGTGGGCTCATCCTGGAAACTGTGGAGTTGTGACCCCATGTTTATGGTCTGGGGGGAGTTACACTGGATACTGCAGATATCTGACCCCAGGGACAGGGCCTGGGAGAGGGGACTCGCCATGGAGACTATGCACATGGGACCCCAGGTACAGGACCTGGGAAAGGTGTCATCCAGGGGACTGTAGAAATGTGACCCCAGGTGCGGGTCTGAAGACTGCTGGAGTGTGAGCCAGGTGCAGGGTCTGGAAGGTGGGGTCACCCTTCAGACTGTAGACATGTGACCCCAGTTCAGGGTCTGGGAGGATGTCACCCTGGAGCTTGTGGACGTACGATCCAGGTGCAGTGTTGGGAGGGTTTCATCGTGGAGACTGTGGACATGTGACCCCAGGTGTAGGGTATGGGAGGTGGGTTTACTCTGGAAACTGGAAATGTAATGTTAGGTACATTGTCTGGGAGGTGGGTTCACCCTGGAGACTGTGGACGAGTGACACCAGGGTCAGGGTCTTGGAAGTGGGGTCAACCTGGAGACTGGACATTTGAACCCAGGTGTAGGGTCTGGGAGGTGGGGTCACTCTGAGGAATGTGGAAGTGTAACCCCAGGTGCAGGGACTTGAGAGGTTACTCACCCTGGAGTCTGACATCTGACCCAAAGTACATCATCTGGGAGGTGAGGTCACCTGGAGATGGTGTACATGTTACCCTAGGGGCGGGGCCTGAGGTAGGTCATGCTGGAGACTGTGGACATGTGACACCAGGTGCAGTATCTGGGCAGGGAATCACCCTGGATATTGTGGAAATATGACAACAGGTACAGGGTCTGGGATGGTTGTCACCCTGGAGACTGTGGACGTTTGACCCCGGGTACAGCGTATGAGAGGAAGGTCACAGAAGAGACTGTGGACCTGTGAACCCAAAGACAGTGCTTGGAAGGGGTCACCTTGGGGACTGAAGACATGTTACCTCAGCTACAGGGTCTGAGAAGTTGTCACCATGGAAACTGTGGACATGTGACATCAGGTGTAGGGTTTGTGAGGGGAGGTTACCCTGAAGACTGTGGACAAATGATCCCAGGTGCTCAAACAGGTGTGGTGAGTCACCCTGAAGTCCGTGGACATGTGGCCACAGGTACAGGGTCTGAGGGTGGCGGGGGGGGGGGGGGGGGGTGTTTCACCCTGGACACTGTGGACATGTGACCCAAAATAAAAATTCTGGTGAGGTGGGGTCACCCTGGAGACTGTGTACGTGTGACCCAACATGTAGGTTCTGGGAGGGGAGGTTACCCTGGAAACTGGAAATGTGATCCCAGGTACAGGGTCTGGGAGGGATGTCATCAAGGATACTGTGGACATGTGACCCCAGGTGCAGGTACTTGTGATGGTTCAACCTGGGGCCCATGGACGAGTGACGCCAGGTGAAGGGTCTGGGAAGGGTTTACCCTGGAGACTGTGGACATGAGAATCCAGGTGCAGGGTGTGGGAGGATGGTCATCCTGAAGACTGTGGTTGTGGATACCCCATACAAAGTCAGGGAGGTTGTGTCACCCTGGAGAATGTGGACGTGACCCCATGTACACAATCTGGGGGGTATTGTCACCCTAGATACTGTGGACCTGTGACCACAGGTGCAGGGTCTGGGAGGGGGCTGTGGAGTAAGCCTGGATGCTGTGGACGTGTGACCCCAGGTAAAGGGTCTGGGGAGAAGTGTCACCCTAGAGAATGTGGAAATATCATCCCAGGTCCAGGGTCGGGAGGGATCAACCTGGAGACATAGGACATGTAATCCCAGGTGCAGGATCTGGGAGGTGGGGTCAGCCTGGGGACTGTGGACATGTGACCACAGGTCCAAGGTCAGGGAAGGGGATACCTTGGAGCTTACAAATGTGCCAACGCAGGTGCAGGGTCTGGGAAGTGGGGTCTCTTGATACTGTTGAAGTGTGTCCCATGTACAGGTTCTGGGAGGTATGGTCACCCTTGAAACTGTGGAGGTGTTACCCCAGGCACAGGGTCTGGGAGGGTGTTTCCCTGGAGAATATGGACTGTGAACCCAGGTACTGGGGCTAGTTGGGGGGTCACATAGGAAACTGGAAATGTGAACCCAGGTAGAAGTTTTGATGAGTTGGGATCACCCTGGAGACTGTCAATGTCTGAACCCAGGTTCATGGTCTGGGATGATGTCACCAAGGAGAATCCTGACATGTGACCCCAGGTGCAGTTACTTTGAAGGGGTCACCCTGGAGCTGTGGACATGTGACGCCAGGTGCAAGGTCTGGGAGGGGAGTACCCTGGAGACTATAGACCTGTGACCCTAGGTATAGGGTCTGGGGATTGGGCATCACCCTGGATACTTTGTATGTGTGACCCCAGGTACAGTGCCTGGGAGGTGTCACCCCAGGAACTGTAAACATGTGACTCCAGGTACAGGGTCTGGGAGCATGTCACCATGCAGACTGTAGACGTGTTACCCCATTTATAGGGTATGAGTTGTATCACCCTGAAAACTGTGGACCTGTGACCCCAGGTTCAGTGCTTAGAAGTTGTGGGCACCCTGGAGACTTGGATGTGTGACCACAGTCAAAAGGTCTGGTGAAATGGGGTAACCTAGAGATTGTGGATATGTGACTCCAGGTACAAGCTCTTGTGAAATGGGGTCACCCTGGACACTGTGGACCTGAGAGACCAGGTGCAGTGTCTAGGAAGGTTGTCACCCTTGACTATGGTTGTGTGACCCAAGGAGCAGATTCTGTGAGGGCTCACCATGAATACTGTGGACGTGTGATGCCAGTTTCAGTTTCTGGTGAAGGGGGATCCCTGAAGACTTGGATGTGTGACCCCATTTACAGTGTCTGGGGGGTATCACCCTGTAGACTTTGGATGTGTGACCCCAGGTATGGGATCTTGGGAGAGGTGTCTCCCTGGAGACTGTGGACATGTGAACCCAGGTGCAAGCTCTGGGGGGTTCATGCTGGAGCTTGTGGACCTGAGATGCCAGGTGTAGGGTCTGGGAGGCAGGATCACCATGGAGACTGAACATGTGACCTCAGGTGCAGGTTTGGGAGGGCTTCACCATGGAGACTCTGGACATGTGACCACAGGGGCAGCAACTGCGTAGGGTCACCCTGGAGACTGTGTATGTGTGTCCCCCGGTACAGGTTCTAGGAGGTGGTGTCACCCTGGAGTCTGGATGTGTGACACCAAATTCAGTGTCTGGGAGAAGGGGTCACCTTGGAGTATGTGGATGTTTGACCCCAGGTACAGGTTCTAGGAGGGTGTCACTCTGGAGAATGTAGACATTTGACTCCAAGATGGGTCAGGGAGATGGTCACCCTAGAGACTGTAGACGTGTGATCCCAGATGCAAGGTCTGGGAGGTGGGGTCATCCTGGAGACAGTGGACATGTGACTATAGATGCAGAATTTGGGAAGGAGATCACCCTAGAGACTGGACATGGGATGACAGGAACAGTGCCTGGGAGTGGTCACCCTGGAGACTACAGACTTTTTCCCCAGGTACAGGGTCTGGGAGGGGGGTGACTAAGAGACTGTGGACATGTGTTCTCAGGTGCTGCAAAAGGGGAGGGGGTCACCGTGGATACTCTGGATGTGTTACCACAGGGACACGGCCTGGCAGCTGTGGTCATCCTGGAGACTGGATGTTTGACCACAGGTAAAAGATCTGACAGATGGGGTTATGTTAGATACTGTGGACATGTGTGCCCAGGTACAAGTTCTAGTGAGATGGGGCCATACTGGAGACTGTGAACGTGTGACCCCATGGCAGCCTCTGGGACATTTGTCACCCTGGAGACTTTGAAGGTGAAACCTCAGGTGTAGGGTCTGGGAGTGGGGTCACCCTGGAGATGGTGGACTTTGTGACAGCAGGTACTGCGCCTGGGAAACATGTGACCTCAGGTACATCTTGGGAGGGTGTCACCCTGGAGACAGTGGATGTGTGACCCCAGATACAGGGTCTTGGGTGGTGTCACCCTTGAGATTGTGGATGTGACCCCAGATTCAGGATCTTGGAGGGTGTGTCACTCTGGAGCCAGCAGACATGTGACCCCAGCTGAAGGGTCTGGGAGGTGGGATCACCTTGAAGACCATGGATATGTGACCCTAGTTTCAGGGTCTGTGAGGGGTGTCACCCTGGAGACTGTGTATGTGTGATACCAAGTACAGGTTCTGGAGGGTGGATTTACCCTGGAGACTGTGGATGTGTGACCCAGGAACAGGGTCTGGGAGGTGGTCACCCTGAAGACAAGACATCTGAACCCAGGTACAGGGTCTCGGAGGTGGTCACCCTGGAAACTGCAGACATTTGAACCTAGGAACAGGGTCTTTAAGAAGGTGATCACCATGGAAACTGTGGACATGTGACCCCAAGAAAAGTGTCTGGGAGGGGTATACCCTAGAGACTGTGGACATGTGACCACAGGTAAATGGTTTGTGAGGTGGGATCACACTGACAACTGTGGAAATGTGACCCCAGATGCAGGTTCTGGAGTTGGGGTCACCCTGAAGACTGTGGACCTTTGACCCCAGGTACAGGGTCATGAAAGTGGTTTCACCCTGGAAATTGTGGATATGTGGACCCAGGTACAGGGTCTGGGGAGGGGGGATCACCCTGGAAACTCTGGATGCATGCTCCAAGGTACAGTGTCTGGTGTTGGGATCACTCTGGAGACTATGGATTGTGACCCCAGGTAATGGTTCTGGGGAGGGGCATCACTATAGAGACTGTGGATGTGTGAACACAAGTACAGGGTCTGGAGGGTCAGTTCACCCTGGAGACTGCGGATGTGTGACTCAGGTACAGGGTGTGGGAGGTGGTCATCCTGGAGACTGACGACATTTGACCACAGGTAAAGGACCTGGGACGGAGAAGGCAATGGCAACCCACTCCAGTACTCTTGCCTGGAAACTCCCATGGATGGAGGAGCCTGGTAGGCTGCAGCCCATGGGGTCGCTCAGAGTCGGACTCGACTGAGAGACTTCACTTTCACTTTTCACTTTCATGCATTGGAGAAGGAAATGGCAACCCACTCCAGCGTTCTTTCCTGGAGAATCCCGCAGATGGAGGAGCCTGGTCTATGGGGTTGCACAGAGTCAGACACAACTGAAGTGACTTAGCAGCAGCAGCAACAGGATCTGGGACAGGGGCGTCACTCTGTCACCTGGACATGTGACACCAGGTACATCGTCTGGGATGTAGGGTGACCTCTTTGCCTCACTATGGCCTGCCTCTTTACCTGGCTTGGGCTTGATTCTTGGCCCCACTGGAGCCTGACACTGTTTCTCACTGGGACATGAGTCTGGTCCTCACTACAACCTGACTCTGGTCCTCTCTCCTGCCTGATTCTTTGACTTGCTGGGGCCTGACTCTGGTCCTCAAAAGGCCCTGACTGTGGTTCTCACTGTTCCCCAACTCTGGTCTTCTCTACAGTCTAAATCCAGTACTACTGGTCCCTGTATCTGCTCCTGAATGGGCACTGACAACGGACCTCACTCTGGCCTGACTCTGGTCTTCACTAGGGCCTGACTCTCATCCTCACTATAGCCTATTCTGGTCTTTTCTATGGCCTGAATTTTGCCTAAGAGCTTCCTGATTCTTTGCCTCACTACAGCCTTACTCTTATCATCACTGGACCCTGACACCTGTCCTCACTACTGATTGACCCTGGTCCTCACTGGGCCCTGAATATGGTTCCCTCTGTGGCTTGACTCTGGTCCTCTCCATGGCGTGCCTCTCTATGGCCTGAATCTCATCCTCAGTGTGGCCTGTGGCCTGATTCTGCTCCTCTCTACAGCCTGTTTCTTTCCCTCACTTGACCTGACGTTTTCCTCACTGGGCCCTGCTTTGGGTCCTCACTGGGCCCTGAGTCTCGTTCTCTCGACAGTTTGACTCCGGTCCCACTATGGCCTGACCCTGTTCTTCACTACAGCCAGACTCTGTTGCTTACTACAGCCTGACTCTGGTCCTCTCTAACAGTTGACTATTTGTCTCACTCTGTCTTGAAGACTTGATCACTGGCCGTAACTTGGGTCCTGTCTGGTCCTCACTGGGCACTGAATCTGCTCCTCTGTAAATCCTGACTCAGGTCTTCAATATGGCCTGATTCTCATCCTCTCTACAGCCAGACTCTCTGCCTCATAACAGCCTCACTTTTTATTTCCCTATGACCTGACTCTATTCCTCACTGGGCCCTGGATCTGTTCCTCATGGGGCTTGGACGTGAGTCCACACTACAGACCGACTCTGGTTCTCACTTGTGCCTGACACTGGTCCTCACTAGGTTCTGATTCTCATCCTCACTTGTGCCTGAATCTCATACTGTCTATGTCCTGTCCTGATACTTGTCCTCATTAGATGCTGACTCTTGTGTTCACTGCACCATGAGTCTGGTTTTCATTGGACTCTGACTTTGTTCCTCACTATGGCTTGACTGTTCATGGGGTTCTCAAGGCAAGAATGCTGAAGTGGTTTGCCATTACCTTCTCCAGTGGACCACATTCTGTCAAATCTCTCCACCATGACCCACCTGTCTTGGGTTGCCCCACGGGCATGGCTTAGTTTCATTGAGTTATCAAATTGCCAACATCCACTGGATCATGGAAAAAGCGAGAGAGTTCCAGAAAAACATCTATTTATGCTTTACTGACTATGCCAAAGCCTTTGACTGTGTGGATCACAATAAACTGTGGAAAATTCTGAAAGAAATGGGAATACCAGACCACCTGATCTGCCTCTTGAGAAATTTGTATGCAGGTCAGGAAGCAACAGTTAGAACTGGACATGGAACAACAGACTGGTTCCAAATAGGAAAAGGAGTTCGTCAAGGCTGTATATTGTCACCCTGGTTATTTAACTTCTATGCAGAGTACATCATGAGAAATGCTGGGCTGGAAGAAACACAAACTGGAATCAAGATTGCCAGGAGAAATATCAATAACCTCAGATATGCAGATGACACCACCCTTATGGCAGAAAGTGAAGAGGAACTCAAAAGCCTCTTGATGAAAGTGAAAGTGGAGAGTGAAAAAGTTGGCTTAAAGCTCAACATTCGGAAAACAAAGATCATGGCATCCAGTCCCACCACTTCATGGGAAATAGATGGGGAAACAGTGGAAACAGTGTCAGACTTTATTTTTCTAGGCTCCAAAATCACTGCAGATGGTGACTGCAGCCATGAAATTAAAAGACACTTACTCCTTGGGAGGAAAGTTATGACCAACCGAGATAGCATATTCAAAAGCAGAGACATTACTTTGCCAACAAAGGTTCGTCTAGTCAAGGCTATGGTTTTTCCAGTGGTCATGTATGGATGTGAGAGTTGGACTGTGAAGAAGGCTGAGTGCCGAAGAATTGATGCTTTTGAACTGTGGTGTTGGAGAAGACTCTTGAGAGTCCCTTGGACTGCAAGGAGATCCAACCAGTCCATTCTGAAGGAGATCAGCCCTGGGATTTCTTTGGAAGGAATAATGCTGAAGCTGAAACTCCAGTACTTTGGCCACCTCATGCAAAGAGTTGACTCATTGGAAAAGACTCTGATGCTGGGAGGGATTGGGGGCAGGAGGAGAAGGGGACGACAGAGGATGAGATGGCTGGATGGCATCACTGACTCGATGGACGTGAGTCTCAGTGAACTCCGGGAGTTGGTGATGGACAGGGAGGCCTGGCGTGCTGCGATTCATGGGGTTGCAAAGAGTCGGACACAACTGAGCGACTGATCTGATCTGATGGCTTGACTCTGGTTGTACTAGGGGCTGACTCTCCATTTCATTTTGACCCGACTCTCTTCCCCACCACAGCCTGACTCTTATCCTTACTGGGGCCTAATTCTGTAGATTTTGACCTGACATTGCCTTACTGTGGCCTGACTCTCGAGCTCACTAGGGCCTGACTCTCGCCTTGGTTCACCCAGACTCTGACAATCACTGATTCTGTTCTCACTGGGCTCTGATCCTGGTCCTCTCTGGTCTGACTCCAGTCCTCTCTACGACCTGGTTCTTTGCCTCACTACGGCCTGATGCTTTGCTTCACTGACCCTGACTCTAGTCCTCACCACAGCCTGACCCATCCTAACTATGGCTTGAGTCATGTGCTCACTAGGATCTTACTCTCTTCTCTGTAAGGCCTCACTGTGGTCTTCACAATATCCTCACACTGGTCCTCACTCTGTCCTCAATATGTCCTCATTCTGGTCCTCAGTAAGAACTAGCTATGGTCCCTCTTCTTCCTTACTCTTTCCTATTTCCTGACATGCTTCTCATTCAGCACTGACTCTTCTCCTCAAATGCACTGACCCTGATTCTCTCTTTTCTGAGTGTGGTCCTCTCTATGGATTGACTCTGAACCTCTCTATGGACTGAATCTGGTCCTGTCTAGAGCCTGAATCAGTCCTCACTATGGCAGAACTCTGGCCCTCAGTATGGCCTGACTCTGTTCCTATCTACAGCCTGAACCTTTGACTCACTCCAGTCTGATGCTTTGCCTCAGTGGGCCCTGACTTGGGTCCTCACTGGGCCCTTACTCTGGTCCTTTCTAGAGCCTGGCTCTGGTCCTCAGTATGGCCTGACTGCAGTCCTCTCTACAACTTTACCCATTCCTCTCAGGGCCAGACTAAGTTTCACACTATGGCACGACGCTGGTCTTCACTATGGCATGTCTCTGGTCCTCACTCATCCTCACTCTTCCTCTCAAGTACCTCAATCTGATTCTCTCTGTGCCCTGACACTGTTTTTCACAATATGCTGACTCTTGTCCTCACTACGGGCTGACCCCAGTTCTCACTATAGCCTGAATCTGGTCCTCTCTACAGCCTGACTCTTAGCCTCACAACGGTTATTCTTTGCCTCACTGTGACCTGACTCTGGTCCTTTCTACGTCCTGACACTCATCCTCATTATACACTCTCTGTGGTCCTCACTGCACCCTGATTCTGGTCCTGACTACCACTTAACTCTCCTCCTACCAGGGCCTGACTATTGTCCTCTCCGGCCTGACCCTCATCCTCACTAGTGCCTGAAACTCTCCTCCTCTCTACGTCCTGACTCTCGTCCTCACCGGGCACTGTCTGTGGCCCTCACTGCATCCTGATTCTTATCCTGACTACTGCTTGACTCTGTTCCTCACCTGGGTCTGACTATTGTCTGTCTTTGGCCTGGCTCTCATGCTCACTAGGGCTTGTCTCTCTTGCTGACTTTAGCCTGACTCTCATCCTCACCACCACCAGACTCTCGTCCTCACAAAGGTCTGACTCTTTCCTCTATGTCCTGACATTTTGCCTCACTATGACCTCACTCTTTGCCTCACTAGGACCTGACTCTTGCCCTCACTGGAGATGGAGAACATTCCTCACTAAGACTTTTATCCTCACTATGTCATGATTCTCCTCCTCACTAAGACCTGACTCTTGTCCTCACTACGTCCTGAATGGTTGCCACTCGGCCCTGAATCAGTTCCTCGCTGGGCACTGACACTGGTCGTCTACACATCTTGACTCTGGTTCTCACTATAGACTGACTCCTTTCCTCATTTTTTTTTCTTTTCTTTTTTTTTAATTAATTTATTTTGATTGGAGGCTAATTACTTTACAATATTGTAGTGGTTTTGCCATACATTGACATCAATCAGCCATGGGTGTACATGGGTTCCACATCCTGAACCCCCTTCCAACTTCCCTCCTCTTGTTTGACTTGCCTCACAACTTGACTCACTGGGCCTGACTCTGGTCCTCACATAGCCCTGATACTCACCCTACTGTGTACTGACTCTCATCCTCTCTACTCCATTACTTTGGTCCACTCTATGACCTGGTCTTTGCCTAAATATGGACTGCACTTTGCCTCACTGATACTGATTCCAGTCGTCAACTGGGATCTGATTCTGGTCCTCATCACAGGCTGACTCTTCTCCTCACTAGGGCCTGACTCTGTCCTCACTGGGGCCTGACTTTAACCTCACTAAGGCCTGATTCTGTTCTCAATAGGGCCTGACTCTGTCCTCACTAGGGCCTGACTCTGTCCTCACTAGGGCCTGACTCTTGTCCTCATTATGGCCTGACTCTGTCCTCACTGGGGCTTAACTCTCATCCTCACTAGGGCCTGACTCTGTCCTAGGTGGCCCTGACCCTGTCCTAGCTGGGCCTGACTCTGTCCTCACTTGGCCATGAATCAGGTTCTCACTGAACCCTGAATCTTGTCTTCACTGGGCCCTGATAAAGTCCTCTCTACAGCTGTTGTGTTCTCACTACAGACTGACTCTTATCCTCTTTATGGCTTAACTCTGTCCTTTCTGATGTGCCTGACACTTTTCTTCACTACACGCTGATTCTTGTCTTAATAGTGCGTAACTCTGATCATCAATAGGCCATGAGTTTGGTCCTCACTGGGACCTGACTCTGGTCCTCCCTACAGCCTGACACTGGTCCTCCTAGGCCATGAGTGTGGTCCTGAATGGGCCCTGACTTGGGTCTTCGCTATGACCTAACTTTACTCCTCACTTTGACCTGACTCTAGCCCTCTTTACAGACTGACTCTGGTCCTCTAATGGACAGGTTCTCTAAGGACATAGACTCACAGGTCCTGACTCTGGTCCTCACTAGGCCCTGATCTTGTCCTCACTATACACTGACTCTGTCCTCACTAAAGCATAATCCTCATTTTCACTAAGGCCTGAAATTCATATCTACAAGGGCCTGACTTTCGTCTTCACCATGGCCTCAGACATGTCCTCACTCTGGCCTCACTCTGGTCCTCACTACGTCCTCTGATCCACTAGGGCCTGACTCTCATCCTCACTTGTGCCTGACTCTCATCTTCAGTAGGGCCAACTCTTGTCCTCACCATGGCCTGACTCTGTCCTTATGGCCTGAACCTTTGTGTCACTATGACCTGACTCTGACTCACTGGTTCATGAATCTTGTTGTCACTGGAGATTGACATGGTTCTTCCCTGGGCCCTGACTCTGATCCTCACTGGGCCCTGACTCTGGTGGTCTCTATGGCCTGAGCCTCTACCTGTCTGAGGCCTGACCCATTGCCTCACTGGGCCTCACTCTGGTCCTCATTAGGCCCTGATTCTGGTTCTCACTACAGACCAACCCTGCCTCATATACAGCACCATTCCCATCATCACTAGGGCCAAAGGTCATGTCTACTAGGGACTGACTAGGGACTGATTTCCTCACAAGGGACTGATTTCATCTTCACTATGGCCTCACACATGTCCTCACTATGTCCTCACACTAGTCCTCACTCTGGCCTCACTCGGGTTCTCTCTGGCATCCCTCTGGTCCTCACTAAGCCCTCCCATTGGTCCTCTCTAGGGCCTCATTCTCTTCTTTATTACTACCTGACTTTGGTCCTCACTGTGGCCTGATTCTCGTCCTCATTACAGTCTCAATCTAGTCCTGTCTGTAGCCTGACCCCTGTCCTCACTGGGCCCTGATTCTGGTCCTCACTGGGCTCTTATGCTAGTCTTCACTACAGCCTGGCTCTGGCCCTCACTATTGCCTGACCTTAGTCCTCACTAGGGTCTGACTCTCATCCTCATTTTTTTTGACTCTTGTCCTCTCCATCTCCTGAATCTTGTCCTCATTAGTCTCTGACTCAGATTTTCACTGAGCCCTGAGTCTGTTCCTAACTGAGCCCTGATTATGGTCCTCACTAGGGCTTGACACTCTTCCTCACTTTGTTCCAACTCTCGTCCTCAACAGGGTCTGTCTCTGTCCTCTGCCTGACACTTTGTGACACTACTTCCTGACTCATTGCTTCACTGGACCATTAAACTCGTCCTCCCTGGAGACAGACAGTGCTCCTCACTGGTCTCTGATTTGGGTCCTTACTACAGCGTAACTCTGGTCCTGACCATTTCAAGACTTGTTTCTATAGGCCCTGATTGTCATGCTCACAAGGACCTGATTCTCATCCTCTACACCCTAACTCTCTTCCTCTCTAGGCACTGATTCTGTTCCTCAATGGTTCTGATCCTGGCCCACTCTATGGCTTGAATCTGGTCCTTTCTACATCCTGAATCTGGTCCTCAGTCTGACTCTGGTCTTCTGACAGCCCAACTCTTTGCCTCACCGTTGCCTGGCATTTTGCTTCACTGGGTCTGACTTTGGTCCTCACACCACCCTGACTCTTTGCTTCACTGGGAACTGACACTGGTCCTCAGTGGGCCCTGATGCTGGACATCACTGCAGCCTTAATATGGCCCTCAGTTTTGAACTGTGGTGTTGGAGAAGACTCTTAAGAGTCCATTGGACTGCAAGGAGATCCAACCAGTCCATCCTAAAGGAGATCAAGCCTGGGTGTTCATTGGAAGGACTGATGCTAAAGCTGAAACTCCAATACTTTGGCCACCTCATGCAAAGAGTTGACTCATTGGAAAAGACTCTGATGCTGGGAGGGATTGGGGGCAGGAGGAGAAGGGGACGACAGAGGATGAGATGGCTGTATTGGCATCACCAACTCGATGGACATGAATTTGAGTGAACTCTGGGAGTTGGTGATGGACAGAGGCCTGGCGTGCTGTGATTCATGGGATCGCAAAGAGTTGGACATGACTAAGTGACTGAACTGAACTGAACTGATGTCCTGATTCAGGTCCTCATTACAGTTTGAGTCTCATCCCACTAGGGCCTGACTGTTGTCTGGCCTACATTCTGCCACTCGTCCTAACTATATCTGACACTGGACCTCAATGTGCCCGGAGTCTCATCCTCACTGGACCCTGATTCTGATCCTCACTATATCTTGACTCTGATCCTCACTAGGGACTGACTCTAATCGTCAGTTTGGCCTGACTCTCATTTTTACCACAGCTTGACTCTGTCCTCTAAGGCAGAGACTTTGGGTCACCACAACCTGACTCTGCCTCACTCTCATAAATCTTGTCCTCATAGGACACTGACACTGCTGCTCACTCAGCGCTGAATCTGGTCCTCACTACCTGACCCTGGTGCTAAGTGGCCACTCACTCTGGTCTTCTCTATGGCCTGACTTGATCATCTCTAAGGCCTGGGACATTGCCTCACTTTGACTGTGGTCCTCATTAGGCCCTGATTCTGGTCCTCACACTGACTGATTCTGTCCTCACTGCAGCATGATCCTCATCATCACTAGGGCTTGAACATCGTTTCTAATAGGGCCTGACTCTCATCCTCACATTGGCCTGACTCTCATCTTCAGTAGTGATAGACCCTCATCCTCACTTCTGCCTGACTCATCCTTCAGTTCAGTTTAGTCACTCAGTCATGTCTGACTCTTTATGACCCCATGAATCACAGCACGCCAGGCCTCCCTGTCCATCACCAACTCCCAGAGTTCACTAAGACTCAAGTCCATCAAGGCAGTGATGCTATCCAGCCATCTCATCCTCTGTTGTCCTCTTCTTCTCCTGCCCCCAATTCCTCCTAGCAGCAGGGTCTTTTCCAAAGAGTCAACTCTTCACATGAGGTGGCCAAAGTATTGGAGTTTCAGCTTTAGCATCAGTCCTTCCAATGAACACCCAGGACTGATCTCCTTTAGGATGGATGGGTTGGATCTCCTTACAGTCCAAGGGACTCTCAAGAGTCTTCTCCAACACCACAGTTCAAAAGCATCAATTCTTCGGCGCTCAGCTTCCTTCACAGTCCAACTCTCACATCCATACATGACCACTGGAAAAACCATAGCCTTGACTAGACAGACTTTTGTTAGCAAAGTAATATCTCTGCCTTTGAATATGCTATCTAGGTTAGTCACAATGTTCCTTCCAAGGAGTAAGCATCTTTTAATTTCATGGCTGCAATCACCATCTGCAGTGATTTTGGAGCCCAAATAAATAAAGTCTGACACTGTTTCCAATGTTTCCCCATCTATTTCCCATGAACTGATGGCACCAGATGCCATGATCTTCGTTTTCTGAATGTTGAGCTTTAAGCCAACTTTTTCACTCTCCTCTTTCACTTTCATCAAGAGCCTTTTTAGTTCCTCTTCACTTTCTGCCCTAAGGGTGGTGTCATCTGCATATCTGAGGTTATTGATATTTCTCCCAGCAATCTTGATTCCAGCTTGTGCTTCTTCTAGCCCAGCATTTCTCATGATGTACTCTGCATATAAGTTAAATAAGCAGGGTGACAATATACAGCCTTGATCCTCCTTTTCTTATTTGGAACCACTTTGTTGTTCCATGTCCAGTTCTAACTGTTGCTTTTGGCCCTGCAAATAGGTTTCTCAAGAGGCAGGTCAGGTGGTCTGGTATTCCCATCTCTTTCAGAATTTTCCACAGTTGATAGTGATCCACACAGTCAAAGACTTTGGCATAGTCAATAAAGCAGAAATAGATGTTTTTCTGGAAGTCTCTTGCTTTTTCCATGATCCAGTGGATGTTGGCAATTTGAATTTTATTTTATTTTTAAACTTTACAGTATTGTATTGGTTTTGCCAAACATCAAAATGAATCTGCCACAGGTATACATGTGTTCCCCATCCTGAATCCTCCTCCCTCCTCCCTCCCCATCCCTCTGGGTTGTCCCAGAGCACCAGCCCCAAACATCCAGTATCGTGCATCGAACCTGGACTGGTAACTCGTTCCATATATGATATTATACGTATTTCAATGCCATTCTCCCAAATCATCCCACCCTCTCCATCTCCAAGATGGACTCCCAAGAGTCCAAAAGACTGTTCTATACATCAGTGTCTCTTTTGCTATCTCATATACAGGGTTATTGTTACCATCTTTCTAAATTCCATATATATGCATTAGTATACTGTATTGGTGTTTTTCTTTCTGGTTTACTTCACTCTGTATAATAATTTGATCTCTGGTTCTGCTGCCTTTTCTAAAACCAGCTTGAACATCTGGAAGTTTGCAGTTCACATATTGCTGAAGCCTGGCTTGGAGAATTTTGAGCATTACTTTACTACCATGTGAGATGAGTGCAATTGTGTGGTAGTTTGAGCATTCTTTGGCATTGCCTTTCTTTGGGATTGGAATGAAAACTGACCTTTTCCAGTCCTATGGCCACAGCTGAGTTTTCAAGTTTGCTGGCATATTGAGAGCAGCACTTCCACAGCATCATCTTTCAGTATTTGAAATAGCTTCACTGGAATTCCATCACCTCCACTAGCTTTATTCGTAGTGATGCTTTCTAAGGCCCACTTGACTTCACAATCCAGGATGTCTGGCTCTAGGTGAGTGACCACACCATCATGATTATCTGGGTCGTGAAGCTCTTTTTTATACAGTTCTTCCACAGCTTTGTCTAACTCAATGAAACTAAGCCATGCCAGTGGGGCATCCCAGGATGGGCGGGTCATGGTGGAGAGATCTGACAGAATGTGGTCCACTGGAGAAGGGAATGGCAAACCGCTTCAAAATTCTTGCCTTGAGAATCCCATGAACAATATGAAAAGGCAAAATGATAGGATACTGAAAGAGGAACTCCCCAGGTCAGTAGGTGCCCAATATGCTACTGGAGATCAGTGGAGAAATAACTCCAGAAAGAATGAAGGGATGGAGCCAAAGTAAAAACAATACCCAGTTGTGGATGTGACTGGTGATAGAAGCAAGGTCCGATGCTGTAAAGACCAATATTGCATAGGAACCTGGAATGTCAGGTCCATGAATCAAGGCAAATTGGAAGTGATCATACAAGAGATGTCAAGAGTTAATGTCGACATTCTAAGGATCAGTGAACTAAGACGGACTGGAATGGGGGAATTTTACTCAGATGACCATTGTATCTACTACTGTGGGCAGGAATCCCTCAGAAGAAATGGAGTAGCCATCATGGTCAACAAAAGAGTCCAAAATGCAGTACTTGGACGCAATCTCAAAAACGACAGAATGATCTCTGTTTGTTTCCAAGGCAAACCATTCAATATCACAGTAATCCAAGTCTATGCCCCAACCAGTAATCCTGAAGAAGCTGAAGTTGAATGGTTCTATAAAGACCTACAAGACCTTTTAGAACTAACACCCAAAAAAGATGTTCTTTTCATTATAGGGGACTGTAATGCAAAAGTAGGAGGTCAAGAAACACCTGCAGTAACAGGCAAATTTGGCCTTGGAATATGGAATGAAGCAGGGCAAAGACTAATAGAGTTTTGCCACAAAAAAAAAATGCACTGGTCATAGCAAACACCCTATTCCAACAACACAAGAGAAAACTCTACACATGGACATCACCAGATGGTCAACATCAAAATCAGATTGATTATATTCTTTGCAGGTAAAGATTTAAAAGCTCTATACAGTCAACAAAAACAAGACCAGGAGCTGACTGTGGCTCAGATCATGAACTCCTTATTACCAAATTCAGACTTAAATTGAAGAAAGTAGGGAAAACCACTAGACCATTCAGGTATGACCTAAATCAAATCCCTTATGATTATACAGTGGAAGTGAGAAATATATTTAAGGGCCTAGATCTGATAGATAGAGTGCCTGATGAACTATGGACGGACGTTTGTGACACTGTACAGCAGACAGGGATCAAGACCATCCCCATGGAAAAGAAATACAAAAAAGCAAAATGGCTGTCTGGGGAGGCCTTACAAATAGCTATGAAAAGAAGAGAAGTGAAAAGCAAAGGAGAAAAGGAAAGATATAAGCATCTGAACTCAGAGTTCCAAAGAATAGCAAGGAGAGATAAGAAAGCCTTCCTCAGCGATCAATGCAAAAAAAAATAGAGGAAAACAACAGAACGGGAAAGACTAGAGATTTCTTCAAGAAAATTAGAGATACCAAGGGAATATTTCATGCAAAGATGGGCTCGATAAGGACAGAAATGTTATGGACCTAACAGAAGCAGAAGATATTAAGAAGAGGTGGCAAGAATACACAGAATAACTATACAAAAAAGATCTTCACGACCCTAGTAATCACGATCTGTGATCACTCATCTAGAGCCAGACATCTAGGGCCTTAGAAAGCATCACACAAACAAAGCTAGTGGAGGTGATGGAATTCCAGTGGAGCTATTTCAAATCCTGAAAGATGATGCTGTGAAAGTGCTACACTCACTATGCCAGCAAATTTGGAAAACTCAGCAGTGGCCACAGGACTGGAAAAGGTCAGTTTTCATTCCAATCCCAAAGAAAGGCGATGCCAAAGAATGCTAAAACTACCGCACAATTGCACTCATCTCACATGCTAGTAAAGTAATGCTCAAAATTCTCCAAGCCAGGCTTCAGCAATACGTGAACCGTGAACTTGCTGATGTGCAAGCTGGTTTTAGAAAAGGCAGAGGAACCAGAGACCAAATTGCCAACACCCACTGGATCATCGAAAAAGCAAGAGACTTCCAGAAAAACATCTATCTCTGCTTTATTGACTATGCCAAAGCCTTTGACTGTGTGGATCACAATAAACTGTGGAAAATTCTGAAAGAGATGGGAATACCAGAGCATCTGATCTGTCTCTTGAGAAACCTATATGCAGGTCAGGAAGCAACAGTTAGAACAAATGGACATGGAACAACAGACTGGTTCCAAATAGGAAAAGGAGTTCGTCAAGGCTGTATATTGTCACCCTGGTTATTTAACTTCTATGCAGAGTGCATCATGAGAAATGCTGGGCTGGAAGAAACACAAACTGGAATCAACATTGCTGGGAGAAATATCAATAACCTCAGATATGCAGATGACACCACCCTATGGCAGAAAGTGAAGAGGAACTAAAAAGGCTCTTGATGAAAGTGAAAGAGGAGAGTGAAAAAGTTGGCTTAAAGCTCAACATTCAGAAAACGAAAATCATGGCATCCAGTCCCATCACTTCATGGGAAATAGATGGGGAAACAGTGGAAACAGTGTCAGGCTTTATTTTGGGGGGGCTCCAAAATCACTGCAGATGGTGACTGCAGCCATGAAATTAAAAGACACTTACTCCTTGGAAGGAAAGTTATGAGCAACCTAGATAGCATATTCAAAAGCAGAGACATCACTTTGCCAACAAAGGTCCATCTAGTCAAGGCTATGGTTTTTCCTGTGGTCATGTATGGATGTGAGAGTTGGACTGTGAAGAAGGCTGAGCGCCGAAGAATTGGTGCTTTTGAACTGTGGTGTTGGAGAAGACTCTTGAGAGTCCCTTGGACTGCAAGGAGATCCAACCAGTCCATTGTGAAGCAGATCAGCCCTGGGATTTCTTTGGAAGGATTGATGCTAAAGCTGAAACTCCAGTACTTTGGCCACCTCATGCGAAGAGTTGACTCATTGGAAAAGACTGATGCTGGGAGGGATTGGGGGCAGATGCTGGGAGGGATTGGGGGCAGGAGGAGAAGGGGATGACAGAGGATGAGATGGCTGGACGGCATCACTGACTCGATGGACGTGAGTCTGAGTGAACTCCGGGAGTTGGTGATGGACAAGGAGGCCTGGCGTGCTGCAATTCACGGGGTCGCAAAGAGTCGGACACGACTGAGCGACTGAACTGAATTGAACTCAACTCTTTGGATTCTTGCCACCTCTTCTTAATATCTTCTGCTTATGTCAGATCCATATCATTTCTGTCCTTTATCGAGCCCATATTTGCATGAAATGTTCCCTTGGTATCTCTAATTTTCTTGAAGAAATCTCTAGTCTTTCCCATTCTGTTGTTTTCCTCTATTTCTTTGCATTGATTGCTGAGGAAGGCTTTCTTATCTCTTCTTGTTATTCTTTGGAACTCTGAGCTCAGATGCTTATATCTTTCCTTTTCTCCTTTGCTTTTCACTTCTCTTCTCTTCTCTTCTCTTCATAGCTATTTGTAAGGCCTCCCCAGACAGCCATTTTGCTTTTTTGTATTTCTTTTCCATGGGGATGGTCTTGATCCCTGTCTACTGTACAATGTCACGAACATCCGTCCATAGTTCATCAGGCACTCTATCAGATCTAGGCCCTTAAATATATTTCTCACTTCCACTGTATAATCATAAGGGATTTGATTTAGGTCATACCTGAATGGTCTAATGGTTTTCCCCACTTTCTTCAATTTAAGTCTTAATTTGGCAATAAGAAGTTCATGATCTGAGCCACAGTCAGCTCCTGGTCTTATTTTTGCTGACTGCATAGAGCTTCTCCATCTTTGTCTGCAAAGAATATAATCAATCTGATTTCAGTGTTGACCATCTGGTGATGTCTATGTGTAGAGTCTTCTCTTGTGTTTTTGGAAGAGGGTGTTTGCTATCGCCAGTGCGTTCCCTTGGCAAAACTCTACTAACCTTTTCCCTGCTTCATTCCTTACTCCAAGGCCAAATTTGCCTGTTACTGCAGGTGTTTCTTTACTTCCTACTTTTGCATTCCAGTCCCCCATCTGTAATCTATGGCCTGACACTTTGGGTCACTATCTCCTGACTTTGCCTCACTGGGTCATGAGTTTCTAGTCTTTCCCATTCTGTTTTTTTCCTCTATTTCACAGTATGCCCTGTGTCTGGTTCTCACTAAACACTGATTCTTTTCTCACTGGGCTCTGCTCCCGGTCTCCTCTACAGCTTGACTCTGGTCCTTTCTACATCCTCAACCTGGTCCTCTGTAGGCCCTGACTCTGGTCCTTTCTATGGCCTGACACTTTGGCTCACTACAGCCTGATTCTGCCTCACTGGGAGGACAGTGGTCCTCCATTGGCCCTGACGCTGGACATCACTTAGCCTGAATATGGTCCTCACTAGGGTCTCAGTCTCATCCTCACTAGGGCCTAAGTGAGCACGAAGGTCAGGCCTTATTGAGGAAGAGAAGCATCCATAGCGTGAACCAGAGTCAGATCATAGTTAAGACCATATCAGGGCCCAGTAAAGAACAGTGTCAACATGCAGTGAGGACCAGAGTCAGGCCATATTGAGGATCAGAATGAGGCAGGTCCCAGTGAGGATCCAGACACAGGTCCCAGTGAAGAACCAACACAGGGCCCTGTGAAAAGCAGAGTCCTGCACAAAGTGTGAGGCAAAGCACTCTGCATCCTGACACTCATCCTCACTAGAGGCTGACTCTGGACATCACTGGGCACTGATTCTGGTCCTCAGTACATGCTGACTGTGATCCTCACTAAGGCTTGACTTTTGTTCTCACTTTGGCCTGACTCTCATCCTCACTGTGGATGAAAATTTTCAAGTAGTGGGTTAGTCTCAGCAAACACAGTGCTGAAAAACCTATGTTCCTTTGTTGAATGAATGGCAATAAATAGAGTGTTTTTCAGCTGTATATCTTTCAGCAACTGTCTAGATTTTAAGATGTGAGAATGCCATGTTTCCACAGAGGCTCTAATTTCCAGAGTCACAGCCAGGATGTTTCCTTGCATTTTCCGAGCATTATGAACCCACTCCTAGGTCATACTGAGAGTGCTGAGTGCCATCTAATGTTGTTACCAAATGAGTTGACATGCCACTGGAAATGATCTAGCAGCAAGGAATTGCAAGCCACCTGCTTGCTTCAGAAATCCCAAAGGTTTGACCAAAGATATTGTCACAAGTAAGAAAAGAGCAATTGGATAGATTTTCAGGAAGTTGCTAGGCCACATCATTTTAGGATCAACCGAGAGAAAATGCTAATTTTGCCAACAAGGTCTAGGATCCAGGTTCACACTCAGTTTGTGTCCCTGAAGTACCCAAGAATTTTCCAGACAGACCTAGGATCACTGGATCTCTCCTACAGAGAAAACTTGATGGAACAGACGTTTGGATGTTTGTTTGCTTTTCCCTGTGAGTGTGGGTGCCTTCCCTGTGGTGACACAGTCAGGGGAAATTGTTACTGAAAAATGACCTCCAAGCAAGCATTTTCAAGCAGTGTGTTACTCTCAGCACACAGAATGCTGGGAAAGTTATGCTCCTTTGATGAACGAAAGGCATAAAAAAAAGAGTGTTTTTCAGGCATCTATTTGTCAGGAAGTCTAGATTCTAAGATATGAGAACTCCAAGTTTGTACAGAGGCCCTAATTTCCAGAGTCATAGCCAGTATGTTTCCCTGCACTTTCTGAGCCTTGTGAACACATTCCTAGCTCATATTGGGTCTGCCCATAAGGAAACAGGCTTGGGAAATTGTCTAAGAGTACGGAGTGCCATACTGTTGTTACCTAGATTAGTTGACATTCTAATGAAAATGATCCTGCCCCAAGGAGTTTCAAGCTGTCTACTCACATCAGAAATCGGAAAGGTTTGACCAAACCTATTGATGTTATAGTAGGAAAACATCAACTGGATGGATTATCAGGCAGCTGCCAGCTCACACCTTTTTAGGGTCAACAGAGAGAAAATGCTAATTTTGCCAACAATGTCCAATATCCAGTTTCACACTCAGTATGTTTCCCTGTAGTATCCAAGAATTTTCCAGACAGACCTAGGATCACTCAATCCTTCCTACAGAGAAACATTGATGAAACGGGTTTTTTTGTTTGTTTTCCCTGTAATTACACTATTCTTCCCTACTGTGACAACCATGAGGGGAAATTTTTACTTAAAAATGACCTCCAGGCAAAAATTTACAAATATTGGGTTGCTCTCAGCAAACAGAATGCTGGGAAACATACATTCCTTCAATGAATGAAAGGCAAGAAAAGAGAGTGCTAAAGGCATTTCTTCCTGTGACTGCCAGGGGTTTGCACTCTGACGCCTGAAATAAATGCACATGAGCTCATTTCTCTTTTCCTTATGCCCACAACTTCACTTAAGCATCTGCATTTTCTAAAGCCCAGGCCCTTGCTTATTAATGCTACAAAGTCATCTGACAGTGTAATTTCGCCCACTTGGGGTAAAAATAGGTCCAGCAGAAGCCCTCATGGAACATTCTTTCCTGAATTCTCTTCTAAGGGAATGGTGTAATGTGATCTAGGAGAAACTTTGCACAGCTCAGAACCCGTGGGAAACATTTTTCTGAACCTAGAACTCGGTATCTGAAGAGAAAGTATTATTTTCGTGTAACGAATCTGGAATACTTGCAGTCTCCAACCTGATGGGAAACACACTGGTGCATTTTCCCCTTCTTTGTGACAACAAGTTTTATCAAGTATTTGTGTTTTCTGAGAGAAACAAGCTGCTTGCCATTTTTTGCTGGAAAGTCCTCTGACAGTACACTTTTAGCTGAACAGGCTAAAAACAGAGCTCCAAGTCAACATACACAGATAGTAGCTTTAGTCCTAGGAATGAATTTACAGAGCTTTGAAACTACAGGGAGACGTGTTTTGTGAACCTGGAATTGAGGTATGATATCCAAAATCAGTCATTTACCCTTTGAAACCTCACTGCCTTAGAACAACTTCTTTAAGTAGTTGATTTTTCAAAAAATCAGGTGGACCTCCCTGGTGGCTCAGAGAGTAAAGTGTCTGCCTGTCATGCAGGAGATCTGGGTTTGATTCCCATGTTGGGAAGTTCCCCTGGAGAAGGAAAGGGCAGCCCATTCCAGTACTCTTGCCTGCAAAATGCCATGGACAAAGGAGCCTGGATGGCTACAGTGAGAGGAATCACAAAGAGTCGTACACGACTGAGCAATTTCACTTCTGAATCAGGCTCCTTGGCACTTCTTTCTGCGAGGTCAGGACAGTACATTTCACCTAATCAGGCTTGCCCATCCAGATTCACACAGCACTCTCCACAGATATCTTGGCTTCTCAAATGAGACCATGTCTGTGAACTAGGAGTGTCTCTATGCAGTTCTAAATGTGCAGGGAAATGTGTTATCTTGAAGCTGGAATTCCAGGCAATATGTCAAAATCAGTATATTCCTCCTGTGAAATCAGTAGACTTGCATACTCAAACCAGCCAAGAAAATACACTGGGTCATTTTCTGTGCATTATGACAACAGCTTTGGTCCATTCTTTTTTTCTGAAAGGAACGTGCTGCTGGCCACTTCTTACTGGGGAAGCAAGACCCAGTCCAGTTTCACCGAATTAGGCTAACAACAGGTATGGCAGCCAACACTCACAGAACACTCTCCACTGAATTCTCAGAGCACTCCCCACTGAACTCCACTCATGGAATGGTGCAATCTGCCTTTGGGTTTCCTTAGACAGCTTTCTGACTACAGGGACATATGTTTTTATTAGCATGGGATTTGGAGGCTAAAGGCAGAAGCAGCATTTCTCCATGTGACTGCTGGTGGTTGCACTCTGACACCTGAAATAAATGCACATAAGTTCATTTCTCTCTCCCTTAAGCCCACAGCTTTGCTTAAGTATCTGTGTTTTCTAAAAGCACAGGTCCTTGCTTATTAATGCTACAAAGTCATCTGACAGTGTAATTTCATCCACTCGGGGTAACAACAGGTACAGGAGAAGCCCTCACAGAACATTCTTCTCTGAATACCTTTTTAATGGAATAGTGCAGTGTGATCTAGGCGTGCCTTTGCACAGCTCAGGACCTGTGAGAAAACATTTTTCTGAACATAGAACTTGGTGCATGAAGAGAAAGCAGCATTTTCGCCTAACGAATCCAGAATACTTGCAGTCTCCAACCTGACAGGATTGGTGCATTTTTCCCTTCTTTATGATAAGTTTCAAGTATTTCTGTTTTCTGAGAGAAAAATTGTGCTCTCTATTTCTTGCTGTGAAGTCCTCTGACAGTACATTTTTAGCTGAACAAGGTAAAAACAGAGCCCGAAGTTAATATACACGGATCGTAGCTTTAGTCCTAGGAATGAATTTACAGAGCTTTGAAACTAGAGAGAGACATGTTTTGTGAACCTGAAATTGAGGTATGATGTCAAAAATCAGTCATTTGCCCTATGAAATCTGTAGAGTTGCAGCATGTAACCTGTTGGAAACACACATAGGCTCATTCTACTCTTCAACCCTAGAACTGCTTCTTTAAGTAGCTGACTTTTCAAGGAATCAGGTGGGCCTCCCTTGTAGCTTAGAGGATAAAGCATGTCTGCAATTCAGGAGACCTATGTTTGATCCCCATGTTAGGAAGTTCCCCTGGAGAAGGAAATGGCAATCCATTCCAGTACTCTTGCCTGAAAAATGCCATGGACAGAGGAGCCTGGTTGGCTACCATCAAAGGAATTGCAAAGAGTGAACTGAGCATCTTCACTTCTGAATCAGGCTGCTTGGCACTTCTTTCTGCGAGGTCATCTGACAGTACATTTCAATTAATCAGAGTAAAACCGGGCTTGGCCATCCACATTCACACAGCACTCTCCACAGATATCTTGGCTTCTCAAATGAAACAATGTCTGTGCACTAGGAGTGTCTTTACACAGCTCTAAATGTGCCGAGAAACATGTTATCTCAAAGCTGGAATTCCAGGCCATATGGCAAAATCAGTATATTCCTCCTGTGAAAGCAGAAGAGTTGCAGCCTCAATCCAGCCAGGTAAGCACACTGGGTCATTTTTCTGTGCATTATGACAACAGCTTTAGTCCATTATTTGAGTTTTCAAAAGGAACAGGCTGCTTGCCACTTCTTACCGAGAAGGCATCACCAGTCCAGTTTCACCAAATCAGGCTGACAACAGATATGGCAATGAACACTCACAGAACGCTCCCCACTGAACTCATAACACTCCCCACTGAAGTCTTTACTCATGGAATGGTGCAATCTGTCCTTGGACTCTCTTAGACAGCTTTCTAATGTCCCTGTAGGGACATTTGTTTTTGTACACATGGAATTTGGAGTCTATGGCAGAAGCAGCATTTCTTCATATGACTGCAGGGTGCTTGCTGTCTTAAGCCTGAAAGAAAAAAGCACATGGGTTCATTTTTCTCTTCCTTACAGCCACAGCTTTGCTTAAGTATCTGCGTTTTCTTAAAGCACAGGCACTTGATTATTAATGCTACCAAATCATCTGACAGTGTAATTTCACCTACTCAGGGTAACAGGTATGCCAGAAGCACTCACAGAACACTCTTCCCTGAACTCTTTTCTAAGGGAATGGTACGGTGTGTTCTAGGAGTGTCATTGCACTGTTCTGAACTTGTGACAAAACGTTTTTTCTACACCTAGAACTCAGGGGCTTGAGGAGAAAGCAGCATTTTCACCTAATAAAACCAGAATGCTTGCAGTCTCAAACATGAGGGAAAAATACACTGATGCATTTTTCCCTTCTTTATATGATAGCAAGTTTCATCAAATATGTGTGTTTTCTGAGAGCAGCACACTGCTTGCGATTTCTTGCTGGAAAGCCTTCTGACAGAACACTTAGCTGATCAGCGTAAAAAGATATGGAAGTCAACATTCACGGATTGTACACTGTGTCCTAGGAATGAATTTACACAGCTTTGAAACTGCAGGGAGACGTGCTTTTGTGAACCTGGAATTGGTGTATGACGTCATTTCCACTGTGAAACCTGTATAGTTGCAGCATCCACCCTGCCCAGAAAAACACACAGGCTCATTCTACTCTTCAATCCTTGAAGAGCTTTGGTTCAGAAGTTGAATTTTCAATGAATCAGGTGGGCTTCCCTGGTGGATCAGTGGGTAAAGCATCTGCCTGCACTGCAGGAGACCTGGGTTCAATCCCCGGGTCAGGAAGATTCCCTGGAGAAGGAAATGGCAACCCACTCCAGTACTCTTGCTGTCCAATTCCACGGACAGAGGAGCTTTATAGGCCTCAGTCTTTTGAATCGCAAAGAGTTACACATAACTGAGCAATTTCACTTCTCATGAAAGAGACTGCTTGCCACTTCTTACTGCAAAGTCATCTAACAGTACGTTTCACATTATCAGGATAACAACAGGCTTGGACATCCACATTCATAGGGCACTCTCCACTAATATCTTTTCTTAGCCAATGGTACAGTGACTGTCCACTAGGAGTGTCTTCACACAGCTCTAAATATGCAGGGAAACATGTTATCTTCAAGCTGGAAATCCAGGCAATATGGCAAAATCAGTATATCCCCCTTGTGAAAGCTGGATAGTTGCAGCCTCAAACCAGCCGGGAAAACACACTGCATCATTATCCACTGGACCACAAGGGAAGTCCTCAATTTTTGTTTTTTTGATGATGACACTTCTTTCAAGGGTTCTTCCCCAACTGAGCCCAAGCTGCTGTTACGTCCAGAGTTGGCCAGAAAGCTCACAAGTAGTCAGCTTTACCACAAACTTCAGTTTGTTTTTGGTGCTGGCCTCACTCTTGTTGTGGTGCTTGGTGACTTAGCAAACACTTGCAAGCCTGAGGCTGGTGGGGAGGGGTGGGTGGGGCGGAAAGGGTCCACACACCTGTACTCACACTGACTTGAAACACTCTATTCTTGCTTCTTAGGTACCCAGATAAGCTGCTTCTCCCCCAGTTCTTTCTCGTGGAGTCAGGCTTCCTTCGTGGACTCCTATTTCTTGGCAGCCATCCAGCAGAAGGACTCCTTGCCAGGTGACTCTGGAAACTTCCTGCATAAGGTAACAAGGGATATTGCAGATATTGCAGATCTCTCCTCTTTGCTTTGCAGACATGGAAAGTGAAGTCCAGAGAAGATGCAGCAGTCCACAGCTGCATGTGCCCAACCAGGGCTGTAACTCAGATTGTAAAGCCATAGCACATTAGAATTAGAAGGACCCTCAAAGATTACTTGATCCAGCACCTTCCTTTAGCAGATAGGAAACTGAGGCCCTCTTTGATTTTAGCTCTGCAGTGGCTGGCACCTCATGTGTCTCAGTCACCTTTCTACCCTTGATTCCCAGTGATGTCTGAACCATAGATTTCATGCCATTTTTTATGCCTCAGGGAGCTTTGTTAGAGAACAGCAGAGCTGGGACTCAGAGCTTCCACCAGCTTCTATTCCACCACACGGGTCCTCTTGGAAAAAGTAAGGACCAACCTAGAGGTCAGAAGCTTCCAGCCTGTGTGTTACCCCACCATCAAGAAGCCCAGGATAGAATTCATCTGGGGGTGTTGGTTGCAACACAGCTTTTGGAATACACTCCTTTGTTTTCTGACGGGTCCACGTGCTGCAAGGAAGGGGAGATTGCTACCTGGGCGATAGCAGTGTCCTGCAGAGAAGAGGAGCAGGCCAGGAGCTCCATGGCCAGGGGAGCGTGGGGGCAGGGCACACAGCGGCTTCACAGTGTGGGGTTTGGGCCAAAGCCACCAGGTTTGTGCAGGAGAATGTTCTCTGCATAATGAAATGGCTCCATTGGGTCTTCTCTGGACTCATGAAAGTAGGACTTTGTTTCAACTTGTCAGTATTTTCAACCACTGGTCTTTTTGTCCACCGTGAAAACAAGTAGAATGTTTGTGTACCTTGGGACTTCTCATCCACCAAGGAAAGCATGGTATTTTAGCTTCTAAAAAGCCAGAGGCTGACATTTGAGGTTCTCCTGCCTTGAGCATACAGCATCCTTCTTTTTTAAAAAAGAACAATGTAAATCATTTGCTGCAACTTAAACTTGTCCCCTCATGTCTGGGTATCATGTGCCATTTAGCACAATGATGCTCTCCACTGACTCCCTTCTTCTTCAGGGCTCGGCTTTTCTCTCTGACTTTATGCCTTGGTGTTGATTGGGTCCTCATCCATTTTTCATGACTTAGTAGCCAGGGCAGCAGATAATGAGGATCTTCCACATGAATGGGCACAATTTTAGAAACTGAACGTCTTTGCTTGCACATCTAAATGCATGCTGTTGTAGCTTGGTGGTGGTTTAGTCACCATGTTGTGTCTGACTCTTGCGACCCCATGAACTGTAGCCCACCATCCTCTTCTATCCATGGAATTTCCCAGGCAAGAATACTGGAGTGATTGCCATTTCTTTCTCCAGGACATCTTCCTGACCCAGGGATCAAACCCATATCACCTGCAAAGCTCTGCTGTAGTAGTTTAAGTCCATTTGTTTCAATGGTCTTCTGAGAATGGAAAATTATGATCAGTGGCTGGGCTGGGCTCTGACAGATCCACAGAAGAATGTATATTCTGGGATTGTCCAGTGTAAGAGTTGGCAGGGATGTTGCTGCTGCTGCTGCTAAGTTACTTCAGTCATGTCTGACTCTGTGCAACCCCATAGACAGAAGCCAACCAGGCTCCCCGATCCCTTGGATTCTCAAGGCAAGAACATTGGAGTGGGTTGCCATTTCCTTCTCCAATGCATCAAAGTGAAAAGTGAAAGTGAAGTCGCTCAGCCATGTCTGACTCTTATAGACCCCATGGACTGCAGCCTACCAGGCTCCGCCATCCATGGGATTTTCCAGGCAAGAGTACTGGAGTGGGGTGCCATTGCCTTCTCCAGGCAGGGATGTTAGAGACTGCAAAACTTCTAGAGTAGGAAGACATTCAAAGATTCTGATCAAGATGCATTTTATATGTGAGGATAAGGGCACCTTGGGAGGTCACGCCCAGAAGTCACAGAACTAGTTGCTGGCTGTAAGGTTAAAATCATGTCTCTAGGCTCCTTTTGCTTCTGCAGGGTTGGAGAAGTCTTGTAGAGAGGTGCAGATAGCCAAGCCATAAGTTTTCTATGTCAGTGAAAGATGGAGGAGCTCTTTTTCTGGTGATGGTAGTCTGGCTTGTTTGGGTAGAAGTTTGGCTGAAACTCTGAGCAGAGGTCTTTCCAGATTCACAGACTGGAGACAAAAATTGAACATGCCAAGTTGGAAGGACCTTGGTCAACACCCTAGGCTTGAAAGGCCATTGCTGAGGAGTGAGGGGGTAATCCAGTGTTCAACCATCCATCATAGGGTCTAGAGTCCTGGTTCGAAGCATTTTAGCACCAATTAAATGGAGGGGATTTGGTATTGTCAGTGTCTCTTGTCTACCTGCCAGTCAGAAGCAAAAATAAGCCAGTCTTCACTGGAGGAAAAGCCTCAGATCCTCGCTCCAGTTTTTCACATGTGGTGTTCAGCACTCAATCAAAAATAGCCAGAGTACAGGAGAAATCCCAGAACTGGAAACAGACCCTCTGACCATGAGAACACTGTCAGCCCCTTGCTGTTGTGCCTGCCCAGTGTCCCCAAGCAGCACCAACCCCCTCCTTTTGGTGAATGGAGGAGCCCCTTCTCCTGGCCAAAGCCAGACCCCTGTGTGACCCACCTGTGTTCTGGATCCCCCTCCCAGGTTATAGGGACACCTCTCCCCCTCTTTCTCTTCTGCATCCTCAACCCTTCCCTTCCCAAGGGCTCTCTTCCCATTGACGTTTTAGCAAGTCCATCTCTGCAATGGTCTTGCCAAGGTCACCTATGCCCTCCTTGTTGCTCAGTTACTTTTCCCTTATGGGGCTTATGCTGCTTGGCTTCTCTGGCATCCAGCCCTGTGGGCCGTGCCCTCCTGCCTGTGCTGTCTTGTCTCTCGGGGCAGAGCCATCCTTCGCCCGTCCCTGAGAAGCTGGGGTTCTCTCCCAGGGCACCTCCTCGGCACCCCTCCCGGGACTGTCCCAGGCCCCATTTCCTCTTTCCTTCTGTGGGCCGTTGACACCCATGTTTTCACCCCCAGCCCAGCCTTCTCTCCTGAGCTCCAGATCCGCACAAGCTGCTGAACCCTGAGCTTGGACCTTTGAAGGTCTGGCTCGCACCGCCAGCACAGCTTTTCAGAGCTGACCTTCCATCCCCTGTCTGTCCACACTGTGACCTCTAGCTTGGTTCATGACACCAGCCACCCTGTTAGATCAGCCACAGATCTGAAGGCCACTGAGACTCTGTCTCCTTCCCCACATCCTGGCCATCATCGAGCCCCATCAGGTCTGTTTCCTTAAGCAGCTCTGAGCCCTTCGCCCCTCAGTCCAACCCCCAGGACCACCGCCTGTCACCTCGCCCATGGTGCTGCTCTCACCCCACTCTCCTTCCACATGATCACAGGGGCTCTCTTTGGCCTGATTGTCATTTCCCTGGCTTCCCCGATAGCTCAGTTGGTAAAGAACCTGATGCAGGAGACCCCGGTTCGATCCCGGGGTTGGGAAGATGCCCTGGAGAAGGGAAAGGCTACGGGCTCCAGTCATTTCCCTACACAAACACCTCCACTGTCCTTATGAAATGTCTCTGTTTCTTTAAAAGGAAAACTATGTTGCCTAACAAGTTCACTCTCCTCCCTCTGGCCCTGTGAACCTTCCCCCCAGCCTCACCTCCAGACTGAGCCTCACCCCTGCCGCCTACACCCTGGGGCCCTGACTTTCTGCAGGGCTCATGCTTCTTGGTTATTTCACTCACATTCTACTTTGAAGAGCCTTCCCTGTTACCTCCACCCCTGAATCCGGGGAACTCCTAATTTGGTTTTCTAGTCTCAGTTTAAATGTCATTTCCACCTAGAAGCTTCCCCTGAACCTCTAGACTGAGGGTTGTTGCCAGTTCAAACTGCTTCAAGGGCTAGGTGTGTGAATGTGAAGCTTCCAGGAATAAGACTGTGGGCTGGCTGATAGTAGAACACACGCCCTGCCTCAGACATTCAGACCTAGAAATGGGGCAGCAGCCAAGCAAAATGTCATCTGTACCCCACCCTGGTCTGCGTTGCTTGCTTGTGTGTTCCCAGAGCAGCCTGCCTTTTCCTGGAATCACCCTGGAATATAGTCTTGCCTTGCGTGCTAAGTCGCTTCAGTCATGTCCGACTCTTTGCGACCCCATGGACTGTATCCCTCCAGGCTCCTCTGCCCATGGGATTCTCCAGGCAAGAATACTGGAGTGGGTTGCTATGCCCTCCTCCAGGGTATCTTCCCCACCCGGGGATCGAACCCGTATGTCTCTTGCGTGGGCAGATGGATTCTTTACCACTAGCGCCACCTGGTGCTTGCCTTAATTACTCGCCTTAATTCTTCTCAACTAATTCTTTACTTCCAAGATTCTAAGTTCCATGCAGGCAGAGACCATGACGTGTCTTGTTCACCCCTGTGTCCAAGGACTATGCACTGTCCAATGTGGGTGCTCAGAACACCCATGTGGATGGGAGGAATGAGGTGGTGAGGAATGAAGTGGCTGCAAGTCCTGATCAGAACCAGACATGGTTCTCCAGGTGCGTTCTGACTAGTGCTCATGTTGAGGGGTTAGAGACACAGGGTTTATGTGAACACTTCTCAACTCAGTTCTGATGCCAGAGTTAAAGCCAGAAGACCCAGGGACTTCCCTGGTGGTCCAGTGTTTGAGAATCTACCTTGCAATGCAGGGGACGCAGGTTCAATCCATGGTGGGGGAACTAAAATCCCACATGCCACAGGGCAACTAAACCCGTGCACCACCACAGAAGATCCCACATGATGCAACTAAGACCTGATGCAGCCAAAACAAGAAGACCCAAATTCCCCCTCAAGAAGTTACCCAGTGGAGCACTGAAGTGTGCATGGGCGTAATTTATGGCAATGGTGTAATTCATGCTGTCATTCCTCCGCACCTACTTTTTTCATGTCTCCTGCCCTTTTCCTCCTCTCTTTCTCTCCCACTCCATTTATTTCTGGTGACTCCAGTACCTGAGTTGTCTCTGGTGGAAATGTGGGTGCACTCAAAGGACCAGCAGGTGGCACTCTAGGACTGTTTGGTAACTGGTCTTTTTTTTTTTTTTTGAGTGTTGTTCTCTTTGTTCAAGTTCATAAAGTAGGCAACTGTTAGGCACAATTTCTTTCTGAAACAGAAAAGCCAGTTTTTGACTGAAAAGCAAACAGACAAACAACAAGAACAAGAAAATAAAATTAACAGAGTTGTCCGATCTTGCTATGCTTCCTTTAAGTGGATTCAAAGAAACTTAGTTGGAGGGGTTCTCTGAGACTACCAGACCAGAGGTTTTCAAACCTTAGCATTATTCATGTGAAAAAACAGGACCCTGGGCCCCAGTCAGACTATTAAGTTGACACCTGTGGGTTTGAAACCTGTGGGGTTAAGGCCCAGAATGTGATTTTTATCCACTTTTCGTGAGAGTCTGCTTCTGCTGGGCCAGATTGGGTTCCACTGTAGACACCAGTCATCTAAACCAGTATTTCCCAAACTCTGTGTGCACGCAGATCACCTGGAGATTTTTTTGAAATTTAGATTCAGACTTTCATGTTTTTTCCCACGTCTCATTTTGTAATGGTAGTTGTTTTCTTGTTGAAAACTGGACATCACTGAGAATATATTGTAGCCCAGCCATATAGGTTACTGAACAAAAAAGCAAATAACAAAACAATTTTGGATGAGGGAGGGATCAGAATCTAGAATCCAGAGCTGCTGCAATATAGACTGAGATTCAGTAGGCCTAATGGGGGCATGCATTCTGCATTTCTAACAAGCTCCCACGTGATACTGACGGTGCTTGTCTGTGGATCACTGGTTGCAAAGCAAAGATCCCAGACAGGGTCTGGCAGACTGACATACATGTTCCAGCCAGATCCAGCCCATCACCCATTTCTGCAAATAGTTTCATTGGAACACAGCCATGCCCATTCCTGTACACTTTACCTGTGTCTGCTTTTCTATGACAGAATCACCTAGTTGTGACAGAGGTGGCTCACAAACATTTCCTGTCTGGCCTTTTGCAGGAAAAGTTTCCCACCCCAGATCCAGAGCTCTTAAGCCCTCCCAGATGATCCAGTGAAACAGAACTCCCCACCTCATAAACTGTCCATTCCATGTTTGTACAGATCTTTAGGAAAGTTTTTCCTTGCTTCCTTGTGACTTGGTTCTAATTCTGTTAACAGGAGTTTTTTCTTCTTTCACACACAAATGTTCCATTTGCCATCTTCTCTTTTCCAAGTCTCTCTTCCTGTTAGGTCCCTCCCAGAATGTCACCCAGCATGAAGCCTGCTGCCTTGGGTGTCTTCCTTTGACTGCAGAATAGAATAACATACCACCTTTCTCCTGTCTCCTCTGTAAACTGCTGATGTAATGCATTAGTCTTTCTGGGGAGCTCTTCACTCATTGGGCTTTGTGTAATTGAAGTTATCTTTAAGTGTTACTGTCCAAGCAACAGGCATCCAGGAACAAACATAATTTGTGAACCTTATATGTCTCGTCCCCTATGGAATTTGTTCTTGATTAACCTGATTCCTACTAACTGATCCTGAAGTATTAGAATGTCACATCCTCCATGGTTCTCTTGTCTTTTCCTACACGTTCTGCTTGGATCCTTACCATGCTCTTGGCTTCTTTGACTATGCTACAAAATCTGAAATTGGAAAGAGGGTCAGATTTTCTATTTTTAGTTATCTGCTACACGTTTCCACCAGACTACTCTTGACTGTGGTGTCTCATGTTCAGACTTTCTTCTCAGCTGTCTCCCACCCCACTCCTCTCTGCTCTGAGTCTGTTCCTTGTTTATTTATTTCAACTGATGGCACTACCACCCATGCCCTCACCTAAGCTGGAAACCTGAGATTATTAGCCCTAGTGCTTCCCCTTTTCCATCCATCGCTTCCAGCTGGGCACTGGAAGATATGTTTTTCCCTCTTTGTATTGAGTTAGCCAAAAGGTTCATTCAGATTTTGCCATAAGATGTTACAGAAAAACCCAAACAAATTTTTGGCCGACCCAATAGCTCTTAAATGCGTCTTCTTGTCCCCGCTGCTGCTACCTTGTTAGTGCTTGTCACTGCCCCTCTCTGCTGCAGTAACCTCTTGAATGCTGTCTCCTCTCCAGTGTTGTCCTTTCATCACGGCTGTAATAATCTTTCTAAAATAAATTTCCACCAGTGCCTTCACATACTGTGGGAGCTTCATAATTCAGTTCATGCTTCCCCTTTATGGGAATTTCCTGGGACTGCTATGACAAGTGACCACACACTCAGTAAATTAAAACAATCAAAATTTCCTCTCTCCTAGATTTGGAAATCAGGATGTCAGCAGAGTCAGTCCCTTCTTTGGGCCTCAGTGGGAGGATCTGTTGATGTCTCTCTGGTCATGGCTGGCGGTTCCCTGTCTTGTAGGTGCAACACTCTAGTCTCTACCTCCATCTTCACATAGTTTCTACCCTAGGTGTCTCTGTGTCTTCTTATGGCCTGCTTAGAGGAATACCAGTCACTGGATTAGAGCACACTTTAAGTTAGTTAGCTTGCTCCTTGGAAGAAAAGCTATGACAAACCTAGACAACATATTAAAAAAGTAGAGACATTACTTTGCCGACAAAGGTCCGTCTAGTCAAAGCTATGGTTTTTCCAGTAGTCATGTGTGAATGTGAAAGTTGGACCATAAAAAAGACTGAGTGCCCAAAAATTGATGCTTTAGAACTGTGGTGTTGGAAAAGACTCTTAACAGTCCCTTGGACAGCAAGGAGAAAAACTAGTCAATCCTAAAGGAAATCAACCCTGAATATTCGTTGGAAGGACTGATGCTGAAGCTGAAGCTCCAATAATTTGGCCACCTGATGCGAAGACCTGACTCACTGGAAAAGACCCTGATGCTGGGAAAGATTGAAGGTGGGAGGAGAAGGGGACGACAGAGGATGAGATGCTTGGATGGCATCACTGACTCAATGGACATGAGTTTGAGTGAACTCTGGGAGATGGTAAAGGACAGGGGAGCCTGGCATGATGCAGTCCATGGCATCACAAAGAGCCAGGCGTGACTGAACAACAACAACAACTAAGCTAGTATAACGGGCTTGGCTCAGTGGTAAAGAATCTGCTCACCAATGTGAGAGATGCAGGAGATGCGGGTTTGATTTCTGGGTTGGAAAGATCCCATGAAGGAGGAAATGGCAACCCACTCCAGTATTCTTGCCTGGTAAATTCCATGGACAGAGGAGTCTGGTAGGCTGCAGTCCATGGGGGTCACAAAGAGTCAGACACAACTGAGCATGCAGTGCTAAGTTAATATGACCTCATCTTCACTACTTACATCTGCAAAAACTCTGTATCCAAATAGTGTTGCATTCTGAGGTTCTGGGTGGACATGAGTTTTTCAACCTGGTTCACATCCTTCTGACCTCAGTTCTTACTACTTCCTCAGCTGTGGGCTTGCTCATTTACTTTGGTGCCCTGGGTGGGTGAAAATTCACCAGGAAGACAAGGAGAAAGAATTCTAGGCAGAGGAGATAGAATGTCAGAAGGGCCACAGAGAGCTGAATCTTAACATAGTAATGCTTTATGCGGTTTTTTATTGTTGTTATTGTTGTTTTGCCTCACTGTACTTTAAAACATAGCTCAGATGTTATCTCTTTTACAAAGCCTTTCCTGACCTCCCCAAGGACATTTCTATCCCCTCAGTACATGGTACCTACATATTTTGTGATCATCACTTTTATGTTCGGATCATTTAACTATTTTCTGGTATTCCCACCAGGCCTATGTGATCCTGTGCACATCCTCTGTGGGCTGTGCTCCCAGCCCACTGCCTGGCACTTGTGAGGTGCCTGGGAGATGTTCTTGAATGAATTTATCCATCTGCATTTAGTGCTATAAGACATGATCACATACATTTTGCAGGAGGAGTCATTCAGTCTTAATCCAATCTTTTTTTGCCTTAGATGAGATAGAGGGCACTTGAACATGGAGGGAGGCTGAGTCAGATCTCCTCCAAGGTTCCTTCTCTCTGGAGGATCTGCTGTTCTAACTACAACTCTTCCCAGTAACAAAACAAAATTTTAAAGCAAATAGACTGAAAAGTGTACCAGCATCTTATCTTGGTTTCACCTTGCTTTGAGAAGCTTCACCAACTTTGGAAGAGTCAGCACTGAATAACATGAATATCATACAGAATCATGCAATCATGACTTTGAAAGATGCTGAGACCTCAGAACTAACTGGGAGTAAAAAGAGCTTAGGAATAAAGCTGTTCCCCTCCCACAGATGCACTTGAAAGCCTGGTAGTTTTTCCATGCTCCTTATTTGGACAAAAGGATTTTAAAGAATATAATTTCATGGCCTTTTTTTATTCCTATTTCAGTGGAATTAATTTTAAAACCACCTTGCTACAGTTTCATTGAAAATCACCTTTTTCTTTCTGATGGAAAAGAAAAAGACAGGTTTAACTATGGAGAAAAACTAAGAAATGGGACATTCCTCTACATTCTGCTAGAGGTGATCAAAGTACAAGGATATTTTCGAAGAAAGCAAGCACTTGATATATAATACCTTTAAACATTCATTTTTCTAATTGCAGTGAGTGGTGTTGAACTATTCATTGGTGCTAATTATCACATGGTGTTGGCATGTTAGAAAAGTTATCACAGACTGTAAACAGTTACTTTTCAACTCAAAAGAATGCTTGGAGGTAAAATGTTATTATTCAAATAGATTTGAAACAAAAGTGACTTAAACACATATTTCATAGCCCCAAGTTAGAAACATGTTCCCTCCATGGTTCTCAAAGGAAATCCCTGTTTCTTCTGGTTATGGAAGCAACACAAACTCATTTTTATACTAATGGGTACCCTTCAGGGTGACTAGGAGTGAAGGAACTGCATCTGACTGTAGCCAACAATAAATCATGTGGCCAAAATGCAACTAATCACAGCCTGCTGCATGTGTCATTATGTAGCAGCTCTTTGTAAATTGGGTTAGTAATTTTGAGGACGCCATCCCATGCCAGAACTCCCAAGACTTTGTGGAGTTTCTGAGCCATTTCTGCTTTTTCTCTTGCCCCTGGGGCAGGGCTTCCTAATGTGGGCTCCATGAGAGTGTCAGGAAGTCCATGAACTGGGATAAGAAAACATAGGGCAGCTTTATTTTCTATCTACTTCCAACTAAAACTTAACATTGTAAACCATGTCCGTAAGTAGTCAAGAATCTAAAGTGATATTAGTACCACCTGTGACTGTCACCCATGGAAATCTCATCTGTCTTGAAGTACTTCGTCCTCTTCATCATCCAAGTTACTGTGTTGTTGGGCCATCTGTTAGATCCCACCAAATGTGCTAATAAAGAAGCATATACAAATTTGTCTTTTAATGTTGTGATAGCTGTATATCCATGTCATCCATTTCGTTTGTGGATTTGTGTTATTTTAAGCATTTTAAAACACTATTCTTCATGAAAAACAGGCAAACTGAGAAACTGTCACAGAACCAAAGTTTCTAGGGAGACATGACAGCAAAATGCAATGGATACCCTAGATCTTGAAACAAAAAGAAGGCATTAATGGGAACACTGGAGAAATCCAAATCAAAGCCTGAAATGTAGTTAATGGTGATATATCAACAACGGTTTCTTCCTCTTATCAAGGCTACCATGGAGATGTCCAGTGTCAGCAGTGGGGCAAACTGAATGAGGGTCATTCAAGAACACTCTGGACCATCTTTGCAACTTTTCTGTACATCTATTAATAACCTATAGTGACTTCCCACGCTTCCCCAGTGGCACTAGTGGTAAAGAAACTGCCTGCCAATGTAGGAGACAAAGAGACTTGTGTTTGATCCATGGGTTGGGAAGATACCCTGGAGGAGGGCATGCCAACCCATTCCAGTTTTCTTCTTGGGAAAATTCCATGGACAGAGGTGCCTGGCGGGCTACAGTCCATAGTACCAGAAAGAGCTGGACGCAGCTGAGCGACTAAGCACACACACATAATCTATAGTGAGAGTCACACTCTCACTTGGTCTGCTGCCAGCTTCCAGAGATGTCGGGGTGGGGGTTTTGTGTCAACTCAAGGCTGTGGAGAGAAACCAGTCCAAAGGGAAGGAGAAGTTTTCCAGAGAAGTAAAATAATCTGCAGCGTATTATGGTGGAAGAGGCATGATTCTGGGATCAGAAAAGTCTGGCTTTGTATTCTGTCTCTGTCATCAGCTTTGTGCTCCCTGGCCAGAAATTGCTCTGGGCATCCTCTTCCTCTTTGCAAAACGAAGCCCTAAGTAATGGCTTTTCCGGGGTCATTGTGAGAACTGAGGTTAACGCGGCCACTCAGTTGATTCTAGCTGGTATGTTTTCGTGCCTGTGACATGCCAGGCACCATGCAAAGCATTTTTCATAAGGTAACTAATTTAATCTTCATAACACCTGTGTTACGTGACCATTTCATAGATAGGGAAACTGAGGTCAGAAGCTCAGCAACCTTGCTGCCAAGGACACTACCTGAGTTTGACTTCACATCTGTGTTGGCTGCAGCTTCCTCTGTCTTCTTTGAGGCTAAGCCTTTCCTCCCTTCCCCAGGGGACTTGGTTACAGGATGCTCTTCCCTCTGACTTCTGAGTCCTCTCTTGTTGGTTTTGCACAGCATCCAGGTTGGGATGCTCCCCCATGACTGTTGTCCATTATGGTTCGCTTCTCCAGACTTGAGATTACCTGGCTGTAAAATGAGGATGTTGTGTGGTCCTCACCGTCTGTCCCTCTACAGAAGGTCCAATTCTGCACTTCGTGGATTTTACCTGCTTATTTCTACTGTTTCATGGGGTGTTTACTGGGTCACTGAAACCAACATTTTTCTAATTTGTTTTGAGCAAAATTTGTGCATTTCTGTGTCATTCTCCCAGATTCCAGAGAAGGAGAAAAACAGAGTTCCAAAAGCCTTCATGACCTCCTAAAACCATAGCGAATAAAAAAAGAAAAAAAGAACCCAGAGGCCACTGTGACATTAACATCTTCCTTAATTGTGATTTTGCTGAGGAATTATTTTAAAAGACCAGGGAATAATTTTATTTTTTGTTCCTTTCTTTGATTAGAGTGGAGACATAATGTGTCATAATGTACTTGCCAATTATTTCAAATTGAAGTCTAGCAAAGTCAGGGGAGAAGGGGAAGGGAGTTACTAGTGTCAAGTATTACCTGGACAGGGGAATTTAGCCATAAGATGTAGCTACTGGGTAAGGAGCCTGATTTTCACAAGCGTTGTGGGATGCACTTTAGTGGCAAAATGAGAAAACCGCTAACAGTGCTTGGCAGGGTTACTTCAGTGGGGGCTGGGGGGCGGGGGAGGGGGTCTGGTGATTGCATGATCTGCTCCCCTGTTTTTCAGTTTTTCCCCTACATCCTGCTGCTGGTGGCCACCCTGCTGTGCCTGCCCTCTCTGTTCTGGCATTTCACAGCTGCTCCTCATGTTTGCTCTGATTTGAAGTTTATCATGGAAGAACTTGACAAAATTTACAACCGCGCAATTAAAGCCGCAAACAGCATGCATGACCTTGACTTGAGAGATGGTGCCTGCCCAGCGCCAGAAGTTAATGAGAACATGGGGCAAAGGTAACTCAGCCTCCAGCCCATCGGGATTTGGGAGTATCAGTTTGCTGCCCTTCTCCTGTCCATCTGGGCTTCGGGTTCTCACTACCAGTACGTGGGGGACTGCCATCCACCTCGCCCCAGATCTCACCCTGCCTGTCTGCCTCAGCAGCAGTCCTCACCTCAAGTCCTTCCCTTGTGGAGTGAAGCATTACTCTCTCATGTTCTCAAGTGCAGGGTGAGTTGCTTTGACCTCCCCCTTCATGGAGAAGCATGGAAGATTATAAGGCTCCTGGACACAGAGAATGGATGTGACAGAACTAAGGAACAAGTAGAAAGCACCTTGCTTTTTTGACCTTCTTCCTTTGGTTTTTGTTATTGACAATAGCAATAATAATATTAGTAGGTCTCATTTTGGTCTTCCCAGGTGACACTAGTGGTAAAGAATCTGCCTGTCAATACAGGAGATCCAAGAGATGTGGGTTCCATCCCTGGGTTGGAAAGATCCCCTGGAGTAGGAAATGGCACCCCACTCCAGTATTCCTGCCTGGAGAATTCCATGGGCAGAGGATTCTGGTAGATTACAGTCCATGGGACTGTGAAGAGTCAGACACAACTGAGCACAGGGCTCTTATTTTAAAAAGTACTTATTATGGCTCAGACACTGTTGAGTTTTCCAAAGTACATTACCTCACTTAATAGTCAAAACATCATTACAGATAACTGCATTTGTTTATCCCCCTCACTGCCGCCCTCCCCCCTCCCCCCACCCATGCCCAGCCAGTTGAAAACACTGTCCTGTAGCTTTAAGTGGGAGACCTGAAACCAGGACCAGGTTTAGCCCACAGGCTAAACCCACACCATCTCAGCTGTCTGCCTCCCACTGCTGGCCTATAGAAGGCAGATGTGTTCTAGTTAGGCTAGAAAAATTGTCTTTATCCTACACACTTGAATGGAAAATTATAGTTTAAAAAAACAGCAGTTGAATAAGTACGATCAAATTTATGTAACAAACATTTACCATTCACTAGGATGCCAGAATGTGTGGATCACAATAAACTGTGGGAGATCCTCAGAGATGGGAATACCAGACCACCTGACCTACCTCTTGAGAAACTTTTATGCAGGTCAGGAAGCAAGAGTTAGAATTGGACATGGAACAGACTGGTTCCAAATAGGAAAAGGAGTACGTCAAGGCTGTATATTGTCACCCTGCTTATTTAACTTATATGCAGAGTACATCATGAGAAACGCTGGGCTGGAAGAAGCACAAGCTGGAATCAAGATTGCTAGGAGAAATATCCAAAACCTCAGATATGCGGATGACACCACCTTATGGCAGAAAGTGAAGAGGAACTAAAAAGCCTCTTGATGAAAGTGAAAGAGGAGAGTGAAAAAGTTGGCTTAAAGCTCAACATTCAGAAAATGAAGATCATGGCATCTGGTCCCATCACTTCATGGGAAATAGATGGGGAAACCATGGAAACAGTGTCAGACTTCATTTTTGGGGGCTCCAAAATTACTGCAGATGGTGATTGCAGCCATGAAATTAAAAGACACTTACTCCTTGGAAGGCAAGTTATGACCAACCTAGATAGCATATTGAAAAGCAGAGACATTACTTTGCCAACAAAGGTCTGTCTAGTCAAGGCTATGGTTTTTCCTGTGGTCATGTATGGATGTGAGAGTTGGACTGTGAAGAAAGCTGAGCACCGAAGAATTGATGCTTTTGAACTGTGGTGTTGGAGAAGACTCTTGAGAGTCCCTTGCACTGAAAGGAGATCCAACCAGTCCATTCTTTTTTTTTTTTTTTTTCTGTTATTGTTTTTTTTTTTCTTCTAATTTTATTTTATTTTTAAACTTTACATAATTGTATTAGTTTTGCCAAATATCCATTCTAAAGGAGATCAGTCCTGGGTGTTCTTTGAAAGGAATGATGCTAAAGCTGAAACTCCAGTACTTTGGCCACCTCATGCGAAGAGTTGACTCATTGGAAAAGACCCTGATGCTGGGAGGGATTGGGAACAGGAGGAGAAGGGGACGACAGAGGATGAGATGGCTGGATGGCATCACCGACTTGATGGACATGAGTTTGAGTGAACTCCAGGAGTTGGTGATGGACAGGGAGGCCTGGCGTGCTGTGATTCATGGGGTCTCAAAGAGTCAGACACGACTGAGCGACTGAACTAAACTAAACTGAACTGAGGATGCCAGGAGTTGTGAGATTTGAATGTATGCAGGAAACGAAAATAAATAATAAAGAGAAGAATGCCTGATAGAGACTTCAGGACACTTCTTGCTGGTGATTTTTGTCCTGTGAACTTCAGGTCGGTGACTTTGACCTGGGATTCATTTTGGCTGCAGCATCTCTGGCAGGCACCCAGCTGATTGGCACTAAATGGTTCTTGGTAGAGGTACTGAGTGAGTCTTATCAGAGTCCCTGGTGGAAATGATGGTCAGCAAGCATTGCGGAGGGTGGTTCATGAACTTCCTACCAGACAACATGGAGACAAGTAAGCCACAGCATATGTCGACGTGAATGTCCTCATCAGATGGAAAGTGGTAAGCCTAATCCCAGGAAGAGGAGTAGCGCTTTAGTGCTGCAAACAAAATGCCTTTCTGTGCAGATGGTGCAAAGAACCTCTGAACTACAGAGAGCAAGGACTTGGTGAGTTTTTTTGTTTTGTTTTATGGGATAATAATATCAGGGTTTAATTTAATATGAATCTCGTCTATGTCCCAATGACTGTTGGATGAGAAAAATATTCACTGACTGACTCTGGACCCATGGGGGCCTCTTCCTGGTGGTGCCCTACTCTGGGAGAATCGCTGGCACTTCCATTCTCATAACCAGGCTCTGGGCCCTGCTGCCTATCACTCGTGGCCAACTGAGACCCTCTAACCACCATGTGATGCCCTGCACTGCAAAGGGCAGTGGACCCAAGTGCTGCTCTGGCTGAGAACTTTGTTAATAAGGTAGAGTGGAAAGGATGTTTAATTGTGACTCCCATACAGGAAGGAATGCTACTAAATGAACCCGGTGGGGAAAGCGGCACATACAGAACAAGTTAATCCAGTCACTTTGGAAAAGGATGTCTGCAGGGCATTCCTCTGTTATCAAAAGCATTTCAGACAGGAAGTTTACTGAGGCAAATTCACAGAACAGAGAAGGCTTCAAGTGAGGGACGTTTTTCGCCTATTAGGATCAGAACGTATAAATGACATTTGCCATATGGATGTGCAACTTTGCAACTTATTTATATTTAAGAACATCTTTGAAAAATCATCTAATTTTAGAATTGTATGATATCAGAATTGAAGCCATTTGGGATGAACATTCTAGTATTGATGGGGAATTATAGAATAAATGTTGCAGATGGGTATATATTGTATCAAACAAGCATTATTACATAAACATTCAAGCCTGACTGAGAATATCAAAAACCTTTACCCACTTCTACTCATGTAAATAGATCCCAACTATGTTTACATTTTATACAAAATTCTCAAAAATTACATCCATTGACCTCCCTGTTTTTCCTATTGGAAAGTTAAAATTAATACATTGCTACTGAATAATACTCAGGAGCCTCAAAGTTTATGTGTGGCTCTTAGGGACAGCTGTTTACCTTATTTAATTACATAAGCTGCTCTTTACCTTTCAAAATATTCACAGAAGCAGATTTTATTTGTGCTTCTACAATGGTTTCTGAGATGGAAATCTAATCATAAATATCCAGGATGCAATCAGTGTTTTAAATTATTTTTATTGCATAATATCTATTACCCTTGAATAATAGTGTGACTTAGAAATGCCAGTAATCTAAATCATCGATTTTGCTGCTTTTATATATCACTGTATCTGAGGTGTTTTATTGTAGTTCTCTCCACCTGTTTCTTTGTATAATTTGAAAATTTTCTGAAATATAGTTTTCTATGACATGATTTTTTTCCCCCTAAAGCCTCAGATTCTTTAAAGACTGCCCCTAATTTATAGTTTGAAGTGGATATGTTATTTTAGGAGATCTGGAACTCTCTCAGCCCTGTCGCATGTAATTCTTTAAGTAGACCCCTTAATGTCTGTGCATCCCCCCATCCCTACTCTCTGAGTTCCAATAGTATCTGTGATGTCCCAGAGGTCAGCTAGTGACTGGCTGCATGGATGTGAATAAGGCAGGTGCCCACCTTCGAGGAATTCAGAGATGAGTAAAAGGCAGTGCAGACAGAGGCAGGTACCAAGAGGAAGAGCAATAACCACAGTGAAGGACCTTCCAGAAAATTCCTAGCAAACGCTGTGTTCTTGGGGGGCACAATACTGTTTTTCTCTTTCCCATCATTTCTGTAGCTGATAGTTTTGAGAGTCTGGTTACCACTTTTCCCAGAAGTTCTTTAGCCATGTATCCCCCAGGCTGAAGCTTGAACAAAACAATAACACAGACAGTGATTTTGAACAGAAAGAGCTACAATTGCTCTTTGTATATTACCTTGCAGGACATGGGGAACACAAGCCTCAGGGTACATGATGCTGTCCATGAGCAATCATGGTGATAAGAGGCTAATGGGGATGTCTGGCCATACATTTTGACTTGAGAAAAAGTGTTATTAGGAAAGTTAGCTCCTCGATCCACTGCTGGCTTAGGTGGAGGACTACCTTTGAGCAGATTCCCAAGGATGTGGAATCGATCATTGTTTTACAAAAGGGGGCAAACAGATCCTAAATTACCACTGCTGGGAGCAGCTAACTTTGTTTCCAGCCAGTGTCTTCCTAATAAACCACCACATGTCCTCTAACCCAGGCTTGTAGCACCAGTGTTGGGTCTGCAGCCTGACCCACCATTCTCACAGCAGTGTCCGGCTCCTCCTTTAATTTCACCAAATGACAGACAGACACCCAAGACAGAGGCTCTTAAATTTTGGGGAGGTTACAAGCCCTCTTGTAAATATATGTTCTAAAGCTAGGGACCCTCTCCTCAGACACACACACAACTCTAAATACCTTTCAGGGGTCTTCGTGGTCCATACACCCCAGGTTAAGAAGCTGGGCTCTAATGGCTGGGGACCAAGCCACGTGGCAGGGAGATTCCCGCAGCCCTTGTGGAAAGCCGCCACTCCCAACAGTAAGTCTCAGCTGTTCATCTGCTAAGTGTTTGCACACTTAGAATGAGTAACTGATATAATCTCCTCAAGTCAGACTGAAAGAGTCCATTAAGACAGCAGGGGGTGGGCAGTAGCCTGGCCTGATCAGGGGTCCGCTCAGCCTCCAGACCTTGGCATCGTCCACTGCAGCCAGCCTTGCTGGGCAGCGGGGAGGGTGGGCATACCCCTGACCTGTACAATGCTTTGAAGAAATGTCCCACATTGTATGGCAGGTCCTGTTGGGTGTTCGTGTTTCTTTTGTGGAGGCTTCTTGTTCTGAGCTTCTTGTTCTCCTTTCCAAGGATAAGCTAACCTGGGACGGAGACAGGGCACTACAGGCACTAACCCTGTTGAACTGTTGACCCTGAGAACTGTTGAACTCTTAGAGGTGGATTATTGCACAGCTTTTAAAATGCATGCATGTTGGTTTCTTTTGCTTATTTCCAAGATAAATCAAAGATCTAGGAGAGTGGGAGTTTTAAACCCATCACTATATCACAAGCTCCAGGAGAATGATGATTGGCATGGAATAGGCATTCTGTAAATATTTGAACAAAAGAACACACCATTATAATAAATCCTAGTTTGTGAACAACTGTAATTTGATTTTAAAAGACAAATGGTCCTCTGCAGGTCAGGAGAGGGGAGGCTTATTTAACCTCTTGGTGTAGAGAGGACCAGTTCTGCAAATGGATAGATTTCTGCATGTAAGTAGTGACAGTTCTTAGTTTTTTATTTTGAAGTAAATTGCGATCCTTTCCACGTTCAATACAAGTTTCAGTGTTGCCTCCCAGTGACTAGGGCAATTGAAGTTATAAAGGTTCTGGTCTCTGTAATTTCCCATAATAACTTCTTGAAAAGGGATGTTGGCTGAAATGTGCAATCCTGAGTAATTGAGGTTTCATCTGAGGGTACTGGGATGAAATAGCTCCTCCTGGGCAGTCATTGGCCTTTTTGTCCTGTTTTCACAAGTAAAGTAAAACCTTTTAAAAAGGTTGGCAAAGATGACATTGTGTCATTTATGGAATGTAATAGACATTCATCCATGATTGGTTTGTCCTGCCTGCTTTAGATGAAATGTATTGTGTTTGGGGGTTCTCTTTTTGCTGTAAAAATACTTGTCACTTAAAGCCTGTGGTTTGATCAGTCATTGTTCCTGAAAGTTGTAGAAGTTTCTCATGCCTTGAGTGTTTTCTCTGTGCCTCACCAGAAGAGGAAAAAAGAATTCTGCAATGTCCCAAGGGTTTTCTATAAAAACTGAAGCCATCAGCTCCTCTTTAACAAGTTGGCTTTTTTTAAAAGCAGCATAATGACAATTTAATGGTATTCTATAAAGTGGTGCTCTAGGCATAATTTACATTCTTTTTAATGACTACATTTCTTCAAATCTTTTAAAGAAAAACATGTTTTTTTTTTCTTTTTTCTTTCCATGTCATTTAGTAAGAATGATTCGGTTATATTCCACAGAAATTGAAGGATGGGAACAAATTACAGTCTTAGAAAATGACTGTTAAAAACCAAGAGCCTTGAAAACTCTGTATTTGGGTGGTTATCACCATTCTATTTCATATTTCCACATAAGTTACCTGTCCATGCCCTACCTTCTGACCATGCTGATAGTAAGGAGAGTTGAAAGGCTGAACACCATGGCTGCTTCTTTCTATGCATAAAAGTGAAACCATGTTTTTGTTCTGTACTGTTGTGTCTACCTAAATAAAACTTCTTTTCTAATGAAAAATGTGTCTTGTCTTCTCTTCAGGGAAGACGTGGCAGAAGATGAATCCCAAAATGTCTTGAGGCCTGTTCCTCTGCTGGATACCTGAGATTCAGTAGGCTTCATGGCACACACGAAAATCCAGCTGGCACTAACTAATGGAAAAAAGTCCTTGATTAAGGGTCCACAGATTCTGGAATTTCTAAAGCAGAGATCACGTGCTTTCTGATTGGGAATTGTTTGCCTGGGCGTGGAGAGGAAGGATCGTGTGCTCCTAAACACAGGTTTGCCTGCCTCCTTCTCTCAAGAAGGGGACTCTCTTGTACAGCGGTCAACTAGCACAATTGACTATTGTGGGTAATAAATCAGCTGCCTGAAATCTTAATACAGTGCTTGCCCCATAGTGAGGCCTGTAAGTGCTAGCTGTAACTGTCATCAGCTCCTCCCGCAGCCCCACTGTTCCCGAGGAAGGCACCCCCAGGGAACTCGAAGGTTGTGTTAGTCTATTGTTCCATTTTACTACAACCATTGCAGCTTAAAGCAACACGTATTATTATCTGGCAGTTTTCTGGGTTAGGAGTCTGAACATCACTGAGCTGGGTCCGCTGCCCAGGGTCTGACAAGGCTGCAATCAAGGTGTGGGTTGCACCTGTGCTGTAATCTGGAGGCTCTGCTGCGGAAGGGACCGCTTCCAAGCACCGCCACCTCCCCCCCCCCCCCACCCCACCCCGCCCTGAGTTGTTGACAGATTTCGTTTTCTTGGGATTGTACGACTGCCTTTTCATTGGCTGGAGGCTGCTCACAGGTCCTGGTGTGTGGGTTTCTCTAGCATGACTGCTTACATCGTCAAGCCCATAGTGTTACTCGCCCATGCTCGCTCTGCTTGCTACAGGATAGGTCAATGAATCTGAGAGACGAGGGTTTGAGGCACGGAATACGACTTTATTCAGAAAGCCAGCTGACCAAGAAGATGGCAGACTAGCATTTCAAAATAATCATCTAGTCGGGGTCTGGATGCCAGTTTCTTTTATGGGTCAGAGATGAGGGGGAGGTGAGGAAACAAAGTAAAAAAAAGGACGTTAATCTTGCAAATATCTCCTAGAATGGCAAGCCTCAGGCACGGGGATGTGTTAGTTTCTTCCTTCCTGCCATCTGCAGGTGGGCAGGGTTCTGAACAAAGGCACTTTAACAGTCAAGCAGAGGGTCAGGGTCCTCTGAAGCAGGCCATTATGTATGATTATAATAACAAAAGCAATGGAAAACAAGTCAAAGAAACAGTTTCAACATGGAGTCAGAATCAACTTCTCCCTGCACCAACAGCACTGTCTCTCAACTGGAAAGGGCCCAGTCCCTCTTTTAAGGGTTTTGAAATCAGGCCTCTCAGGATACTCTCCCTCTTGATGGACTCATAATAAACTGCTTTACAGCTGAATTTTATCTGTAAAATCCGTTTGCTTTTGCCTTGTTGTCTAGAAGTGAGTCACAGGTACCGCCTCACTCGGGGAGATTACACAGGGCATGAACATCTGGGAAATCACGGGGCTACCTTAGGGCCTGCCCACGGGAAGTTATCCTGAATCACAGCATCTCTGACTCCGACCCTGTGGTGTAGCCTCCTCCACACCCTTCTGAGTCCTCCATCCAGCCTGAGCACAGTTCTTCAGGCTCTTGTCTCTGCTTCCCGGAAGTGCTCTCATGGACTTGCCATGTCTAACACATCTTCCACACCCCTGTCACTGGATTTCTTGGAAAACCAATCTCTTATGCCATCCCTCCCCACACACCTCCATCACCACTTTTAAATCCTCCATCTCTCCTTGGATTTCAGTATAAGGAGCAAACTTTAGAGGCCCACCTCCTGCCCACTGCTTCAGGTTCATCCCCAACATCCCTCTTCTTTTTGATGTGGCTTTTGGGGCCAGTGTGAGAAAAGCGAGAGAGACTCCATCTTGAGGCCTGTCATCCATCTTAAAGACAAGACATGAACTGGGCATGAACCTTGCCCAAGAGTGAGGAAACTTGCTAATGAAAACTGGGTCTCCTGGAGACTTCCCTCCCTACAGATGACAAATGGAGACTGTAGTTGAAGGCTGCCCCTGTTAGATTAAGCATGGAGACATCTCTCCTTAATGTATAATGATTGTCCCCCAACCTTAACCTTAATTGTTTGTTCTCCTAGCACCTATTTCTTGTAAAACTCAGTCACATACAGCAAAGAGGTTGCTAACATCTAACCAGTCATGTAGTGGAGGGTATAAAAGTCTCAGAAACATCAGGGTCTTTGTTGGGAACTGATTCCCCTTGAACCCACTGGCATAAGAAACAGTACTCCACTGAATTGAGTGGCCTCTGAGGTGTGTTTTGTGACTCTGGATCCCACAACATGGCCACATGTATCATTCCTTCAAGTCCTCTCTGCTTTCTCAGGTGCTTTTCTCTGTCTCCAGTCTCTCTTAACTTTTATCAAAGTCAGCTCCAGGTTGGTGGGAATGCAGAATGGTACAGCCACTATGGAAACCAGTATGGTAGGTTTTCAAAAAAAAAAAAGCATATCATTCCCATATGATCCAGCAATTCCAGTTCTGGATATATATTAGTCCAGGCTCCCATAACAACCCAGAAACTAACCCCATCACCATAAAACCTGAGACTGCCAGCTGCATGACAGAGCAGTCCTCCTGGGTTTCCTCCCCCTGCTGGTCTCTGCCCAGGTGCCCCTTCCCAATAAAATCTCTTGACTTTGTCAGTGCATGTGTTGAAGGAGGGAACAGACAGAATAGGCTCCATCTTGAAAGCAGGACTCCATCTTGGGCTGGACTGTGGGCTTTGAGCTATATGCCCAGTATCTGTGGAAACAACATACCAACTGGAAAACCAGACGCACACCCCCACCCCCCACCATGGAAGAGCCCCAGGGCTCAAACCTAGACTCTCCATCACCTAAAAGAATACCCTAATTATCTGTGTAACCAAATAGAATCATAAATTCTATTATGCTTATTAGGGTATGACCACAGGCCTATTAATAACTGTCCACTGTTAACTACCTAAGCTTAAGGCATATGAATCATGGGTTAACTTTTATTCTTTCTTTTCCTTTTTTAACTTTGTATCTTTTTCCTTTGTTCAGACTAGTTTCAGAGAATTTTGGGAGGTGAGTTTGAGCACATACACTTAGGGTATATAAGTTTTCACATAAACTGGTTGGGGTCCTTGGCTAAGAGGAGACTCTGTCTTGGGCCTGCTGGTATAATAAACCACACTCCACTATTTGCAATGTCCTTCTGAGTGAGTTTGTTTCCCAGAACGCGTGGCTACAACAGTGTCTCTCAGATAATTTATTTCTGAGAGACATGAATGTTGGACAAGAGCCCCCTCTCTGGCTGTGGAAGGGATCACCCTCCCTGCAACAGGGAGAGCTTATATGTCTGAAGCAGGGCCCTGGAGTGACACCCAACCTTGTGCGCCAGATGACCGGCAGGACACGGCAGCAGGCTTTGCTAGTGAGAGAAGAGGGAAGTTACCAGTTATAGAGGGAACTGACATCAGGTTACCTGAGAAAATAATTCTGCTCTGAAGATTAGAACCAGCACTGGTGAGGCTCTCTGATTAAGAGCGAAGGTCAGTCAGGTAAGTAGCCTGTGGGTGAGGCAGGGAATGGTCAAACAGGATATATTCAGACAGTAAGAGAACAGCCATCTTGAGTGGCCTGACCATATGTAGGGGTCTAACCTACATCACCTATTTAAACACTGATGCTGAGGAGTAAGACTGTAACACCTTCTATTTTTGAGTTGTGCCCAGCCAGGAAAGAGGCTGAGTCTACGCTTCTTCCCCTATGCCACTACCACCACCACCCAAGTAGAGAGCAGCGCATAAGGATAGATACTGGATGCAGCTGACTCAGGCCAGCAATTCTGTGTTTCACCTGATAAAATCAAATTGCTCTAACTAGACAGAATGGAGAATTCATTGATTCGAATCCTACCTCTTTCCCTGTCAGATAATATCAGTGTTCCAATTCCCTTCTTGAAAGTGAGATGAGGGACTTCCCTGGTGGTCCAGTGGTTAAGAATCCACTAGGCAGTGCAGGGGACTCAGATTCGATCCCTGTTTGGAGAACTAAGACCCCATATACCACGGAGCAACTATAGCTGTGTGGGGGATCTTCTGAAGCCCAACAGCTCTGGAGCCTGTGGTACCACAATTGGAGAGTCCATGTGCTGCAATAAAAAATCCCAAGTCCCACAACTAAGACCCAATGGAGCCAAATAAATAAGTGTGTATATATATATATTTTAATGAGATGAAAAAAGAAAAGGAACAAATAAGTGCTCCTTTGTGGTTCTCTAAAGACTGTAGACTCCTCAGGGAAAGCATAAGCAAGTCAAATCCTGTAAATGAAGGAAAACCAAGATCCATTTCCCAAGAGGCCTGTTTCAGTGCTTCAGTGTGTCTTTTCTCAGACAAAAGAAAAGAAAAACCAGAGAAACCAAAATGCTATCAAAAATCACTTCCAAATCCCCAGAGATACAATTCTCACTACGTCAGGAAGTGAAGAATCAGATAGAGCCTGAACCTGTATGGAAAATTCAGAGACATGAAAGGAAATGCTCTCATGGTAATTTCAGAAGTAAAGAGACTCAGAGATTTTAACATTCATGCATTGGTTCATTTTGAATATCAAATTTGTCTGTTGCAAAGGAAGTATTGTTAAGCACAGAGGCCCTTGAGGCTCTTTTCCATCTTTCAAAGTACTTAATAAATTATCACCCTTGAGATCAGGGAGGCTACATTTTTTAAGAAAAAATAAAAGAAATTGCCCCAAACTATGGCTGCTGCAAATGGGAACCGAAAAAAGAGTAAGCATTAGACAGAATAAGGGTGGTCTAGAGAGCTGCCCAATAGAATATGATGGCAGCCACATAAATTTACAACTTTCTAGTAGCTGCATAAAAATAGTAAAATGAAACAGGAGAAATCAATGTTAAAAATTATTTTAGCTAACCCAACATATTCAAATTCTCATTATTTCCATATGTAATCAATAAAAGAAATATAGAGATATTGCATATTTCTGGACTCCAGCCCATTTCATTTCAGACTGGCATCACTCAAGGTGCTCAGAAGTCACATCAGTGGTTACCATATTGGTCAGAGCAGGTCAAAACAACATTCCCCCACATCTGTTGCAGGAAGGGGGACCCTTTCCAGGGTCTGAGACTAGGCTCTTGTCTAACATTCAGAAAAGAATTATCCAAGGAGACACACTTGCTGACAAAGCAGGAGACTTTATTGGGAAAGGGCACCCAGGCGGAGAGCAGCAGGGTAAGGGAACCCAGGAGGACTGCTCTGCCACGTGGCTTGCAGTCTCGGGTTTATGGTGATGGGATTAGTTGCAGGGTTGTCTTTAGCCAATCATTCTGACTCAGGGTCCTTCCTGGTGGTGCACACCTTGTTCAGCCAAGATGGATGCCAGTGAGGATTCTGGGAGGTGGCATCTCATTTTGACCTTTCCTGAACTCTTCTGGTTTGTGGTGGCTTATTAGTTCCCATTCTTTACCAGGACCTCCTGCCATAAAAAACTCATGCAAATGATTACTATGGTGCCTGGCCAGGGCAGGTGGTTTCAGTCAATGTTTCTTCTAACATGTCCACTCACACTTGATGACATGAACTTTAATGTCTTATGTCATTGCCAATGTCTTTCTTTTGGCCTCAGGATCTTAAAGTCCAACTCCTTTCTGAAATATTATCTATCCGGTTCATCAGAAAGAACTGGGTGCACATTCTCTGTTCTCTGAAACACAACAGGTCTATGAGTACATACCATTTGCACACCAGGAGATGCACATTAAATACCTCCTACCTTTGCAGCAGCTTGCCTTTTTAATGTTAAATTGCTTTTTACTTTATCTTTTTATTTAGTTAATTTTTATTGGGGTATAGTTAATTTACAAGATTCTGTAAGTTTCTGCTATACAGCAAAGTGAATCAGTTCAGTTCAGTTCAGTTCAGTCGCTCAGTCTTGTCCGACTCTTTGAGACCCCATGAATTGCAACATGCCAGGCCTCCTGTCCATCACCAACTCCCAGAGTTCACTCACACTCACATCCATCAAGTCCGTGATGCTATCCAGCCATCTCATCCTCTGTCGTCCCCTTCTCCTCCTGCCCTCAATCCCTCCCAGCATCAGGGTCTTTTCCAATGAGTCAACTCTTCGCATGAGGTGGCCAAAGTACTGGAGTTTCAGCTTTAGCATCATTCCTTCCAAAGAACACCCAGGACTGATCTCCTTTAGGATGGATGGGTTGGATCTCCTTGCAGTCCAAGGGATTCTCAAGAGTCTTCTCCAACACCACACTTCAAAAGCATCGATTCTTCAGCGCTCAGCTTTCTTCACAGTCCAACTCTCACATCCATACATGACCACAGGAAAAACCACAGCCTTGACTAGACGGACCTTTGTTGGCAAAGTAATGTCTCTGCTTTTCAATATGCTATCTAGGTTGGTCATAACTTTCCTTCCAAGGAGTAAGCATCTTTTAATTTCATGGCTGCAATCACCATCTGCAGTAATTTTGGAGCCCAAATAAATAAACTCTGACACTATTTCCACTGTTTCCCCATCTATTTCCCATGAAGTGATGGGACCAAATGCCATGATCTTCATTTTCTGAATGTTGAGCTTTAAGCCAACTTTTTCACTCTCCTCTTTCACTTTCATCAAGAGGCTTTTTAGTTCCTCTTCACTTTCTGCCATAAGGTGGTGTCATCCGCATATCTGAGGTTTTGGATATTTCTCCTAGCAATCTTGATTCCAGCTTGTGCTTCTTCCAGCCCAGCGTTTCTCATGATGTACTCTGCATAGAAGTTAAATAAGCAGGATGACAATATACAGCCTTGACGTACTCCTTTTCCTATTTGGAACCAGTCTGTTGTTCCATGTCCAGTTCTAACTCTTGCTTTCTGACCTGCATATAGGTTTCTCAAGAGGTAGGTCAGGTGGTCTGGTATTCCCATCTCTTTCAGAATTTTCCACAGTTTATTGTGATCCACACACTCAAAAGCTTTGGCATAGTCAATAAAGCAGAAATAGATTTTTTTCTGGAACTCTCTTGCTCTTTCGATGATCCAGAGGATGCTGGCAATTTGATCTCTGGTGAATCAGTTATACATATCCGTATATACTATTTGGAAATAGAATCTTTAAAAAGAGGATATATGCAGCAACTTTAATCTGGAGTAAGAGTGGTGACTGCTCCCCCAACCTGAAGGCACTCTTGCCTTAATTGTTGTTCTGTTTATTGTTTACTACTTGTCTTTGTTCTCCTTAAACAGGGCGAAGTCTCTGCTAAATTCATGCATCTTGTTTTAGCGTCTTCATAGTGAAACAGAGCAGGACCCTATGGGTTCCTCCCAGGAAAAGCCCTTCTGTGTCTCTCACTTCTTGTTTGTAGGAAATAGGCTTCATTCAGCCTCCTTGACTTTCTCTGAGTCTAAAGGACAGATTCAAACAGTTGTTAACCAGGGAAGAGAGGAAATGCAGAAACAAAGGAGGACAGTCAGTAGTGCAGCCATTGGGCAGAGCCCTGGTTCTGCCTCAGGGAATATACCATGACAAAATACCTTTGAGTTCTGTAGGAACTAAGGCCCCCATGCAGGTAGAGGATGGAAGATAATGAAGACTCTGACCCCCTCCCCAAGTGATCCTCCCTTGAAAACCTTTCATGCAATTGGTTTTTGAACATGAGCTCACCTTCTCCTCAGGTTGCCAGCCTCCTAAATAAAGCAACTTTTCCTTTCTTACCAGCATTTGTCTCAAGTTGAAACAACCTTTAAAAGAATGACATAGGCCAAGGACACAACATAGGCTGGTTAGAACCAAAGAGGTCCAAGCCGACTTCCATTAAACCTTGAGCCTCAGTATAGGCTCATTGTAACACATTAGCAAACTAAATGACACGCTCACACTGCCAAGATGGTTCCAAGGCTGACCATAAAGGTCAAAAAGTGGATAGTCGCCCAGTTCCTGGAAGTCCACACCCCTGTCCCAAAGAGCTGGAATCCTCCTCCTACTCATTAGCCTAGGAAAGCATCCACCCCTGTAAAAACGGACAGCCCATACCCTGGTGCTTCTCTTGTCTTCTGAGATGACCCAACTCTGTCTATGGAATGTGTTTCTCCCTGAATAAACCTTCCTTCACTTCACTATGGCTAGCTCTTTAAATCTGTCCTACACAAAGAGCCCACACTTGGCAGCCATCCCAGGACCTCAGACCTGACCTGGGATGTGACCATCCTCTCGTTATCCACTCTTTCCTGCAACAGAATGTTGGTTTATCAGCTTTGGGCAGCCGAGCCTGAGTTCAGAGCCTGGTGAAGTGAGATGGGAGGGAGAGAAAGGACATGTGTGGGTGAAGACATCATATGCGTTTTACTCTTCTGAGCCCAATGAAACTGCAGGGGCTCAGAGTCATTTTTCCTTCAACAAATGCCTTGATGATGGAGGAAAGGAAGTATAATAAGAGCACATGGTAGAGCCCCTCCAAAATAGAGAGAGAGAGAGAAGTTGCTCAGTCATGTCTGACCCTTTGCAACCCCATTCTCCCACAAATGAGCTGACTAAATCACAGGCTTTCACTGCCCAGGTGGGAGAAATGAATACTTCATCTGCTCCCTTGGCAATATCAGACACTGGAACCTCTGAGTGTCCTCCACAGAGGAACATCCACAGAGGAACCTCTGAAGTGGTGAGTATCTTGGAACTGGAGAACAACTTCTGAACAGCTATCCTTGCACACTCAAAGCCCTGTGGTGGAGAAGAAGCTTGCAACTCTGGGGTCAGAAGAGAAATGGAATCTAATCTTTACTTTCCTGCTCAGCGTTATACGACCTCAGGGAGCCTCAGGTTTTTCATCTATAAAATGGGATAGGAATGCCTCACAGGCTTTCTTTTAGACTTTTAATTTGGACATAATTATAGAACCACCGAAAATTGCAACCAAAAAAAAGTACAAAGAGATCCCCTCTTCTTCACCTAGCTTTCCCTAATGGTAACATCTTACATAATTACAATATAACAACAAAGCCAGGAAATTGACATTGATACATTGGCTATAAACTTTAACTAGTTTTACATGTACTCCTGTGTGTGTGGGCACACATAGTTCTATGCAATTTCATTGCATATATAAGTATGTATGACCCCCACCACAGGCAAGATACAAGTCAAGTAGTTCCATGACTACAAGAGAACTCATTATGGCCAATGATCCATCCTCAATCTCTGGCAATCACTAATCAGTTCTCTATAATTTTGTCATTCCCAGAATGCTATATAAATGGAACAACACAGCTGTCCACCAAAAAAAAAAAAAAAAAGAAAGAAAAAAATGCACAACCTAAATGTTGAGAATTATGTTTTATTTGAGGATATTACTATAGCCTGGAAGACAGCATCTCAGATAACTCTGGAAGAACAGTTTCGAAGAAATAAGGAGGGAGCCAGGATATATAAGTTTGTTTTTTTTTTTTTGCTGGGAAACAAAAAAATCAAACAAAACAAAACAAAAAACATGTAGTAAAACATCGGAGATTATTACTAATCACAAAGCATATACATCTCAAGTTGATGATTTTAGTATTTCTCTATGTATAGGAAGATGTAAGAGTTAGCATGTGTGCTAAATCGCTTCAGTCGTGTCCACCTCTTTGCAACCCTATAGACTGTAGCCTGCCAGGCTCCTCTGTCCATGAGATTCTCCAGGCATGAAGATTGGAGTGGGTTTCCAGGCTGATAACAATTATTCCTTTGCTATTCTCCTTAGCTATCTAGGAACAGTATCCTGTTTTTCTCCATCCTGAATTCTCCTCAGGGCACACCCAGGAGCAGCTTCAGTCTTTATGGCCAGGACATCCTTTGTTTACTGAAGTGGCTGCTGGCATTCTTTGTTCACACAACATACAATCTTTTGAAATGAACTTTTTTTTTCTCCCACTCAGCACAAGATCATCCAAGTTGTTGCATGTATCAATAGCTTGTTCCTTTTTATTGCTGAAGAGTATTCCTCACAAAGAAAAGTTATGACCAACCTAGACAGCGTATTTAAAAGCAGAGACAACACTTTGCCGATAAAGGTCTACCTAGTCAAAGCTACAGTTTTTCCAGTAGTCATGTACAGATATGAGAGTTGGACCATAAAGAAGGCTGAATGACGAAGAATTGATGCTTTTGAATTGTAGAGCTAGAGAAGGCTCTTGAAAGTCCCTTGGACAGCAAGGAGATCAAACCAGTGAATTCTACAGGAAACCAGCTTTGAATATTCATTGGAAGGATGCTGAAGCTGAAGCTCCAATTCTTTGGCTACCTGATGCAGAGTTGACCCCTTTGAAAACATACTGTTGTTGGGAAAGATTGAGGGCAGGAGGAAAAGTGGGTGACAGAGGATGAGATATTTGGATGGCATCACTGATTCAATGGACATGAGTTTGAGCAAACTCCAGGGGATGGTGAAGGACAGGGAAGCCTGGCATGCTGCAGTCCATGGAATCACACAGAGTCAAACACGACTTAGTGACTGAACAACAACAATTCTGCACAAACTTGTTTGAAGATCCCACAGAATAGTGTAAGAAGAGCACAAACCAACAAGTCACTAGCAGAGGATTCAGTAAATGTTAGGTCTTCTTTCCGGGGCTGATTCTGAGACCTTGCTGAAAATGGACACCAGCAATCCCCAGGGCGTAGGAATTCCACTCCACCTTGGTTTACCTTTCTTCTGGATAAAACCATATGGTCAGAGTGCCTCCTAGTCCACTCCTTCCTTTTAGAGCCAAGGAGAGTAAGGCCCAGAGAGGGGAGGAGGCTGAGATTATAAGACCCTAGGTCCGGGATGCTCAGCCTAGAGCTCTTAGCATTGTTCTGTGCCTGCTTCCAGACCTCAGGCTATGTCAGCTGGCCAATCCCCTTCTTGGCCCTGGAGCAATCTTTCTTCAGTACTTCAGTGGGGGAACTAGGCTCCTTGCCAACATGTGAGTCATTCTTGAGCACCAATTGGTTGGGGCATGGAGCCAAAAATGGGAGCCAAAAAAGATGGGTTTTTCCCTAGATACAAATTTCCTATGAGGATGAAGTCTAACAGCATTTTCTTTGTTTGCAAAGTGAATCTTGTTTGAAAACTAGAAAATTCTGAACTATTGGAACATAACAGAAATCCTCATGCAGTTACCCATTGCATACCGGAACAGTTCAATTTTAGGTTTAGATCAGAAAATCTGGTTTGGCACTTGACCTCTGATCCAAGAGGACATGGTGGGAAAGTGATTTAAAATATTTTTCTCTGTACCAGTGTCTACTTTTCAGAGCTGCTGTGAGGATTCAATGAGACAATGCACCTGAAACTCCAGAGGAGCTAGACAAATAGTAGCTGTTTCTCTTCCCTCAAAGAAAAACCCACTCACAACAGCTCAGCACAAAGGATCACTCCCAGTTTCTTCATGACAGCTGGTGGTGGGACATTTGACTGGGAAAGCACCCTGGAAAGATGACACTAAACACCGGAAAAGCTCCACTTTTTTCAAAAGCAGTCCTACACCCTGCCCTTAGCCCCTGGGTTTTGTGGCTGGGCCCCATGCGAGTGGCAGCAAAGACAGGGGAGATTCTGAGAGTGACGTGGGTAGTTTCAAAACTACTCAGGAATATCCCTGAGTCAGACAGCCCCTGAAGAGCAGCCAGATGGGCCCTGTGGGTGTGAACCCCAGAGCACTTGGAGTGGAGGCTGGAGAAGCCATGCGGGGAACCCAGCGCCGCCCCAAGCTTTGCTGAGTGGGCGCTGGGGAGACCGAGGCCTCATGTCCCAGCTCTGGCCTCAGTGCCCCCAGCCCCAAGTGTGACCCTTCACTCATCTCTTCTGGCCACTCTCAGTTTCTACTGCCCTTTTCTCACTGTTTCTTTATTTTTAATTACAAAAAAAAGTAAAGATGAGGCAGACTATCCATGATTACATATGTGTTTCAAAAAGAAAATCAGACAAGATAGAAATGTATGGAGTGAGAGTCCTGCCTGCACATCTCCCCTTGCTGTTCCAAGCCAGGGTGTCTGTCCTTCCGCCTCCACCCGCTTTGTGGGTGCGAGGTCCCTCAGCCAGCTGCATCTCCCCATGAGCACTTGCTCTGCTCTATCCGCTTAATGAGGTTAGGACTGAATCGTCCAGGAGAGGGAAGAGTGTCACCATTTCGGAACACATACATTTTTCAACCAACAAACTATTTTAGTCAAGCGTTACCTGACTCTGGGTCTAGAGGACTTCTTTCTTAAGTGGATTTAAAGGGTGTGAAGAGGTGGGTACTGAAGGCGGGCAGCCTGGCTCTGGGTTGGGGTTTTGCCCCATGACTTGAGCAAGCTCTTCAACCTCCTTACAACTTAAAGTGCATTTGGAACATGGGGATGGTAGCATCTTCCTCCGAAGACTTGTGAGGATGAAATGAGGGACCGTGTGGGAGAGCTACCCCGCTGGCTCAGGGGAAGCCTAATGTTAGGACCCCTTTTTTGACTAGAATTCATTGTATTTGCCGTAACATTTAACTCTAAGGTAGTACTCCCTTTCTTTTCCAGCTCCCTGGTATGGCTCACAGAATGTTAGTTCCCTGACCCAGGATTGAACTTGGGCCCCCAGCATTGAAAGCGAGGAATCCTAACCACTGGACTAACAGGAAATTCTCCCATCTCACACAATCTTTTGTAGCATTTTCAGGTCTTTAGTGATCACCTCACAATGTGAATCCAACCAACTTAGAGTATCAAAATGAGCCTGGTGAATTTAAGCACCTGATGAAGCCCAAAGGAGTAGGATCTGGTGGGTGGGGCTTACCAGGAGGCGCATGCATGTTTCCCTACTAGGATAGTAATATATGTTCACGGGGGGAATTTGGAGAGTACACACAAAATACAAAATAAAAATCAACTGTAATGTGTATGGCTTGACCAGGTCATTTGACAAGAGTAACAGATGTTGGTATTTACTGGGGATTCTTCATACACTATGCCAGTTACTTTACAAGCATGGACTCATTTGATGCCTGGGACATTAACAGGATATATTATATATTTCCTACACTGGAGACCCTCCCAGACCTCACCCTATGTATCTCTTCATCTAGTTGTTTTGACTGTTTGTCTGTATCCTTTATTTTATATGGCATATATATGTATATACAGGAAATGTATATATGCCATATATGTGACATATATCATGTATGTATGTATGACATATATATAGGTCTCCCCCCAGTTTCTGACACTGCACTCCTGAAACACTTGTAGCTTCCTGGGTGATAGAAGTGTCTTTCTTTCTAATGAGATGACTCTGGGTTGGCTCCTGGATGAGAGCTGATCATTGGAAAAATCAAGCCATGATTAGAAGCTTAGAATTTTCAGCCCCTCTCCATCCTCCAGAGAGGATAATGGGGGTAGAAATGGAGTTAGTAATAGATCATGCCTACATGAGGAAGCCTCAGTAAAAAATCTCAATAATACAAGGTTTTGAGAACTTCCAGGTGGGTGAACAAGTCCATGAACTGTAAGGGTGATTTGCCCCAACTCCGTAGGAACAGAAGCCCCTACACTGGGTACATTCCCAAACCCCACTCCAGTAACTGGCATAGTGTATGAAGAATCCCCAATAAATACCAACATCTGTCACTCTTGTCAAATGACCTGGTCAAGCCATACACATTACAGTTGATTTTTATTTTGTATTTTGTATTATATTATACATATATTATATTACATATATTATATTATACCCTTTATATTATAAAGGGTATATATCTGTACCCTTTATAATATCCTTTAATAAACTTGTAAACATAAGTAAATACTCTGAGTTCTCTGAGCCACCCCAGCAAATAACCAAATCCAGGCAAAAGGAGGTTCATGAAAATCTCTGATTTATAGCCAAGGTGAACAGAAGTTGTGGATAGCCTGGGGACCTTTTATTTGTGATTGGCACCTGAAGTATGGAGGGGACAGTCACAGGGGATTGAACCCTTAACCTGTGGGATCTGATACTTCCAGGTAAATAGTGTGAGTTGAGTTAATTGTAGGACACGCATTTGGTGTTGCAGAGACTTGCTTGTTGGTGTGGGAAACAAACACATGCATGTGGTGACCACAGGAGTCAGAAGTAAAGTGTTCAGTGTGAAAGAAGAGGAGTCACTTGAGAGGAGAGCCAGCTGGTCCTCCCGACACGATGCCCATCAGCACTTGAGAGACATACTGTTCATCCCACTTATGTACATGTGGGAAAGGAAGCATAAAGAGATCCATTCACCCCAAATCAAACAGCTTTCAAGGGAGAAGTGGAATCTGGGTTTCAAAGGCTGTGCTCTTAACATTATGCCAGGCTGATCTTTTTTTTTTTTTTTTTGACCGCACTACACAGCATGTGGGACCTTATTTCCCTGACCAGATATCAGACCCACACCCCCGGCATTGGAAGCACAGTTGTTGTTTTTTAATTCAACAAGGCTTCATTAAGTTTTTTTTTGACATGGACACACTTGCTATATTTATTATTTGGCCGTGCTGGGTCTTCCTTGCCACACATGGTCTTCCTCTAGTTGTGGAGAGTGGGAGCTACTCTCTACTTGCAGCATATGGGCTTCTCCTTGCGGTGGCTTCTCTTGTTGTGGAGCACCAACTCTAGAATGTGCAGGTTTAAGTGGTTGAGGCACACAGGTTTAGTTGTTCTGCAGCATGTGGAATGTTTCCAGAGCAGGGATTGAACCATATCCCCTGCATTAGCAGATGGATTAGTACTGGGCCCCAAGGAAGTACCAGAAGCGCACTCTTAACCCCCGGATCACCAGAGACGTCCAAGCCAGTCCTCTGCTTTGAAAGGTGAGGCCTGAGGTTCTTGGAGTAGAATCAGCCTGGCAACTTTCTTTCCCTTCTTTACTGAACAGTCATGTTACACACTCCACTCAGTCAGACCCAGTCCCTGCTCTTTAGGGAACACGAACTAGAAGTAGACAGGCAGAGTGTGAGGTCAAGTCCCGCACATCCTGAAAAAAGCTCTCAAGGGTCGGGAGGTGGGGTGGGCTGTAATATGCCCCTGGCATATTGTACAGGAACAACAGAGAAGGAAAGTTCACAGGAGAGGCTGAGTCTAGGCCAGTGTCTCATTTACCAGATACAGAAGGCGGAATGTCTGTGGCATTCCAGTCAAGGACCTGCGCGAGCAGAGGAAAAGTGTGGAAGGGGAAAGTGTATAGCCACAGTGCACGGTGAAAAGGAGTTGGCCCGGCTCCATCTCTCCTTAGCTCACCTCCTTCCCAGGCCCCCTCTGTCTTCCTGCAACCACCAGGGTGAGCCAGCAGCTGGGCAACAGACACACAGCCCCCCATTGAGTTACGGGGAGGGACGGGGTGGTGGGATGCAGGCTCAAGGCTGGTGAGGGAAGTCCTGCCCAGGAAAGAGAGCCTCTGCTAAGCACCTGCCTTGGTAGGCACCGATCTAGAGGACTGAATCTAAATTTACTAATTTGTCCCTTATCATACATCAGCAAGCAGGTTTGTACCTTTCACAGATGGGGAAATGGAGACGTTAAAGCAGAGTCACACTGCCAAAATCTAATCCCAGGTCTGCCAGATTCTAAAGCCCAGGTCAGTTAGTGTTCACTGTAGTCTGAGGAACACCTGCATCAGAACACCTGGGAGGCCCTACTGAAAAGGCAGATTCCTTACTCATACAGCTAATTACCAAAAAAATCAAACATGTCCCTTAAAAAAATGGGCACAGGACCTGAAAAGACATTTTCCAAAGAAGACACACAGATGGCCAACAGACATATGAAAAGATGCCCAACATCACTAATTATCAGGGAAATGCAAATCAAAACCACAATGGAATATCATCTCACATCTGTCAGAATGGCTATCATCAAAAAAGACAAGGTAAGTGTTGGCAAGGATGTGGAAAACATGGAACATTTGTACACTGTCCCTGTGATGTACATTGGTACTGCCACTACAGAAAAGAGTATGGACTTTTTTTAAAAAATTAACAATAGAACTATTATATGATGCAGCTTCTGGGTACATATTCAAAGGAAACAAAAGCACTCTCTTGAAAAGCTATCTATCTGTACTTCCATTTCATTGCAGTATTGTTTCTTGTGTGTTGTATCATGCAATCAATAGGTCTTTATGATTTGATTTGGGATTCTTCTGATGCTGGATTTTAATTCATGAAGGAAAGAAACAGGAAAATTCACTTTTAAATTATTTCAACTGCAGTAAAACACATATAAATATGCAATTTAACCATTGTTAGGTATACAATTAAAAAACATTAATTACTTTCACAATGCTGGGCAACCATAACCATTATCTATTTTCAAAGGCTTTTTTATCACCCTGAACATAAATATGTACCCATTAAGCAATAGCTCCCCATGCCATGTCCTCTCCTCCTAGCTCCTGATAAACTCTAATCTATGAATTTGCCTATTCTAGGTATTTCATATAGGTATTTGTGCTTTTTTGTCAGACTTATTTCAATTATCATACTGCTTTCAAGATTTATCCATATCGTAGTGTGTGTTAATATCACAATTCTGTTCCTTTTCGTGGCTGAATAATATTCCATTATATGGATAAATCATATCTTGCTTATTGATCGTTCATTTCGGTCTTATTTACAAGATATGTAAACAAACTAAGTGTTCATTGACAGTCGAATGGAATATTGTTGTTGTTCAGTCACTTTATTCAGCCATAAAAAAGAATGAAATCTTGCCATTTGTGACACTACACATTGACCTTGAGGGCATTATGCTAAGTGAAATCTCAGAGAAAGACAAATACTGTATGCTCTCACTTATATGTTCTACCTATTAAGACCAAACTCATAGGAACAGAGAACAGATTGGTAGTTGCCAGAGGCAGGGGATGGGCTGTGAGTGGGTGGCAAGAGAAACCGTAAGGTAGACAAAATGTAAAGACTTCCAGTTATAAGATGAATAACTCTGGTGATGTAAGTGTACAGTGTGGTAACCACAGTCAACAACCCTATACTGTATATTTGAAAATCTCTTAGAGAGTAGATCTTAAACGTTTTTGTCACAAGAAAAATCGTTTGTAACCATGTGAGTGATTCACGTTAATTAAACCTGTGGTAATCGTTTCACAGTGTATATGTACATTGAATCATTATGCTGTGTACCTTGGACTAATACAATGTTTTATGTCAATTATATTTGAATAAACTGGAACAAATACAATATGAAAAAGAAAAGGGGGAAAACAAAGACAGATTCCTGGGCTTCTCCACATGCCCACTGAATGAGAACCTCTGAGGTAGGAACTGGGAATGTGCGTTTACCTCCTTCCTGGCAACTCTGAAATGAGCCAACAATGGAGAATCCACGCCCTCTGCTGTACTGCCCACTATGCTGGGCCGGGGAGGGGAGCAGGGAGGCTGTTCTGGCAGAGAGATCAGATACTGCTGAGACCCACACTGAGGTGCTTTCAGAAGCTGCAGCAACAGCACGCATGTCTGAGGACCTTTAGTCTGCTGTGGCCTGTGCCCCACATTCTTCTCACGCTCACACCTCCAGCTTCCTTCACCAGGCCCGAGAGAGGACACAGCCCTGGTACTCTTCAGGGGCACTTCCTTCCACAGCACCCAGAAGACAGCACCAGCGTGGGCGCAGTGGACATTCCTGGGCTGCCCACCCTGCTCTAAAGTCTGAGCATCCCTGGGTATCACACCCCCTACTCCAGTGTTGCCCATTGTCAGCTTGGGGCTAATGGCCACTGGTGTGACAGCCACCCTTAACAGGGAAGGGACTGAGGAGCTAGCAGTATCCTCTGGGGGATCTCATGACACATCACTGGTGTCATCTCATTGTGTCCTTCAACAGCACCTGAGAGAGAGCTGACTATCCCTGTTGGCTTCCCAGAAGACACATGGTAAAGAATTTGCCTGCCAATGCAGAAGACACAAGAGATGCAACTTTGATCCCTGGGTTGGGAAGAGACCTTGGAGTAGGACATGGCAACCCACTGCAGTATTCTTGCCTGGAAAATTCCATGGACAGAGGAGCCTGGCGGGCTATGGTCCATGTGGTCACAAAGAGTCGGTCGTGACTGAGCACACACAGCAACAGATGAGAACGATGAGGGCTGAGAAGTGGAACGGGGAAACAGAATGGTGAGTGAGGGTGTCATGGGCCCTGGTGGGTCCTGAGACGGGCAGAGGAGAGCTGGCATCTGTCCCACAAGTGGCCACTGAGGAGATCAAGATGAGGGCCTGCCTGCAGGGCAGGACTCAAAAACACTAGTGGAGGGCCTGGCCAGGAAAAGAACCCTCAAAAGGATACCACGACAGTCACTATTTGATAATCCTTTCAGTGGATATTTCCTGAATGCCTTCTCTGCGCCAAGCACTGCCCATATGTCATTTTTAATATCCGGAGTTCACAGCTCCACACTTGGACTGTGTTGGCTAGAGACCTGGTGGGGGGGTGGGGGGTGGTTCCCACAGCCCAAGAGCTGCTCTACCATCCAGATGGGGCAAGGCTTTCGGGCCAGCAAATGTGAGTGCTGCTCTGACACTGACTGCCTGCAGGGCCTCCGGGGGTCAACATACCAACCCAGGGAAGGTGCTCTTCACCTGTTTATTTTTGGCCGTGCATCATGTGGGATCTTAGTTCTCAGACAAGGGATTGAGTCCTTGCCACCTGCAGTGGAAGTGCCCCACCAGGGAAGTCCCTCTTCTCACATTTAACATTGAGAGGATGAGACTTGAGGGGTAGGAGCACAGACGTGTTTCCCAGGGGTGGTCCCACAGGCTTCAGCATCTTCGGGGGTGTTTGGAGAGCACAAATTCCCAGCCCCACTTCCAACTCCCTAGTAGAATTTCAGTGGTTTGGTTCAAGAAGCTGCCCTCCCCAGAAGCCTCCTCTGCTCAGAAAGCCTTGAGATCCAGTCCTCCTGCTACCTCAGTTCCAGTTAAACACAGGCATCTGTCTGGCAGCTGGAGGCAGAAATAGTCAGCACTCTGGGAACACAGTTTGTGAGTGCTGTGTCACCTACAGGGAGAAAGGTGCCTCTGTGGCTGGTGTGACGTCTGTGTCAGAAGGACGTGAGTGAGCCACCAAGAATTGCTGTGGGTCAAGTCAGGGAGTGCAACCGAAGAGCAGGGCACAGCCTTTCCTGCTGAGAATTATACCTATCACCCGGTCAGAGGAATCGAAGATGACATCAGAGCTTCAGTGGAATTATCTTGGTGCACGTACATGCTTAGCTGTGTCTGGCTGCGTGACCCCATGGACTGCAGCCCACCAGGCTCTTCTGTCCATGGAATTTTCCAGGCAAGAATACTAGAGTGGGTTGCCATTTCCTTCTCCAATTATCTTAGTATATATAATTTTTAAATTATATTTGTTATAAATGTTTTAGATTCACCATTTCTTAGAGTATGTGCAAGTCTTTTTTATCTTTGTCCTACCCAGAAATCCCCAGTGAAGGCACAGTGAGTGATGTGAGCTTGAAACATCTTAAAAAATATAGGTGACATGGGGCTTCCCAGGTGGCACTAGTGTTAAAGAATCTGCCTGCCACTGCAGGAGATATGAGAGATACAGGTTCAGTTCCAGGGTGGGGAAGATCTCCTGGAGGAGGGCATGGCAACCCAGTCCAGTATTCTTTCCTGGAGAATCCCACAAACAGAGGAGCCTGGCAGGCTACAGTCCACAGGGTTGCAAAAAGTCAGACAGGACTGAAGCAACTTAGCATGTACATACATACTTGTATGTGTGTGTGTGTAGGGGGGGTGGTTGGCTTAAATCCCCATAATCTTAATTAGATCCATCTCCCAGCTACCCTAAATGTATATATAAGTCAAAGTTAATATGCTTCCCTTGTGGCTCTGCAATAAAGAATCCACCTGAAATACAGGAGCCATGAGTTCAATCCCTGGGTCAGGAAGATCATCTGGAGCAGGGAATGGCTATCCACTCCAGTATTCTTGCCTGGAGAATTCCATGCACAGAGGAGCCTGGTGGGCTATAGTGCATGGGGTCGAAAAGAGTCAGACATAACTGAGTGACTAACGCTTTTCATTTTCTCGCAGTTAGTAGGGGCTTTTCCAGTGGCCCAGGGGTACAGAATTCACCTGCCAATGCAGGAGCCACAAGAGATGCAGGTTTGATCCCTGGGTCAGGAAGATCTCCTAGAGAAGGAAATGCAACCCACTCCAGTATTCTTTCCTGAGAAATCCCATGGACAGAGAAGCCTGATGAGCTACAGTCCATGGGGTTATTAAAGAGTTGGAAATGACTTTTCAGCTAAAAAACAACAGCAATTTGCTGTTAAATACCAATTTAAAGGCAGTTTTAGGACAAAAGTTTAACCCATGCCCACACCAACTATATGGCTACTCTAATACCTCTTCTATAAACATTGAGGAGCTGCTCAGGCTCCTGTCACATTCCTTGAACACAATGAAACAGCAGTGGCTGTGGGGTCCAGAGTGGTGAGTGGTAGCTCAGAGCAGTGTCTGCCAGCCTCTGAATCAGCCTGCTTCCAGCCTCTCAGAACACAGAGGTTCCCTGGAACCCCCACAGCACAGCTGTCATGTGTCTCCTTGCTGTCATGTGTCTCCTTGTCTACTTCCTTCTTCCCACTTCTCAGTTAGGAACAGCTGACAGGCTGAGTTTAAGCTGACACTCGAGAACTCCTTGTTGATTGATGACTGGCTCTGTTGCTGTGGGAATCACCAGGTTCTAGTGCAGCTGTGGGCCTCCTTCCCAACTTGATGCATGAGGAAATGCTGACACTCTGGGCTTTCTACTCCATAAGCCACCCTACCTGGGTAAGGAGGAGCAATCACACACTCAAGATCCAAGAGAAAAATGGGATGGTGGTAATCATTGGTGGAAGAAAGCAATGAGGAAGGGCCAAGCAGCCTTGAGATGTGGACAATTCTGTCTGAAGCAGCAGGTACAGTGATTATGGGCATCAGGATTTTAGGTTCAAGTTAGACCCAAGCTCCAGTTGCAGTTCCTCCACTTAGCAAAGGCTTAAGTTTAGGGAAACCTCCATTTCTTCACTTGTGATATGCCAATGTCTTTGGGTTGCTTTGAAAAATGAATGAAATGCAGGAATATGCTGACAGTCCAGTGGTGAGGACTCAGCACTTTGATTGCCAGGCTCTGGTTCCATCTTTGATCAGGGCAGTAAGATCCCACAGGTGGTACTGTACCGCCAAAAGAAAAAAAAAAAGATGTAAACAATGCCAATGACGTGTGTCTTGGACCCATAGGGGCCTCATCCAGGACTAGAGGGGCTTGAGTCATTCCATTTTTTGAGGTTTTTGGATATAAAATGGATAGTGAAACAATATTACATAAATTGGGGAAGAATTATGACATATACACTCAGTGATTTTCACATTTAATATAAAAATACAAGATAAGATAATTATGGGAATTCTAGAAAATATTAAATCAAGGAGTCTGAGGACTCTGTGTCCAGAAACTAGGCACAAGCATGCATGATGAATAATCTTTTCTCAGGCACTCTCTGTGATTATATTTATATATCATTTTTGGACATAACAATAGTTTAAATGTACAGTCCTTTGTGAATGAGCCACCTTGGTGACCCTTTTAGCCCCAGTAAACCTCATTGGGCACAGAGGAATTGTTTCAGTGAACAGTAATGACTTTAGCATCACCATCATGTCTCCAGCAAAGCTGAAACCACCACACTTACTGCAGATGGAGTCCTGCAGTGCACACTTTGTTTTGTCAAGGCAGAACATGATGTTTTTTAAGAAATCAAATTTGGGGAATTTCCAGGCTGTCTGGTGATTACAGTCCATGCTTCCACTGCAGGTTCCATCCTTGGGAGGGGAACTAAGATCCCAAGGGCCACATGGTACAACCAAGAAAGAAAATTGATTCTTTAAAAAAAAAAAAAAAAATTTGAGTATGTCCAAGTCAATAGCCAAACACAGAACTGGTTTTTATCCCTGTGGATAGCTTCATGTTCAGTTTTTCCCTTGCATTGTATTGAAGCTACAATGTTTGTCTTAAAGCTCATTCCAGATCCCAGCAGATTTCATTCAGATGCACTGCTTTGCTTCAGGAAAAGAGACATAGATTGCAGCTGGACACCCCATGTGCACAGTTAACCAAGCCCACTGAACACTGAAATACTAAAATCAAATCCAAAAGGTCTGCTGTGCTTCACCCAGGGTTTTAGGAAGCTCTGAAGCCCTAACTGCCCATTGAAATCACTGTTTGTGACCCATATGTAACCCACCAAAGGGATGTAATGAAAAGAACATTCAGGCTGTTCTGAACCAGAGCCAGAGGAGACTGGGTCCCATAAAAGGTCTCAACTTTTAGGATGTATGCAACCATAAACCGAATATAACATCCAGAAACATTTTTTTCCCAGGAGTTAGGAAGGATTTTCAGGGGAAAGAATTTAAGTTGTTTGACAAGTGAAGATATTTTCAGTCTCTTTTGTTCTCAGAATCATTGAGTTGCCCTAGGTCAGGTCCCAGTCTCCTTACCAAGAGAAGGGCAGGAAGAACAAGGAACTCTGTTCGGTGTTATGTGGTAGTCTGGATGGGAGGGAGTTCAGGGGAGAACAGATATATATGTATGACTGAGTCCCTTTGCAGTCCACCTGAAACTAACACAACATTGTTAATCGGCTATGTGTGTATGTCCTCAGTCGTGTCCAACACTGTGTGGCCCCATGGACTGTAGCCCATCAGGATCCTCTGTCCATGGGATTCTCCAGGCAAGAATACTGGAGTGGGTGGCCATGCGCTTGAGAGGGTAACAGTCAGGAAGGCCAGGGGTCCCCAAACAGAGGAAATAGCCTGCAAGTGTCAGACATTTTTATCTCTTAAGCGGCAGGAGGAAACAAACTAGCAATATTTTTTTCCTTCTCTATACAAATTTAAAAGGAGATTTCTCTTAAAATACTGTGTTGCCATAATGACACCTGGTTTCACCTGAAGTTAACTACTCTCAAACCTTGAGATAACCAATGCATTTTTCTTATGGAAATATTTGTCTTAAGCTATGCTAATGTACTATGCATTTACCCCAAACTCTTGTCTTCAAGTCGGTTCCCACCTAATGGCTCAGAACCTACTTGACAAACCAGTATGTTATACTCAGATGTTGTTCCCCTAATCTATGTAAATAAAACTATTTGTATGGTAATCTGTCCTTCTACAAGATTCAAGTTAATCATTTTATAGCCCAGGATGAACCATCTGGTGCCAAGATTATCCCAAAATGCATCTTATGGGTGAGGGCCTGGTGCCATTCTGAGTTTTAAGACATTCCTTTCTTTCATTAACAGACTGCTAGTGACTATATAACATCCAGCTGAAGACTAGCAGGGGGGTACTCTTTCTGCCCCCTTCTGATGCCTATGTCAGAAGCTTTCTCTATTTCCTTTATACTTTAATAAAACTTTATTACACAAAGCTCTGAGCAATCAAGCCTTGTCTCTGGCCCCAGATTGAATCCTTCTCCTCCAGAGGCCAAGAATCCTGGCCATCTTTTCATTCAGCAAGAACCTTTCACCCTCCTCTGGGGAATCTTCCTGACTCAGAGATCAAACCTGTGTCTCTTGTGTCTGCTGCATTGGCAGGAGGATTCTTTGCCAATACTCCAATATAAAACACGAAGTTTTAAAAAGAGAAAGAGAGAGAAGGGCAGGTGGAGACCAGTGGTGGAGGGGGATATCATGTGTACCTGGGTACAGTCTGTGTCCAAGTGTGCTCATACTTTGAAGGTTGAGGGAAAGTTGAGGATCCAGATGAGACCAGTGAAGGATGATCAGGTGGACCCATGCTGTCCAGTGGTGGTCAGAAGCAATCATCTGAAACACTATGACATAAGCAACTTCTTGCTTAGGAAAATTTCCAGTGCTGTCGTCTTTCTTGCAGTTCACAAAACATGTAGTTGCCTCTTAAAATGTCCTGCTATAGCTCAGCGCAGTCTTCCACTTGTAGATTAAAGAGCAGAGGTCCAGACGGGTTATTAGTTCTCAAGATCTAAAAGCCAGGAGCTTGGAGCCTTTAATAGCACTGAGTTTACCACATTCTCAATCCTCTCAAGTTTTGTTTTCTGGGTTTTTTTGTTTTGTTTTGTTTTGTGAGACATTTATTTTTATTATTTGTACTACTTAAATTTTGTACTATCTGCTTGCATTACTTAAAAAACACACAGAAAACATGTTTTAAAAGCACCTTAAATCCTCTCAACGATATTGAATTTGACATTGTGAAATGACATGTCTATGCACCTACATCCATTACATGTGAAATTACATCCACCCATGCACCCATTCACTCATCAGCAAATTTATATTGCTACTAAATGCCTTTCTTTTTGAAACATCACAACCCTGTCTCCCACTCCCCAAATTGTGACACCCTCATCTTCCATTCTTCTTGTAACTTCTCCTTTTCTGCCTAGGAAATATCTTTAAGATAAGAATTGTGGTATAATTTATACAATATCCATGATCCGTGTAGTGAGCTACCTGTTTTTACTTATATTTTTACTTGCTTTGATTGATGTGATAACTGAGTGTAGTAGAGATAGAGCCAAAGACATGAATTTGAAGGTTAGCTGGTGCTGCATCCTGCATGCAATCAATAGCTTGTTCCTGGAGCCCAGAGGTGGGATCCTCATTATGTGCTACTGCTCCTTCAACCACCTCTTCCATCCCAGCCTTTCCGCCCCATTCCCCAGTGGGAATCAGTTGTCCTGATTCTCTGTGTATCCTCTTTAGTCTCTTGTCCACCTGGAGAGAAAATAATGAGAGAATGAACAATTGAACCAGCAGTTGTCAAAGTATAATCTCTGGACCAGCAACAGAAGAAGCATCATCTGAGAGTTTATTAGAATTGCAAATCCTTAATCCCTTCCCCTTACCCACTGGTTCGAAAACTCTGGGAGTAAAGGGGAAAAGTTAAAATTTTACATAACCTCCTGCTCATTGTGCCTCTGTAACTCAGCTTGCTCCTTGCAAAGTCTGGATCACAAAGTCTCAGAAAGTGGGGACTTAAAATGCTAGGAACTGGAGTTTATCTCACTCATCCTTGTCCTACTCTTTGCAATTGCCCAGCCCCTGCAAACCTGCTTAATCATGCCTGTCAGTGTAAAGGTCAGGCATCCCCCTCCCCATCTTGACTGCTGTTGTGAAGGTGCAAAACCCCCTATTTTAAACCAGCTTATTAACAGCCAGTGTTTCCCCCTATAGTCTGTCTATAAAAACTCTGTAACCCCTTTGTTCAGGGCTCAGAGCTTAGAGTGTTAACTCCTCTGGGCCCATCGGCATAATAAACCTGAGTTCTCCAACTCTCCAAGTGTGGTGCTTGGTTTCTTGATTACTGGTTTCTGCAACAGGAATAGGGCCAACTACCTAAACAAACTATTTTAACGATCATCCAGGTGATCCTGAAGCTTGAGAACAAATGATTCAAAGCATTGCATAGGATGGAAGGAATCACTATGGGTCCTAAATTAAGCATCTATATAAAATATCTATTTAGCCCAATCTAAGCTGATAAGGATTAGTTCAGTTCAGTTCAGTTCAGTCGCTCAGTCATGTCTGACCCTTTGTGACTCCATGAACCGCAGCATGCCAGGCCTCCCTGTCCATCACCAACTCCCCGAGTTTACCCAAACTCATGTCCATTAAGTTGGTGATGCCATCCAACCATCTCATCCTCTGTCATCCACTTCTCCTCCTGCCTTCAATCTTTCCCAACATCAGGGTCTTTTCAAATGAGTCAGCTCTTCGCATCAGGTAGCCAAAATATTGGAGTTTCAGCTTCAACATCAGTCCTTCCAATGAACACCCAGGACTGATTTCCTTTAGGATAGACTGGTTGGATCCCCTTGGAGTCCAAGGGACTTTCAAGAGTGTTCTCCAGCACCACAGTTCAAAAGCATCAATTCTTCTGTGCTCAACTTTCCTTTTTTTTTTTTTTTTATCTCTCTCTCTCTCTTTTTTTTTCTTTTTTGTTTTTTTTTTTAATTTTATTTTATTTTTAAACTTTACAATATTGTATTAGTTTTGCCAAATATCGAAATGAATCTGCCACAGGTATACATGTGTTCCACATACTGAACCCTCCTCCCTCCTCCCTCCCCATACCCTCCCTCTGGGTCATCCCAGTGCACCAGCCCCAAGCATCCAGTATCGTGCATCGAACCTGGACTGGCGACTTGTTTCATACATGATATTATACATGTTTCAATGCCATTCTCCCAAATCTCCCCACCCTCTCCCTCTCCCACAGAGTCCATAAGACTGATCTATACATCAGTGTCTCTTTTGCTGTCTCGTACACAGGGTTATTGTTACCATCTTTCTAAATTTCATATATATGCGTTAGTATACTGTATTGGTGTTTTTCTTTCTGGCTTACTTCACTCTGTATAATAGGTTCCAGTTTCATCCATCTCATTAGAACTGATTCAAATGTATTCTTTTTAATGTCTGAGTAATACTCCATTGTGTATATGTACCACAGCTTTCTTATCTATTCATCTGCTGATGGGCATCTAGATTGCTTCCATGTCCTGGCTATTATAAACAGTGCTGCAATGAACATTGGGGTACACGTGTCTCTTTACCTTCTGGTTTCCTCAGTGTGTATGCCCAGCAGTGGGATTGCTGGATCATAAGGCAGTTCTATTTCCAGTTGGACTATAAAGTCCAATTCTCACATCCATACATACAAGGCTGGAAAAACCATAGCTATCACTAGATGGAAAAGGATTAGGGACTGTTAATTTCCTTGGGAGCTCTCACAGCAGGTGACTACTGCTTTCATCCTGCCTTCTTGATTTTCAGAGGCTCATTGAAGAGGAAAGTCCTTCAGAGAAGAGAGTACCAGTCTCTTGTCCACATTCTCACTCCTCCCATTTTCCAGGGTCCTTGGGAACATCAGCAATCCTGTACCCTCTGGATCTGCCCTCTCAGGTGTCCCCCCACCTTCTAGGAAATAAAAATCAGTCTCTTTCCACAAAAGGTTGAGGCTGTGCTTCACACTATTTCTTTTAAAAATCTGCTTCAAGATATTTCATTATCATTTCATGATAACTGAGCGGGGTCGGCAGGGGTAGCGGGGAGTGAGGCAATTTTGTTTGTAGAGATAAAGCAACTGAAAGCTTAATATACACCATTCTATGTCTTTGTGGGGGTAGTGCGTTTGGGGGGGTGTCCACCACATTCTGGGAGGAAACCTCAAAGCTCAAGCAAGGTCAGCCCCTTACATAGCCTGGCTTATCTTTCTTCTCCACATGAGTTTAGAAGCAACACTGAATCAGGGGCAGGGCTCTGGGGTGAGTCTGACTGACAGCCACCACCAGAGAGTCAAGAGCAAAGGCAAGCCAGTAAGTGAGGCAAGTCTCACTCCTGCGGCAACAAATCCTGTTCTCAAATTTGTGCCAACAGCACAGAGACCACAGGGGTTGTTTATCTCTCCCCCTTTCCCCCTCTAAATACTAAAATAACCACAATTTTTAAATGTCAAAAGAGAAACAAATTCATCCTTCCACAACTAACCTAGTGGCTATTGTAGGTTTTTGCGTGAGCTTTTCAGTCTTGGGTCATTTACATTCTGTGCTAATGCATGCCTTGGGTTGTTGTACGTGGTTCTTTTCTCTTAGTCTTCTTGTTCATGCATTTTCCCCAGGTTGTTACCAGGCAAACCCCGCAATCCAGTCAGAAGGTTGTTCTAGAATTATAGAAGATCCGAGCTATATAAGACTTTGGCAATCACCTTCAAAGAAAGTCTTGATGAGCTCTTCAGAGATGGCTTCAGGCAGTTTGTGTCACTTCAAAAATTACTTGCAGAACTCTACCATAAACGTGTATGTCTTTCTGGGGATAGTCATATCCCTGTACTCTATCAGATTCTCAAAGCAGTTTAGATCCCCAAAGTATTATCCATTCTTTCTACAAGAGGCACTGCACACAACCATTCAGGCAGTGCCTTGCACACTCTGGATTGGGGAGGAGTCACATAAACAATAATACCCCTGGAGTTGTATAGTGTGCAACCTGTGAAACTGTAGATGACCCTGCATTCTGTGCTATTCATTCTCTTCATTTGACAGTTGGCACATAGCTGAGAAGTGATTTTCCTTTCCCCTGCTTCCATCGCTCCCTGCATATATTTCTTTCAGCACATTTAGATTATATTGAAATGATTTTTAGGAGCTGCTGCTGCTGCTGCTGCTGCTAAGTCACTTCAGTCGTGTCCAACTCATTGCGACCCTATGGACAGCAACCCACCAGGCTCCTCTGTCCACGGGATTCTCTAGGCAAGAATACTGGAGAGGGTTGCCATTTCCTTCTCCTTTTAGGAATATGTCTGTCTAACTCCAGGATTCAATATAAAGAAATCCATTGTTTCATATACAGAAGAGTATCAGCCCTATTACTAATAAAACAATATTGTATTCTGCCTGTGCCTGACTTTGATTTTTCAGCTGATCCAAAATCAGGTAGAGAAGGGTGCTATTTATTTTCCCATAAGCCCTAAACAGCTTTTCCCAGGTGGTTCAGTGATAAAGAATCTGCCTACCAGTGTAGGAGATGGGGGTTCGATCCCTGAGTCAGGTAGATTCCCTAGATGAGGAAAAGGTAACTCACTCCAGTATTCTTGCCTGGACATTTCTGCAGACAGAGGAGCCTGGTGGGTTACAGTCCACAGGGTCACAAAGAGTTGGACACAACTTAGTGACTGAGCACGCACACACAAACCTTAAGTATGTCAAAGAAGAGTCAATCAACAATTTGTGAATATAAGAAATATTTAAAATAGCCACACTACTAACACAACATTGTAAAACAACTGTACTCCAATAAGAATTTTAAAATTAGCTGCACAAAGCAGTGAGGACTAAGTACCCAATGAAAACTAAATCCCTTTTCTAATGCCAGCTGCTAGAAATGGCTCCCCTAAGTATATTTTTGTGCTTGGTTGTTTCTTTATTTAGAAACCTCAGCTTCCTCTTTGATTAAATTTTACAAGGGCTTCTATTAATTTTAAAGATAAATAATTAATGCTCATAGTTATCAAAACACTTGCAATTACATGAGTTGAGTCTCAACAGGAAGAATGGATGTCATCTACACTTTAGACAAAGAGAAGAAAAATGACTCAGGGAGATAAAGTGACTTGTCCATATCAGTGGCAGAGCAGGGACTCAAACAGTGTGTGTCTGACTTGAAATTCATGACACCAAGCCTCCATGCCAGGTAGTGTGGTAAACAATACCAATGATCAGCAACAGCTCTAGGCAAACAGGATGTGTTTCCCTGCTGCCTTGAAGCTGGACATGGCTGTCTATATTGGCCAGACATAGCCAATAAAAAAAAAAAAAAGAGAGATTCGGTCATTTTTGGACAAAAGCATCTAATTCTTAGCAGCCAACTCACCAGCTCCCCTTTTTCCCTTGTTACAACTTCCAGTATATGAAAGTGCATTTTGGTATGAAGTTACCGTAAGAGCAGAGCAACCTGGAATGATGAGTGAATGCATGTAAAGCATCAGCTCTGTAAGCCTTCTGAAGACTTAGAGCAGGAATTTGACTTTTACTGTGGTCAGACAAGTAGATTTTTGTGGTGGGGGGAGGGGGTGGGGTTTACTGCAGCATAGCTTAGCTTATCCTGACTAAAGCTGGCAGAATCCATACAGGACTGGGGTTCTCTTTCTTTTTTAAAAAACATTTATTTATTTATTTGGCTGTGCCAGGTCTTAGTTGCAGGATGTGGGATCTTTAGTCGTGGCATGTGGGATCTAGTTCCCCACACAGGGCTTGAACCTGGTCCCCTTGCCTTGGAGGCACAGAGTCTTAGCCACTGCATCATCAGGAAGTCCCCTGGGCTTCTGTTTCTTAGAGCTCAAACTGAGGCTCACAGGTGTATATGCTCAACTGCACTTCCTTCCCTCAGTTCAGAAATTCCCTTGACTTTTTGTCCCATGAGCCTTCAGTTAGCACATTTTAAACCATAGATATAGCAGGAGATGCAGTGGAGAGGAGAGTTGAGATTCCTGTATGGCTGAGGGCGGAGATGTCTGCGGGAGTGCTAAGTGTTCTGAGATGAGTCACATATGAATTCCCCATAACTGGTTGGACTGGCTTAATGAACTGAAGTCAGGATCATTGTTTCAAGATCTGTGAGACCCTGGAGAAGGAAATGACAACCCACTCCAGTATGCTTGCTGAAAAATCCCAAGGACAGAGGAGCCTGGTGGGCTACAGTCCATGGTGTTGCAAAGAGTTGAACATAACTTAGCGACTAAACTACAAGAGCAACATTGGTAATACAAAAAGCATCCAAAAACTTAAAACAAATACTGAATCTTCAATTCCAAACTGCAGCTTAAGCAAACAAGTGTGCGTGCATACTCAGTTGCTTCAGTCTTGTATGACTCTTTGCAACCCTACAGATTGTAGCCTGCCAGGCTCCTCTGGCCATCCAGGCAAGAATCTGGAGTAGATTGTCATGCCCTCCTTCAGGGGCTCTTTCCAACCCAATGATCGGACACATGTCTACTGTATCTCTTGTTTAGCAGGCGGATTCTTTGCCACTTAGCCACTGGTGAAGCACAAACAAATAATCAAGTCAAAAGAAACTTCACTTACTCATGAAGCAATTCAAAAAATCAAACCAACAAAATACATGGAATCCTCAGTCAATGTATTACATGATATTAGTGTAAAGTTTGCATTATTAAAATAGCACTAATTTTACTTGAATATGTACTAAAAGTGCAATAACATTAAAATATTTAATTTTAAAAAAGATCTGTGAGAAAAGAAAAGATTAAAGTAGCAGAGATCAAAGTCAAATAAGACAAGAGACGGGCTCAACCTGGCAGGGAGTTGGTTCAGCACCACAGACAGAAACCATGAGCCTATTTTTCTACCCATTATTTTTCCTAGACAACTCAATCTTCTCCAGTTAGCCCTGCCCTTGAAGTGTCCTTGTAGGTCTTCAAACACACAGTGCCTCCCAGGAAAGGTCTCCTTGTGCCCAAGGCCAGGGGACATATTTCTATTCACCTTAAACAATACTTCCAAATTTCTTCTTCTCCATTTTATGTCATGCCTGAGACACTTTACCTGGCATAAATGCTTTAGGCTGTTCCTGACTAGAGGTAACAAACCTGTGAGTTTCAGCTGTCCTAGGCCCTGCCAGACGGGCTCAAGGGATCATCATCCCAACACACTTGTAATCTGCTTATGGGAAGCTCTGATCCAGTGATGCCTTCCTTATCTTCTCCTTGTCAGGAGCTTGGCTAGGTCTTCTAGGTGACCCAGACCCAAGGTGGATATGGGCCTTTCATCACTCGATTCTAGCTGCTTTGGTTGTTCTTTCCAAATATTATGATGCTGGTAGCAAATCCAGGGGTCCAGAAGACCAAGGCAAAGCACTGGAATCTGCCCACTGCCTCACACACTCTTTTATTCCCTTGGCAAATACGGAGCACCTACCTGATGCTAAAGCTGAAGCTCCAATACTTTGGCTACTTGATGCGAAGATCTGACTCATTGGAAAAGGCCCTGATGTTAGGAAAGATTGAGGGCAAAAGGAGAAGAGGGTGGCAGAGGAGGAGATGGTTGGATGGCATCACTGACTCAATGGACATGAATTTGGGCAAACTCCGGGAGACAGTGAAGGACAGGGAAGCCTGGCGAGCTGCAGTCCATGGGGTCATAAAGAGTCAGACACAACTTAGTGACTGAATACCACCACCATCACCACCACCACCATGTGCCAGGCTTATATTAGCCTCCAGAAATACAGTGGGGAACAAGATGGATATGGTCCCTGTATTCCCAGGGCTGACAGGCTATCAGGGAAGTCAAGCAACCAACCTAAAATTATAAGTCTGTTTAGCTTTATGACAGGAGATATACAAGAATGCTATGAGATTGCCCAGCTTGGGGAAACTAACTTATTTGGAAAGGCAATGAGTGGGTGAGTTCAGGGAGGATTTTGATAATTAATTCCCTATTGAATTTTCTCCTAATATGTATCTAACTATATGTATCTGTGGGGAATTATGGGGTGGTATGTAATATAGATGTCCCATGATTTTAAATCCCGTAAACATTTTCCCTGCTAGATGTGTTCCCTTACATTTCCTCCCACAGCCTTCACAGTAACCCCGAGATACAGGGTTTTGTATGGTCTTAGCTTCCTTGAAGCTCAGAGAGGTCCCACAGCTTGTGTGGAAGAGACTTATATGCCAGACTCTCCCATACCACACCAAGCCTATGGGAGCCTCACTCACCCTTTTTCCCGCCACTGGGACAACAACCCTCTCCAAATTCTGAGAGTTCAGGTCCTCCCACCCTGAAGCCTCCTGTGTAGAAGCAGTGTCTGAAACAGCTGCAATTTCCTCAAGAAATCTACTTGATTCAAAAGAGTGCTGACTGCACATTTGGGTAGCAATGAGATTGTCTTCACAGCCCCTCTCTGCCAGCAAGTGGCAAATGCCCTCCACCACATCATCGAGAACTTCCTTTCTTCCAGGTGGAAGTGTCCCGAGGAACAGAACCGTGACCTTCCAATCCTCAGATCCTCCTTCCAGAGGTCCAGACACTCCCCAAAGCAGAGTGAAATCCCCAGAGACCTGCCCCTCTGCTGTTGGACTGTGGAGATTTGGCTCTTCCTTATTGTGAAGGTGGCTCAGGCGGTAAAGAATCTGCCTGCAACACAGGAGGCCCTGTGTTCCATCCCTGGGTCGGGAAGTTCCCCTGGAGAAGGGAATGACAAACCACTCCAGTATTCTTGCCTGGGAAATTCCGATGGACGGAGGAGCCTGGTGGGCTACAGTCCATGTGGTCACAAACCCTGATGGGCTCAATCCACAACTGAGTGATTAACACTTTACTTTTACTGTGAAACTGGAGAATGGAGGGATTTTTGCTTCAGACTTGATGACTCTGGCTATATTCTTGCCAGGGTTGCTCATCTTTCTCTATGTTTAAAACCAGGAGTACCTGCTTACCTCTTTTTCTATGGGTTGTTGTGAGCCAGTAGTTCTCAAAATGACGTCACTGGGACCCAGAGGAGCCCCCTTAGGCGCTCCCAGCTGACTGTATCACACTGTAAATGTAGAAAGGCCTGTGCTTCCCTTGAAGGCAGAATTTCAATGTCTTCTTTCTCTTCTCACCTCCTGTAAATGCTGCTTTCAGGCCTTTGTTCTCACTGCTTCCTCCATCAGTGATGCTGTCTCCCTTGCTGACTGCCTGGCCAACACCAGCACTTTTTCCAAATCTTAGCTTTCCCTCTTTGTGAGGCCCTTCCTCACCACACTCCTCTACAAGGTGGGATTTATTTTCTCACTTGGGGTCTCCACTGTGCACCATTGACACATCTATTGCATCATCTCTGATGCTCTGTGTTATATCTCATCCTTCAGAGATGCAGGATGGACACAGCAAACACTTGCTCAATGAGCTCAGTCATTTGATGCTCTGAAAAGGGCCCTGCAGGGGGACCAGAAGGCCTAGGCTTTGGTAAGTGTGTGAACTTGGCTAAATCACTGAACAGCTCTGAGCCTCAATTTCCTCTCCCCATAGAGAACAGATTTGTGGACACAATAGGGGAAGGAAGAATTGAAAGAGTAACACTGAAACGTACATTATCATATGTCAAATAGATAGCCAGTAGGAGTTTGCTGTATGACACAGGGAGTTGAAACTCGGTGACAACTTAGAGGGGAGGGATGGGGTGGGAGGTGGGAGGGAGGTTCAAGACAGAGGGGACATGTATATATCTAGGCTGAATCATATTGATGTATGGCAGAAACTAACACAACATTGTAAAGCGATTATCTTCCAATTTAAAAGAAACACAAAAACAACAACAAAAGAGAACAAGAAGCACAGGATAATGTAAAAGTAAATAAATAAAATGTGGAAGTTGAAACTGGTAAGTGCCTAGGTAACTTCTTGCTCTAAATGACTAATTCAAAGGGCAAATAGAACATTGTGAGTATCTTTAAAAGTTTCAACTTGGCTAGCCCATAATCCCTACTCATTCCAAAACTAATCTAGGTTTTGTTGCAAACATATTTTGTAGATGTAACTAATGTCCATAATCAGTTTATTTTCCTAAATAATATGGCTTTGCCTGCTTCAATCAGTTGAAAGGACTTAAGTATAGCCAAGGTTTCCCTGAAGGAGGAGAAATTTTGCCTGTGGACTCCGGTATCAATTCATGCCTAGAATTTTAGCCTGCCTGTCCCGACAGCCTTGAAGACTTTTGACTTGCCTGGGCAGTCTTCACAATTGTGTAAGTCAATTCCTTGCAATAACTCTCTTACTCTATATCTCCTACTGGTTCTGTTGCTCTGGCTGAACTCTGGCATAAGCATAGAAATCCCAGTCAAAAGCCCAGCCCTGTGATTCATTATCTGTGTGATCTTAGAAAAACTAGCAAACGGCTCTGAAGCTCTGGTCTTGGATCTGTAAAATGAAAGTAATAACTGCCTCATAATTATTAGTCAAAATTATTCTTAGGTTATAATTTGTTTTGGAACACTACTATTTTTGGTGTTTTCTATTTACCAGCTTCTATACTAAGTACTTTACACATATTGAAAGAAAGTGAAACATTAGTCACTCAGTTGTGTCCAACCCTTTGCGACTCCACGGACTGTAGCCTGCCAGGCTCCTCTTCCATGGGATTCTCCAGGCAAGAATATTGGAGTAGGTTGCCATGCTCTCCTCCGGGGGATCTTCCCAACCCAGGGATCGAACCCAGGTGTCCCTCATTGCAGGCAGATATTTTACTGTTTGAGCCACCCAGGAAGCCCAAACTAAGTACTTGACATGTATTACCCCCATTTAATCCTCTACAAGCCCTTATATTATTATTATTTAAAATATATATTTATTTATTTTTGGTTGTGCTGGCTCTTTGTTGCTGTGCACAGGTTTTCTCTAGCTGTGGTGACCGGGGGCTGAAGTGTCCGAGCTTCTTATTCGGTGGCTTCCCTTGTTGCAAAGCACAGGCTCTAGGCGTGCAAGCTCAGTAGTTGGAGTATATGGTCTTAGTTGCCCAGCGGCATGTGGACTCTTCCTGGACCACAATGATAGATGGATTCTTAGCCACTAGACCAACAGAGACGTCCTAGAGTCCCAGACCCTTGTATTATTAAATGACATAATGCATGTACATAATCATAAACAAAATCATACCTAGCACACCGAAGATCCTTAAAGAGTTAATTCTGACTTTTCCTTTGTCTCTGTAATATTTCTAAATGATAAGCTATCTGAAGGCAAAGTGATTCTCTGCATCCTTTCTAATGAGGCTTTATAGCCATGAGGAAAGAACTGAGAGTAAGAGGTAGAGATCTGAATAAGGCGATTGGTTAAAAAAAGTTACTCTGCCATTTTGTGAGATTTTCCCCCTATCCCATTGGTCTGTACCATTGAAAAGTTTCAGGAAAAAAAAAAACAACAGTTTAGCCAGTTTATGATAGAAGATACTTCAAGGCATCAGATCACAGCATAGAAGACAATTTACTTCATCTATGCTAGTCTCGAGGTTGATTTGCAGATACAACCCTCTGAACATCAATTTACCTTGGACTTCTAGTACCTTCTGTATAAGGATTTATGGAGATAGTCCACATGAAACATAGAGGAGCAGGAGCTACTCCTCACTCAATGGAAAAAGTGATTTGACTGGAAATTTTATAAAACCAAATTAGAAAATATTGGGCCCTTAAATTGTCAGTCTTTAAGTCAGATTAAAATCATTGTAGATGAGACACTAACTTAATTTGCAGGACTGGATTAGGAATTGTGAGAGAATATGGAAGAAAAAGTCCCTCGTTGCCAGTAGGGGGTTTACTGAGTTCTAGGAACTCAATGCCATTCAAACCCACTTTTTATCCTGTCCAATCATTGAACTGATATGGGCCTATCTACCACTTCATCTTTATGTTCAAGCATAGAGAAAGAGGAAAAAACAAAGTCAGTAGTAAATGGAAAGTTTGTGGGTGGGGGTTGTTATTGTTGTTCAGTCACTAAGTTGTGTCTGACTCTTTGTGACTCCGTGGACTATAGCAAACCAGGCTGCTCTGTCCTCCACTATCTCCCAGAGTTTGTTCAGATTCCTGTCCATTAAATCTGTGATACTATCCAAACATCTCATACTCTGCTGCTTTCTTCTCCTTTTGCCTTCAGTCTTTCCCAGAACACATGGCTTGAGAAGGTAAGCACCTGGGAGAAGAGGCAGACTGTTATGTAGGTGCATGAGAAGAAATATATGAGCACAAGAGGAAAAGATGAGGCAAGCCCTCAGGATGCAGGTTTCCATGCTAATCCCCAGTTTCCACTTGTTCTAGCACTTTCCCCAGGCCCACCAGCCCTCATGATTGGCCCTACTGACGTCCACTCTTTCTTAAGACATCTATTGGGACCCATTTTGCAAGCTCGTCTTGACTGATGTGTTTTACACTGATTTTTTAAAGTTGTTTATTATAGAAAATTCCAAAAACCTCAAACAGACACAGAAATATAATAGTAAGATGGACCCACGGGCTTCTCTAGTGAAAATGAAGTCGCTCAGTCGTGTCCGATTCTTTGCGACCCCATTAACTGTAGCCTGCCAGGCGCCTCTGTCGGGATTTTCCAGGCAAGAATACTGGAGTGGGCTGCCATTTCCTTCTCCAGGGGATCTTCCCAACCCAGGGATCGAACCCGGGTCTCCCGCATTGTAGGCAGATGCTTTTACCGTGAGCCACCAGGGAAGTCAGCTCAGCAGTAAAGAGCGTCCCTGCAATGCAGAAGATACAAGATTCACAAGTGCAATCCCTGGGTTGTGAAGGTCCCCTGGAGGAGGAAATGGCATCCCACTCCAGTATTCTTGCCTGGAAAACTCCATGGACAGAGGAGTGTGGTGGGCTATAGTCCATAAGGTCGCAAAGAATCAGACGTGACTGAGCTACTGAGCATGCAAGCATAATGGACGCACGTATCCATTTCTCAGCTTCAGCAATTTTCAATTCACTTATACTCCCAGATACTTCTTTTGCTCAACGGATTATTTTGAAGAAATTACAGACAACACATAAGTTTATTCATAAACATTTCAGTGTGTTTCTCTAAAAGATAAGGACTCTTAAAAAACGACATTTATCAAGACTAAATAATAATTCCTAATAAGTATTGTCAACAATACTTCTGTTAATATAGTTTGTTTGAATCAGGTTCCAACTATGATACATTCATTACTATTTATTTTCATATCTCACGATTCTCTTTTGATACATCCTTCATTTTTTCTTCCCCCTTGTAGTTATTTGTTGAAGATAACAAGATGTTTGCCCTCTAGAGTTTCCCACCGTTTGATTTTGCTGCTTGCATGCTCATGGTGTCACTTAACATGTTTCCTTGTCCCCTGTATTTACTATAAATTGGTAGCTAGTGCTAAAGACTTAATCATATTCATACTTGACTATTTTGGCAAGACACCCTTATGGGTGGTGTGGGATACTTCCTTCAGGAGTCGTATCAAGTCTGGCTGTTTCTCTTTTTGTGATGTCCACAGGTGTTGCTGATCATGGCCTATATCCATTAATTAATGGTTGCAAACAGTGATTCTTTAGTTTTCTGATTCTCTCTTCTTGTTCTCTAGATTCTCTCTCTTTCCTTCTTTATTGATACATAAGCTTCCCCTCATTGACTATTTGTTACTCAGAGGAAAGACAGGGAAAAAAAAAATGTTGTTTTATTTGCCAGTTTTCAAATCAACTTATTAAGTTGATTTTTTATCATCTCTCAAAGACGATCAAATGGTGTTTTTGCTGCTATACATATGTAAAATAAAATATAATATAATATCACATATAATATACATTATATATACTAAAATCATGGATTTAAATCTATTCGATATGTTTCAATCCATTGTACTTAATTATCCTTATTGTTGCTCAGATTCTCTGATCATTAGTCAATGGGAACCTCTCCAAGTTACTTCTTGATTTTCTTTTTAAAAGAGAATAGTGGTTTTCAATAAATGCCCTATTTCTAGTATGATATGATGTTCTAAACTCCATTTGTTCATTTTTCTGCTCAGATTTGGAAACTGCCATTTTTACAAGGAGCCTTGGTTCCCAGTACAGAGAAATAGTATTTAGAGACTGCTATCTGAACAGTAGAGTGTGCAGTTTCTATTGATGGACATTTGGTCTTCTCTATTCTTTAAGTGCAGAACTGTTCCTCTCCTTTCACTTGTGGAACATAGCATCTGTTCCTCTTTACAGCCATCAAAGCAAAGTGGTCTTCCTACATTTCCTTTTCTGCCCTCATTCCTTCTACAGAATATTGCCAAGTATTTGATTTATAAGAAGTAAAATAGCACAGGTCTTAAGAATACATAATCTGTTGGTGTCTGACAGAAAACAACAAAATTCTGTAAAGCAATTAATTATCCTTCAATTAAAAAATAAATTAATTTTTTAAAAATTATAATTTTTTTAAAAGAGCATATTCTGGAGCCAAGCTTCCTAGTTTTTATATACTAACTTTGCTACTTATGAGTTCTCTGGCCTTTCTGTTCCTTGATTTTCTAATGTCTAAAAGGGCGGTGAAAATATCCATACCTACCAGATGGCATTAGTTCTGAACAAATTAATATACAAAAATATATATACATTAAGTACTTCAATATAATATACATAAAGCACTTTCACAATGCCTGGTACATAGCAAGCATATGTTTTCCATTATTACTATTTTCAGTGGGTGTTGAGTGTATAACCATGTGTACTTTAGGATTCTTTTGGTAGTAAGCAACAGAAATTGAGCTCAAGCTTGCTTAACAAAAGAGTAGGACTCATTGGATTACAAGCTTGCAGGGCTACTTGGGAGATAACAGAATCAAAGGAGGAAGTTTAAGAGTTAAGACTTTACCCAGAAACTGGAGTAAGGGACTCAAGCTCCTCACTCTGTACATCACTGCCTGTCTCTGATTCACCCTGTGTCTTGGCCTCACTCTTCTTCCTGCAGTTAGGTCCACTTGGTATCAGGAAAGAGGGCTACTGAAGCCCCAAAGCAACATCCTTTCCATCTCAGAATCCAAGAAAAATGGTTTACCCTACTCCTCCTAATTCAAAGAAATTTTTGACCCTGAATCATGTGCTTGTGAGTGAAAGTCACACAGTCATGTCCGACTCTTTGTGACCCCGTGGACTATACAGGCCAGAATACTGGAGTGGATAGCCTTTCCCTTCTCCAGGGGATCTTCCCAACCCAGGGACTGAACCCAGGTCTTCCTCATTGAGGGATTGAACCCAGGTCTCCCACTCACTGCAGGCAGATCCTTTACTGGTTGAGCCACCAGGGAAGCCCAAGAATACTGGAGTTGGTAGACTATCGCTTCTCCAGCAGATCTTCCCAACCCAGGAATCTAACCAGGGTCTCCTGCATTGCAGGCAGATTCTTTACCAACTGAGCTATCGTGGCTTTCAAGGAACACTGAATTATAGTTAGCCTTGCCTGGATCACATGCCCATCCCACTGAATGGAGAAAATTATCATCAATGAAAGCCCACCAGGATCACATGGGGTGAGGAAGAGGTCCCCAAAGGAAAGGGAACCCCCTCATCAGGAGAAAGGAAAGCAAGCTGGAGAGAAAAAAACACCAGCAGCCAGAGCTGACTACAAATAAAATTTGCTTTCAAGGAACTCACACTCTAGTAAGAGAAAAACAGGTACAGATAAGTGAGCCCCATGATTATAGAGTAGTTGCACCATGCCAGGCCCCGCAGTGTTGGGGGTACAGGAAGGAATAATAGATGCCCTCATTCTTAGCTGCTGGATTTATAAAAGCATCTGGACTCTGATATCTGAAATGCAGCAGACAAGTTGAGGGCAGAGATTTCATGCCAGACTTCAAAGGAGCAAAATACGAGCATTTGCTTCCAATTTAGAAAGGAGCTTGCCCTGGCAGTTTTTATTTTTTTAATCATGTAATTACAGCGTGGGGAAACCAGCTAAAGTGGTTGAATGAGTAATTGGTATGCCTGTGTCTGCTGGGGGAAGAGAATGCCTTTAATTCTGAAGGACCAAAAGGTTTCTTTGGTCGTATCAGCTATTATTTACCAGCACAAGAGAAAGCATAGATATAAAAGGATTTGTAAAATAGAAATGCCAAGTATTTATACCTGTTGCATTTATACTTTCACATTTTAATAATTATTAACAGCCCTGCACTGGTTTCCTAGCCACCAGAGCAAATGACCAAAAACTGGATATCTTAAAACAATAATGTACCCTCTCACAGTTATTTTTTTTTAAGATTCTTTTTTTTGTTTGTTTTTTTGTTTTGTGGCTGTGCACGGTCCTTCTCTAGTTGCGGTGAGCTGGGGCTACTCTGTTGCGGTGCTCAAGCTTCTCACTTCAGTGGCTTCTCTTGTGGAGCACGGGTTCTACACTCATGGGTTCAGCAGTTGTAGTGCATGAGCTTTAGTTGCTCCACGGTATGTGGAATCTTCCCGGACCAGTGATCGAACCCGTGTCCCTCTCATTGGCAGGTGGGCTCCTATCCACCATACCACCAGTGAAGGCCTCTTCTCATGGTTCTAAAGGTCAGTGTCCAAAGGCCATGCTCTCCCTAAAGGCTCATAGGAAGGGTCCTTTCCTTTCTCTTCCTAGCTTATGGTGGCTGCTGGCAATCCTTGGTGTTCCTGGGCTTCTGAGTGCATCACTCCAATCTCTGCCTCCATCCTCACATGGCCTTCTTCCCTGCATGTGTCTCTGTGTCTCTTCTCCTCTTCTCATAAGGACACCAGCCATAATGAATTAGAGCTTACTCTAAAGACTTCATCTGAACATGATTATATCTCCAAAGACCTTGTTTCCAAATAAGGTCATGTTCACAGGTACTGAGGGTTAGGACTTCAACATATCTTTTGGGGAGACACAATTCAACTCATAACCAGCCCCATCTCATTTTCAAAAGGGTTGAAATGATTTACAACATGAATGAAAGCTTCCTAGGTGGCTCAGTGGTAAAGAACCCACCTGCCAATGCAGGATATGTGGGTTCAGTCTCTGTGTTGGGAAGATCCCATGGAGAAGGAAATGGCAACCCACTCCGGTATTCTTGCCTGAGAAACCCCTTGGACAGAGGAGCCTGTTGGGCTACAGTCCATGGGGTCACAGAGTCAAACAGGACTGAGCACGTGAACACACACACACACACACAGTGAATTAAACTGGGATGTCTCAAGCCTGTCACAAGCTTATTGCATGAAAGAGTCATAGTCATACCATCATTAATCTTTTAATTACAATGGCAATCTCTCTCTACTTGTTTATGGGGAATCTTAGCACCCCTCCAAAACAAAACCAAACAGCAACAAACCCAAGAACTCTTTCTGAGAGATTCTCCCACCATGAAGGAGGACCCCCCACACCTTGCTCTCTTATGCCCCTGTTCCACACTGAGCCATATCTCACTACCTCTGGAGGTGGTGACACCCTGAGCATATTCTCCACTTGTAGGCTCGCTGCATTTCCATTGCTGCACTGTTTGTGGCTGTGGAAGGGACTTATGCCCTTTCTTTCCCTCTGGTTGTTACTTTGTCACTTGCAGGCTGTGTCACTCTGTCATGTCCAACTCTTTGCATCCCTATAGACTGTAGCCCGCCGGGCTCCTCTGGCCATGGGCTTCTCCAGGCAGGAATACTGGAGACGATTGCCATGCCTTCTTGCAGGGGATCTTCCCTGGGATGGAACCAGTGTTTTTTCTGTCTCCTGCTTTGGCAGGCAGGTTCTTTACTACTAGCACCACCTGGGAAGTCCATTTTTGTCACCTTACTGCTATATTTTATAAAATTTGTCCTGAACCAATCCCTGCAGCCTGGGGCCCTAAGTATTCTCATGGAAGCTCGTATCTGGGCTGGGGCCAGACCTCCCTACTCACTCCATGAGCATCATTACTCACTGTCTCCCTAAGCACCAGGGCACACATCTCCCTCCTCCTTTATTTCCCCTCTATCCTCCCAAACACAAAGTAAAGCAAATCCCCTTCCTGTTAATTCATGAAACTAGACCCCAGAAGAGCCCAGAACAAACCCCTATAAGATTCTTGGCAAACAACCAGACTCTGAACCAAGTTTTAGGCTCATCTTAAAAGCAGGGGCCCAAAAGTATCTATGTTTATGCAAACCTGTCTTCCCCAGATGGACAAAGAAGTCTGAGAAAGGAGGAAATAAATAGAGAACTGAAATATTCAATCAGAAGAAAAAGATTATAATAGGAGCACACACTGTAAAGTTCTTCAGCTGAGCCTTGTAGTAACCAAAGTAAAGATAGGAAAAGAAGCAAGAAGGTTCAGACTGTCTTTGAAAGAAAATAAAGCCAGGAAGAGTGAGGCTTGGTCTGTCACTGCAGTCTGGCGTCTTTGTTTCAGTTAACTTCTGGCTTTCTGCTTCATCTCGTCAAGTGCATTCCCCTCTCCCCTGGGCGCACGGCTAGACCACACCGCTCAGCTCTCCTGCAGTTGGGTGTGACCCTGTGACTGAGCTCTGGACAATCAACATGGCTAGAAGTGAACGTGTCATTTCTCGGCAGAGGTGGTTAAAAAGCCGGAGTACCTTTCCGATCATCTCTATTCGCATCTTCCAGTTGGATGGGACAAGCTCTGATGCTCATGAGGAGAGTAGAGCCTCAAGATGGAAATGGGCTGGGTTTCTGAAAGTTGATGTGGAAAACTGCTAGGCCATGCTACCCACAGCAGACTGTGTTAGAGGGAGAGACAACCCGGTATCATTTTAAGCCACCAAGACTAGAGGGATTCGGTGATTCAGCAGCTAGTATAGCTAATATGCATATTAGCTATATTATAGTAACTAACATGGAGAAGGCAATGGCAACCCACTCCAGTACTCTTGCCTGGAAAATCCCATGGACGGAGGAGCCTGGTAGGCTGCAGTCCATGGGGTCGCTAGGAGTCAAGCACAACTGAGTGAATTCACTTTCACTCTTCGCTTTCATGCATTGGAGAAGGAGGTGGCAACCCGCTCCAGTGTTCTTGCCTGGAGAATCCCAGGGACAGAGGAGCCTTGTGGGCTGCCTTCTATGGGGTCGCACAGAGTCGGACACAACTGAAGCGACTTAGCAGTAGCAGCAGCAGTAACTAATATAGATGGGCTAATGCACCCCAACATTCATAGGAACATTGTTAACAATAGCCAAGACATGGAAGCAACCTAAGTGTGCATTGACAGATGAATGGATAAAGATGATGTGGTATACACACACACACAGTGGAATACTACTCAAAACATAAAAAGAGTCAAATTTTGCCATTTGTAGCAACATTGATAGATTGGAGGTAATTATGCTAAGTGAAATAAGTCAAAAACAAATACTGTATGATATCACGTAATATGTGAAATCTAAAAAATACAACAAACTAGTGCATGTAACAAAAAGTAGCAGACTCACAGATATAGAGAACAAACCAGTGGGGAGAGGGAGGGGGAGGCCCAGTGCAGGGGTTGGACGCTAAGAGTTGCAAACTGTCAGGTATAAAATAAGCTACAAGGATATATTGTACAATATGGGGAATACAGCCAATATTTTATAACTTTAAATGAAGTATTTTCTTTAAAATTTATGAATCACTATATTGTACACCTGTATCTTATATGATATTGTACATCCTTCAAAAAACTAAAAATATAATTAAATTGATAGGATAACACAAGGCCTCTTGAACTCCTCCACCCATTTTCCCTGAGGCACCAATGGTTCCAAAATTTCATCTGCAACCTTTCTCAGCACAATAGGAAATAATCTACTGGGGGAGGATTTGAAGCGACTTGGATGAGTTCTGAGCTCTCTTGTTGTCTTTACTTTTCCTAGATTTCTATAGCCTCTGGCTAATGTGACCTTGCTGTTTCCAATCTTCCTTCTTCTTTAAAAAAAATTTTTTTTGTTTTATATTGGAGTATAGTTAATTAAAAATGTTGTGTTAGTTTCAGGTGTACAGCAAAATAATTCAGTTATACAGTGCAGGTATTTATTCTCTCTCTCTTTTTAAATTAATTTATTTTTAACAGAAGGATAATTGCTTTACAATAATGCATTGATTTCTACCAAACATCAGCATGAAACAGCCATAGGTTTACCCATGTCCCCTCCCACTTGAACATCCCTCCCTACCCCACCCCTCCAGGTTGTTACTGAGTCCTGGTTTGAGTTCCCTGAGTCCTATAGCAAATTCCCATTGGCTATGTATCTTACACATGGTAACGTAGGTTTCCATGTTGCCCTCTCCATACCTCCCACCCTCTCCTTCTTCCCCACCCCACTGCCACTGCCAGCCGTGTCCACAAGTCTGTTCTCAGTACAGGTATCTATTCTTTTTCAAATTATTTTCCTATTTAGGCGATTACAGAATATTGAGCAGAGTTCCCTGTGCTATATACAGTAGGTCATTGTGTGTGTGTGTGTGTGTGTGTGTGTGTGTGCTCAATGGTTCAGTCATGTCCAATTCTTTGTGACTATAGAGTATAGTCTTCCAGGCTCTTCTGTCCATGGGATTTTCCAGGCAAGAGTACTGGAGTGGGTTGCCATTTCCTCCTCCAGGCAGATCTTCCTGACCCAGGCATTGAACCCTCATCTCCTGTGTGTACTGTACTGAAAGGTGGATCCTTTACCACTAGCACCACCTGGGAAGCCGCAGTGGGTCCTTACTCATTATCCATTTTAAACACAGCAGTGCACACATGTCAGTCCCAAACTCCCAACTATCCCTTCTTCCCCATCCCTCCCCACCATAAATTCCTTCTCTAAGTCTGTGGATGTTTCTGTTTTGTAAAGAAGTTTATTGTATCATTTTTTAAGATACTGCATATAAGTGGTATCATACGCTATTGGTCCTTTTCTGTCTGACTTACTTCACTTAGGATGATAATCTCCAGGTCCATCTATATTGCTGCAAATGGCATTATTTCATTATTTTAAATGGACGAGCAATATTTCATTGTATATATGTACTTCTTCCTCTCTATTCATTCATTTGTCAATGGACATTTAGGTTGCTTCCATGTCCTGGCTATTGTAAATAGTGCTTCAGTGAACACTGGGGTCCATGCATCTTTCAAACCATGTTTTTTTCTGGATATTTGCCCAGGATTGGAATTACTGGTCATATGTTAGTTATTTTCAGGTTTGTAAGGAACCTCTATACTGTCCTCCATAGTGCATATTATACTGTTCTCCATGGGTATACTATAAAACTCTTAGAGAAAAATATAAGCAGAACACTCTTCAACATAAATCACAGCAGTTTTCTTCAATATATCACCTATAATAATCAAAATAAAATAAAAAATTAAGAAGTGGGACCTAATTAAACTCAAAAGATTTTGTACAGCAAAAGGAACCATAAACAAAATGAAATGACAACCCACAGATTGGGAGAAAATAATAGTGAATGATGTGACCAACAAGAGATTAATCTCCAAAATTTACAAACCGCTTATGCAGCACAGTATCAAAAATGCAAAACAACCAAATCAAAAAATGGGCTGAAGAGCTAAACATATGTTTCTCAAAAAAAGACATAGAGAAAAAAGCATATGAAAGGATACTCAACATCACTAATTATTCAGCTCAGCTCAGTTCAGTCACTCAGTCCTGTCTGACTCTTTGCGACCCCATGAATCACAGCATGCCAGGCCTCCCTGTCCATCACCAACTCCTGGAGTTCACTCAAACTCATGTCCATCGAGTTGGTGATGCCATCCAGCCATCTCATCCTCTGTCATCCCCTTCTCCTTCTGCCCCCGATCCCTCCCAGCATCAGGGTTTTTTCCAATGAGTCAACTCTTCACATGAGGTGGCCAAAGTATTGGAGTTTCACCTTTAGCATCAGTCCTTCCGATGAACACCCAGGACTGATCTCCTTTAGAATGGACTGGTTGGATCTCCTTGCAGTCCAAGGGACTCTCAAGAGTCTTCTCCAACACCACAGTTCAAAAGCATCAATTCTTCAGCACTCAGCTTTCTTCACAGTCCAACTCTCACATCCATACATGACCACGGGAAAAACCATAATCTTGACTAGATGGACCTTTGTTGGCAAAGTAATGTCTCTACTTTTGAATATGCTATCTAGGTTGGTCATAACTTTCCTTCCAAGGAGTAAGCGTCTTTTAATTTCATGGCTGCAATCATCTGCAGTGATTTTGGAGCCCCCAAAAATAAAGTCTGACACTGCTTCCACTGTTTCCCCATCTACTTCCCATGAAGTAATGGGACCAGATGCCATGACCTTCATTTTCTGAATGTTGAGCTTTAAGCCAACTTTTTCACTCTCCTCTTTCACTTTCATCGAGAGGCTCTTTAGCTCCTCTTCACTTTCTGCCATAAGGGTGGTGTCATCTGCATATATGAGGTTATTGATATTTCTCCCAGCAATCTTGATTCCAGCTTGTGCTTCCTCCAGCCCAGCGTTTCTCATGATATACTCTGCATAGAAGTTAAATAAGTAGGGTGACAATATACAGCTTGATGTACTCCTTTTCCTATTTGGAACCAGTCTGTTGTTCCATGTCCAGTTCTAACTGTTGCTTCCTGACTTGCATATAGGTTTCTCAAGAGGCATGTCCGGTGGTCTGGTATTCCCATCTCTTTCAGGATTTTCCACAGTTTACTGTGATCCACACAGTCAAAGGCTTTGGCATAGTCAATCAAGCAGAAATAGATGTTTTTCTGGAACTCTCTTGCTTTTTCGATGATCTAGCAGATGTTGGCAATTTGATCTCTGGTTCCTCTGCCTTTTCTAAAACCAGCTTGAACATCTGGATGTTCACGGTTCACGTATTGCTGAAGCCTGGCTTGGAGAATTTTGAGCATTACCTTACTAGTGTGTGAGATGAGTGCAATTGTGCAGTAGTTTGAGCATTATTTGGCATTGCCTTTCTTTGGGATTGTTTCCAGGAACTTTGATGACAGACAGGCTTGATCCCTACATTCTACCTCTTCCCATCATTTTTAGTATTTAACATTTGAGCATCATGGAACCACTGTGGGTTCCCCAAACACCAAGCATCCTCAGGCCCCTGTGCCTTTGCACATGCCATTACTTCCACTTTGAACACCATTTTTTCCCTGTCCAACATATACAACAGCAAACCCTTGCTCATGCTCCAGTTCTCAGCCTATAGGTCACCTCCTATGTGAAGCCTTACTTGATCCCTCCAGGCAGCATCAGGCATACTCGTATATGGACTTTGAAGGTATTTTATACATTTCTACTTATTAAGATAAGGTTTCCCAGGTAGCTCAGTGGTAAAGAATCTGCCTGCCAATGCAGCAACTGCGGGTTCAGTCCCAGCGTTGGAAAGATCCCCTGGAGGAGGGCATAGCAACCCACTGCAATATTCTAGGCTCGAGAATCCCATGGACAGAGGAGCCTGGAGGGCTACAGTCCATGGGGTCACAAAGAATCAGATATGACTGAACGACTGAGCACTCAAGCACTGTTAAGATAATATTATTTCTTTTCTCAGATGTTGGTCTTCTTCCCTTCTTGTGTGTCTACACTCAATGCCATCATGTTGCCTGTTGTACTTTAAATGCTCAAAAATAGTTTCAAGGGGCCTTCCCTTGCAGTCCAGTGGTTAAGGCTTCATGCTCCCAACAGAGGGGGCAAGGGGTTCCATCCCTGCTCAGGGAACTGAGACTCCACCTGCCACACAGCACGGCCAAAACCATGAGAAAGAAATAGTTATAAGGAAAAGGAAGGGGGGATGGAAAGAAAGGAAAGGGAGGTGAAACACAGATAGGTAGAGGAAAGGAGAAAAGGATATAGGAAGGAAGGAAAGGAAAGAGGGAGGAACAAAGAAGTTGGAGATAAGCCTGATGGTGCCGAGAGGTAAGAACGCACATTTGATATCTTGGCCTTCATTTTCTCAGCACAGAGCAAAGTTTAAAAAGCCCTACTGGACTCCATCCAAGCCCAGAGACTGAGTTTCAGAAGATAGTAGCTACAAAATTTGAAGTGTAGCTCTGCAAAACAAAGACAAAGCACATATACACAAAAAAAAATCTACCATTTCTGTATTTTAGATCATGACACAAATATCAGCGGCAGTGGATCATTTATGTAAAAATAAAAAAGAAACTGCTTTAAACATTTAAAGCAATCTGTTGCTGGAGAAAACAGTAACATTTCTGTGTTTCGCATAGCAAGTTTACAAGCCAAGTTCTTCCTTAGAGGACCTATCTAAGAGAGTGAAAATATAATTGAATTTCCAAGCAGATTTTGGAAGAGAGAAAAACACTAAAGGCCAGTCTGAGTGAAGTGCTGGCAGACTGAGTACCAGGATGCAGAGCATGGAACAGTCTAGAAAGATGGAGAGGATAATGACTTCCTTTGGGCTGCCCCAGCATAATCCCACAGAACCAGGCTGTCTTCCTGGATGTCCTGTCGGGATCGTCCAGTTTCTGGGTTATTTATATTCACACAGAAGAATGAGGAGTAGGGCCTGGGGTCCTCTCCTGACCCCTCCTTACCTGGCTTGAAATCTTGAAGAGACGTCATGGAGGACTCTTCTGTGGAACTGCTGTCTCCACTTCAGGGCCCCAGGGCAGCCTCTTCTCCCCAGGTCTCTATTTCTTTGATTTCCCTGAAAAACAAGGGATCTGGGGTCATAGTTCCCACCTTCTTTTTCCAACTATCCCCATGTGTCCTCAATGGCAAGAACTGTTTAGTCTGTGAGATCTGGGAAATCCACGTTGGCACTAGGGCTGCTACTTCAGGTGGATTCTCGGGCCTCGGAGAGCCCCCTTCCTGATTTCTCCAGACCGGGGCCAGCCTCCTCCCCAACCCACCCTGGCTGTTGCCACTAAAGAAGAGAGGCAGGTTTCCACCTGGCCTAAATTTTCATCCTTTAGTCTCTGTGCTGTGCTTAGTCGCTCAGTCATGTCTGACTCTTTGCAGCCCCATGCACTGTAGCCCACCAGGCTCCTCTGTCCATGGGATTCTCCAGGCAAGAATACTGGGGTGGATAGCCTTTCCCTTCTCCAGGGGATCTTCCCAACCCTGGGATTGAACCCAGGTCTCCTGCATTGCAGGCAGATTGTTTACTGTCTGAGTCACCAGCAAAGCCCAAGAATACTGGAGTGGGTAGCCTATCCCTTCTCCAGGGAATCTTTCTGACCCAAGAATCAAACCAGGGTCTCCTGTGTTGCAGGCAGATTCTTTACCAGCTGAACTACCAGGGAAGCCCCCTTTAGTCTCTAGGTATGCCCAAATTGCCAGTGGTCACCCCCCTTGGCAGGTCTGAGAGGCTGTCCCTCAGTTTGGGCCATGTTCTCATGGTCCTGTCTGGTTTCCCTGCAGCATATCTGCTAGTTGCTAACACTGGTTTTCCCTGTAAATGAACCCCTCGGGCCTTCCTGCTCTTCTTCTCATCCCGCCGGTTGACATGTAGGACAGAGTCACAAGGATCTCTCTCCTCAGCTCTTTTAAGGCAACTGAGAACCAGGAGAGTCAAATAATCATGGCCAGGCCAGATATTAGAACCATGTTACAAAGCTCTGACCCACAAGCCGGAGCAACCAGCCTGGGAAGCCAAACCACAACCTCTATAGCTATAGGCCCCCCGTGGTCAGGATTTGACCGTTACTGACAGCTTCCCTAAGTTTTATTCTAACTTCCAATTTGAAGTTAACCAGAGAAAGTAAAAAATGGTCCCTTAACCAATGGTCCCTTAACCACAGGATGCTCAACTTCTAGTTATCCCATCTACAGCTTCCCCACGCTGGTAGCCTCCAACTGGGATACATCTGGGGCCTCGCTTTTTACCCACTGGAAAGCTTTCCCACCCTGCTGCCTCCTTTTGAGTCTCTGCCAAGAGACAAATGATGGTGGCTGACTCATTTGTTAGAGCAAGTTCCAAATAAATGGTCTTTATTTGTTCTCATGCAAGTGGTCTTTGATTATTTCCATACAACCAAGTATGGTGGAAAGAACAGGAATTAAAAATCAAATTGAATGATTCCATTCATATGAAGTCTACAAACAGTCAAAATGAGCCTATGGTGACAGAAATGAGAAAGTGGTTGGTGGCATGTGTGGATGTGTGGTCGTGGCAGGGGTGCGGTAAATTGGCTGGAGAGGGTCATCAGTACTTTCTAGAGGGATGGAAATGTTCTAAATCTTATTTTGAGTGATGGTTACATGGTCCGTCCAGTTGTCAAAACTCATTTACTTAAATCCTTAAGGTCTGTGCATTTTATTGTAATAAAATTATACTTTGTGGCAGGCAGCCCCTAAGATGATCCTCAATTCCAAGTATTCACACCCTTGTACCATGCTCTCCCTTGGAGAGTGGGCTGGACCTAGTGGCTCACTGCTAACAAGTACATAAAGGGAAAGTGATGGGTTGTCACTGTGTAATGATGTTACAAAAAGAGTGGCTTTGGGGATACTGTCTTGTGTTTGTTTTTTTGTTCTTTCTTGCTTGCTCTGGGACAGACCAGCTGCCATGTTGTGCACTTAGCCCACAGTCCTATGAGAGATCTACATGGCAAGGAACTGACGCTTCTGATCCACACCCAGGAAGGACCCAAGGCCTGGCAACAGCCAATGCACCTGAAAGCAGACCCTTCCCCAGCAAAGCCTTGATATGAGACCACAGTCCCTGCTGGTATTTTGCTTGCAGTTTTGTAAAACACCCTAAGTCAGAACTACCCAGCTAAGATTCCTGGGTAGTTCTGACTACCTAAGTGCCTGGATTCCTGACCCATAGAGACTGTGAGATAATAAATATTGATTGTTTTGAGCTGCAAAGTTTTGGGGTAATTTATTATGCAGCAATAGGTAATGAATACACAGATGGACTATGTTCTGTATCAATTTTAAAAAAGAAGCTTATTAAAAAGAAAGTAAAGCACAGTACCTGGTAGTACATGCTTCTGTTCTTTTTTTTTTTTTTTTTTTTCATTTTAAAAATAGCTTTTACTATAACTTCAGACCAGTTACAACTGAAGATTGAGAACAAAATATCCATTGATAACATTTATACATTAGCTCCATGCTTCTGTTCTTTCCCCAGGTCAGAGGCTCTGCTCTGCCTGCCATCATTCACTCAGTTGCCCACCCAAACTCTTTCCCTGGAAAGCCTTCTTCTGAAATACCAGCTTTGCAATATAAAAATAAGCAGGACATACAGACATACTTACAGAAGACCTTCTCCAAACAGAGAAAGAGATACTCTACATCCTGGTATGGGAGCACGCCAAGCTATGAAGTGCACATGAAATCCAAACATCCTGACACCCAAAAGGCTCACAGAGGGAGGCAGGTGGGAGTGGGGGCTGTCTTCTTGCAGATGGATGGTCTTTACCATGGGGTCCCTTCTTCACCATCTCCTCTCTCAGCAGTTAAGAACAGGGAAAAATGCAGTCTCCTTGGCCAGAATCACCTTTGGCAGAGGGATAGTGGAAAGAGTGTGGACTTGGGAACCATATGGACCCAGACCCAGGTCCATTTTTATGAGCTGGGTGGGTTTTAGAGTACTGAAACAGTTCAGGACATACCATCCTAAAATATGCATCTTTGCTACATTGGTTATTTTGAGTTGCAGACTCTCTGAACTCCACTTATCTGCCTAAAGATACATCCTCCTAAAGGAAATCAGTTGTCATAAGTTCCCTCCCCCAGGCTTTTTCATCCACCGGGGAAGACCGACTCATCACAGAATAGAAGACTAAAAATCAATACCACACCCAGACAAACTTTGTCACAAACTGTCATATATCCCGTCTGTTCTTCTCAGAGCCCATTTATCTTTCTTAAGAGTCATTTACTTGACCCTATGTTGCCTATATTCTACTCTCCTCCTATTAAGAGGACATGAAAGAAGAAAGTGAAAGTGTTAGTTGCTCAGTCGTGTTCAACTGTTTGTGACCCCATGGGCTGTACTGTCTGTGGGATTCTCCAGACAAGAATTCTGGAGTGGGTTGCCATTTCCTTCTCTAGGGGATCTTCTCCACCCAGGGATCAAACCTGGGTTTCCCACATAAGCTCTCAAATCTGTCTGCTCTGGAGGACAGGGTATTTACTTTCTTGTATGTGATGCCCCTGTGCACATAATATTAAAAATGGATATTTTATATTCATATTTGTGTACTTTGCTCCAGTTAATCTGCCTATTAAGAGTTTATTTCATAGACCCAGATTAAGAGGGTAAGGAAAGTCTTTCCTCCCCCAGCATCATGACTCCTTTTTGAGCCTTTGGAACCTAACCAATGAAATTAGGATAACTCCTACCACAAGCAATTACTCTAAGAGTCAGAGTCATTCACCAACATGAATGAATCTCTTCTTTCAGGGACAGAAGCCAGATTAAAATGATATATATACATATATGTATGTATATATAATTGAAGTATAGCTTTTAAAATAATAGCTACTTATTTATATATTTATTTTTATTTTTGGCTGCTTCACTCTGTCAATGTACATTTAGGTTGCTTCTGTGTCTTGGCTATTGTAAATCATCAGAAGGCTACATCTGCATATGGCATTCTGGAAAAGGCAAAATGATGGACAGAAAACAGATCAGATGTCAGAGGCAAGAGGGAGAGGAGGGGTAAAGGGACACAAGAGAACTGAAGGGGGCATTTTTCTGTTTCAATTATAATGACGGCTGCAAAACTCTGTTGAAACTCATAGAAATGCGCACTAAAACAGTGAACTTTACTGTGTGTAGGTTTTACCTCAACAAACCTGCTTTGGAAAATAATGGGAAAAAGAAAGGCACAAACACAATAGCTTTCTCAATCTAGCCCTCCAAGATACCGGCACAGGCTTGGCCTGCACCTCTGAGCTTTCTGAGGTTATAGACAAGGTGCCATATAGACAAGCCTTCCTTTTTACACACTTCCATCCTCAGCCTCCCTGTGGACTCTTCCCTACATTGGGGGATCTGTCACTTTGGGTATACAGATTCAGGGTGACTGTATGTGACCTAGCTACTCAGAACCAATGTAAGTGTCTACACCAACTGAGACAAAGATGGCATCCCGACCTGGTCTTCAGCATACCATCAGCTGACAAGCGAACATTGAAAGTCAGCCATTTTTGTCTAGCATCAGCAACTAGGGAAATTCACATATGGTTTTCACTCCAAGCCTGTAGATATGATGTTGATCAACCATAAAACAGTGGCTGCAAATCAAATGTATATTATATGTATTTGCAGTTGCTGTTTAGTCGCTAAGTCCTATCTGACTCCTCCAACCCTGTAGACTGTAGCCCACCAGTCTACTGGTCCATGGGTGGAGCCTACCAGTCTCTTCTGTCCATGGGATTTACCAGGCAAGAATCTTGGAATGGGTTGCTATTTTCTTCTCCTGGGGATCTTCCTGAGCCAGGGATCAAACTCATATCTCCTGCATTGTCAGGTGGGTTCTTTACCACTTTCCGTGTTCTTTTTCAACTTATAGTGTTGACTTTCAATGTTCTTTACTACTGAGCCACCAACAAGGAAGCCCATGTTACATGTAACCTACTAACAAAGTGCTGAATCTCCTCTCCCTTGCATCAAGGAGAGAAAGAGATGAATTTTGAGTTTTTAATAAAACCAGAAAATGAGAAATAAACAGAATATGCCAATGGGGCCTGTTAATCTCCTCGAAGCTTCCACAGGGATAGGCCCAGCTAGAAGCTCTCATTTCTATGGAAACCACAAAAGGCAATTTGGGGAAATGAAAATTAGCTAGGGCAAGGAAGGCATTGTCTACACTGTCAGCAAGACTGAATTCCAAGCAGCCTCCGAGCTCAGGAGCCAAAACCTTGTGTCACCCAGCACTGGCTGAAGCATCTCACAGCCTGGGGGCAGGTGGGAAGTCCAGGTGTCCAATTTCTTTAGGTCTCAGGGCTGCTAAGGATGTGTGGCTGGTGTGGGTGGGACAGGGCAAAAACACAGACAGGAGAAAAGAAAAGAGGCAGCAGTTCCTGACACTCCATCACTGGAATGGCACCCTCCTCTGCAGTCCCAAAGGTGCCCTGGACTTGTCTCCACAGTGACATAGACCACATTGTTGCAGTAAACTGTTTTCTTGTTTCTACCACTAGATTATTCTTTAAGAGTAAGGGTGTGTCTAATTAATTTTTTTTAGTTTTGTTTTTTTAAACTTATTGAAATATAGATGATTTACAGTGTTTCAGGTATATAGCAAAGTAACTCAGTTTTATATACACACACACACACACACACACATATATATATATATATATATATATTTCATTATTGTATTAAGAGAATCTAACCCAGTGCCCAGACATTATAACAACCACCACAACAGGAACAGCTAACCCTTATACCATGTATTAACAACAACTAACACTGCATTTAGAGTGCACCAGGTCAATGTTAAATTCTTTGCATCTATCAACTTTTAAAATTAGATGAGGACACTGAGGTACAGAGAATTCAAGATGTTTGCTCAAGGCCACACTAAGAAGTGGCAGAGCTGGGCTGTCTCTTCCGGACTCTCTGTTCTTAAGTCTACAATAACATGTTCAGTAAAGATCTTTTGAATGTCTTTCCGAAGCCCTGTCCTTGTTTACTTCTCTCTGACTCTTTTCTTCCGTGGTCTCATCTATCTCCTTAATTTCAGCGATTACATCTCTGCAGGTAATGCCTAAATCTGTACCTTCAGCCCCAATCTGTCTCCTAAGTGCCAGTTTTCAACTGATAGTAAGTAACTGCCTTTTTTATGTTTATGGTTTAATCAAGAGACAGATACACAGCCAAGTAATAATGAATCATTCATCTTAGCACTGCCTTATCACTTTACCTCTCTGCCTCTCGCCACACACACACACACACACACACACACACACACACACACACACACACACACACACACACAAAGCCATACCTGCTGCCTTCTCCTCTGCAGAGTATAATTAACCAAATTAGTATATCCTGCTTTCCTCTCTCCTTATTTCTCCACCTCCACAAAGACCTCCTAAAATTCCTGCCTTAAATACAGAATTAGATCTGAAAAACAAGACATAGAGAATACACTTATGGACATGGAGAGTCGGGGTAGGAAGGAAAAGGTGGGACAAATGGAGAGAGTAGTATAGAAGCATACACACTAACACATGGGAAATAGGGAGCCAGTGGGAATTTGCTGCACGACTCAGGAAGCTCAAACCAGGGCTCTGTGACAACTTGAGGGGTGGGATGGAGTGGGAGATGGCTCAAGAGGGAAGGGACATATGTAGACCTGCAACTGACCCTTGTTGATGTGTGGTGGAAACCAACACAATATTGCAATTATCTTTCAATTTAAAAGTAAATATATTTTAAAAAACGATCAGATCTGCAAAACAATTCCATAAGGGAGACAGATGAGCAAAGTCATGATTTTAATTTCTGCTGCTACAGAGGACCTTATCTTAATTCAAAACAATTCTAGTTCCGGTTGGTATCTTATTTTTTTTTTAATTGATATCAACTCAGGACTCACAGCCTACAGTGGTAGACATTACCAAATAAGATGCAAATTATTAATGGCTAATGGAAATGTTTCTGATACCTGAATAGCCTCATATCACTTTTGTCCATAGTCTCTCCCACCATCCTTTGGAGCATGTACAAAGAATGTGTTAGAGAATCCAGAGAGATAAGCAATAGAAGCATTCTGTGCATTAATTTCTAAGAATCAACTTCTTCCCTGGTACCCTTTGACACGCAGCTTTCTGAAGTAGACTCATCCATAATTTATAAACTATAAGCCAAACTTACAAAAATTCAGATTAACTTGTCAGCAACTGACCTCTGTGCTTTTCTTGAAGAAAACAGAAGGATTGTATTCACTGTGGCAAACATTGATCACAAGCCCACTACCAGCCACGAAGAGTGCAGGAGTGGGGGCACAGAAAAGAGAGGTAGTGTTCAGTGTGCTTTCCACGTGCGCATGGTTCAGTCAAGGACACAGACACACAAGCCATTAATCGTGAAGCAGAGAGAAAAGCTATAGCATTAAGGGAAAGTGTTAGTTGTTCAGTCGTGTCCGACTGTTTGCGACCCCATGGACTATAGCTTGCCAGGCTCCTCTGGCCATGTGATTTTCCAGGCAAGAATACTGGAGTGAGTTGCCATTCCCTTCTCCAGGGCATCTTTTGGACCCAGAGATTGAACTCGGGTCTTCTGCACTGCAGGCAGATTCTTTACCATCTGAGACACAAGAGTGAGAAATAAAGCAAAAAATCAGTTCTAGGAAGTACATGGAGCCAGGAGAGGATTGGGAAGCCTTTGTAGGGTTCAGGTCCTCTAAACTGAAATAAGAATGAGAACCAGTCCCCTTTAATCAGAGCAGAGTGTCCTGTGATCATCAAATTGAAAGTGTTTGCCAGTTAGAGGGTGGAAATTATATGATATAGTTGTTTTAACTTTTATATATCTAATTATTAGTAATGGTTGATATCTTTTCATGCGTTTATAAGGCCAATAGGCTTTCCTTTGTGAATCACCCATTTTTTTTCTATTGAATTATTTCATACTATTATTGATTTTTAAAGAGTTGGTCAGTAAATCTATTGAGAAAAATTTGTAAGTCATTCTTTTTCTCTTTTGTTTATAACACTCTTCACATTCAAAAGTTTCAACTGTGAGGCAGTTAGAGCAATCCTTTCTTCTGTGTAGGTACCTTCTGTGTCTGTTCAAAACTCTATCCAAACTCAGATGATGAAGATAGTCTTTCACATGTTCTTTTAAGGATTCAAGTCTGTTGTGAGATATATGTATTGGTTTATTTTTTCTCAATCTGCAGAAGGCTTGGTTTTTTAAAAATTTTCTTAATGGTATCTTTCAAAGATCAGAAGTTCTTATTTTGATAAAGTCCAATTTATCCACTTTTTCTTCTACGATTTGCTTATTAAGAAAATTTTGCAGTGGTATGGGGTGGGAGGTGGGAGGGAGATTCAAGAGGGAAGAGACATATGTAGACCTATGGGTGATTCATATTGATGTATGACGGAAACCAATACAATTATCCTTCAATTAAAAATAAGTATTTTTTTTAAAAAAGAAATTTTGGTCACCACAAGGTTGTGAATATTTTCTCCTGGAAGTTTTATAACATGAACTTTTACATTTAGGTCTATGATTCATTTCCAGGTAATTTTTGTGTATGTTGTGAGATAATGTTCAGAATTTACTTTTTCCATGTGTATATCCAGTTGTTCCAGCAATTTGAGGGCAATCCATAAATATGGTATATGCTTCCATTTTTTAGGTCTTATATTCTCTCAGCAATATCTTATACTTTTTGGTAAACAGATATTGCACATATTTTATTAAACTTACCTTAAGTATTTCTTGGATGTTATTATAAATGGCATTTTAAAAAATTTACATGCTATATCTAGTATATAGAAGTACAATGGTCTTTTATACATTGAACTTGGATTCTGCAACCGTGGTACTCTAATTTTTAGTTCTTATAGTTTCATTTTTTTATCTTCAATTTTTAGGTTCCTTAGAATTTCTCTACAGAAATGATCATGTCATATGTGTCTTACTGCATCTATTTTTATACTCTCACTTCTCTTTCTTACCTTCTTTTATGTATTTTTAATAATGTTATTTATTTACTTATTAGCTATATCTCAGTGTGTTTTTCCCATAATTGGTTGAGTTTACAGTATGTATTTTTATTAATTATATTTCCATTTTGAGGTAATTGTAGATTCTTTAGTATACTGTAGTCTTTGTCACTGTCTGTCTTAAAGCAATATTACTGTGGTCAAAGAAACCTATGGTAGAGCACTCCCATTTTCCTCCTCCCAGTCCTTATGCTATTGTTGTCATATACATTATTTCACCATACATTATAGATAGATGACGGGCAGATAGAATTTTTTTTGCTTGATCAACTTTTAACAATTTTTTTAAAAGTAAGTTTGTAGGTGTTGTGATAAGACATTAAGAAAATATCTCTTTGATGGCTTCTAATTTCCCCAAGGTAGGGTTAGAGGTGCTTTGCTGAAGGTAGTGGGGCCAGCAAAGGTATGGTTTAATTAGAATAAATGACTCTGTTATAGCCATTGAAGTTACTTAAGATTGTCAGGCCTCAATATAGGGACTCATATTGTGAAATGATATTGTTGTGATGTGTGAAGTCAGTCAGTCATGTCTGACTCTTTGCAATCCCATGAACTGTAACCTACCAGGCTCCTCTGTCCATGGGATTTTACAGGCAAGAGTACTGGAGTGGGTTGCCATTTATCAGCCTGCATATACAATTATGCCTCTCTCTTTATATATTGGACAGCACTCTAGATCAAGGTTGTCCAATATGTTAATAAATATAATGCAAGGCACAAATGTGAATTACATAAGTAATTTTAAGTTTTCTAGAAGGCACATTAAAATGTGAAAGACAGATAATATTAATATGTCTTATTTAATCCAATACGTCTAAATTACATTAACTTGTGTAATCAGTATAAATATTTTCCTACTGAATCTTTGAAATCAAGTGTGTATTTTATATTTAAGGGCCATCTCAATTCAGGTTAGTCACATTGCCAGTTCTCAATAGCCGCATATGGACAGTGTCTACAGTTTTAGATAGCACATCTCGGAACAATTTATTTTTTTCCTTTTCTAACAGCAATATGGTGAGTCACAGCCAGAATTACAAATCAAGCTCTATCATGTGTATTTTTTCTCATTGAGGCCACACTGCAATTACACTGCAGTGTAATTAAAACGAGTAATATGATGAGAGACATAATATTTCAAGTTGCCAGGTGAACAGAAATGATCATAGAAACTGAAGGCTAGATGTTAGTCAAATTCAACAAAAGGTGAGTCACGCATACAGAACTGAGTGTTACTGAACGATCTTGTAAATGAATGCAGGTTAAGTTCCTTCCTGCTTGTGAAATTCTTTTGTTTTGTTTTATTTTCATTTCTTTCTTTCTTTTAAAGATTCTTTATAATTTCCATGGGACCTGAAGGACATGTACATTAATAGAACCAGCACATGTTATTCCACTTCCCAGATGACACATATTTTAGACATAACATTTTAAAAGGGAACATCAGGATGCTGAACCATAACCTATAAATACCAAATATATTTAAAAATATAAGACTGATCACGGACATTAGGAGGCTTCATCGTCCTGAGTCTCTAAATGTCTTGTAATTCAAATTGTTTCTTGAAGAGTCTCAAAACAACAATAAACAGTTTCAGAGATACAGACAGGTATAGAGATAGACCAGTTCATATACACATCAGTCAAGGGACACACTGGTTTGGGGTATTTATTGCTGCATAATGAACTTCTCCAAATTCCAATTGCTTAAAACACCACTCTTCTGTTCATCTGCTCATAATTCTGAAATTTGGACAGAGCTTGGCAAGGTGCATTTATCACTCTTCTACATGGCACCAGCTGGTGTGGATCACTGGGTGCTAGAGAAGAAAATTCCACGATGGCCTCTCACACAGCATCTGCTGTCTGTTGACTGGGAGCCCAGCTCTGGCTGCTGGCCGAGAGCCTCGGCTCTCCTTCAGGTGGCCTTTCCATGTGGCTAGATTGGGTTCTCAGGGTATGTTCAGATTCCCTCAATAACAGCTGACTTCCCTTACATCCTGAGCACCAAAGAAGAGCTGCTGACCCTTCTTGAGTTTCTGCTCTAGACCTGGCACAGCATCACCTTCACAGTATCCCGTTACTCGAAGCACCCGTCACAAGGGTAGGCCAGATACAAAGCGAGAGAACCATGAATACTGGGAACTATGGTTCACTGGGGGCCACCAAAAACACTAATTCACATGAATGAAATTGTTTCACATTTTAAATTTTCAGTCAATTGTTTTCTGAATCTTCAATTTTTTTAACAGCCTATTGATGCTCTGTTGTTGCAATATCTTCTCAAATATCTGAGGATATTAATAAAAATCATTTAAACTTTTCCCTTTTTTCCTAAATAGGCTGTTTCCACCAAGGTCAGATTTTCTTTTCTTTTTTAAACTTTCTTTTGAACTATTTTCTTGTTTTGTTTCCCGCCCTTGGTCTTTCTCCTTTAACTTGCTGATCTTCCTCAAAAAGCTTGTCATCCTGGATTTCCTTTTAGGTTTATAAAAGAAAAACTAAGTCAGTTAATAGAGATGCTCGCACAGGTTTCCTCTACCATTTCTCTGATAGCGGAGTTCCCAAATGAAAAGGTCTGGCAGTGAGCTCTGTGCACTTGTGCATAGAAAGGGATAACCATACATGTATGTTTGTGGGGAGCAGACAGGCAGGCTCACCCCTGCCTCCATCCTCGTGGTAAAAATAAAGACAGACTTACTCTAAGGTGGCCAGCACAGTCCCGCATCTAAGCCCCAGCCTCTCTGAGCAGATTCTCCCCCCAAGATCAGGTCTCAGGTTTCCTGTTTGGGGCATATACTGCTATTGCTAATTGCTCTGTGTGCTGGGGGACCAGTGGTAGAAAGAGAGAAAGGTGTTTGAGTAACAGACTCACCACCTCAGTAGATTAATTGTCCTGATTACCACCCCACATCTCTCTTCTACTCTTGCTGCTGCTGCTTAGTCACTTTAGCCATGTCCAACTCTTTGAAACCCTATGGACTGTAGCCTGCCAGGTTCCTCTGTCCATGGGAATTCTGTAGGCAAGAATACTGGAGTGGGTAGCTGTTTCCTTCTCCAGGGGATCTTCCCAACCCAGGGATTGAATCAAGGTCTCCTGCATTGCAGACATATTCTTTACCAGCTGAGCCACCAGGGAAGCCCCTCTTCTACTCTTGAAAGTGAAAGTGAAGTTGCTTAGTCGTGTCTGACTCTTTGCGACCCCTTGGACTGTAGCCCACCAGGCTTCTCAGTCCATGGGATTCTCCAGGCAAGAATACTGGAGTGGGTTGCCATTTCCTTCTCCAGGAGATGTCCCTGACCCAGGGATTGAACACAGGTCTCCCACATTGTCGACAGATGCTTTACCATCTGAGCCACCAGGGAAGTCAGCTTCTACTCTTCGTACCTGCTAATTCAGAGCTTGGACCTACTCTGAATCTCTACTTGGGAGCAGAACTTCCCCGTGTGCTGCAGCCCTCCCTGGAGAGTGTTCTGCTGGCAGCTCAGGTATTTGAGAAGATATTACATCAATGGAACATGAATAGGCTGCTGAAAAGTAGAACATTTAGAAAATAATGTGATTTCTGCTCTAAAAGTTTAATAGTAGGGCTGGATAATAAGGCAAGGAAACTGTTAAGCTCTTGTGTGTGTGTGTTAGTGCCTCAATCATGTCCAGACTCTTTGTGACTCCATGGACTGTAACCCACCAGGTTCCTCTGTCCATGGAATTCTCCAGGCAAGAATATTGGAGTGGGCTGCCATTTCCTTCTCCAGGTGATCTTCCCAACGCAGGGATCAAACCTGGGTCTCCTGCTTTGCAGACAGATTCTTTACCATCTGAGCCACAAGGGAAGCTCACAGAATTAAAGAAAAAGAATATAATCTATGAAAGACACGAAGCACCAAACCAAGTGTTCAACATCCATCCCCTCAAAATCGAATCCAGTCAATGCAAAGAAGATATAATTGGGGGAATAAAAAAAATAAATTTCTCAGAGCCAAAAAGCAAATCCCTAAAATCTTCAGAATGAAATGTGTTCATCTCAGAATGAAATGAATCCATTTTTATTCATGCTGAGTAGCATGAATAAAACAAGATACACATACATTGGTACAAAACCTCACCAAGGCTAGAGACTCCTGAAAGCTGCCATAAAGAAAAAATAACGCACACAAAAAGTAGGTAGCTACAAAGGGTCAAATCTTAGACTAATGATAGAAACTGTATTATCAATACTGGAAGCCAGAATACATTCTACCTATACCTCCAGGGTGCTGAGGAAATAGAACTTGTGACCCTACACCCACTGGCGTGGCTGTCCCATGGGAAGGATGGAGAGAAGCAGAGGATACAGCAGAGCATCTGGGTCCTTCCCCATAGGCAGAAGGTACATCGTATGGTCGCACAGGACACAGGCCAGCAGCACAGCTGGAGTACGACCTTCACATCTCCCTAAAAGTACCCGGCTCCTGCTGTGCCATCTGGTTCAGGTGAGTATTCCAATAGAAAAGCCCTATTTAGTGTTATTTTGTATTGAACCCTTTTCCTCTGACTTCTTTCCTGCCAGCCCACCACAAGCAAGTAACGGCATTTTCAAGAATGTTTACTGTGAGACAGAGTGAACTCAATGTCAGTCTGCAGGCGCACCTGCCCTCCAGTGGATCTACATTTGAAGCCAGTTCCTGCTCCAGTCAGTCACCATGGAGACTAAGTTCATTTCAGAATTGCAAGGAGTCAAAGAGTTTATCTCCTGCAGTCTTTTTGGGAAAAAAAAAATAGACTTGGAAATCCACTTGGAAACTGAAAAATGAATTGAAAAAAGAGGAATTTAAGAAAAAACAGATGGGAGGATCTACAATAATATGGAATTATTCCAAGGATAAAATGTAAAGCAGATAGTTCCATAGACAGTTTATAAAACAATTGACCCAAATTAGAATTTGAGGTCAAAGGACTCCAAGATGACCATCTCAAAGAATAAATTTCAATTAAAAAAAAATAGTATTAAAGACAAGGAAGAATTTTACTCTTTAATAAGGAAGTTACACTTTCCCCTTGATACACAAAAGAGAAAGATTTAGAAATTCTGGGAAAAACAAACAAAAGTAAGAAAATCCCATTGCAAAGATGGAGCAAACTAAATGACATGATTTTGAGCAAGGGTGTAAAGTCAGAAGAGAATTCATTTGACCCATGCACTGGGACATTTTCCTTGGAACTGCAGTTTTAGTGACATGATTTCATTAGAATTTGGGTCTGCAATAAGTGAAAAATATGTAGTTATTTATTATACATTATAGTGTTATATTATGCCAATATAATGTTAATTTATATTAGTATTTTGCAGTTATAATAATTATGTTTAATATTATAATAATTACAATTAATATATTAAAATTATAATATTATACCAATATAATATTGGTAGTGACATTTTATTTTTTGGACTCAATCTATAGACAAAACATGAGAGATATAATTATAGGTACAGAACAAAATCCAAGTGGTATAACTTTACAAAAATAATACAGTAGCACAAATGACAAAAGAAGAGGTGAAAAGAGGCTGCATTATCTCTGAAGGGCCCACTTTTACCAAGTGATGGCACTACCTTTACTGAGTCAGTTTACTGAGTCAGAAGTACATACTTGAGCTGATTGTATAGTTCATTCTAAAATTACTTATTAAACACCCTCCACATGCTAGCATCGCTCTGGGTCCTGAGATACAGTCCTGAGCATGTCTGTAGGGCTAACAGGCACATTTCCTGCCCTTATGGAGCTCACAAGATAATGTGGAGAAGAGTACAAATGGACAAAATTTACCATCATTGACAGGAGGCCAATACTGGTTACTGTTGTTGTTTAGTCACTAAGTTGTGTCTGACTCTTTGCTACCCCATGGACTGTAGTCTGACAGGCTCCTCGGTCCATGGGATTTCACAGGACAGAGAGTGTTCTTCTGGCAGCTCAGATATTTGAGAAGATATTGAATCAATGGAACATGAAGTAAAATTAGAAATGGTTAAAAGTGTTTACTTTGGGGAAGTTAGACTGGAGGGTGGGATAGGGCAACAGAATTTAAGAGACTAGTTTTCCACTTACCTCTATTTGTACCGTTTGAACTTCTCCAAGTATAAGAGCTCTGTTAATAATATTAAAAAACACAAAATCCAATATTGCAGTTTTTAACCAGCAGGATCAGGCTGACTTACACTCTACCTAATGTTGCATGGAAGACCTGATGTCAGGGCTTTATGACTCAAAATTCAGTGCAAAGAAATGCTGCAGCTGGGAACCATCTGCTTAACATACACTGAGTAGATTTTCATTCCATAATTGTACATCTGGATATTTTAATAGCCGAACCTGATATGAAACATGCTTCTATAAATACACTGAGCTTCTCTTTCTGCCACATTTATTGCTATAAATTAGCTGACTTTTAATTTTTAAAGTGTTGCTTTTTTAAAAGCACCATGAAAAACTGTTTAAGTATATACTTATCTACCTATGAAAAACAGATTTTCAAGTAATTTAACCCTTCTGAAGCCACCCATAATGTGTAACAATGATCCTTGCAGAGCTGTATACAGTGTTCCGTTTTGCCTGCTCCCTTTCTGTCTTGCATCTTTCTCTCCCCAACCATCCATTCACTGCCAAGCGTCTCCAACACTCCAAGACTCTGGGGTTGCAAGTGGTCACAGAGAGCCTGGAAGCCTGGACAGTGGTCAGCTTCAGGATCCAGTGGAGCCCAGAGAGACCTGGACCCCAGGACAGACTGACTCTGGGTTGGGAAGGGACTCCCAGGGCAGTACAGGGGAGTCGGAGGTGAGTGCTGAGGGCAGGGCAGAGCAGAGGGTGTCTGCTCCAAAAGCAGGAGGGGAGGAGGCTGCTGCAGTGAGAGCTGGCCAGGAGTTGAGGGCAGTGAGCTTAGCGGCTCCAAAGCAAGGGCAGGAGGAACTGCAAGGCAGGGGTCTCATGAGGGAATAAGGACAAAGCAGCCGAAGCTTTGTGGTACATTTGCCTGGCCGTGATTGCAACACGCGTGTGCAGGAAAGGGGGCGCGACCGGGGACCTGTCCCCTTGCGAGGGGCTTCGGCCGCGAGTCCAGGGGCCACGCCCACCTAGAGACTCAGCGGTATGGAGTGGCGTTTCTGTTTAATGAACTCAGAATTGTGATGAATCAGTAACGCAGCAGAGTAACCACTGGAGGACCACGCCTGACCGTGTTTTCACGTCTAATCTGCTTCTGGCCACCTCTGCTGTCATCTGTAGAGTTTATGCGCTCAAGTGGCCCTTCCGCTTCCATCTCCAGTCTGTCCTTAGACACAGGTCCTGGGTCACAGGTCCTGGGTCACAGCTCCTAGATACTGAAGAAACCCAGAGGGGGAAATGTGTCTTTTCTCGACCGTCTGAATCAGAACTATGCCTGCTTAGCCGCTTCAGTCGTGCTGTCTCTGTGGGACTCCATTGACTGTAGTCTACCAGGCTCCTCTGTCCATGGAATTCTCCAGGTAAGAATACTGGAGTGGGCTACCACTTCCTTCTCCAGGGGATCTTCCCAATCCAGGGATCAAACCCAGGTTTCCTGAGTCTCCTGCAATGCAGTCAGATTCTTTTACCACTGAGCCACCAGAGAAGTCTCATAGTGATTTCAGAAGGAGCCGCCTTCCCTGTCGCAGTTTTGAGAACTCCATCTCTGGTCCCTGCCAACTTGGATGCTGACCCTAAGGATGCCAAAGGCTGTTTATTCTAGGACTGCCATCAATCCTCTCTCCTGGAGAATTTATACCACTAGTAAACACGAGGAACCAAGAACCATTCATGGCCTTCTCTCCGCCATATATTTCCTTCTACTCTGAGCACCTTATGTGTATGCATGCTATGTTGCTTCAGTGCTGTCCAAATCTTTGTGACCCTAAGGACTGTAGCCTGCCAGGCTCCTCTGCCCATGGCATTCTCCAGACAAGAATACTGGAGTGGGTTGCCAAGACTTCCTCCAGCTGAATGCTTTGGGACCCCATGGTGTAGGATGCAGCCTTGGAGGCAAATTGACATCAAGTGAAATTCCAGCTTAATCATTTTCTACTGTGAAGCCTGGAAACATTTCTTAATCTCTCTAAGCTTCAGTTTAAAAAAAACAACAACAACAACAATTTGAGAATATTAACAACTATTTCATTGGGTTGTACTGAGAAATGAAATGATGTTCATAAAGGGCCTGATTTCGAGCCTGGCACATTGTACAGACACGTGTTCATCTTTGTTCCCCAATGCCTAGACCAAAAAAAGTTACAGTTTAGTTACCAAGTAAGAGGTAGGTATGTCTAAAGCAAAGGTAACCAGAGGGGGTTGGTTTGACATGGTGTTGTAGTAAGGTTTGACATGGTGTTGTAGTAAGTATTGAATTTAATAATATTTGTAAAGCACTTAATGAATCCCAAAGGAAATCAACCCTGAATATTCATTGGAAGGATGGATGCTTAAGCTGAAGCTCAAATACTTTGGCCACCTGATGCAAAGAGCTGACTCTTTGGAAAAGGCCCTAATGTTGGGAAATAATGAGGGCAGGAGGAGAAGGGGCAACAAAAGATGAGATGGTTGGATGGCATCACCAACTCAACGGATATGAGTTTGAGCAAGCTCTGGGAATTGGTGATGGACAGGGAAGCCTGGCGTGTGCTGCAGTCCATGGGGTCTCAAAGAGTCAGACACGACTGAGCGACTGAAAGTGCTTAATATAGTGCCTGGCTCTTAAGTACTGTTCAATCAATTATAGTCATAATTATTAATGAAACTTACAAATTGCCAAAGTTGGTTGGCCATGCCCACATGTAGTTGACTATAGTGCTTATAAAATTATAAAATTGTTACCAGAACACAGCTCTGCTGATTTCTTAGAGTGTCTTCTATCCTTACCAGCTCTGAACTTGTTCTCTTTCATTCTCTAATGGCATAGATATTCTGAGATCACCTGAACATGAAAGGGAATGAAGCAGGACTTCCCCAGTAGTCCAGTGGATAAGAATCTGCCTGCCAATGCAGGGGACATGGGTTCTATTCCTGGTTTGAGACATGCCACATGCCAGAAAGCAACTCAGCCCATGCACCACAACTACCGAGCCCATGAGCTAGAACCTGCACACCACAACTATAGAAGTCCACGTGCCTAGAACCTGTGCTCTGCAACAAGAGAAGCCACTGCAATAAGAAGCCTGCACACTGCAATGAAGAATGACCATGGTTCGCTGCAACTAAAGAACGCTCACACAAAGCAACGAAGACCTAGCACAGCCAAAAAAAAATTAATAAAATTATTTTTTAAGAAAAGTGAATGTAGCAGACACAGTCTGTTTCACAGGGCTCCTCAAACTCTTCACAAGGCTCGCTCCTCTCAGGGGTCCCAAACCACAAGCTCCCCAAGATTCTGTCATCATTACTGGCATCAAACGTTTGCCAAATGTGAGCTGTATGCAAGCTGACCATTTCTGTGAACTCCAGGAACACTTTACATGTATCAGATCTGTTTCAAAGCATGTCCTCTTCCCAGCTGAGGTCTCAAGGAGGCCCCATTCTCCTCAATGTATTAATAAACATGTTAGGATCCATGAAGGGGGCTGTTCACTGTGCCAGGCCTTGCATCAGGCAGTTTATACACATTCTCTCATTTGATGCTCGTGCCCTGCCAGGTAGCTAACATTACCTCCAATTTACAGATGAGCTATCTGAGGTCAGAGAGGGTAACTTGCCCAAGGTCACACAGAGAGTCAATGGGAAACACGTGCCATTAAACTCAGATGTCAGGGAGGCACCTGACAGCTGACATGATGCCTGGACATATGGTTGTTGACAACTCCCTCCTCTTTCACCCCTTATATCAGGCTGTCCCTTCCTCCCTTGTGGCTGAAAGAAATAAGAAAATGTACTTGCATGTAGCAAGATTGTTGCAATTGCTCTAAACCAGATTCACTGTGTTCTGTGCTAGACTGAATGGCTGAAACCTACAGTTTGGTCTGACCAAATTACAAGCATGATTGCCTTCCACTTCCAGTGCACTAAGAAAATTGAAGGAAAGACTCTGTGCCAGGTCACTCCTGAAAGATTTCTGAAATTATACCTGCTTGCTATCTCATCCCACTGTACTATATGTCAGCACCATGTCAGAAAAGCAGAACTTACTTTAGTCAATATGGAACAGAAATAATTGGCAGGTATGCTATCACTCACATGGAAATTCTCTCCATCATAAAACCCAAGTCTAAGAGTTCCTGCAAGAAAACTCAGTCCTGTTCCTCCTAACTAAGCCAGTCTACTTCTGACCATCCTCCAGTCTTTCCGGAAAACAGAGACACATGGCACTACTTGTTTCTTGCCAAGATAATGCCAGGACCTACTAATAACATCAGCTTTCTCTATGATGGACAGGTGGATTTCTGCTGTCCTTCCTGGAGAAGGGGAGCAAAATCACAGAGGACTTTGGGCAGAATCACAAAGCCAAGAAAGTAGAGCCAAAAGCTGAGAATCCTCTTTTTGGTGTGTGTGTGTGTGGGAGGGAGCTGGTGGGTGCTGGACAGTGACCAACAGTATTCTTAATTTGAGAAAGACTGTAACACTTTCTCAAAGACCTGTGTTTGGGGTCAAGTGTGATAAACTGGGGGTTTCCCCAGTGGCTCAGTGGTAAAGAATCCACCTACAATACAGGATCTTCAGGAGACAAGAGTTCAATCCCTGGGTCAGGAAGATCCCCTGGAGGAGGGTACAGCAACCCACTCCAGTATTCTTGCCTGGAGAATCCCATGGACAGAGGAGCCTGGTGTGCTACAACCCCTGGGGTCGCAAAGAGTCAGACACGACTGAAGCGACTTAGCAGGGCATGGCACATGATAAACTGGGCATCAAAGACTGTGGAAAGGGACCTGACTATTTGGTTTGTTCCATTACCAATGATTCCCTCACTCATTCATTTCTCATCTATTCATTTAATCACTTATTCTACAGCCATGACTGACTACCTACCATGTCAATACCTAGGAAGAAGACAGGGAAAACCCAAGAAGATGGATATAATCCCAATGCTTTGTGGTAAGAGCTAAAGAGTTTACCTTCTAGATGCTTTTCCTGCATTTTCTGTCTTCTAAACACCCTGGCAATTGTCTGCTTTCTTATAATTTGTCTGAGCTTTACTCATCCACTATCCAGATAAGAGATAACATTGATTGAGTGCTTTTTGTATGTCAGACAATATTCTGAGCATTTTCTTATTTACATATCATAATAGTGTGATGAGATAGGTGCTATTAATATGCTCATTTTCTCATAAGAAAGCCAAGGCATTGTGCAATGGTCATACTACTAATATAAAGAGGAGCTTAGTTTTGAAAGCAGGCCGTGTAGCTACAAAGCCCCCATTCTTAGCCATTGCACTATCTGTATAATGGATGAACTATTTGACCTTATATAAAAATGTAAATATATAGTTTTCTTTGTTGACTTGAATGATATAATTTTATACATCTTAGAGTTGTTGCTAGTGGAAACTCTTGAAAGCCTGTTCAGTACTAACCTCAGTCATTAATAGCCACTCTTGAAACAAGGCTGTGATTAGTTCTCCAGCAGCAGGGAAGCAACAGAAGAGGTGAAGGCAGAATCCTCTAACCAGGGGATGCTGGATACTCTGGGCAGAAAAGAGACTATGAGGAACAAGGGCTCAGCCAGGGGTGGGGACCTGGGATCAGCTACTGTGGAGGAGATAAAAGAGTGCGCTGGGGACGTGTAGGCTTGGAGAAAATGAGAAGACCAGTAAACAGGTGACTGGCGGCTGTGATCAAGAGCAGGATGGGGACATGGTCTTAGGCTGAAGGTGAGAAGGAACAAAAAGAAAGCCTTCAAAGCTGGACAGGTTTGCAAGGGAGGGGGGCAATGGGTGAGAACACGAAGGTTTGTTTCTAAAGTGCTTCTGTGTATTAAATATGCTTTCACATGGTTTTACTCTGAATGACATCACACTTTAAAGATCTGCATAGAAAGTAAAGGAGGACCATCTTCTGAGCATCCTCACTAAGGACAGGACATGCACTGGATGCTGCATCTACAGCCTCTCTCATGACCTGGAGTCTTACGAGGCAGTTCTCACTTAGGTATAAACACAAGGGAGGCACTGAAACCCAGAGTCACCCAGCTGATAAACCAGTGTCTAGCACAGTCTTCAATGACTATTTATTGAGCCATGAATAAATAAGTGTATGGTAAAATGATAAAGCAAGCAAGCAGGCAGGCCCATCCAGCCCCAAAGTTCATGTTTTGTTTCCTGTACTGGTGGTTTTAAATTGTTAGCCACAGAGCCCTGGGCTAAAGTGAGGAGGAATAGAGTGGAGGAGCTGCCTGGAGAGTGGCCCACCTGGTCTGCTATTCCTGCTTTGACAAGAGCGTCTCTGCTTCCACATGTGCTAGGTATTGAGTTTTATATATAATTTTATTTTAAGAAAAGGGTCTTATTCTACAAAATGCTTCATAACTCCTGCCCTGTATCATGCTGCCTCCTAAGCATATATAAAATCTATGAATTAGTTCAGTTTAATAAAGATGTATATTAACATAGAGTGGAAACTTAAACTTATTTCTGAATCCCAGTAACAGCCTCCTTTCCTGGTAAGTCTTATGAGGCCAGCTGTCTATAATATCCAGCATACTGAAGAGGCAGTTAACAATGGATGAAACACCCTCCAGGTCATTATGGCCGGCAGTTCACACCACAACTCCAGCTACCAAGGTTCAACCCTAGTTCTGCCATAACCTATTTATGGGATTTGGGGTAAGTGATTTGACCTCTCTGTGCTTTAGTTTCATCTGTAAAATATAGTAGCTATCTTGTACGGTGAAAGTGAAAATCGCTTAGTCATGTCCAACTCTTTGCGACCCCATGGATTGGTCCATGGAATTCTCCAGGCCAGAATACTGGAGTGGGTAGCCTTTCCCTTCTCCAGAGGATCTTCCCAACCCAGGGATCAAACCCAGGTCTCCCACATTGCAGGTGGATTCTTTACCAGCTGAGCCACAGGAAAGCCCAAGAATACCAGAGTGGGTATACTATCCGTTCTACAGCAGATCTTCCCAACCCAGGAATCGAACCAAGGTCTCCTGCATTCCAAGCGGACTCTTACCAACTGAGCTATCCTGTAGGGTAGACACGTTTTATGTTATATCTGTGAATGTGCTCACTGTAAACAAATGCACTTAGTTGCCTTAACTACTCATTCTTGCTGATACAGGTTCCCAACTTGGAGTGGCCTTCCCACATTTCATTTGCACAAATTCCAGTCAACCAAAGGTACTAATACTCCTTTGATTTTCCTGCGGTCACCAGGGTAACATAATAAAAGACACAACAGTCTGGCCTGACTTATGTTAGGAGAATTTGCAGGCTTTCCTTGACAGCTCCTGCTTCTTGCGAATAGGTGTGTGCTGCTGTCTGGGGTCCAGCTGTCTGGGGTCCACTATAGTCTCAAAGTGGCTTTTTTGGGAGGAAGCAGGAATAAATAAAAATTGTATATATTTAAAGTGTATAACATGATGTTTTGGCATATGTATAAATTGTGAAATAATTACCACAATTAAATTAACTAACACTTCTCATGGTTACCTTTTTTATATATGTTGAGAACACTAGAGATTTATTCTTTTAGCAAATTTCAAGCATACAGTATATTCTTATTAACTATAATCATGATGCTATATACATTAGGTCTCCAGAACTTACCCATTCTACAACTAAAAGTTTATACTGTTTGGTCAATATCTCCCCTCTCCCCCATCTCCCAGACTCTGGTAAAGTGATGAAAGTGTTAGTCGCTCAGTCATTTCTGACTCTTTGTAACCCCATGGAATTTAGCCCACCAGGCTCTTCTGTCCATGGAATCCTCCAAGCAAGAATACTGGAGTGGGTAGCTATTCTCTGTTGTTGTGCATCTGACTCTTTTTAGAATCCCAGATGTAAGTGAGATCATGTGTTATTTGTCTTTCTATGTCTGGCTTATTTCACTTAACATAATGTCCTCCATGTCTCACAGTGGCTTTTGATCACATATTAATAGTAAGTAATATCCATTAGTTAAAGTGACATTATCTGCTGAAACAGGTAAGCCCCAAGTCCCAGTAGCATAACATATTAGAAGTTTATTTCTCATCCTTGTAGAGTCCCATTGGTGCCTAGGGGTAGGGGTGAGATGTGGTAAGGGGGTCTATTCTACACAGTCATCCAAGGATCTGCATTGATGAAGAACACCATCTTCAACATAGAGTTTCCATCATGGCCTGGGATCAGCATTTAGCCTCCAGGTGGTATACAGGAAGTGAGAGAATAGAGGACTGCATGGTGGGTTTTATGAACCAGACCTCGAAGGAATGCTTAACACTTCCAATGGCATGCCATCAACTAAAACGCAGCCACAAATCCATTCCTGAGGACAAAAGTAGCTGTGAGGTGTCACCCATTTGTGTACTCATTGGAAAACAACCAGATAGTTTTTGCCAAAAAGTATTTTTCTGTTGTTATGCAGTTCATACACACATGCATACAAACACATATACATATGTACAAATTTAAAACAAATATAAAACAAGATTCTCATCAAATAATGCTCTGTGTGCAATACAGTCTGATAGCTTCTATCTTATTTTAAAATGTTGTCATGACTCATTAAATTGATATTATTGCTAATAGGTCTTGACGAACAGTGTGAAAAACACCATAATTTTTTCAGAGAAAAGCCACTCTAAGGCATAGCTGTTACTACTAAACTTAGACACTGAGATGTCCTCAGTGAGAGAGAAAATGTCCTCTATGGAAATCATTTTCAAACAATTGCACTTTTCAAGAAATAAGCCATACAGTTCAACTACAGTTAAAGTAGTAAAATGAGAATGTTAAGAAATTTAAGTGAAATGTAAGTGTTCATACAAAACTAGGAAGACTTGAGTCCAGTGTGGACAATCAAGGTCTTGCTGGCAAATGAGAAAAAATTCTGTAAGGGTTTGAGGTAGACCAAGTAAATATCATTAATTTTTCCATGTGAATTTGGAGCCACTGAGCAACAGAGAAGGCAAATAGGCAGTCAAATGCTGTCTTTGCTACCCATGAAGTCAATACTGGAAAATGTGACGTCCTAATATTAAACTCAAGCAGGACTTCCCTGCCCAGCCACAAGCAGTGGTGAACAAGGCCTCCCGAGTGGGGCTTGCCTCTGAAAACTTGCAGCATAAAGGGGCAAACCAGAATGCTGGATTAACCTCCAGAAGGAAGCAGGTGTTACTGACCACATGTGCCCCACTCGCTGAGGGAATCTGAATGGGGGGGGGGGCATGATGCTGCCACCAGCCCCCCCAAGATGAACATAAGAAGCTAGGGGAGAGGCACTTCCCGCCATGTACACCACAAGGCAGAGATGTCAACATCGATGGAACCCAATCAAAGTGCTTTTATTTTCTACAGAGATATGTTTGCAATTTCATAAACAAGTGGAGCCATAACTATTTCAAAATTGATATTTCTGATCCCACAGATGTCTGTGGCTCTATGCTGTTTCTGAGAATGGGACATATTATATTCCTCAAAAAAGACAAGTAAGATACATGCCACCTCCCCTCCCCTGACCTAGGGGCTACATTTATGCCTTCCTCTTAGTCAGGATTCCTGACCATATACTGGCTTACAATGTTATCTCATGATTTTTGTTAACCCAAGCAATTCTTAGGATAGTAACTGGAGATATGGGGCTTAGTCTCACTCAACTCTTTGTCTCTAAATGTGCCCAGAATGGGACTTCGTACATAGTAGGTTCTGAAATGCAACTTGGGACTCAGTGAAGGTCTTTTTCCTACAAACAAGAAATGGAGAGGGGGGTGGGGAACAGTGCAGAAAGATTCATCCCACCTGGGATGGCCCTGCAGGACCCTGCTCAGGTTCAGTAGGGAGCAAGCAAAAAGCTTGTTATGTAGCAGGTAATTCTTCAGGCCAGAGAGAAACAACCTCACATTATTTATATTCCAAAAAGA